>NW_027287095.1:15195354-16395354 GCF_022747635.1 Hetaerina americana
TATATATATATATATATATATATATATATATATATATATATATATATATATATATATATATATATATATATATATATATACACACACACACAACAATGTACGAATATGTGTATATATATATATATATATATATATAAAAATAAATGTGTGCACATAACACTTGGACAGTACAAAGAACACAAAAATATAAATAGAAAACACAAAACAAACTTTTTTTAATTGCGAGTGTCATTTCACGTGTTTTATATCTATATTTTTGTATTCTATTGCGCCATCCCAGTGTTATATTGCTCTCATCAGTGCTTCTACATCATTGAGAGATAAATAAATAAATAAATATATACATATATATATATATAATGTATGTGTGTATATATATATACACACATATATACACACACATACATATATGTGTGTGTGTATATGTATATTTATATATATATATATTTATATAGTCTTTGATTTTCTCTCAAGATAGAGAGAGAGAAGGATGGAGGGAGGTAAGGGAGGTAGGTGGGTCCTCATCAGGTTGTGCAGGGCTCTTGCCTGCATTATTATCCTCCTCCCCACTTGGAATGACTAGATTAGCAATTATGTACGAGATCAACTTGCGAGGAATGTTGGGAGAGAAGGGATGCTGTCACGGCTGCACACCAAATGCTACCTTCAAAAAGGGGAATGCTCTATACAAAAGAACTGATGTGGAGCAACTCAAAAGAGATGAATACTGCGGGGCCAGTAGACGGCAATGAGGATGAGAGGGATGTTCTCAATCAGGGAGAGAGTGATGCGTAGGATGACTATATGCAGCAGCACGCACTGTTGAGGGCACATCGGCATATGCGGTGGATGAAGAGATTCGACTCTCGTGTGGCAGGAGACAGAGAGAGAGAGAGAGCGAGACACACATGAAGACAGAGCAGGGATAACAAACAGGCCCTGGCGCAATAAATCTCCAATATGAACCACCCACCCACGCACAACAGAGAATAGCCTGGCCCTCTGCAAAAGGCAGGGAAGGGGAGTCGTTTCTCCTTACCCTGACAATCAGCTACTAAACAATCCACCTCATCCCCCTGCCCCACGTCACAACCCCTTCAAAATGTTGTTTCACTCCTCGTTTCCCGCTCTTAGAAGTGCGCAAGCAAGGGGTGGGCAATTCGTTTGCGCTCACCCTCCAATGCTTACCGCCTCTCCCCCCCTCTCTCTCTCCCTCCCGTGGGTCGAAGGGAAGAAGAAGAAGAGGGGGAGGGCAGCCCCAGGGGGCCGCGCTCGCTTCACTTGCGCAGGCTGTCCTTGCTGCTTGCCAGCGACGTCCCCGCGCTGCTGCTACCTCCACTCTGCTCCCCATCCGCGCCGTTTATGCAGGCCGTTGCTGCGCCACCCCCCCGGCGCAGACCTCCACCCCCCCCACCTGCTTCTGACGATCCCCCACCCCCATGCCTACTGCTGCTTACGCTGCCCCCGCCACCCCCAAGGCGGCTGCCACTCTCCGACCCTGCATGGCTTCCACCAGCCCTCGATCGCCGCGACATCGGCAGCTCCTCCACGGATGTTGGCGTCGTGGCAGCTGTGTTGGCGCTCGCGCTGCCATCCTGCCGCCCCTTGAGCCGCCCCAGCACCTTGTCGAGGCGGTGCACGAACAGGTCCACATCCGACTTGCGCATGCCGATGGCAGCGGCCGCCGTCAGGTAGGGCATCGAGCAGTTGGCATTGTGGGCACCCCAGCCTGGGCGGTGGGAGAGCAGGTGGCAAATGTCATGAGACAAGGGTGGGGAAGTGGGGGAGTGTCCAGTAGAGGTGTGACACTGCGACGGTATGGCATTGCCGAAAGTGTGTGTCCATCAGTGTGTAAGCAGAGTAATTGTTAGACTACTAGTAGTAGTAGTAGTTTTAGGGGTTTGTAGGGTGCGTCGACAGCTATGGTCATTTTGCACCACTGTCATTACGTAAAACTTATGTTCCTTTTAAACTAGGAATAAGTAAACAAATAAATACGAATAAATATATAAATAAATAAAATAAACAAAAAAAAAAAAAAAGGAAAATGCTAAAATCAAAAGCATTAAAATTATGAGCTCCAAAGCTAAAGCTGCCCCATTAAACCAGTATACCTTAAAAAACTTAAGACTCGGTTTATAGACCCAGAGTCATCCCCTAAAATATTTTTTAAGTCTCGTTAGACTACTATCCTGAATGAATGCTCCAGACACTCACCATCAAATGCTCCTTTTACTTACAGGAAAGATGGTATCCTTGGCATGACATTTAAGGTTCAAACATACATTTTAAAGTGCTTTGAAAAACTAATGCTATTTTCACTGAAAAAAGGTTTTTCTACAAATATGTAAAGTTTCATGAGTGGAATTAATAATTTGCTGGTTGTGATGTGTATCTTGCAAGTGCCTCAACATCTCTAAAGAATCAATATTTATTCATCATTTAACACTGACAGCATTTATTTGCAGAAAAAAAATGAAAAAAATATATACTTCCATATATATGAAGGATTCCGCATTCTTGGCTTTCACCTCGTCGTTGTTTAATGCTGACAACAGTTTCGCCGAAGTTACATTCGTTGTCTTCAAGTCGAAGATGAGGGACTCGGATTTTGGCCACCCTTATATAGGTGGTCCTGTCTAGTGGCTGCTCGCTGATTGGTCCATTTCTGGAGAACTCTTATCTGACAGGTGAAACTGCTTAACCATCTCCGAACACAAATGGAGTGAACCCGGTCAAAACATCTTATTCCAAGAAGCAAACGTCTTAGCAAAGGAGAGTAGATATTACACACGACTCATTAGAGAAGCAATTGAGATCACCAAAAACCCAAAGAACATCAACAGAGATGAAGGCTACCATCTCCACAGTGCGTGGAAGAGAGTTCTCCGGAAATGGGCCAATCAACGAGCAGCCACTAAACCAGACCACCTATATAAGGGTGGCCAAAATCCGAGTCCCTCATCTTCAACCTGAAGATGCCGAATTCAACTTCAGCGTAACTGTTGTCAGCATTAAACAACGACGCAGTGAAACCCAAGAATGCAGAATCCTTCAAACCACCGCCGCAAAAACCTACGCAGCCATATCTATATATATATACCGTTCAGTCATGGGGCAACAGTAAGGGGTTGAAAGAAAAGCATCCTCTACGAGGATGTCTTTTTCCTTCAGCAGAAGATAATAAAACTACAAAAGGGTAACAACATTCCCGCTCTCTCCAAAGACAAGGGACAAGGGTAGTCTCTTACCTTCAAACTTGTACCCCACGACGTCTTTCACATCAGTCCCCGTGACAACCCTGGTCCCAGACACACACCTCAGGAAGAGCATTGAACCGAGCATTGTGAGATTCTTGCTGTCCAGACCAGACATGCTCCCTAGAGTCATGGCTGCAGGGTGAAAGAAAAAGAGCTCATTAATATACATTGCACACACCATTTACGGCCACTGTTGAGGGAAAATCAATTATGAAAGAGAGAAGGCTCACAGTTGATACTTTCTCTGCCAAATTCCAGGCCTCACTCACAGCATCATACATCATTCTGAAAATTCATATCTGAAGAATTTAGAATGAATGTTCATTTACTAATTGCTCTCCACAAAGCACCTCAAGTATGGATTGAGATATCACTGAAAAAATCTGCCATCTCCGGGATTTGAACCCGGGAAGACAGAAAGGAATTCCCTGGTTGAGAAGACAGTAGGTTATCCACTGCAGCATCTCAATCCCAAGCCATTCAAACTGGACGGAAAAGCATACAAGAGCTGCTCAATCAAGAGTGATCACAGATTATTTATTTGCGTAATTTATTGTGAAAATACTGTACAAGTAACAAAAGCAACACCCAATAAGATCACATCCTAATTACGAAAATTTCTATCAAACATCTTCAAGAAGGGAACACAAAAGAATAACTTAGAATAAATAGCTATGCAGTTTATCCTAATATACATACACAATGGCGGTTGAAAAAAGCTATCAGAATTTATTATTCACATTATATATTGTTGAAAAATGTAATTGTATGGTTTATTGTAAACTCTAAGTGTAATGCTTCATTGACTTGACTTCAGTATTGCATCAGCAGCAGACATAGAAAGTTTAAATATGTTACATTCACCAACACCTACTTCCCATGATGATAGTGGAACATGCTTTCCACAAAGGCATTTCTTCACAGTGGGGAGCAGGATTACTTCTCTTGGGACTAGGATCATGGGGTAGATAAAGAACACACTTTGCATTGGCTTTTGCAAGTTATTCAGCAACAACATTTGCATCTTGGTGCAGCATCTATCCTGTATCCTTTCAATGTGGCCTTTTGCGGGTGACATGGCTTTGGAAAATTCTCAGTGAATCTCTACACATAGTATGCTCCATTTACATTTATGTGTGCTGGTAGCACACTCGTGCACCATTCTCTGAACATCAAAGAATGATATGACCATAAATTTACCTGCAGAAACCCCTACTGAGAGATCAGACCAGAGCAAAGAAGAGCAGGCTTTCTTTGGTGTCGGAGATGCCAGAGATTTTCCACACAGAGCTTTGCTGTTTGCTCTCAAGTTGAAAATGATGTACCATGAAGTTTGATTGCTTTAAGTAATAACCCTTGAAAGAATTCATCTTCAACTACAAACAAAATGCAAGCAAATGTACCATTTCTCAAGTATGAGCAGTCTTGGAACCCTCTGTGCACAAACTTCTCAAATAAAATTTCCCTGTTACCATCATGTGGGTGGTAACCAAAGGAATTTCTCAATATTTCTGATATTGCTCTTCTAAAAATAACCTCTACAATATTATCCCAATATTCCCCAACAGTGGCCAAGGTGGTGTTAATTTTTACTTCCATCATGGTTCTACCTTCTTTTTAAATTGATTGTCTTCCCTCTTTGAACACTGCAAACCGTATTCTAGCTGTGCTGTAGGGAAGAGCATACTCCCCACAAGCCTCCTGTAGCATTACAGAGACCTTGACTGACAATTCATCCACATGAAAGCAAAATTTCAACGCAGGATATTGCTCATCACATGTCACCTCAATTGTTGTTGTAGGCAAACCTAACATGTTTCAACTTTCAATGGCAGCCAGTGATGCAGTAATAAATTAAAATTAATGAAACTTGTGCCGTGTATAGAATACACATTAAGCCAATAGCATAATACACAATTAAATAGTTGAACATTAATTTGACCAGTAAAAATGTCATGATCATACTTAATTGAACAGGTCTCATATTTAGGGATCACAGAAGTTTTCCAGATTACTTTGGCAAAAAGAGATGCCAGATTACCATTTCCAATTAATAGCTATTAAAACTTGTGAGCTTCCATTTTTCATTACATTCACATAGTCATGAATTTCCTCCTTTCATGAGAGCTGAAATCAGAGGAATAATTCAGTGTTACAACAACAAGGAGCTATTATTATGTGTTGGCAAAGACTTTTCAATCCATCTTTTTGTATAATTTGTGCAGTCGCAAGAAAAAACTTGCAAGTGAAAGGGGTTACTCTAGATAAGGTGCAGCTATTGATGCTAGTTGTTACACTGATGTGCAACTTGTCCCACCCACCTATGAAGTAGCATGCTCTCTGAAAAGCAAAGACATTGAGAGTGATGCAGCACATCCTAAACCAAAGAGAAATGAACACATACATTTTCTCCAAATAGATTACTTGGCTACCACTATTAAAATGAGCATAAAATCAAACTGTGAGTTCATAAAAAAAGTAAAACAACATTTCCACCATCTAAGGAAGCATTGGAGACCACCTTACTATTCAGCCCCAACATGCAGGAGATACTCCTTCCAAAAATGCTTTAAAACAGATACTTAAGGAACTCAAGCTAGGTTTCCCCCAATTTCTACATATAGCCAAAATTATCCCGATTTTCAGGTATGCCTGGTAATCTGAGACCCTAACATAAACATTTTCCAATTCCTACAAACAAGAGCATTCATGTATTTATGCATGGCACAATATCATATTGAGTGGTATGAGATCTAGTAACAATAATACCAAGGCATGCATGCACACACACAGGAATATGGTGATTCAATGGCTGCTGTAGCACTCACCCATCGATATTGGGTTATTTTTAGTCTCTAGGATCCTTTCGCCGTGCTTGGTGGCCACTTTGGTGAGTTCGTCCTTCAGGTACGTGTACATCTCCTTCCTCTGGGCAATGAGACTCTTGAAGCCATTTACCCCAAGGGACAGAAGCGTGATGAACACATCCATTGCTGGGCTGGCCGACGCCCTCCCTGGCAAAGAAGCACCAACATGCATGAAATCAAAAAAGTGTCATTTTGCCCACAAGGTAAAAGAATTGGGCCCCCATAAACTGAACCCATTTTGTAACTTCACACAGAGTAGGATGTTTCACAAGGCCAGATGAGTCCTCACACATCAACTATTTGGTTGCTAATGGGCATTGCAAAACTGGGGTGGCACTTGACCTTGTGAGGTGGGAAAGGGACAAGCGTGCATTGTAGGGGGATGGCTGAGGGATTATGGAAGGCAGTGCTGCCTAATGACTCACCCTTGAAAAAGGTATTTAGCCAATTACGATATTCCCTACTCAAGACAATGTTTGCAAGTGGTGACATATTATGCCTCTGCATATAATACACATACCATCACACTTCTTTTCATTCTTACAGTTCCAACATTTCCTTTGCACCCATAATTGCAATTAGTTAGCTATATATGTGCAAAAGTCACCGTGCAAGATTAACTCCAATTATAGCTTAAAATATAGTAATACAGGAGACTGTACTTTAAACTTTTAAGGGATTTGTAATATGCACATAATTTACATAAAATTATTCAGTGACATGATTCCTCTTTTTTATGGAAAACAATCATCTGACAGAATAAAATCTGAATATTTATTCCAAATTCTTTGACTAATTTTTAATTTGAAAGAACTGCATAATCCCTAGGCATGGATGTTGCAAATAAGAACTTGAGGTAATCATATCAGCTGGAATGTGACTAGTTGAAGAAGCTTGATTTAAGAAAAAGAGAATTGCCATATTATAATATTTCATATCAGTATGTTATCTCCTCTGGTATACTTTCTGCTACACTGTTCATAAACCCAGGTATCCTCAACGGAGTCCCTTGAATGTCTCTGTGAAGTACTTAGTCTTAGGTAATATGTATTCAGTTCCTTTTGCCATTTGTAATATACATCACTTTGAACTATGCTGCACTACAGCAAAGGAGAATACAACAAAGAGAACTTTAAAGTTGGCAAAGAAGGAAAGTGATCACAGGTGGACCAATTTGGCTAATTCCTTAATTCTTTCCTCCCACACATCAAACAAGTTTGTAGACAGTGGACACCTCTGCCAAAAAGTGACTTCTGCACAAGTGTCACCAGGCATTGTGAGGCATACACCGTACTTTGTTTGAGGATTTAATTTGGCCTTGAAATTTTCATTTTCAGAAGGAGAAAACAGTTACTGGTGATAGAAGTTGCAGAGAAACTCAACTGCTCCCACTGCATTTATCAGGAAAGTTTAGGAATGTAAAATTTGAAAGTTTGCTGCACTTGAAGCTACTAAGATTTCCAATTCTCATTATTCTCGTAATTACAGTATAGTATATAGTAATTATTATTAATT
This sequence comes from Hetaerina americana, assembly GCF_022747635.1. Taxonomy (NCBI): domain Eukaryota; kingdom Metazoa; phylum Arthropoda; class Insecta; order Odonata; family Calopterygidae; genus Hetaerina; species Hetaerina americana. The sequence continues at coordinate 15,202,997 of NW_027287095.1, forward strand.
GTTATACATTAGCAGTTAGGTGGAAGAAGTGACTATCTAGTCTCATTCTCACCCCAATGAATATGTTTTTATAAGGTAAGGTAATCTACCGGTTAAGGTAGATATTTGGATGGACACAACTACCAAATAAATATTTTGTGACCCCTAACAAAACACAATACAGCAACCTACTCTACATCAGGTCCCTCTTCATCTCTGAGTGCTTTCTTCCTCTCTTCATCCCGTCCAACATCCCTATCCTGTTCCTTCCCTTTCCTCGTTTCCCTGACATTCTCCCCCCTATCACAGTCTTGAACATCCCACTGCCGATTAATATACCCTTCATATATTTTTTCTGCCTCCATAGTATTTCTCCCAAAAAACCCCTCTCTTCGCCCACCATACCAAGTACTTCCTCATTTGTTTTCTCCTTGGTCCATTTCACCTTCCCCATTCTTCTCCACACCCACATTTCAAAAGCCTCCAATCTACGTCCATCCTCCTGCTTCAATGACCACGTTTACGAACCATACATAGCTACATTCCATATCAAAGTTTTTACGAGTCTTTTCTTAATATCCTTACTCAAAGTCCCTCTCATCAACTCCCTCTTCCTTGTGAAAGCCTCTTTGCCTAGCGCAATTCTTCTCTTTACGTCCCTACTACTTTGACCATGTTGGTCCTAAACACTACCGAGATACGTAAACTGTTCTACCTGCTCCAGTTTTTGCCCTTCTATTTTAATGTTTAGCTTAGCCTTTTTCTTTCTAGAAAATCGCATAACCTTTGTTCTATTAAATTGATTCTCATCCCATATCTGTCACACTGAATTTCCAATTCACTCGGCAATTCTTGCAACCCCTTGGCTGACTGAAAAAAAAAGCAGTTAGGATGGACATTAGCAGTTAGGTGGAAGAAGTGACTATCTAGTCTCATTCTCACCCCAATGAAGAAGTTTTATTATTATTATAATTTTAACAACTGATTCAATTTGAGGTACCAATATTTCATTTTCCTGCGGCTTATGAAAAAATATGCATAGCCACCCAGCAGATAAAATAAATTTCAGTTTTGAACGTTGAAACATAGTGCTGGCATTATTTCCTTTTCACTTTCTTAGTTCTGCCTAAATTCTAGTCCCTTTACTCCATCCTGACTGATATAAATCATTTTGAAACCCTTCCTGCTTGCTGGCTAATCCCCACTGCTGCATGCCCCATTAGGAACTAACTGCACATTTATTTGACTCCATCACAGCAAATGGCACAGACCTTTGCAAAGCATGCTGAGAGAGACAGTAGACAACTAGCAAGCTCAGAAAACCCAGGAGTTCTGTTTTGCAATGAAGTGCACACAGAAAACTGGATTCAAGAGAAATTGAAATAGTCAAGATATAATTATGGAAATTCCAATTGACTAGAACCTACAATAATGGCCATAGTCACTACGGCGAAGGTTCCCCTTGGTGGTAGGCCAAGGCACATTTTCCCAGTCTCCAAGTAACTCAAGTCTTGCAACTTACTTGTGAGGTTCTCCCACTCACAAAAAGGTACTATAAATGTGCTACATTAAAACAACTTACCAGGATACATGCGTGATATTCGCTCTACAAGGCCCTTGTCAAAGCCCGCTATTATTGCACCACCAACAGGGACTAAGAAGTTCTTGTCAGTGCTCTGGACAAATGCATCAACCCTGCCCCTCCTGGAAAACAAAGACAGTAACAGATGAACCTTACTGGAAATTAATTTGGGAACACTCAAGATATTATTGACTAAATGACACTATGATATGTTTTAAGACTGACTACTGTATAGTTTATAGCTCTTGTTATATCATGTCATTGCCACCCGGCTTATCGCCTAACAGCAATGTATCCGAAATAAATAAATATTAAAATGTGAATTTTTTGGAAATATAAGCCAATGAATTTACTACTTCTCTCAAATGTGATTAGCACATGCTCAGGATCTAAATCTGAGTCGCATTTTTAGATAATTTTGAAATTGATGAAATGAGCATCAAAACAATTACTTTGCTCCTCCAAAAGATGCTTACTGTAGCTTGAGCCAGACAAAGCTCCACTTGCAAGATTATCGGATCACTGCAAAATACTTGGATCTAAATTATAGCATTCAATAGACTGTTGATTGTCAAGCAAAACATCTCAAGAGTGATACATTAAGTGCATGGTCAGCATGCTACTTGCAATCGTCAGAGTTAAAAATCTATCTGATCATACCAGCAACAATGCAAAGTATCCTTAGCAAGCATTTGAAAATTTCATCACGCACTACATATGTACCCATTAATTTTGTACAATCGTCTTTTTAATTTTGGAACTGAAAAATTACTTCATGTAAGCTTCTGTGTAACTTCAAATAAGGTGATAACTTGTTTTAAGATGAAAGAGATTTGTTTACTATTGCAACTGTCTAGGGCTTGATGTTAACCCATTAACCAAAACCATCTGAACAGAGAAATGGACCAACAGCTATTAATGAAAACAGCATTAAAACCAAAATGAAATTAAACCAATCCATCACTAATAGAAAATATATATGTCATATGAAAAATTATGAATGACTTCCTCTCTCAATGGCTGCAATGCCAGAAATATGGAGTAAGATGGACACAGAAGACCTGGACGGAGGATATGAGTAAGGGGATGGAAAGAGGTTGGCTGGCTGGCTTACCTGGCCGCCTCCTGAATTAGGTGCATGCACCTGGCACTCTGAAGGCCGTATGCATTGTTCACGAGGTGCGGTACTCCATAGCGAGCACAGAGCACTGCCACTTGGTCAACGGAATCAGCAGCTCGCGGCGCAAAGCAGCTGGTGGTGGTAAGGATGCACGCGATGTTGTTTGCACCCAGCGTACCAATTCGCTCCTCGATGCCAGCTATGTCCGTCCTCAGCTCATCCCCCACGCTCACTGTCTCTATCACCACTGGCTCCAAACCTGCAAGGCCAATGATCAACCATGAATTCCCATCTCTCTCCCTCTCAAGCTGACTATATGTGTTCATAGAAGGCAACAAATTTGTCACAGAGAAATTCATTCAGCTGACCTTAGAGAACCCTTTCACTGCAACAAACCTCTATTTGCACATGAGATTAGAAGTGCCCTCAGCAATTTGCACCCATATTTGCATTACGTATCCTGTCATACCCAGCAAGCTCTTCTTCACACGTCCATTTATGAGGCTTCATAGTAACTCACTGATAACCTCATGTCAATGCAACCTCAAATCCAATGGATTAAATTTTTAAGCTTTTCAAATCCTTTTCTCCCATGCTCCACTTCTCTAGGTGCTTCCTCGTAGTAGTAGCAGCGGCCATTAGGGGAGGTGACTTACAGCTGACATCATTTGTACCATTTGTTTATCTAATGACTTTAATTGAGGCGATATTGAAACTTCCTAGTCCTTCCCCTCTTCCACCTAACCCGTGCACATTACATTGAATACAGTTACCCCAAACACCCAAGCCCTATGATGAGGGTAAAAAAGAAACTTTACACTTCCACGATAAAGATTTAATATTTCACGACCATGGTTTAGATGATGCACACCATCTAAACTATGGTCGTGAAATATTAAATCTTTATCGTGGAAGTGTAAAGTTTCTTTTTCACCCTCATCATGAAGGAATCCCACAAAGTTAAACCTGAAACTGTTATGTTTACTCTAGTCCTAGGTGGGGATAAACCCATCTCGGCGGGAATCAAGTCCTTTGGGTTGGCAGGCAAGGACATTATCCCACTGCCCCCAGGGCTGTCATTTAGGGTATGTGGTTAGTTTGGTAGAGGTAAGATTATCAGGGAATGGGATAAGGGTGTAGAGAAACCTGGTATTGGCCTCCTCTTCAATACAGGCCCCAAGGGGTCACACAATTTAACAGCGCATCTGAAAGGGGCATATCCCACTGAAGTGCTCTTCACATAGCAGCTAAATACGGATCAGGATAACTCTCATAAATTCTGTCATCATTGGAACTCAAACACAGGCCATTCAGGGTGGGAAGCCAGTAAGCTTGCTACTACGCCAACCTGATCTCCAGGTGTCCTCTCAATCTTGCAAAAAACATCTGTTTAAAGGTTGAACATGTGTCTACTGGTGATGTTGGCACATGGATACAGTAGAGCACTAACTTCCGGTTATCTGATGGGCAGATTGTCCCTCGGCTCTGGCAAGAGGTCTCCCCTCCCAAATACCCATCCTCCATTCCTTATCGCCTCCATATTTGTAGCTAATGGCATTTATGACATTGGACAACTTTTCCCTTCTGCACTATCACCTTATTTTTGAAACTTTGAAGAAGTTTCCTGAAAATTTATTTCTAAATAATAAATAAAATAAGACTGTATAGAAACAATAATTGGCAATGACAATTTTCGGTGATGGTACCAGGCCACCTGAACTTTCATGAAAAAATAATGGAAAACAATACGAGGGGCAGTCAAATGAAAACTGGACACCCTCTACAATGTGACCATGGAATGATTTTATTCAAAGGTAATGACCAAAAGAGTCGATACATTTATTCCCCTGGGATACAAGACAATCAATTCCAGTTTAATAGAAAGAGGTAAGTCGCTGATGGATTCAGCAACTTACTAAAATGTAACTCCTTAAGGATAATGAGAAAATCATTGCCCATAGTATATGAGGATGACCTCCTAATCCAGGCTTTGACAACACTCAAAATGCAGTGGAGGACATTTTCATAAGGAAGTATTATTAAATCAAAGTTAAAGAAACAAGAGCTAGCAGGATGTGAGACATGTGGCCTTGGCAGGCACTCTGATGGAATGATTACCATTCCTAGGCAAAGCAGTTTACCCAAAAGCACAAACCCATCACTCTAGTAAGACTACCACATTTATACTTTTTACAGGTTCATAGATTCATTAATCATTTTTTGTGATTGGAAATAAAAAAAGAATGAAAAAATAAACAGACATGAAGACAACACTAACCAACTGCATTCTCTTTCGGACAATGAAAACAACAACAATCAGGATGATTTTAATTTTCATAGATTGAGATTGCCCTTCATTTATCATAAACTAATCGAAGATAAGTGAGAGAGATAAAGAATGTAGGAGGGTGAAGTCATTGCAAAACAGAGTTCACTTACCAGCAGTGACGATGCACTTGAAGCATGCCTTTTGATCAATGCGTGACCATAACACGTACTTGGCCTGTGGCCTTTCTTGCCGGATGGTCAACATGCACAACACCAAACTCATTCCTGTTGCCATTGGGACCACAAAGCACCCCGCTGACGTCTTCACACCTGGGCAAAGGAGGATCAGAATATTAAACGCTTCTGAAGAAGAGGAAGAGCAAAAGAACAATTGCTCCCAAACACCTCCAGTTATACAGAATCTGGTGAGATTGGGCGGATATCTGTAGATTGCCCTCCTTGAGTGAATTCCCACGGGTTTTTCAATAAATGTTGCTCTCCTCATTTTCCTCTATAATTTTGCAATTCGGCTATTACATTAAAATGAAATTAATATTCAGATGTAACTCGTAGCAATAGTGTGCAAGGGGTGGGCATCAATAAATATCTGAATTATTGTTACGAACATGGTGAAATCTTAACAAGCTTTCCTCCAGGTCAGAGTGTCACATGCCTGTGCTTTGAAGACTAACTCTGCTATCTTCCTCTGGGCATTGATGAATGGAGGTACAGAAATTTATTTTCAGTCCAGAAATTACATTTATATGAGTAAAAAAAGGTCACAGTAATTAACCCAAAGGTTTATGACCAATGCTTTAAGGAAGGTGATTTAGTTAGTCATCAAAATGTCAATATCTGACACCCTGATAGGGAGGTAAATCTAAAAGGACTTCACCATAATTATGTGCCAGAAATCACCAAACCTTATATATGTACAGTATTATGAACATATTCCAAGCAAGGAACCTGTTTGGCAACACTGAGCAGAATGAAAAATCAGTTAATAAAAAAATGGCCACATGGAAATTGAATTTTTCTGAAGAGAGAATCTTATATGGAAGAGTTAAATGGTGATTGAAACTGCAATGGGTTGTAACATCTTTAATGGAAAAGACTAAGTCTGTTCACTCATTGCATTGTAATGGCTTGAGCGATTTTTAAGAGTTAGAGCTGCTGAATGACATCCTTACTTAACATCCAAGTTCAATATATGAGAACTCAAGATGTACAAAGGAACCTCGCTTAACGAGCACCTCACACAGGGAGTAATTTGCATAATGAGTACAAATATGAAAAATAAATGACTTGATGAGTGACTTTTCACATAATGAGTGACGAGGAAAGGATTACTAGAATGATTGTGCACCTGCTACTCCAATTTGTGTTTAGCACTCGTTCTGCTAGCATCTTAGGGTCACTAGTGATCACGCATTTTTCCAAAATTGTGTTGAGACATATTATTTGTGATTTTTTGGGAAAAGTTTGATAACCCTGGTAAAAATGCCCCAAAGGAAAAAGCCACAAGAAGTGAGCCATAAGAGAATAAAAATAACCATAGAAATTAAATACTGAAGTCATTGAAAAGTAAAAATGAGGTGTGGGTGTGGCTGATCTAGCACACATATACAATCGGTCTACTAGCGATTTGCACAATCCTTTGGAACAAGGACAAAATTAAAGAGATAAATGCTTCAAAGGGAGTGACAAGAATATCTATGCAATGGTTATGTATTCTCGATGATGCCAAAAGTTGCTTATCATACAGATAAACAAATGCAATTGCAAGGCGATGCCATTCATGAGATCATCATTTGTAAGGATGCATAAGTGATTTTCACTGAACTTGTTAAGATGATACCAAGATCATCAATGACCAAAAAAGAAATATTTAAAGGAAGCCATGTGTGGTTTGAAACGTTTATGAGAAGAACTGACATCCATGGCATTGTGAGGCATGTTGAAGCAGCAAGCTCTGAGTAAAAGGGAGCAGAGAATCAGCAACTCCATGAAGCTCGTAGATTCTCAGGGTTAGCTGCCACAATGGGCTTTTAATTGTGATGAAATGGTCTTTAATTTTGAATTTTTTGAGGACAAAATGATGGAACAGGAACAGCCTTTAATAAGTAAATGAACCTCATACTATCAGATTCATATCATACTTAAACATCCCAAAATTAATAGGATTTGGTAAATTGTCAGGTAAAAGACACATGATTTTATGAAACTTGTGATGATCTGCAAAAACTGTTTTGGTAGAAATACAACTAAATTTATGTAGAGAACTATTATGAAAAATTATGAATTGAGTGATTGGAAAGAGTTTTAGTAAGTGTGGGTTGTGGATAAAGGAACCAAAGAATGAGAAGTTATAACTGAGGGGGTGCCTAAGAAATAAAATTTATTAGTACCAAAGATTTCAAAATTAATTAAATTACCCTTAAGATTCTTCCATTCCTTGTAATTCTATAGCAAATAATTTTTTTCCAATATTTGAACATTACCCAATTGGGGTGAGAGCATGAGAAACACATTTTTATTATCTCATCACATTACCTCATTTTATTCGCTTGATATTGCTATTTCACTCAATCAAGCAAAAATTTTAACATTAATTATCCTTATTTAGTGCAGTAAAAATTACATATTGCCTTGTTGCTGTAAGTGGGCCGTTCAATAAGTCTTTAGAAAAAAATAGAAAGATAAATTATTTTGGGTAATATTTTTTATTTTTCAACCTCATCCCCTTTTAGCTCAATATACCTTTCCCAGCATTTACCCAATTATTTTAAGCTGTCCAAAAAGCAGGATTTCATAAGGTCCTTTAAATAGGCATCATTGTGGGAGATGACTTCATTCAATGTGATCATTCTCTGCTAGCCATTTTTTCAAGTTTGAAAATAAAGCCAATGGCTTGGCGTTGTCTTGATGTAAGAGAATATTTTCTTTGCCTAAGGAGTACATTTTTCCTTGATTTCTCCGTTCAACCAGTACAATAACAATGCATAATATTCTCTCCATTTATTGTACGTCCTTTTTGCAAGTAATCAACGTAGATGATTCCACGTTCATCTCAATAAGCCAGGGCCATCACCTTGTTGGCCGATTTCATCGTCTTCACTTCGGCTTTTAGATACCTGCCGTTTCAACAGTTGCTTTGTCTCTGGAGTGCAGCAGTAAATCCATGCTCCATCCACAGTTATGTATCAACGCAGAAACTCATCCTGTTTGCAAGTGGATTTGCAACAGAAAAGTACCCCACCAGCCTCCAAATTGAATGCACAATTGAATTTGTTCTCCACTTAGACCAAATGCCACACTTATCTTGTCGAGATATTTTCACAACCAGTTTTTCGTGCAAAATTGAAAACACTGTACCTTGCGATATGCCTGTGGCCTCCACTAATTTTTGAACTTTGATTTTTCGATCACAGTAAACCATATTGTGGATTTTGTCAATCTTTATGGAGAAAATCAATTCTTCCAGTAGCTGTCCTGAATGGCGTTCATCAACTGTGAATATATGGCTACGTTTTAACTCATTTACCTAATAGTCACAACAGTTGTAAACACAGGAACTTCATCCAACTCGGCTTTGATCACTGTGAGCATTAATTCTTTTAAATAGTAAGGTTTAATCACTGCACAAAACTCTTTTTTTCCATTTTCTAAATAAAAGACCGTTGCTCCAATTGGCTATGAAAATGAAACCACGCAATGTACCATGAAGGCAAACTTTAACTGCAGTCTAGAGAGTGATGAGGCTCACTAAAAGACGTAAACATTTTCCAGTCCTATAAGTGGCATCTCTTGGGAGTTATTGAATGACCCACATGTACTGTTCTTACATTTCCAGAAGTATTTTTTTTCTCGTTAAATATGACTCATTTTGATGTTTGAACAGCATTCATATTCACACTGAGTCAAGACCATCAAAAATATCACTTTCTGAAGCTCACTGTACATAATATGTGATTTTTATGAAGGAGTGATCAAATGAAATTTGAGAGCTGGGGGAGCAGGGCATATGAGGTGAAGAGAGCAGGTGGGAGTGGGAACTGTGGGGCAGTAGAGAATTAATGTTCCATCCATACTGAGAAGAGTAGGTGTCATTTCAACTATCAAGAAATTACATGGGTTTTCCTAGGAATGTTTTCAGTTTTACAGTGAATTCCATGCCTCCAAATAAGTGTATGTTTGGACAAATATACACTAATGTGCTAATAATTTTCAAATGCAGGTCTCCGAATAACAAGGAACAATTAATAGACTCACTGAGACATTCGGAGCATAACATAATATCCCGCTGTATGCAGATGGTACCAGTGAACACAAGAAAAAATAAGCACACCATCCTGATTTGAAACACTCCTGTTAGCATTATTTGGGAATTACAAGTTATTGATACAGTGGGGCCCTTAGAGGAACATTGATATTCTGGAAAATAAATTGGATATTCTTTAACAAAAAAGTGAAGTACTTATTCAATAAAATGATACACATGGACAAGAATGCCAAAAGCGGTGGGGGGTCAGTATCATTACAATCACATTAAAACTTAATCATTCTCACCTATCAAAATTAAGCCATTGCACAAATCATGCACAAGCATAAAATAACCACTTCTTGACAACCAGACAGACAAGGAGGAAAATGAGGCATTTAAAAGCAACAAATGAACATATTTACAGGCACTGCAGTAGAAATGAACAAAAATATTCAGAGTACAAAATTTTAAAGTTATTATTTTCATTTTAAGCATGAACCACTGACTCAATTTGTGCAGTTTCATGTCGGCACCTCTCAATGTAGGGTAAGTAGGGTAGTGGCTATAAGGTAGGATAGAGAGACATGTCAGAGTGCAAATATGTCGAATCTCTTCAATGCATCACAGGCATGAAACATTCCTAAATAATGTGCCAGTTAATGATTTTTCCATGATATCCCAGTGTTTGCTGAAATTTGATATTCCCACATTTTTCCAGGACGGCACAGACACACTTGAAAGGGGAAAATTATTGTAATGGCAGCCTAGGTGTCCACAAAATCATGATGTGTTTCAGGTCTCATTCATTTTTGTAATCATGTACTCCCATAATTTTTCATAATGCAGTGAGACCTTGAATTCAAAGGCCCTACATTTACATAATCCTTGAATGTACATACATATGCCTATATGGTTTGAATGGCTCTCCATTTAAATCAAAGATTTTAAAAACCTCAAATTTAAATCCCTCTGAACCCAGATTTTTTATAAATATCTAATCGGACCAGAGAGTTGATTAGCCAATTTTATCATATTTCTCATTTTTCATTCATAACTGTTTTAGTTTATATCATATTCACTAGATTGTTTAAATTAGTTTATGTTAATTAATTGGTTACTGAAGTGATAACTTTTAAGTATTTAATGAAGTTTTACAATGGATTATGGACTAGTTACTAGTCCATTCAATACTAGTCAATATAATCTGAATTGTATGATATGTTATCCCTTCATTTTTCGAGGGGGGAATGCTTTTTATAAATCACTTAAAATAATACTACAGCTGCTAGTTGACCTTAGTTACATTTTATTTTAATGATAATATTACTTTATAGAGATTGCATGAAATAAAAACATTTAAATCAAGCAGGAAGTTGAAATTCTAAAAGAAGTATACATAAACAAATAAAAGAAATCTTATGCTATATGGGACATCCTTCTATGTGTGCTAACACTTCAATGACATTTTTTGGTGTTTTCCTTTTTTATTTACAAATTGCACCTGATTGTAAAACAGCAAACAGTCGTTGCTTAAATTATTTATTTAACTTGGATACTATGAGATATTTCATTTGTAAAACAATAAAATAAACTTCCATTGTATTCCCCCATCCTCAATTTTCATTACATCTTGAAAATGCATTTTTTCTCATCATCTCCTCAAAACATAAATCCTAGCATGTATGCCTGCAACCTGCATGGTGTCACATTCCAGGGGACAGGGTACCGCTGACCCTGTGGGGGTTCAGGTTGATTCAGGGTGACACGTCTGGGCACACAGCATAACCCAAGCTGTGTAACCTTTCATAATTTCATTCCCTTTCTCAAGCATGAATTCTGACACAAAGACTATCAGTTTCAACAAGGCATGTTGCTATCAAGTACTCAGAGACTTAAATAATTGACAATATGGAGAAAGTAATTTGTGCTTATAATGTATTTTGCAATAGCAATAGAATATGACTAACAAAACAATGATGTGATTCATTTTTTAAATCAGTAGCAGCATTTTTTCAATACAATGCAGTAAAACTCAAGCATATATACTTTCCCCACAAATGACAGACTAATCACTATCAATTTCAACGAGAACATTTTTTCCATGCAAATTCCAGAGAGAAAATCAACACAAGCAACACGCATTTTATCACAAAAACTCAACCAGGCATAAAATATTCACTAATTGTTTCACTGTCTCCATTTCATTGGATAACTACTCCCTAGTAGTAGTAGTTTTAGGGGAGGTGACTGACGGCTAAGGTCATTTGCACCATTAGGGGTGGATAAGAAAGGAAGGGTGGACAGAAACCTGATGTCGGGATAAGCCAACTCATTTGGAAAGTCACCCAGGAGTCTGCAGTTTAGCGTCCAATCCGACGGACGATATACTTGTGCAAAGTGCCCTCCACAAAGCACCTGAAGTAGGGATTGGGATACCACTGAAAATAATCTGCTGTCTCCGGGATTTGAACCCAGGTGCTCATGGTGGGAAGCCGGTGCATTAGCCACCGCATCATCCCGATCCCCCCATAACAACTTCATTTATTGTGGCCATTGTTAGAGAGGAAAACAGTTATTTCTAGGCTCATCTTTGAAGAAAAGTTAGAGATGTTCAACAATTACAGTTACTCACCAGTAAACCTAATTACATCCAAAACCAAGGCATTGGTAAGTTTGTTCATAAGACTAGAGCCGGCGGCCTTTGGTTGAACCTCCCCTAGGTCCCCTGAACGTCCAATCCCATGCCCCAAGCGATAGTGCCGCCTTGCCACAAGAGCTGCAAAAGGAAAGCCTTATAAATACCAGTCACATACTCTCATATCTAAATCACTGTGAGTGGCGGAAAAAATCAACTAAAGGCACAACCAACAATAATTGCATTTATAATAATGGATTTGTACCAGAATTTTGTGATTTCATACCACTAAAGGATGAGCAAGTGCCAAACTACCTGATGCGATCCGAGCTTCCCTCTCGCCTATGCCACAGTTCCCAGGGAAGTTGTTGCTATCCATCTGAGCTAGGTCTGCGAGGAAGAGCTCAATGGTGGTGTCATCCCAGCCCTCTTCTGGCCATTTCCTCTGAAAAAGGGAATGGGACACATTGGGAAATGTATAATCAAAAGCAAGTACAATAAGGGCTGTCTAATAAAGAGCAATCATGCTTTCTTAATCAAATTATTTTATCAAAAATTTAATTTTTTGTCACACCATTAGACTAATATGAAATGTATAATGAATAAATGGCAGAAGTCTCAATGATTTGACTCTGGCATTAAATCAGGAGAAACTGCTGCAAGTTGAAACATTCAGTTTGCCTACAGCAACCATGGAGGAATGGTAGCATGTAATTCTACATTTGCTTTGGCCTAAACAAATCATCAACTAAGGCCTATGCAATAATTCATGCTCTGTTCTTCCATATATACCACAGCTAGAAGTGTTTAAAATGTTCAAAGAACGGACATTATCAATTGCAAAAGAGGGCAGGAGGGAGATACAGAGGGATAGGCAAGGACCAGGAGATCCAGTCACTGTTCTCATGGGAGTAAGTACATTAGCATATTATGGGCTAATGGGATTCCGGGTGTGAGATGAAATCTCCACAAATCTTATTGTAAGGCCGTAAGTATAAATGTCATTTAAGTGTGATTGCTGTTTAAAATTATAACAACCTTTAGAATCACATTTCTCTTATCTATTTAGGCTGTAGAGCCCCCAAAACATATCTTCCAATTTAATAGAACTTGTTTTATTTCATTAGTCTGCTAAGCAAAAACCAGCAATAATTTTATGACGGTTAAAGAATTCTATTATAATGGCATCAAAATAGTCTCTCAAATCCAACATGACTGGCATATTACCATAATTATTAATGTGTAGGTAAGACATTTAATACTATGAAGATGTTAATGAGTAACTTATGTGTTTTGATCTTTGGGATTTTGATCAAGGAATTACCTTGGGTTGAAATCATAGAAAAGATGAAATTTGAAGCTAAAATGTACAAAATTAAGATTAAACAGCAGATAATTAAGGTAGGAAATAGAATAGATGAATAAAGTATATGCAATATTCAAATGACAAAGAGTATCACTAGAAAATCACAGCTGCAAACAGAGATGACTGAAAAACTCATTCAAAAAGGTACACGATCTAATAAAATATCACTGCAAAGTTACAACAAACAACCAATTTACTGACACCAATAATTAGAATAAAAATCTCTTGTCCTGAAAGTAACATTTTCTGTTCCTAATGTATATTGTACAGTAAATCTTGAGATGGATTCAGCCTTGACTGCTCGAGGTTATTGAGATATGAATACGCTTCCTACTATCTTTATTCATATCACGTTAAACCCAATTCATTGTCTCTAAAGGTTACCATGGTATTTTAATAATGAGAGTGATTAATGATACCACTCATGCTCCAGAAAGAGATAATATATAAAATAGTAAAAATTTGACGCTGAAGTGTGAAACGTGACCTACTGTTATTGTTGGAGAGAATGCAATATACACACTCAGGCATGGTATTCCAGGGGTAGAGCATTGGACTACTGACCAGAGGGCCCGTGCTCGATTCCTGGGCAAGACTCTTTGGGTACCCTCGGCTCCACCAAAGCTGTGGGATTTTTTGTGTAACAGATCTTCCTGGGAAACTGTAGACGCCACAGTGGAGGGGAACTGGCCTACCCTGCTCATGTGTTAATTTTCACGCACCATTGAGTTTAGTATTGGATGAGCTCTACTCTCACCTATCAAACTGACCTTCAGCCTGATTATTGTGGTTTCTATAAGGGGCCAAATCCTATGGGATTATTCTGCTCTTTAATAACTCAAGTGATGAACTCACAGCAACTTACAAGATGTTGCTTTTCAAAAGCAAACTCAGATAACTCTCATGATTTCCAGCATTAGATCTTCCTCTTCCATTTGATACAGGCATTTCTGGAGAGTTTCTAAGTCTAATGTTTGCATCAACCTCTGGTGTTGTACATTTGTTGTTATTATGTGTAACTCTTTATTGCTGTCACAAACTTTTTAATGTTGACATGTCCTATATTTTGTACGTATTATATGCTTCAATCTCTGGAAAAATAAACAATTATTATTAAAGAGGGATATAGAACAAAAACCCCACCAAAAAAAGTTAATATTATGACTACAGCTGGTTATAATGATGTCAAGGATAGATTTGTTAATGGAAAATAATGATGTGGCAACCAATTTTTCAATATTTCAAACTTGTTTTGTTTAAGTGCATTTGTAATGAGCTCAACTAAATCTAGACCTACATTGTTCCAATATCATGGAATGATTTGGAATGATGTTTGAAGTTTGAATACCCATAAATACACCATTAAAAATTTCCCAAGCTATTATCAAAACTTCAATACAATTATGGTACTCATTGAAAAAACAAAAAAAAACCAAAAATGGTAAGTGATGGTAGAAGGGGGCCAGATCGTTTCCCTGCCCCGGTTATTATTCCCCAGGAAGTTTTGGTACCCGAAAAATCACACAGCTCTGGTGAAGCTGAGGATGCCCAGAGTGGCATGCCTGGGAATCAAACCCAGGCCATCCTGTCAGTAGTCCAATGTTCTACCCCTGAACCAACAGGTCCCTATAGCACTCATTTTAGCCATCAAAAACACCATCAAAGAAAACGTGAATTTGTCACAGGGAATCAATTTAAGTAAAAAAGGAATGTGCATTCCAATATTATATACAGAAGGTGGCTGAAGGTCTCCCTCAGCATTGCAAAAAGTGAGTTACAAGGAGCCTCAGATGCCAATATATGGCAGAGCAAAGAGATTAGAGTCAAGCCAGATAACTAGATCAGTAGATGACTAGATCACTTGATGACTCCTGAAAATGGACCCAAAAGGTTAACTATGAACAACAAGAAACTGAGTAACTTAGGTTATAGTCAGAACACATAGGATCTTCAGGATATGAACCCTGCTTATTGGGGAGTTAGTAAAAAAAATGCAAATTCTACCAGGGAGAAACACAGTAAACAAACCAATGATCAGACAAAGTTGTCAACGTTCGTTTCTAGCAAAAAAATTTAACTGGTAAATTATAAAAGAAGTTTTCCAAGAGTGATTCAACTTTTATACATCAATTAATATATAAATATGTCAAGACTTTTATAATTTCTCAAGGCATATGATACATAATCTTGCAAGTACATAATCCCATAATATCCAGTTCAATCAGTGAAACAATTACCCAGTGTATTCCCATTTAAGGTATGAATCATGAGGCCAAAATATTAGTAATGACCCTAATTTGATATTTGGGACACACCAACATCAATTCAAATGAGAAAGTGCTATGATATGAAGGATTTCAAAGTACCATGCTTAAGAGCAATCTGTTTAAAATGCAATCATGAGCATTAATGAATTAATAATGCTAAAATCCAGAGTACCTATAAAGAAGAGCACACAATAATACATACAATGGTGTAAAAACATACACAATCATAAATTTGGTTACAGAAAATTAGGAAAACACTTCTTGTGTAATTTGAAAGTGATTGATCGGCTTGAAATACTAGTTTTTAGTACAATACATTCCTGAAATGATCATGTATTTGTTCCAATGTATCTGTTTTCCAACCTGTCCTATGTGGAGTTCCACAGGGGTCAATTCTCAGACCTTTATTATTTACTATTTTATAAAAGAACTAGCTACCATAATAACTCATTGTAAACATCACTTTTATGCCGACGATCTACAGATATATCTTGAGTCCTACCCCTCTGAATTTAACCACGCCATTGACTTGGTCAACAAAGATATCCAACTCATCTGTGAATGGCTGACTGAAAATCAGCTAAATCTGAATCCCAAAAAGACCAAGTCGATAATCTTTGGAAGCACCGCCAATGTACATATGCTGCTCGCAAGTGATCTCCCTAAAATAAGTGTTTTAAATATTCAAATTGACTACTCAAATATAGTGAAAAGCCTAGGAGTTTATCTAAGCAGCACCTTAACCTGGTGCGAGCAAATAAATGCCACTTCTAATAAAGTTCACAAAACTCTTTACACAATGAAGCATTTCAGACACCTAATCCCTATAACATTACGCCAGAAGCTTGTTCATACGTTAGTATTACCACATCTCGACTATTGCTCAGTTGTCTACGCTGATGTGAACAAGGAGCTAAGTACAAAATTACAAAGGCTCCAAAATTCTTGTCTACGATTCATCTTTAATATGCATTTTAATGAACGTGTACCTCCTTACTATAAAATGTTGAATTGGCTAAAACTCGAACAGGGGAGAATGCTTCAAAAGGCCTCACAATTATTTAAAGTTCTGAATTCTAAAACCCCTTCATATTTATATGAAAATTTTATATTCAATTCACTTACGACAAAGAGATCAACCCACATTACAAAAACATTCCATCTTATATGAAAATATGCTATATATGAAAAGTCATTCAGTATTTCATCCTGTAAACAATGGAACTGTTTGCCTAATAAAGTAAAATTATCCAGGAACACATCCCAATTCAACAGGAACATGTTTGAATATCTGTCTACCACACTACCAAAATGACCTTATTACTGTTCTATCAGGCTAAATATTTAACTATTGTTCTTTGTATTTGTATGTATGTATTGTACTATATGTTTCGTTCAACTGATGTTAAATTATGTTTTGTGACTGTTTTAATTACCTTATTCTATGACTTATGTAAACCTATTTCACTCCATAGGTTTCAAAACCTCATGTAACATGTATTCTGCTCCAAGGGACTTTGCTCCCAGAGCAATAAAAATTGTTTGTTTATTTATTTATTTACTAGGGCGAACATTATGGCATTCAACAAATAACAACAAGAAGAATTAAAATAAGGTCTGGCATAAATAGTAATTTTCAATTTTTCACACATTTTAAGTTGGTAGTTTCGTGACAGCATTTCGTTTGATTGCATTGATACCCCTCAGATATATGAACAGAAAATATTTAATAAGAAGACATGGACCATTACCAAATAAATGCAATATGGTCATAGCGAATTTTAGACAGAAAAATTCATTCATGCTAGAAGGAAAACAGTTGGGGTCAGAAAAATAGAGTTAAATAAATTGTAAAATTATTTCACCAATGCACATCCTTAGGGGATTGGAACATAATTTCCCGACCATATATCCAAATAGTTGCACAATGTTGGAAGCTAGCTGTTGCATGATCAGTTAGGAAAGTTATATTGCAAGAATGATTAACAATAAGTGAAATCAACGATGTGAAGCTTCAACTTCAACAGTCACTAAAATAGAACATGGCATACGAACAGGTGTGCGTTGGGAAAAATGTGCCATATCTGTTGATTTGGAAAATCCAAAGGTAATGTAATTTTAAATCAGTGTTGAAGATGATACACGATTGAAGAAAAATGTAAATATTTGGGTGTGCCACTCCAAACAAAATACGCGCACTGGAATATTATTGAATTACTCAAATCATGGTTTCTGTTACTTAAAATAAGAACGGCCCTTTATAATTTTTAAGGTAATAGATGGGTTTCTTTGAAAAATGGTTTCATTGATTACCTGTTCAATTAGCTGCCTAATGAGACTCTCTCTAGATTTCTTCGCAGCTGCTGCCTGCTGAAGGTATGTGGCAGGAATCAACCGTTCAGCTAATGTAAAGCTGTGGCTATTCATTGTGGGAGGTCGGAGCCTTTTCAACCAACTCCAAAACTCTCAGTTCAGACTACTCATCCCTATAGTATATAAACAACAGAAAGAAAAAGATTAGCAATGAGGTAAAGGAAAAATTGCATTAATTATCCATTATTTATATAAATAATCTCAATACAGAATGCAGCTGCCAATTTCACGTTTACGAAAAGCAACTCAATATTGACATCTTCAAATGAGTCGTTCTACTTCATTGAGAGAGATACTATCTTATTGCTAAACCAAAATAATTACTGTAAAAGACACAAAACTGTACTACGCATTCACTGATTACGTGCAAACACCGTATACAAGGAAAAACAAGGACGATGAATGGGGTACTACTGTCACTGCCTCATCGAAATGCCTCCTTGTAGTCGATAGATCACCGTAGGATAATAATTAAAACTCAGTTGCTGTAAACTACAAACTGATGAGACGCATTATGCTTATATATGCCTCGTAGGGACTTTGTAGTCAAAAATAAGTAGTAAGCAACGGCATGCGGATGTTTATTCCAAAATCTGATGGGGTCAATGATGAGGGAAAGTACCACTCGAAAAACCTATATTGCACAATAATTTGAGTAATATCTAGCAAGAAATTAAAAGGGCGACATAACAAATTAAATGATTTAAAATCCTTTCACTAACCGTGACATTGCCCGAACCACACGCGGATGACACCTCAATTTAGTTTTCACTATTTTCATCTTTCAATTCTTTTTCAGCAAAAACGAAGCGTATTGCCGGTATTACTCGTTGATAAGAGCTGAATGGTTTCGTGTGTTGTGAGATCAGTTCGTCGGTTTCGTCATGGCTCTACGAAGTCTTCAACTTTGTTTACGATTAGGTTTAAACTACCCTAAATGTTCTCCAAGTGTGTGTAGCATTGGAAAGTTTAGGTATGATGTGAATATTCTCTTTTGATCTTTGAAATGAAGATTAGTATGCACCAGATTATGCGAAGTTTTTCATGATGAAATTTAGTAAATTTTTTCAGAAGAAAACATTTACGTATTCACGCGTCGTAGTGTAACTAATGAAGCACGAAAATGGTGTGCTTTTAGTATGCTTAAAGATTGTTATGTATTTTTTTGTAGCTGGCTAAACAAGCAACAGACGTTTACTACGACTCGAACGATAAACCGTGACAATTCCACAGACGCACCCGGAGAGGCATTGAAGAAGGAAGTAGAATCTTCGACTGATTCTGATAGTGAACGCAAATTAAAGCTCGAAATAGAAAAGTTGAATGAAGATATAGAAATAATTACGAAAAAGAGTCGGGAACTGGAGGTATATACTAGTGTTTCCTTCGGGGCCCAATTATCATTCATAATTATGGAAACCGTTGTTTTTAAAAATCTCCTTTTTATTCACAGGATAAATACAAAAGAGCCCTTGCAGACGGAGAGAATCTCAGAAAGAGGCTTACCAAGCAAATTGATGATGCAAAAGTTTTTGGTATTCAGAATTTTTGCAAAGACCTTTTGGAGGTAAATAATTTTAGTATCCTGGTTTAATTTAGTGTATCATTGAATGCAATACAATTAAGTATCAAATGAGGTTGAAATACTGCAGTAGTTATTATGAGGATGTTTACGACCTTCAGTTATGCAGAGAATTCAATAAAGTATATAGGAAGATAAAAACTGCAGGGATCCTGTAGTAGGACGAATGCAGTGTAATAACGATTTAACGTAGTCATTGTAGATAAAATAATGTGAAAATTATGTTATTGTTTAAGCAAGTGAAAGGTGGATTCGAATTAGTGAAGTTTGAGATGGCACTTAAAATTGTAAAAAAATGCTTGACTCGTTAAACTATCCATTGTATTCAGGAATTCAGTCGAGGAAATCCCAACCCTAAAATATGTGGATGAATGTTGACATTAATAAGAAATACGAAAGTAAAGAATCCAAGATGACTCATGCACTTGGATGTAAATGAGAAAGGTCCTACAAACTCCATATTCATACAAGCTAATGTGTTCAGGGAAAATTCGTGGGCAAAATTGTATTAGGATTCAATCTTCACAAAGATCTTTATAGTTACCGTGAAATGTTGCCTCTACTAAATCTTCCCTCATTGCATAAACGTAGAAAAGTTAATAACATGGCTTTTTCTCTATAAATAACTGCATAACAAGATTGATTCCTTATAACTCCCAAGTGCAATATCTTTCCGAGTATTTTCACATAACACAAGGTATGAGGCACTTTAAAAAAAGATATCATGCACAAAATTACACTTACTACTCGCCTGTAAGCCAGATTATGAGAGTTGCCAATAGTTATGATTATATTGACCTATTTTCCATTTCACCAGGATCCCTTAAAAAATGGAATTAAAAATATCTGATGAATTTTAGAATGCTAATTATTGCTGTGTGGATGTCTGTACATGTCATTAAGTTGTTCCTAATGCCCATTGGTCACATTTTTCGAATTGATGCCACTAAGTCTAGTTAATAACTACTACTAACATCATCATTTTGTGTCATCATCTGGCCTGTAACAAATACTATATTTATAATATTTTGTCTACATACATTTATCTAACTAGGTATGTTTGCGTGCCTGTAAACCATCTGAAATGTCTTTCATGCATTGCAAATCAAAATTCTTCTTTGATTCTAAATTATATTTTAATTATCAATAATGAGTATGTAACTTTATGTAATTTGTACCCGTATGTAAATGCTTTTTATAATTGTGGAACTAACCTTTCATTTTGTAAAAGGGTTATTCCCATAAATAAATATATAAATCTAAAGGTAACTCAAAAATGAGATCAGGATTTCATTCTACAGTAGTGGAAAAAATCTTTGCCAGACAAGTGAGTTTTGGTCCTTTGCAAAGTGTGATGGTACAATTTGGCAAATAGTCAGTGATAATGGGCTAAGAATGACATTTTTAAACAATTGGTTGTGTCAAAATGTGGTAGGGTAGGGTGAGTTATAAGGTGGGAATGGCAAAAGCCAAATTGATCTTCACTCATTTCACAAATCATGCACTGAGCCAAACAACATGCTCATAAGCCACCCACTTGCTGTCTACTCCATTCTCTGCATCACCAATCTGTAAATTGGCATTCAATCTAAAGAGAACAGAGATCCCTCTTCGGATGAATTGGGAACAAATGTGGCAAGAAAGCTTCAGCAGCATGTAGGACAGAAATGCTGCATAGCTGTCCAGTTGCCATTGCCTGTTTTAGAAATAACAACAGTTTCTCTAGAATTCCTGTACCATTTGCTATTCTCAGTGGTTATTGGAGTGAAATGGTTATTCCCGTGTAGACCAGTTAATGTCGTCACATCTCCCTTTTATGTCATCTGCATTGTTACACTTTCCTGTCAAAATGGCTGTGCATCTTGATGTTACATATTTCTATCAAAATTTTAAGTTAGTGCCCTTTGAAAGTGGTTAGGTGCTTTAAACTCATTGTGGTTATACCTCCCAGCCTAACTCTTTGGAAGAATTTTGATTAGAAGTAGTTCTCTTACCTCTCATAGTAAAATGAACATTTTTTTCTGTTAAGGAGTTCAGATTAAATTCCCCCAAGATACATGGACAGAAAATTCACTGGCGCATGAAAAGTACAATTAGCATGGTTATCTGAAATTCCTGGTTTATTTTATCTCCTATGCTGACAAACTTTTTAGTACTAATGTTCTTCAGATCAAAATGAAGTTGAATTGGATTTCAAGATTGAAATCAGCTTTCAGCATCTTAACAAGTACAGAAAATGAAGATTTTTCGGAATCATCTCATCCCTTGTAGGAGTGAAATTCCCTCTTGTCCATAGGAAGAAAGCAGACTCCTTCACATCATTCTTCATTCAAAGTTCATGAATTTCCTCATGTTCAATCCAACATGATTCATTCAGAAACTTGGTTGAAAACAAAGCTTCTTTTCATTAGGTGGCTGACATTCTTGCCAAGGCAACCGAGAGTGTTCCCAAAGAAGAGGTCAGTGATAGTAATCCACATTTAAAAAGTCTCTATGAAGGGTTGGTCATGACAGAGCTGCAGCTACAAAAGGTGAGTCTTGCAGTAAGTGTGTTGTAACCTAACAGCCAGCAATCATTTTTACCCACTGATAACTGGTTTTCTTTTTAAAAGGTCTTCAAGAAACATGGTCTTGTCCCAATGAACCCAATGGAGGAGAAATTTGATCCAAATCTACATGAAGCACTTTTCCAACAGGTTGGTTCTTCATGATTATTGAATGAATCTACAAATGTATGTGGGGACAAATCTTAACAAATATTTTTCCTACTTTGCAGGAAGTCCAGGGAAAGTCAGCAGGCACAATTGTGGTTGTCTCCAAAATAGGTTATAAGTTGCACGAACGAGTTATAAGACCAGCTCTCGTAGGCGTAGCCAAGGGTCCATGAGGACCACAGGCACTGAAAAGAGGGCTCACAACTGCTAATTGCAAGCACTTCAATAGATATTAAATAAGTAGCTAATAAGGAAGTACCTGGGAGGACTTCATTGACAGTCTATCAATTATTTTTTTCTGCTCGTTTACTTCACAATGTACAGTTGTAAGATACCATTCTACCATTCCTTTTTTTACATTAGTTAACATTTGATTTTATCCAGTATGTACACATGGACATATCAAGAAGGCAGAGTGAACAATTTGGCTGTCCAGAGTTGCTTTTGTACCTTGCAGCTCCCTTACTTCATGTGTTGCATAATGCTGGTGTGACTTAGAAATTATATTAACTTAATTAAATTAATATTATTACTTGATGCTCAAGTCACATTCAGAGTTGTTTAAAATCTTACTGTAAATTGAAAGTAAATAGAACTTTATTATTAAAAAAGTCAACTTCATTTCTTTGCATGCCTGGCATGTGTACACAAGGTCAATTCAAAGCAAATTACATATTCCTAAAAATTGACATTTTCAGTTAAAGGATTTGCTACCCCTTAAGCTCATTTGTCAATATATCACAACAAGTGCATTCAGTTTTGGCAGCCATATGGGCAGATGACATATTTCTTTTGAACCCGTAGTTTGGAAATATCCTCTAAGTTATTCGACTACAACCCACACAAACCGAATTTATACTTTCTGCAAATACAATGAACGATCTTAATGCAAATTCCAAAGCAATGCCTCAACTTCCACACTGAGGCTACCTTCAAAAAGATTTCATGGTGAGGCAAAATTTGTATGTGAATGAGATCTAACAGAAGGGCTCTAAACCAGGACATCACAATATAAAGAGCCTAGATACAAAATAACTGCAATAATGGATAACTGTTGGTCACTAAAAAAATAAGAATGTTATAATAAACAGAATCAAAGTTTTTTCCAGGTATTGTGGTCATGGTGTGCCAAAAACACATGTACATGCGCACAAAAACCCCTCCCACCACCTTTTTATTCATTCCACTTCTCCCCTCTCAACCCCACCATCTTCTGACCACACGCAACAAACATTCACACACACATATACACACACGGAAGGCTCGCCCTTCTTCCTATCCCCTTAACAACTCTTGCGCCCCTATGTGCCCTCCATCAGCAAATTGATCCCAGGCAGAAGTACTATCATTTACGGCTGGTGGGGAGGAAGGGAAAGTTCACCATCCATATTCTCTTTCTAAGTGTCGCAGAGATGGAGAGGCAAAGGGCCCACATGAGTTCAGAAGCAAACTGATTGTTGTTTCATCACAGAATCAGAAGCCTTCCTTGTACTGGCGAGACTCCATTTTTGCCTGCAGGAGTTCCAGCTGCCTCTTAGCCTCGCACTGTGGAAAGTTGGCCATGTCGTAGTACTGGGGGGCTATCTTTATTAACCATTCGGCTGAAAAAAAGGCAAGAAGGCCATATCAATAGAAGGAATGGAAAAATGTTTAATATCAAACTTTGAATGCCTTTAGTCACAAACAAAAAGTCCCAATTAGGTAACAAATAACCATCACAACAATCATCTGCCTGAAATAGAGAGCCCTTCAGGAATATCAGTTCAAGACTGCAACCTTCCACTTACTGCAATTATAGCAAACCACTCCTCAAGTCAACGGGGTAAACACTATGTCAACACATGATAATATCATTGGAATTTTTCCCAGGGTTCTAGCTGATAAGTTTGTTTCAGTGTAAGAAACCATTACCCTTGAAGACACTTGTATCAAATTTAACACTGGAAAACATTTTTGCAGATGCCAATTCAACACGTAAATAATGACAAAAAGCTTGCTTGTTGCATTAGAATTCAGTCACTAATACAGTACTATGTTTCTAAGGCTTCTATGGGCTTCTTTACTGGTCCTTGTTTTCCAATGCTCCATGCCTCTGGCCTGTTGAGTGCCATGCCCCATATGAACATTGTGAAGAACTGCTTCCTTGTTCATAACCTCGGGGAGCAGAGGAGCTGCCTTTCTTCATGAATGGCTTCTTAGCTTGACCTATTCTTCAGGTGAAGTTGGTTGAGCTGCTTCTATTCCAAGTTATACTATTGCCCAGGTAGAATGCCCAGGCAATTTCCTCTATCTTTCCTTCCTTTTTTCAGCAGATTACCTCAATGCGTGAAATATCAGGCTCAATGTTCGGTGTTCTTCGCATTTATCTGTTCTCGGTCTTCTTGACATTACAATCATCACACATTTCGAAGTCCCCTCCAAGGTTTCTGCTGTCGTTGCTATCTTTGATTATTCCAATGTAGGTACCCTTCAACATGGCCCAGAGTGCCTTGTCATTTCTCCATTTAGTTAGATAACTCCTGGTGCCTAGTGGTCCACCACCACTCTGTCGAATTCAGCCCTCAGTATCTCCAGGCCATTTGTCTTTTTCTATCACAACATCTTCACTAAGTTACCTTTAAGTGGTTTTGGACCCTTGGTAGAGTTCTTCGAAGTATACTTCCATCTTATCCCAATGTCTTCATCTTCTATTAGTATATTTCCATTTGCATCTCAAATGTTATTAATTTTGTTTTTTCTCAGAATGTTTCTCGCCAGTTGATTAGACGGAATCTCTTGCTGGTTCCCTTATTTATGCTGGTTGTCATTCATTTCCTCACAGCAGCTTCCTATCTACTCTTCCTGGACCTTCTTGTACTCTTGTTTAACTTGGTAAGGCAAGTTCTTATTAAGAGTCCCTTCAGCTTCATTTCTTGGATTCTTATATTTTCTTCTTGCCTCTAGGTCTTTTTTGAGCTGTTGTCCATATCCACTTAGATTTCTGTTCATCAGCTACTTCAATTACTACATTCTTTATGTCCTTCCATTTTTCTTATCATTTGTTCTTTCTATTTTACAGTAGTTGGTTGCCGTGAACTTTCTCCTCCACGATTTCTCACTTCCTTCTTCTTGGACCATAGCTGGCTGCCCCTAACCACCAGGTTATCGATCACTATTTATTTATGCACCATGGTAGCTGTTAACTGGGGTCTTGTACCTTTCTCTGAATAGGATACCTATTTAGTATCTCAGCAATGTCCCCCAGCATCGACAATGCGTATCTTCTCCAATTTTGTTCAAGGGGGTGTTTGCCACTACCATATTTTCTTGCTAGAATATTCTATCGATCTCTCTTCCACAGTATTTTTTTCCCCCAATCTAATCCATCCCATGCTGCTTCCCTCGTGGCCCTCTCTTCTAATCTCCCATCACAATTAGGTTCTTCCCTGTTACTGCTCCCGGAACATTTTCCAGTAGTTTATATAATTCCAAGTATTTTTTCGTCTGAATGGCTAGACGTGGCATATATATTTACCATATCTACATGTCAGTAGGTTCTCTCTTTAAAATGCAGCCATTTCAGAGTTAGTACATTAGTAGATGACTCGGTTAAAGTTGCCGCCACAGCATCTTGCACAGTCTCTCTGAATTTCTCTCTTAAACTTTTATTATTAGAATCCTCTCGTTATATTCCCAGTATGATTAAACTCTTCTCGCCTAATCCTCTCCAGTGTGATATCTTTAGCTCAATTTTTTAAATATTTCCTGTGAAACACCTTGTTACTGAATTGCATAGCTCTTTGAAGAAAATTTTCAATACAATTCAGGACTTTTCAGTCAAACTGCACTAAAAACTTATCTTGAAGTTTTGACTGATTCACCAGGCAATGCATATGCATTTTTGTGATTAGTAGTTCAGAGGACTTTTGAGTTTACATCACTTGTTACAACTGTTCCACCTACATCATTAAAACATACATTTTGCATTAGGAAATAACAAACCACAAGATGATAAGGTTACATCATGTAGAACCAAACTCCATAGAATATGGTCACAAATAAGCCGCGTGACTATGAGGCAATAGTGTCTGTTTTGGAAATAAATTGATTACAAAAGTAGAGTAAATGAAGAGCTGAGGATAGGTGACGTTAAAAATGGCTATGGGATAAATACTCAAGATCAAATGGCTAGATAAAAAGCAAAGCGAGGAAGTATACAGAAAGTTAAAAGGCACTGACAAGATTCAGATGGAGTCAGCTATAACAATTTAATGCACAATGGATTAGTTATGAGCATACAAGAAGGAAAAACAGATCAATACCAAAGAAAGACCGAGGGACTAATAGGAATATATGTTTAAGGAAGCGAAAAGAGAAAACTAATTTTATAATGCTAATACATGCATGTATTAACTAATAAATAGTTATCTGAATCCAAGTAAATAGAGAACCTATCAGCCAATTTCCTTTAACTTTCATCAAAAGTCATTATTAAACAGTAAAAAAGATTATATTTACTTTAAATATCTAAATAAACATACTACTATTTTCTATAAACAAAACTACTATCAACCTCAGGGTTTGCAGATGAAGTTACATTTAAATTCTTGACACAATTTTTAATTCCTAAAAAGTTCACCTCTCATGGAGGTATGGGCTGGATTTTCCTGGTCATATATGTATTTTTTGAGTCCCCTGGCAATAAATAACTCATGAAACTAACACTTAATTTATGAAACCCGATTTCCATGGAGAAAAATTTAATGGAAATTTGCTAACTGGAGAATAATTTAACCCTGGAAAGATCCAGTTGGCAACATACGTCATATCTCTGAGCAATGCTGCATCAAATTACTTTATTCAGTGACTGACCATGGAAACAAAGAAGTCCCAACCATTAAAAGCCTTTAACAGTTTCTACTCTTTACAGCTATGTGAGCAATAGTTTCAACTAGTCGGATAGTAGACAGTTCATGAGAATTCAGTCAATCTTGAACCTCCCACCTTTTCATCTTGAGTTCTATTAGTGAAACATACAAATTGGTGTCTTTTTCATTCCCAATCACAGAGCATTATTTAACTATCATGAAAGAGAGAAAAAAAAGGGAAGTTCATATAGTGACTAAATTTTCATTTCCCATTGCAAATCCATAGGGCTCAGAAACAATGTGATGGCATACATGCAAAGTACTCCGGTTGACTTCGCGCTGAACATGATAATCGCAACAAAAAATGGGTCTCAAATTGTGTGATAGCGTCAATTTTCTTCAGTTGCTCCTTTTGCAAATTTTCTGATATTAAAGCCACGCATGAAATTTATTAGAAAAGTTTGGGGAGAAAAGTCAAATTGATTGGAGCATAAACCTTTCAGAAAATTGTTACTCCTGCCACAGGAGAGTCTGCACTTAACCATTGTTTAAACTAAGATAATAATAATGGCTAATGACAGATTTAAATTAGTGAAATTATAGTATTCAGATTAAACAAGCCATTTTTTTTCGTGAAATATATGACCTTTCCCACCAAAGGAGAATATTTATTACTTTTTCATAACTTATGAACCACAAATGGCAAAAAGAAAGGGAGATGTATTACATAAACAAGACAAAATTTGACACTTGACTTCCACCTGTCCATTTGCAACTTACGTTTTATGTCCGTTACAGTTCGGATGTAATTCTTGGTGGTCAGCACAAACTCATTGTAAATGACCCATTCAGGTTTGTGGTCAAGACATGTTGATGGATGGAGCTGAACAACCTGGTTGTCTTTGATTGTGAGGTAATGCCCCGTCCGCTCTAGGTGGGCTACCTGTTTGGAAACAAAGGGAGAGGTGATTTGCTTTTCAGCCAAAAGAGGTATCTCCACTCCCACCACTTCTCATGACACAAAAGTGTTCAGCGCAGCGAAGAGAGCAGGGTGCAGTCAACATACAGCCCAAAGAGTGCATTGATGATCTAGCTCAATCTAGTCTATCAATGCAGCCTGCCTAGGGCTTTCAGGGTGGTGAAGAGTTTTGAATCTAGGGACTGATATGATTAAACGGAAAGGCATAAGTACATACAAATAAATCACCCAATGAAATTATGAAAAGTAAATGTTTTCTTACTGCTAAAGCCACAGAAGTCTCAGCCCAATCCACTATAATCTTTGAAAGCAATTATGCAGCCACAAGCAGTGCGCTAAAGAGACATTGGCTACCACTGTTGCATAGAAGGTCACAAAATTGGGGGTGCTTAACACCACATCATTCACATATTAAGACCCAATTGCACAAAAACACCAATTTGCTTTCCTAATGCTCGTGCATTTTTCTCTAGAACACTGACAGAAATGCACATTTTTTACTCAAAGAGAAGGCAAAATATCTATGTGGGCATTAATGAAAATACTCTTCAGTTATCTCAAAAGAAAAAATTGTTTACAGTCTAATACCTTTCCTTCATTATTTTGTGGATTAAAAATTTGTTCTTTGCATGTGCTGGTGAATGATGTAGAATGGAACCTCGTTTAATGAACACCTCCGATAGTGAATACTTCTAAGAGCGAGCAAAAATATTCTTTTTAAATGTCTCGCTTAACAAGTGATGAGGAGAGGGGAAGGGATTCCTGGAATAATTGCAAGCCTGTTACTTCAGTTTATGTTTAGCTCTTGTTCCGTTAGCATCTTAAGAGTCACTAGCGATCACACATTTTTTCAAACTTTTGTTAAGACAAATAACTCATCATTTTTCGTGTGAAGTTTAATAACATTTTGTGCATAGTTTTAAAAATCTCCCTGAAGAAAAAGACAAGACAGGCATGAAAGAATAAAAAATAACCTTATAAATGAAAACTCAAATCATTTAAAAATAAAACAAGGTGTGGGTAAAGGCTGATCTTGCCTGCCCATCAACAATTGGTCAACATAAATTTGCACCATCTTCAAGAACAAGGACAAAATCAAGGAGATAAGTACTTCAAAGGGCATGACAAGAATGTTTACATATTGTTTATGTATTCTCAATGATGTTGACAGGTTGCTTATCATATGGATAAATGAAAACCATTGCAAGGTGACACTTTTCAGAGAACACCATATGTGAGAGGGGGAAAGTGAGTTTCAATGATCTCGTTAAGAAAATACCAAGATCATCAATGGCTGAAGATCAAGTATTTAAGGGAAGCTGTGTGTGGTTTGGGAAGTTAAAGATAAGAACTGGAATCAGTGGTATTTATGAAGCAAGGAGCTCTGGCACAAATGTAACAGAGAACTTCCTCGGCAACTTCAATAAGCACAAAGATTCTGAGCATTACCTACTGTAGCAGGTTTTTAAATATGAGGAGATGGGTCTCTTCTGGAAGAACATGTGAAATGAACCTATACAACAGCAGAGGAGAATGCACTGCATCATATACTGTGAAGCATCACCCCAATAATGCAGTGGCTAGGCACGGTAAAGTTTATTTTATTATAATGCTGTGTTGCAATTTCACAAAATTTTGAAGCTTCAGCAAAACAAGACAGCTTTCTACTAAAAAATAATTAGGAATATGCCATTAACAATACATGAATTATTTCGATTTTTTTGTTTTTACAAATCAAGTTTACACTCCAGGTTGGTTAATTCCAAAATATAAGAAAAGATGAAGATGATCCCCAATCCAAAACAGTGCATACATTATTTTCTTTGAATAAAGCTTCTTTATTTTTTATGGCATGGTACACATTTCAAATTAGTTCATATAAGAAAAATTGTTTTGCATTATGGGAAGGATTGTAGAATGATAGTCGTTGTGAGAGGTTTCACTGTAAATAAAACGTCAAATCAAGGGTTTTGTGAAATAGAAGTCTAGGGTAAACATCAGAAAATATAACATGTAGAAATTTGTGTGAAATGTAGCTTATTTCACACAAATTTAAAAAAATCATGAATACAATAAAATAATGATTGAGATTATGAGCGAAATGAGGTTTATAATAAGTTAAAATCGAAGATAAAATTCCATAATTTCAACATGTTGGTATTTTCATTAATCCATTACTTTATCAACCCACATGAAGACATGACCAATTTCTAGTCAATAAATAGTAGAATAATTCGTCAGTATTTTCCTAGTTCCTAGTATCCTTTTTATCTAATTGATTTAATGCACAAAGTAACTACTATACTATCATGAAATGCAGAGAAATGAACAAATGAGTATTCATAAATTGCCTTTGATAATAATGAGCTAGTATAAAAATTACGATTTTTAGGGGTTGTGAACACCTCTTACACTGAGATTCCAAAGTATCTTTATTATAATTTCAAATGAGTCTTATACAGAATTTTAAATTTCCTATACGAGTAACTATGAACTCAAAATGTTTACTAACCTTGGGTAACATTTACAGTGTTTCTTTCACTTTGCCTGTATACCAGGGTGGTTTTAGTAATCTGTTCATACTCGTGTCCACATCCATCTACCTCTGGACAAATGGAAGCCTTGACCAGAACCATTAAGGCCTTTAGCATATACAACCTTCATATCATATGTAAATGAATTTCCTTCTTAGGAGGCACCACCAAATCAATGATAAACAACCATGTGACGTACCTGCATGAAGAATCCACCCACCAGGGCTTTTCGTATATTTATATAGTAATCTTTAGAATTGAAGTCTGTAGATGTCCTCTTCAGGTTAAACCGATCCATAATTCGGGAAAGTTGCTGCCTCACATTATCTCCAGATTTGAGAGAACGATAATTGACAAAGTTGTCATAGCACCATTGGGGATCCTCCATATCTGCAATATTAATGCCAGCCAATTACAACCTTTCACAGATTAATGTGGGTAGCAACATAGATCTACCCAAGAATTAACATTAAACACTTATACATATGAGGGTAATCCCAGAAGTACCCAACCCAACAAAGAAAACACAAAAATTTTGGAAAAAATTTATTTATTTTTCAACATAATCTCCTTTCAGCTCTATACACTCCCAGCGATGTTCAACAAGTTCAACACCCTTTTACATTAAGAACTGTTTTGCTCCTCCAAATAGCCATTAACTGCCAACATCACTTCTTCAAGGCTGGAAAATCTTTGACCACCGAGCCATTTTTTCAAGTTTGCAAACAAAATAATCCGAGGGGGCTAAATATGGCAAATAGGGTGCATGAGGTAGGAATTCAAACTTTACTTCATGAGTTTCGGCCATTTACATAACGGATTTGTGAGCTGGTGCATTTTTTTGATGAAACAACACTTTCTTCTCTGTCAAATGCAGCCGCTTTTGCTTGATTTTTTGGATCAAACGTTGCAATAACTTCACATAATACTCGGTAATAGTAGATGGTTTTTCTTTTTTCAAGATAGCTGATGAAAATTATCCCATGCGCATCCCAAAAAACTGAATTCATGACCTTGCCGGCAGATGAAACAGTCTTCGTCTTCTTTGGAGCCGGTTCTCCCTATTGAATCCATTGTTTTGATTGTTCTTTTGTCTCGGGTGTGAAGTAATGGACCCATGTTTCATCCATGGTTATGAAACAGCCAAAAATTCTGCTTTGCTGCAGTGAAACTTTGCTAAACACTCAATTGAAACATCTTCACGACACAGGTTTTGCTCGAGTGTAAGCAAACTTATCTTGCACACAGATTTTTCATGCCCAAATTTTCTGTTAATATGCGATGTACCGCACTTTTTGAAATGCCTACTATGCCAGCTAGCTTGCTAGATCACTTGCAGTCGACCATCATCCAGTATCACTCGGGGATTTTCTCCACCGTTTCTGGAGTCATCACCTTATTTGGTTAACCAATGCGATGGCTCATCTTGACAGCTCGTACAGCCTCATTTAAACTCTGCTACCCAATATTTTATGGTTGTAATTGTAGGAGCAGACTCACCCAGAGTAGAATCCAGTTAAGCTTTGATATTGGTTGGGCTGAGGCCTTTCAAATGAAAATATTGTATCAGATAATGATGACCAATTTTCTCTATTTTTACAAATTCACTGAAAACGTTCACCATTGATGGCTGCCAAACAAATACTAAACAACATAGCGTCTTCAAACTTGAAATATATGCTTTATAGATTGCATACTTTCTAATACAGTGATATTTTTCAAACAACTACTGCCATCTCAAGGTCAGGTGGGGTACTTCTGGGCCTTCCCATACACATGAAATCCAATGGGTAAGAGGCAAATAATGAACCAAATAGTAGCTAGATACACCAGCAATCAAAATTGAGACAATTGTTTAAATTACCATGAGATGACTGATATTAAGAGAAAAGTAAACAAATCAGACTGGTGAAGGAAATGTGGGAGAAACCTTGATTTCTGGCCCATAGCTAAATCGTCATAAGCAGGTATGAATCAGTTTGTGGACTGGCTGCCTTCGCTTTCCATTCTCTTCTTCTTAGACCACCTCAATTTTTTGCCAATTCCCATTTATCTTCAAAACTGATGAATAAAATCCACCACTTCATCAAAATTAAATATTTGGGGTCCAAATACGTTATGGTTATAGGCACCATTAATGTTTTCACGTAAGATGAAATAGTAAATGAAGTTTCAGCAAAATATATGACTTAAGTACTTGAAATACTACCATATCAGTTGATTTGCCATAATTGGTAAATCCAGAATAGTAAAATAAAGAAAAATTTAATCCATCTCAAAGTACTTAGCCAACAAGTTCCAAAGTCACTAAGCACTTGTGTACAAAGATATTTTCCATAATTCTAAAATCTTGCTATAAAAGAATCATACATTTCTGTAGTACCCAGTTCTATTGTAAAGCCTTTTCAACACAGATAATACATTTGTAAACATATGTCTTGGACCAGAAAGTGCAAAAATGTCCGCCTTCCAGTGATCCACGAACTACGGTCTCAGAAGTGATTCACTGGAAAAAATACCTATTTTTTCTTGCATCAGGCATTGACAATAAGTTGCCATGTAAAGAACTAGTCATGCAAGAGGATACTTTTGAGGGCCAATCATGGAAATTTCTCTCGCAGTGTGGTTTTCAAGCAGCCTAACCATGATGCATAATCCACACCTAAAATAATTTGACCCATTTCCAAAGGGCAAATGAAGATCAATTCTAGCAAATCCTAAAAAACAGTCACCATAACATTCCCAGCTGAAGAAATGGACTCCCTGATGGCAATCCATTACTTTGTTGCAGGCGAATATAGGTTTCAGTCTTCTTATCATGTTTCAATCACAGTAACAAAATGATATCTTAAAGCCTATGTTTTTGATCCAAAGCTACTAAATCATCTCAGAACAAGCCATTTAGTATAGTTTTTGGTCAACTGCTAGCAACCATGGCACCCATCCTGCAGACATATACTTTTCCATGTCCTAATTTTGTTGCAAAGATACCCTTTTGCTCAAGTTGACTATTATGATAAGTATTAGTAATCTTACGCACCTTCACTCTTAAGTCATTCATCAACATGCCATTATAAATTTTATCAATGGATTCTGAAGTCGTGACCCCAATAGAGTGACCAAAATGTTCCAGCACTAGTACTTCGATAGGGCCACTCTGAAAATCTGAAAGCCAATTAAACCATTCCAATTGAAGGTGCAGATAGATTCACCATAGTGTTTAAGTTTCTCTTAAACATCCTAAAGTGATTTACTTTTCATATAATAATGTTTTATCAACACACGAAATTCTCTTTCATTAGTTTTTTGGAAGTTACTCTACTACAGTTACTCTATGCCATATCACGTTCTACAGAAATATTAAATTGAATATGTGCTCTCAGTAGTTTCGACATATTTCAGAATAAATGATGAAAACTATATGGTTCAAGTATAAAATCCAATACTTTGTTCAATGAAGTGTTCCAGTGAGCTTAAAGATTATTACGGGAGGCAATGATTATTACAATGCCGCTAAAGAAATAATAGCGAATCATGCTTCTTCTGCAATGTTGATGACTACTTGTAGTACATATCACATTAGGCAATAGAAAAATTTAAATTTTTCTTGCTGCATTTATTGCTTCATGCTGTAAATTCATTATTATCTTCTTAATTAAACTATGCATTTTCTTCATGTGCTATCTAAGTATTGAGATACTTCCATGCTATAATGCCCCCTAAATCAACAGCAGGGAAGTGAGGTGACAAGAAGAGTTGAAGACAACTTTAAAGAGATTGATTGGCAAGTTTTAGCATTAAAATGTTTAAGTTCCAGTCGCTAAACATGGCAAACGAAGATTTCATTTTGGTCACCAAATTGACCTGTCGTCCACACTACATTCATTGGCTTGCATGATATTACCACTTCCAGATGATATTTAACTACCCTGCTCCTGATAGGTAAACTTTCAATATTTACAAAGGTTACATACAAAAACCATAACCTGTTCAAAATTAAATAAAAATAAGTCATAAATAAGAGTTAAACAAGTGTAATGAGTACTTCTTTAATTTAATGTATGAGGTCTATCCAATAAATACACGAACTGGTGCAACCTGGCGGTCATGACGCGGACCATAACCCCACCCACTAGCGGCACTAGTGCCGGAGACCCAATGAGCCATCTGTGCTTGGTGGATCGCCGAGCTGTGCTTATGGTGCCAGTTATGTTAGTTTCTGTTGTTTGCTTACTGTTGTTTGAAAATGGAAATTGACGAAATCACAGAGGAACGAATCAACATCAAGTTTTTGGTGAAGTGCGGTAAAAGTTATCAAGAAATTTCTGAAATGTTGACAGCTGTTTACAGTGATAATGCTCTATAGAAAACATTCCTTTTCAAGTGGATTAAGCATATTAAAGATGGCCAACAAGATGCCACGGACGATGCAAGGCCGGGATGACCTTCAACCACTTGTGTTGACAACAACATTGATCGTGTGCGGTCCCTTGTCCTTACCGATCTTCGAAAAACTGTCCGAATGATAGCTGATGAACTGAATTTAGGAAAACCAATAGTGCACACTATTTTAACCGAACATGATGGATGGATCCTTCACCATGACAATGCACCTGTACTTTCACCATTGATTGTTAGCTAGTTTCTGGAAAAAAATTCAATCATCATCCTTGATCATCCTCCTTATTCGCCTGCAACTTTTTCCTATTCCCAAATTGAAAAAATGTGATGGGGGGATATCACTGGGAAGATGTGGACACAATAAAGCAAGAAAGGACGAGAAAACTAAAAAGCATAACCGCCGAGGACTTCCAAGGGTGCTTTAAACAGTGGAAAAAAGATGGAATAAGTACAAAGCAACAAATAGAGAACTCTTTGAAGGGGACAAAATCAATGTACGCTAAATTATGCAAATTAAGTTTTTATGGCCTTAGTTCGCATATTTATTGGACAGACCCCTCACACCTACCATTTTTTCCCACATCATTTTCATTATTTCAACAGTGCAACACAGTACCCAAATATATTATACAGCAAGAAATAAAAATTTGAAAGGATGGGGAGTGGATTCCAAAAAATCCAAATTCCACTCCCAGTCCTTCCACCTTTTATTTTTTGGCATTTATAAAATTGAATGTTAGTCAAATAAACCATCAAAAATATTCTGCTAGTTTTTAGTGATTTATTTCAATAAGACTTTCAAAATTCTACACAAAATTTCTGTCGCTACAAAGAACTTTAAAACCTACACAGAACTATTCAAACTTTCGGAGATCACTTGAGTGAACAGAGGTAGCACACCAGAAATGTCACCTTCTCCAGCTATGAAAAGGCATGCCATTCAGAGTGAAATTGTAATTGTATTGGGAGTTGCACTCAGTCAACGTATCTGTTGACTGAGTGCAACTCCCATTGAATTTGCACACCGTTTGTTGCCCCATACAACTTTTCACCTGCACACCTGGAACCCATGCCACCCCTGCCTGTCCAGACACCTGCATGCACATCTGAATGCTCACTTCTCCCCCTTTGATTGCTTCATCGACTATTCCACGACTCGGATCAGTATTCAGTAAAGTCATGGCAGCTACTACTTCAATTATTATGATATCACAAATTACTCAACTACCATTTCCCCGCAAAAGTTACATCCCCACAAATTAATGTTAACAAAATTAAGACTTTTAGGTTTCCCAATGCTCGCTTTCATGATTTCAGAATGAAATTAATTCCATGAGTTAGCTAATCAAAATTTTCCCTCACACTGGACACCAAATGGTCCACAGTTGTCTCAAACAATTGAAATCATTATTAAATCTCTTTACTTTCCTCATTGCTATTGGTTGTTTGACACATGATTTCTTAGAATCGATTCACTTTATAATGAGAACCTATAACTTGGTGATTCCACAGTATTTTATTTAAATGTTTTGATGTTTTACCTCATCATCAGGTCGTCTTCTTTTTCTTTAATGAAGTGCACAATGAGACAATACCAACTGCTGAAAGGGAACTTGAATAGCCCCACGAATGCATGGTGGCTATGGCCTTCAGAATGCTAAATTTAGTTCAAAAACAACCCAAGAATGCATTTATTCTGTTCATTATAATTTGCAAAAAATTAGAGAGAGAGAGGAAGGTTTTCCAAGGTAAGACAATCCTCTTGTCACAGAGAGCAATTGCTTCCCTCATGACCAAGGACTGGACCAATCAAGATTGTCGGAAATACAGTTACGGAGGGAGAGAGAGAACAAACTCTGTGCATGAGCACATACTCACTCTGTTTGAATGCATGGTACACGTTGAGCAGGGTCAGATGGTCTCCGTCGATGTGAGCAAACCTCATCTTGGCGTCGTCCGCAGCCTTCTTGGCCTCATTGGGTCGGACAAAGCACTGTGGGACTAGAAGGTGGATGGGGGAAGGGGAAGGGGGCAGAAGAGGGGGCAGCCCCCTCGGGGTCCCAACCCCCTGTAGGGGGGCCGGGGCCCAGAGGGAGACCCCCACGCCCGCCCACATCCAACCAAAGCCCCGTTTAGTGGACGGACCCAGGGTGGTGGTGGTGGTGGTGGTTGGTGTTTGTTGGTGTTGGTTGTCGTGACTCTAGTGGTGCGTGCATCATCGTCCGAAGCACACAGACACCTCCTGAGGGGGGAGGCACTACCATCCAGTTAGAAAAACAAAGGGACGTGCAACGGCGCTCCCTCCCCCCTCCCATTGGAGGCTCTCCGCACCCACCCCTGCCCTCCCCAAATCTATAAACAACGGAGTGCCCCCAATCCAAAACATGGTTGCTACGCTCCTGGACCCAGGGGCCTTCCCCACTTCCACAGGCACCCTCCTGAGCAGAGAAACCCATCAAAGAGAAGACGGCCACATTCAGGAAAAGGCGACCGGTTGGGAATACAAGTGAACTTTAATTTTCTGAAAATTCAGTTATTACAGTCCATTAGTGTGCTCTGCCACTGGTGCCTGGCTTATCAAACAACTTGTACAGCAGTAAATTTTGTATCACCATGCCAACAGAAACATTTTTCATAGAGGACTTCAAAAGTAAGCAACAAAAAAATTCTGATTCCCATTAGCATTGTAATTAACTTTTGAAGAGGTTTCTTGGCCAACTTCAAACTGTTCCCTGTCATTTTATGGTTCCTGGGCTAGTAGCAACCATGCACAATTTTTGCTTTGCCTCTTAATCACTAATGGGGTAGCAAAAAATCAACAAAGGAACCTGAGAGGCAGTATCACAAATCTAAGTCACAAGCAACCACCAACTGGGGGAATATTATGAATAAAGGTACACGTGTTATGGACTTACTCTCTGTGCATAGAGGAGTCCCACGCCAATCATCAAAACATTGAACCAACTGTCCTAATGATAACAGACAAGAGTGGTCAAAGAACCTATTCATTAGGTTCATTTCATTCATATTAAATTCATATAAAACCTAAGAATGGTGTCCACTAAATTGCTAGTATTTAAATTAATTACTTTTTACTGTTATTCTAAATTATATTCTTTTGTCCCAAACTTTATTCCACTGTGCGAGGGTCTCAGATGTCAGACTGGGGTACGGAATCACCAATTTTTCAAAGTGTTTTAATATGGAGCATTGGAATAGCTCAAACTTTACAGGTTTTGAAAGTTTTCACCAATTTAAAACCTTTCCTTCAATAGAAAGGATGTTTCAGTTGATCACTAAGGAGCACTGAATGACCAAGTACTGCCTACTGTTTGATGGAGTATACTGTCCACTGAATGACCAGGTATTACTATATCGAGCCAAACCATGAAACATGATTTTTCTCGGCAATGTTACTTTTGAAGTGTTTATTACATTTTTTTGAAAAACATTTTTTAATATGATTTCCTCCCCAAATTATCATCGAAAAACCAAAACCCTACAAATGATTTCTCGGCAGAAGAATTCATTCTGTGCCATGTTTTTGTCTTGCGTTCTAGGGTCCACAGTGGTGACTATAATTATGGCAATAGGGGATTTTAGTTTAAGTGATTTCACTAAAATTTAGATGCCTAGTATTGTTAACCATTAGAAGTGAATGGCAATCACGGGGAGACTGATAATTTATTAACTCCATCAAGAGAAGTACACAACCTGGATGTACAACACATGAAAATTGTCAAAGAGAAGGTAAACAAAGGTTGAAAGTGTAACTACATGGATTAATAATCTTCCTGGTGAAGGATAATAGGACATCAGCTGAAGAATCAGTCAAAAATACAAAAACCATATCAGGAGGGAAAAGAATGGAAAATAGATGGGAATGTTGAATGAGAAAAACCAACAGGCGAATTTCTTGACCAACCAAAGGGCAATATCATGTATCATCAAGAGCTACCGGAGAATGCAAGTGCCAACATTAGAAAGAAAATAGAGGGAGGCTGCAGTCGATCCAACGACTGAAAAATTGATGGACATGATTAGCTCAGTTGCCTTTTCAAATCGTGGTCCAAAAATATTCCTTTCCAAATAATACATTTACTTTTGGGAAAAACACTCTTCAATGAACAAGTATTGTGCAATTAGATTATGACATGTGTACTCATGAATATTGCAACGATTATCCATACATATTTAAGCACATGATTGAGTCAAAAGCACCATGGCCTTATTATGAGAAAATGAAATAATGAGGAACTGACCTATTATTGATAAATAATGATGATTTTGTGTTGATTACAAAACTGAAATTATTTGGTACTCCCACAGTGTCATTAATACTTTTAATCTACTCTGAGACCTCATTTCAAGGAAAAAGATCTTTAGAAACTTTAATGGTCCTATTTGTTTTGAAAATATTTTGAGGTAAAGTGAGATGAGTATCACAGTGTTTACCTATCAAAAGCACAATGTTTATCAAAAGATTCCCTGGAACAACATCGTTATTTTTTCTTCATTTTGCCCGAGTCTAATGAATACAACGCACACCACACCCATATAGAAGAGGGTGGATCGCTCTCATTCGTCATTCCATAGCTCTATAAAATTTAGTCAAATCAGTGATCATGGGAAGGGGGGAAATGTGTGACCATATGTGTATGTGCGTGTGTGTGTTTGAGTATACACTTGCTGTTGGGCGTTGAGGGGAGTCAGCACGCACATACCTGAGAGCATGGCCGTTATTGAGAGGATTTCATTGGAGCAGTTATGGTTGCATGACGCAATCAGCATCTTGGCCAGCTGTGGATCAAGTGGGAACTCTGCCATTATTGCCCCCAAGTCGGTCAGGTTGCCATCATCATCAAGGGCAGCTAGGTAGTTGAGCAGCTCAAGCGCCCTCATCAGGGTCTCTGGAGCTGGAGAGGAAAGCAGTACCGAGCATGCCATGGATTAGACATCTGCCTTTCTCAAGAGCGGGTGAGATTGATAGACATTATTTGGGCTATGCCCATACTAACCAGGAGGATCCATGAAATCAAAGTGCACCAGATCATCAATTCCGAGCTTCTTCAACTGTAACACCACTGAACCCAAATTTGACCGCAGAATTTCTGGGTAAGTATTCTCCTGCATCTCTTGTTTGTATGCCTTCTCTGTGTACAGCCTAAACAATTGGAAAAGAAATAAATGTGAGTTTAACACAAAAAAAACCTTAAGAGGATGAAAAGAAAATCCAATGGGTGTACTTTTCATGAAACATCAACTGATCTTCACCCCTTGTGCACAAAGGTCAAATTTAGTCATCAAGATCGTAGTCTTCCGTGGCGTTCAGGATTCGTGGATGTCTCCACGAATCCTGAACGCCACGGAAAATGGAGACATCCACGAATCCTTAGTCATCAAGATTTCAGTACAAAATGTTTACAATCACTATTCTCAATGAACTACAGTAAACTCTTGATTATCCTTGTGGGGATTATTTGTTTAGCAGATTACGCCTGCTATTTTCTCTTTCTTCCAGGTGCCTAAAGACTAAATAAAATAACAATCGTAAAGATGAATAATTACTTTGAAACTTTAACATCCTTTTTTAAAAATACAAGTTTGAAATACATAAACCATAAACACAGTAATCAACCCGAAGGTCGGTTTGGTAGGTGATGGTAGAATTCACCCAGTACTAAGCCCGACGGCGTGTGAAATTCACACATCAGGGTAGGGGGGCCAGTTCCTTTCCCTGTGCAGGTTATGGTTTCCCAGGAAGACCTGGTACCCGAAAAATCACATAGCTTGGGTGGAGCTGCAGGTGCCTAGCCTTCATTAAAAGTTTTTAATTTCTCAAAGTCGTGGTCCATAGAGTTTAATATTTTAATTTAAACATTTTGGTGCCAGTTGCACTTTCCCATTTATCATTTCTCTCACATTATATTCTCCTTAAAGGCAATATGTAAGTTTACTTACTACACAACAAATAAGTATACAATAATATACATTCACTATTTTAATTGGTATTATGTGACAAATATGAATCCATAGCTATACTCCTTTTTTAAAAATTAGTTCTTTACTGATCATTTGTTTTTTCCTGGCTACGATATTGGTA
Organism: Hetaerina americana; assembly: GCF_022747635.1. Lineage (NCBI taxonomy): Eukaryota > Metazoa > Arthropoda > Insecta > Odonata > Calopterygidae > Hetaerina > Hetaerina americana. Next base: position 15,244,011 of record NW_027287095.1, read on the forward strand.
TAACTTTCCCAGATAAATATGTGCTGCTATTCAGTTTATGATTGTGTTCTTGTAAAACTGCAATTGCACCCTCATGAAACTGCCTGAAATATAGAAAAAAATGTACTTCCCATTCCCCAATTAATGCAAATTAATCAGAGGGTATGAAAACAGAGAGAGCCTCCTGGTATGTATGCATAAAATGACCATATTTTACACGTATTTCGGTTGTCCGTGATTTGTCATGCACCCATTAGAACAGGGATAATACAGAGAGTTTACAGTCTTTCATTACTGCAGGCATCAAGCAATTCAATGGGAACCACAAAATTTTACACGAATTTTGGGAGAGGTGCACCACAAACTACATTTGCATGAGCCTCCCTATTTTTTCCCTCCTACTTGTAAAAAAAATACTTTCATACATATATTTTCATTTTTTTTTAATTAACTTTCTCATATGATTATAAAAAAATAAATAAAAACAATTTTCTTTTACAATCAGGTGCATTAATTGTGATTGAATATAAATTAAAGCTGAAAATTGTAGAGAGGAAGGTTTCCTAGAGGAAGGCTTATCATAGAGGAAGGTTTCTTACATTCTTGAATACTTCTCGCACTATATCCAGCTTCAGTTTGATTTTCAATGATTCTATTTCTTCTGACAATTTTTATCCACTATTTATCAATATTGAAATAAAATGTGTTAAATCAACAACTGTGGTGTTATTTTAAGCAATTTAAAAAAAATCAATCCCAGAGGACAAACAAAACCATAGCATTTCATGCTGTTCAGATTGTCATACCTCAGCAGAGAACTAGTCGGCTCATCATTTTAGAAACTAATGAACAAACACTATTAATAACCAAATTATTTACAAAAACTAATAAATGAACCAATATTCATCATTTGGAAAGAGTTATGAGTGAAAATTTTGGAAAATACAATGAAAATCTGTTCTTGGACAATGAGATTTTATGTAAATTTCATATTTAGGAAGGTAACTCTGAAGTTTTGATGGACAAATGTACATGGAGAGCTGTCTGGACCATGAAATAATTAAGCAAATTCAAGGATTATGCAAATGTGGGGTTTCACTGCGCTTCTGTATTTACACCTTGACCTCTTGGTTTAAGTGGCACATCAACTTTTGCCCAATGTAATACGCAATGTAACTGAGCTCATCAACCACAGTAAATTAGGCAGAAGGTATGCAGGCCATTGCATTAAAGAGCAAACAAATAGAATGCAGGAAAGGACAAGGACATGGGAGAGAGAAAGAAGGGTGAGGTGGAATTAAATTGTCACTTGCCTGAAACACTTCCCTGGCTTCGTACGCCCAGCACGACCGGCTCTTTGCTGGGCAGAGGCTTTGCTTATTGGAGACACCAATAGCGACTCCACTCGGATGCGTGGATTATACACCTGCAAGAGGAATACCCTTCGGTTGAGACCAACTAAGAAAGGAAACGACTCAATATCAGCCCTGATGGAAGCCTTACCACGCCATTTTAATTATTGCCATTTATCAAGGGAAGGAAAAGGGACTGACTACAATGTGCTCTCTTTGCTGAGAGCTATCATATTAAATAATGAAACTTTGCTGCCAAATTTCAACTTCAGGAAAAAATAAGAAGCTGTTTCTGGCATTACATATTTCAACTAGGCACAAATGAGGGACAACTTTTTCATTTTACATGACCAAGGTTTCGTTGCAAGGCAACACCTGACGACCATGGTTGTGCAAAATAAAAATTCTAGTAGAATCTGCAAAGTTCATCTTCATTTATTTATACACCAAAAAAATGTTTAAAATAAAGACTAAATAGGATAGGTTTGGCCTTGATACTTTCACTAAAAGGCAATTGCAAATCTATGCCTACATCACAATAAACAAATAAAACAACAAACAATACAACAAATGGTAATGATTACTTTTTTCTACCTGAGTTGTACCTGCAACCTACTTTAGCCAATTCCCCATTCATCACAGTAGACAAAGATGACAATAGATAAAAAATAGCAAATGTTTCCTTTGGCAGTAAAGTTTGTACCTTCTCTTTTCTCTCCGCTGTCAACACACCTCAGATGGCAGACCATTAAAAACTTCACTATTTTTACTTTCTTTTTTGTTTAAGAGGTAACAATCTGATTAGTCAGCATTAATAGAACCAAATGGATCAAACTTTTTTTAAAAGAATACAGAGAGCGAAATAATCATACGTCCATTTGCTTACCTGTGGCTCCTTCCTTATTGGAACATAAAATAAGTTATGATTTCATCATGTTTCACAAAATCAAAAAAAAAAAGATTAAGGGAGCAACTTCATGGAAATGCACTTTTCAAGTACCTGTGGGGTCTACAAATAAATAATATAAGGTATCAAGTTCTCAAGCCTGAAATAAGATATTGTACACATAAGAAAGAATGAAGACGCCCGAGTCATTTCATTCTTATTTGTTGTTAAGAACCATTGATTGGTTTCCAGGAACCATTGTGTGGTGGAACTATGTTCTATTCTGATTTTTTTGATTTTGAGATGGAAGAAGAAGACATTAGCATCATCAGTCAGATGAAAAAACTCCAAACTTATAACAATACTTATTTTAGCATACAATTTCAAATCAAGGGGATGATGTTTTCATCAGTGTAGTGTCATTCTTAACAATAAATAATTAGTGTCACACGTTTTACAAGCCAAACATTACTGCCCAAAGGGGATATTGGCAAAAATATACATGGGAGGCTTCACCTTTACATGTTGCTTTGACCAACACATCTCCTGTAACTTGGAGATCATTAATACTCTCCAAATAATTTCTGTATTTTCAGGCTGGCATTAAGCTGCTTCCCCATAAGCATCGCCCAGGTCACAACACTTACAAACTAAATAAATTTGGCAATTTTGCAAAAAAAATTCACTCTTACCACCCCAAAAACCAATCAAAGCATATGCCATGAAGACATTTCTCTGCAAGGGGTGATATGCTAGAACAAACCTTTTGCTTGGCAAACCCAGGGTCAATGACAAACACCACACCATCAATAGTCAGCGATGTTTCTGCAATGTTTGTAGAGACGACCACCTTTCTCCCGATGCCACCATTTGGCTTGTTGGGCGGAGGTGGCTCGAAAATCCGTTGCTGGAGGTTGGGGGGTAGCGTGGAGTAGAGCGGGATGCACTTCAGCTCTCCCACTTCAGGGCCTAGGTTGTCTACCTCTCGCTTTATTCGCTTACATGCCTCCTCTATTTCCTGTGAACACACACAAGTACACTCTTATCCTCAACATCTACTCCACACACACAAGCACCAGCGCCAAAGATGATGCCGAACAGCCCTCATCAGAGACAGGCCAGCTCTAAGAATTAGCACTGTATGTTATGCATACTTACAAGATTTTTTCTAAATTGACATTTAAATATTCAGAAAAGGTCTTCCACAAGGCATTTATTCACACGGCTCTCCATACAAAATTAATTTTTAGAGAATGATAAGATTTATATTGCATTAGGGAAACAATACAATCACATATTCCACAGCATTTAGGTAATATGTATATTCACAAAGTGGATGAGTCAAAAGTAAAATCCTAATAGGATCTTCCGCTACACCAAGAATATTAAACAATTAAGACAATATAACACAGTTATCAAACATATCACCAGATAAATGTAATTGCTATCAACTTTCTATTATCATTTTCTAGACTAATTTTTCAGTATAATTGAACACTTGATGTTAAAAAATGCAGTTGAAAGAAGAGACATATGTTTATTGCAAAATTTCCACAAGATACTTCTTTTTACCAAAGGAGTTTTCTTAATGTTTTCAATGAATATTTCTGGATTACTCCCTATTAAATGGCATCTGAAGTGTCTTTCCAAAAGTGATCACCTACTTGAATATGTTTACTATAAACACAATTGCTGGTATAGTTATTTGTGATATGATATACTTTTATGCCACAACCATCGGACTTACTTCGTCAAATCAAATGCCATTCTTTAGACCACAAAAATTATGAACAAACTTGTTAATAAATACATGGAATTCAACAATTTTTGCCATGGAGAAGTGTTCAAGACTTTCCTTACATTCTTGCATAGAGCAGATGATTACAAAGGCTAACCAGCAAGAGCCGTTTTTTAAATAATGTAATGTGGAAATGCCAAAATAAGTACTTAGAAAATAAACAGATAAGGCCTTCTATTAATTTTAAATTACCTAAAACTACTCCTGATTAATTGTATTGGCTACTTACTGACAGTATCATATCTAACAAATTTGTTAAAGTTTCTAAGAATTGGAAGCGTCACACTTCATCTCCCATGTGTTCTATTAGTCAATTACTTTCTCAACACCAATACACCTTTGCTCAAATAACAAAGTTATCACCTATGATGAACATTAAATATTATTTGTAAGTACTCCCAAAAGGTTGGGCCAATCGAAACCCATTTTATCAATACACTTAACAGCAATCTGAGAAACATTAATGTATACTGTATCTGCCCGAATACAAAATTACTAATATTTTTGGAAAACAGGTGTGTTTTACGATTTTATGCTAGAAATGTTCCAGATACGCAAGATCCGGCTACAGGGATCCAGGAGTGCTTCATTTCATCTTTCCATCTCCTCCCAGTGAGGCTAATACTGCCTGAACTTCAATCCCCCCCTGTCATCCCATGAAACTTGCCTGAGAGCCAGTTCATAACTCACAGTTCAAATTAAATTAACATGCAATTTAAAAGAGCAAAGTTGAGATGCCATTTCTAATGTACCTTAATGTTCTGTCATTTGAGCAATTTGAAATAATTGATTTCAATGGCATACATTGGCCTTTGCTGCATCTATTGAAGCCTTTCTCATTTTAAGCATCTAGTTTGAAAATATCTGGTTAAGGGATAGTCAAATTGGCAGGTGAATTTATCATACCCAGAGGATGAAGGCACACAATCCCAGTTAATTCAAGGATAGTCATAGCATAAGCTCAGCAAGCACCAGATAGCACAAGACATGACTAACCTGTCGACTCCAAAGAAAAAAATTGAAGCTCTCTTAATAAACTCATCCAACCACCACCACCATACAATATGTCAAACTACATAATCACTGAATAAATAAATTTGGCATTTTTTCACAGAAGAAAAATTTTTTTGTGAAAAAATACCAAGTTCATTGAATCAGTGATTTTTCTGTAACAATTCAAGGTTTCAAGTCGTGTAGCAAGTAATACATTGGAGATAACACTGACTAAAGGGAAGAGAGATCAAGTGCCACACAATACCTCCTGTCCTGTGAGGAACAGCAGCACATCACCAGCAATCTCTTCACACATGTGGATCTGGATGACAGTACGGATGGCGGCTTCCAAGTAGTCCCTCTCCGGCTCTGGCGTGTAGAAGATTTCCACAGGGTGCGTTCGCCCCGGGACATTCATCAGCGGCGCATTGTCAAAGTAATGCTGTAAAGGTCAGGGCAAGGCCATTTAAAGCATATTCAATATGCTGCAAATATTAAAATCAAAGAAATGAAATACACAAGAAAACATTGTATCACTTACTCCATTATTAATTATTGCAAATGGAAATTTTTTATAACTGCAATTGATGATATTCACTACACATGTTATAGCTAAAAATCAATCATTTTACCACAGAAATCATTATGGAAATTCATGAAAAATGTAGACAATTTTTTCCTCTCAGTCTTGTACACCAGTAAATATGATAATCTTTCAATGTTATGAGCTAAAATTTTTACTAGTCCATTTCCCTGATGTAGTCCAAAGGACACTGCTAAGTTTACATGTGCAACTATTTTGGCATTTTTTCCAGCAGCATAAGCATTCATGGGTAGGTAATGCATTTAAAAATATAGTTTCAGAAGTGTGATGATTCAACCCAATTATAATTACCACTCACAGAGAAGAGAAAGGGGAATATACCTTGCTTGTAGTTTGGGATTCCTGCTTTTTTGAGATTTTTACTTTTTTAAGCATTTCCATGAATGTTAACTGTGCCATGGCACTTTATGGCATTTCTTGTTGCTAGTTAGTATTCACAAAACACAATTATTAAACAAATGATAATACAGGAGAATATCACCAGACTTGTTATTCTCACCCAAAGAAGTACCTCATGATCACACAGTTATAGAGCAGCGGTGGTTAGGCAGTTGATTCATAGCAAATCCTAGCTATTAAACTTAGCAATAGCCAATGAAATACACAGAATTCATTATAGCCAACTAATAACAGTATAATATTCATTGCTATAGTACTTTTGGAACAATAAATTAATTTTGCATCATTTAGCCACCAAATAAAAATTACGGAGATCATTTTTTATCATCTCTTACCAAATCCAGAACATTCTTCAATAGAATGTTCTGTATTAGCACTAAAATTTGCCACCAAAGTGATTCGGCTGAGACACTTCTTCTAACTCACATGGAGATCTTGAAAACTACTTTTGTGTGGTCCACCTATTCCCCAAAATGTGCTCATGAAAACTGTTAAATTAATAATAAATTAATACCTATGAACCACTGCATATTTTACAAGTTAAGAAGTAAAGCTACATTATTTCTCACAGGGGTTTGACTTGTTCACTAGAATCGATTGATTGAGTGGGTGCCACACCTGGAACTTTCCTGCATCCAACGTAGCTGACATAATGACCAGCTTCAAGTCGGATCTCTGCTTAGTCACTTCCTTCAGCACACCCATCAATATGTCCGTGGCCAGCGTCCTCTCGTGGGCCTCGTCCAAAAGAACCACCAGGTAATTCTCTAGCATGGGGTCAGACATGGCTTCCCGCAAAAGCATACCATCTGTCATATACCTGCAGAGGAGAAACAATGTGGATCATGAAAATCCAGGAGCTCTCTTGGCCCCTTCCAAATTAAATCATGAACACCAAGGGTGCATTTACTACAGAAGCAACGAAATAAAACTGACTCAACAGCCACCTGCGCCCCACCTACCAAGTGGCCAGTGACCAGTATTCCCACACAAGTCAACTTCCACTCTTTTCACCAGCAATCTCCTCTGAGCAGTAGTGGCGACCCTGACACAACTCATCATAAGGTCATGCTAAAAGCAGATGGCTGGAGGGGGGTGTTATAGGGTGGTGGGGAAAAGGGATTACAAGGCCAAGGTGAAATGAGAAGGAAGATGAAGCAAAGGGGAGGGAGAGAGTAGCACAAGGGATGTAGAGTCACTCATGGAGAGTCACTCTTTCCATTGATGTGGAACACCACATCAATGATCGCCAAACACTTACTCGAGACCAACCACACCTGTGAATTTAAATTAAAAGTGCTTCATGTGTCAAATAAATGCAGAAAATTAGACGCGTTGGAACAATTAGAAATTGTCCAACGAGTTCAGAAGAAAACCCCTCTTCTCAATGACATGCAATTCACTTTGTCCTCCCCCCTCCTTTCCATTAACTTTCGTCATTAAACTTTGACCACGCGTGACACACAACCACCTCCTTCCTTGAGTGCTTTCTCCCCCCCCCCCCCCAGTGTGTGAGTTAAGTGGGGGTACTCCACCACCACTCTTCCAGAAGGGCCTATTCCTTGGCCTCCAAACCCAGCCGGTCTACTGGTCCCGTCCCGGCCACCGATGGTTTGTTGGAGACTGCCGCCATCCACCCAACAGGATCACTTCGAACCCTAAAGACTATATATACTGTGTGTGTTTTTTAACAAGGTCAATATGCTGTTTCCGCTATTTCTTGCAAATGTCTCCCTTGTCTTTCCCTTCACCCCCTTACCCTCCTTCCCCCCCCCCTCTCCAACCCCCCCTCGTTTCCTACCACGCCCTCTCCACCCCTTCTGGAAGGTATATAAGCTTGAACACAACTTCAGTTACCTGATGATGATGTAATACATCGAAACCCGGTCGTAAATAAAAAAAATATTTTTATCAAGTGCAATGCTACGATCAGTTATTCATTATTTTAAGGATCTTACGAAATCTGACTTTCTGGGTGGCTCAAAAGAGTAGGAGAGATACAGGGAAAAGTTATCATGGTAAAAGGAGATATTGCTGAATGGTAAAAAAATCTACCCAAAATAATGTTTTTCTACTTTTTCCTAAAGACTTATTGGAAAACTCACACAACATTTCAGGTTCAGGACGGGTAACGGTATTCGTGATGCCATTTCAGTAATGAGATCACTAATTGATAGGACTATAGACTAAAATCAGGACATATTTACCAATTTCATAGATTTTGAAAAGCAATTTGATAGTGGATTGGGAAAAACTAATGAGTGTATTGAAGAAAATAGAATAGATTGAAGAGATAGGAGGATCAATTCGAAACCTGTACTATCTCAGACTGTTCAGGTGCGAATAGGGGATGGGGAGTCAGGATGGGCAGTATTAGGAAGAGGTGTAAGGCAGGGTTATCTATTACCACCGATGTTGTTCAACGTATATGAGGAGGAAATGATTATGAAGGCATGGGAAGAATGGGAGATTAGAACGAAAGTCAGAGGCGGAAACGTTGAAATAGTAGGTCAAAAACCATAGCAGGCGGAACAGTTTATGTACCTCGGTAATGTACCTCGGCAGACCAAAATGGTTCAAGTAGTAGGGACATAAGGAGAAGAACTGCCTCAGGCAAAGAAGCTTTCGCAAGGAGGAGGGAATTGATGACAGGGACTTAGAGAATGTTACGAAAAGGCTCATTAAAACTTTGATACGGAGCATAGTTATGCACAGAGTGGCAACAAGATCATTGAAGCAGGATGATAGGCGTAGAATTGGAGGCTTTTGAAATGTGGGTGTGGCAAAGGATGAAGAAGGTGAATTACACAGAAAGGAAAACCAAGGAGAAAGTGCTAGCTGGGTATAGTGGGCAGGAGAGGGGAATTTAGGGATAAATCATAAAAAGGCAGTATAAGTGGATCAGAAGTGTGATGCTGAGGACTGTTATAGAGGGGAGAATGTTAAGCAAACTGGAAAGGTGCAGAAATAGAATAGGGATGTTGAACGGAATGAAGGGAGGTAGGAAACATGCGGAGATGTAGAGGGGCCTGTTGCAGTGTAGGATGTTGGGCTGTGTTTAGTTAGGCGAGACCAGATAATTTATTGGTGATTGTGCCCATCTAAAAACCAACTTTAACCGGTAGATTACCTTAAATAAAACTTTGTAATAAAGTAGGTTTCGCCATTTTGCATTTTAAAAATACAAAATCTACCATCACTGTTTCAGCACCCCATATATTTGAGAGAGAACAGCAAATCATCTATATTCGATGTTTTAAGGCTTATTTTTTGCAAAAATTCATTATCACTGAAGTAATAAAACAATATCTTTCCACCAATTTTATTGGGTACGACTAGTTTCGACGCATCAGCATCATTTTCAGCTCATTATCTGAGGATGATGCATTGAAACTAGTCGTCCCCAGTAAAATTGGTAGAAAGTTACGTCGTTTTTTTACTTCAGTGAGCAAAGCATCTTTTAAAGAGAAGCCTTTATTTAAGATAAAGAATCAGTGTCATCTCTGAGTAATAGTTAGTCATCCACCATTCCAACACCTTGTCCTTTCTTCTACATCCCCAAACCATCCTCCTCTCTCCCCATCAATGAAAATTAATAAATCATCATTACTTCATCAAAAATAGCTGGACAGGCTTTTTTGCATTGGCCCAGATAATAATAAAATGAAATTTGCAACATTAAGCAACCCTAAAACATTAAAATTAAATTGAACACAATATGACAATGAAAATCTAATGTTTAAAAAAATCCTGTTGATGACAGTCTTGGCTAACAGCTCTGCAGAAAGGCCGGGATGTTTTCCATGAGGAAACAGAGAGAATGATGGTAAAAGAACAAATGAATCTTAGGTATTGGCAGTTATGTTAAATTACATGAATAACTACTTAGGGACTGTTTAAGGTGATATGAATGAACATGGAGATAAATTTGTACCTTTCAGGAGAATGTTTGCTAAGGACGCAGGATAAATGAAGGGTATGGAGAGCATGCACATGCCAGCAGAAAGGCTATTGTTGACACGTGAGATACAATGTCCCTGGAAGAAACAAGTTTATTTTGAGGTTTATCCCTTCCTGCACTATTGTATGAAAGTGAAATGTGGTACTACTAGAGGAGTGTTTGTGGTAAAATTATGACATGTATGGCAAGGAATGAGGGGTCATGAGAGAAGGTGGTCTGGATGCACAAGTTTATTTAAGGTGCCTAAAGATGATGCAAGATAAGTGTGCAAAAAATACCTCATTTGTATTCTTCATTCCTCAAGATAACTTCCAGTGAGTCAAGTCTGACACCATCTAGAATACCAATCAGGAGTCTCAATAACAGACAAACATGCTTGAATGAGATAGCGGTGAAAGAAGTATGCAAGGCCAGGGAACCGTGAAGGGAATTATTAAAACGCATTAAGAACCTACATTGATTTAAAAGTGAGCTATTGGACAACCTACCCTTACCCTGTACCTTTCAGGTACTGGTTAAGGGTAGGTTGGTGGAAACTGGTGTGAAAGGCTACATATAATGAAATCCAAAGAGTGATAAATGAATTACATAGATATTTTTTCAGGGAGGATATAATTATGATTAGGGTGAGGATTTGAGATCCTATGAAGGTTTTTAGTCATCAGGGAATTGAATATGGAGATGAATCCATGGATTATAACTTCCTGAATAAAGTCAGCGCTTTTTATGCGAGTTAATATGTTTTCAGAAGTTACCTGCATTAGTCACTGACCCCCTCATGATTGATATTTTTTTCTACTTATACAACATACGCCAACTAAATTCACGCACTATAGTCGAGATTGCTTACTTCAGGATTGTTTTTGGAGAGGAGCAGTCCTCAAATCGAATGCTGTAACCAACTTCTTGTCCCAGGGCCACATCCATTTCCTCGGAAACTCTCTGTGCCACCGACATGGCTGCGACTCTCCTCGGCTGCGTGCACGCGACACCTTTGGTGCCCCTGGCCCGCGTGTACTCCACACACCTTAAACAGGAAAGCCAACTTGTGAGAGACATGGAATAAATGGCGATTATGTGCAACAATTTCCTAATTTGAAATTGAGATTTTAAGATTTTCTCAACTTTTATGGGGAGTGACAGTCAACAATATCTGGCTTTCGATTAATCCAAGCCTGTAATGTTTATGGAAAATTAATGTGACGATTAATCTCAGTACAAGGCAAATTATATTTCGAGATTAATTTTGGACCGGTTAAATTAACACGTAATTGTTCGTGATGGAAACCATACACTATTTTCATCTCTTATCACAAGGTGCAGCGCGTACTCACCATTGCGGAATTTGCGTGGTTTTTCCGGACCCAGTCTCACCAACTAAAACTATACATTGGTTAGTGTCCAAAAGTTTCATAAAGTTTTCCCGGTATTCCCAAACTGGCAGCTGGACTCTCTTGCGAAAGAAATCGTAGTATCTATGCAAGGACCGATATTATGCTATTAATATATTTAAAAACTATGGAAGGTCAAATTATTATCAACATAAATTGGCACAGATCATCAATCAAAAGAGCATACCTTTGGGTGTAAAGGACGCCTGTGAAGGGATTGACCTGCATTGCTGGTTTGTTTGTAGTAGGTACAGGGGCTGGCTTTACCTCTTTTTCCCTATATACAACAAATTTACGAACATTATAAATGAAAATTACATGAATGAAAGTAATTCAGTCTAATAAGCGATACTTACTTATCTTGTATTCGGTCGTTGCCATCATCCTGATCGCCATCATACTCACGGCTAGAGGGAAGAGAGAAAGACTATTAGACCAATTTCAAAGATTCTAAATACCTCAAGAAGCATGGATTACAGAAACTGTGAATTATTTCAACCTCCTGTATTGAAAAATACAAGAATAAAACAGATCTTGGCTAAAAACTATCACTCGATAGGCTTTTGTTATTATTTATGATACTTCTATTCCAGCATTTATAATTCCATATTTCTAGTAGTGATATACCACCTCTTCTTCTTTACATAGGGATCACCGACATCTATTCTTCGTTTAGACATGTCTCATTAACAACTGCTCCTCCGCTTTAACAAAATCCGCGACAATTGTCTCGTGAACGAAAAACCACTCGCATCGACAGCAATGGCGTAATCGTCACTAACAGCGAATTTCGAATTTCGTTTTGTCATGGAAAACACAGATAAATCGGAATTTAATGGTTTCTCCCGCGCACTCTTGCAAAGTGTATTCGTCAACAATCCAAAAACTATTAGATAAAAATTGTTTTCTGCTATTTTGTAATATTTATGCCTATTTACGATCACGTAACTCTTTTATTCATTTAAGTTATAAATTTAAAAATATGGTATGTGCTCTTAAAGAGGGTAGTAGATATTTTTTAATAAAAAAAGACAATGAACGCCAAATATCGCTAGCATAATGCTGCATGTACCCTTATTTTATTAAACTTACTTATTTACTCACGATGCTCATATCCGCTTTTACCGCGCTGACGATACCAGCGGTCACGAACAATACTAATGATGCTAATACTAAAATTCTCTCTCACATAGATGAACCTTGGGTTCCCCATGTGGTTATCGTTCTGGTCGAAAGTTTAATTCCCAAGCATTTTTAGTGTTTTTTTTATTATTTTTACTTGAGTTTCATACCTTTGGATAAAATTAATTCATGTTCGATGTTTGTGGTGGATTGACGAGCTGTGAAGTAAATAAATATGCGCTTCATAAATGAATACCCAACACGAAGGAATATAGCATATAGAAGTATTGTGTTGTTGCAGTGTGTGTAATCGTGAAGTTTTACGCTCTTGTCGCATATTAATTATTTGTGCAAAATGACTGCGGAAAAACAAGAAATGGAAGACGGAAAATGTCACTTCCACGAAATGGAACTGGACGACAGAATATTAAAAGTAATCAGGTGACAATATTACAAAAGAATTCGTTGTTATCATTGTGGATTCGTCATTAATTCTTTTCCCTTTCTTTTATTGCGAAATGTAACCTTCATCAGGCCATTGCCAAACAGGGTTGGCAAGAGCCTACTCTCATTCAGGAAAAGGCAATTCCATTGCTTCTCGAAGGGAAAGATGTTCTTATTAGAGCTCGTACAGGTTCCGGAAAAACAGCTGCGTTTGCAATTCCATTAATACAGAAAGTTCTTACTTCGAAAAATGTGAGTAAAGCGAGAACTATTTACGTGGTGAGATTTGTTCAAAACGTTAGATTTCTGATGTTATTTCATTCTTGATTACAGGTTGCGAAGGAACAGGCCGTGAAAGCACTTGTTTTATCTCCTAGTAAAGAGTTGTGCCAGCAAATACATAGTAACTTCACATCTTTGACCTGCAAATGTTCGAGAGAAGTGCGCTGCGTGGATATATCACCGCAGGTGAGAGGTGGTAAATTATGTGTACTAATCCTTAAATTGATGTCACGCAGTCACATGGTGAAATATGTGATTCTTGTCATAAATCAAATGTATTCTCTCGTCATTAATCAGTGCCCTTTATATTTAAATGACTGCAGGCATACTGTTTGCCTTTATTATGCTTATCACAGCAGTGGCTCATTAAAAACGTTCTTATACCCCATCCAAACATTAATGTAACACTTTTTATTTAATAAAATTGAATACAACATTGAAATCATAATATCGTCACCTGGTAATGACTAGCTATTCTGTTGGTATCCTTATGGTTGGATGCCTCTAGTGATTTAACTCGTTTGTGGTTCGTGGCCCTTCAGCTGGTAAATTTATCCACGGGTGCAAACTCTGAATGTGTTTCTGCCCATATTGTAGTATGTAGATTCCACTTTTAACTTCTATAGCCATTGATGGTGGTATTTCATCCACCACATAGTGTTGTTCATCCAATCTTGATCTCAATCCTTCACTAGTTTCCTGCAATTTTGACTACAAATGTGGCTCTGCCGAAATGTATCAATATTGGTGGCAAAACCCATTTTGGACTCCCTTGCCTCCTTTAATACAATGGATCTAAATGTATATAAATGCAGTGGATCTAAATATAAATAACCTCTGATATCAGTTTATCTTCCTGATTATAAGTAATTTGTTGTATAAATTGGAATGGTTCATGGTCATTGAAATGGCTGGGGATACATCTAAAATATTTTTTATTTATTCACCAGGTATCCACCAAAGTCCTGAAAATACTCACACGCTGATCAAAATCAGGATTTGTCCGATCATAGCTTTATATATCAGTTCAGCTTGTATTACAGATTGATGTCTGCATTCATTCAATTCAGAGTAGTATGCTGGACCAGAAGGAACCTGGCCATTCACTCACTCAAATCACCCAATTGTATTCATCTTCATCTTGCATTCCTTCTCATGGGTTTGTGGAATGTCTACAATGTTTCCAATTATACCCTTGCTCATGGAGCTTTACTTTAAAGGATGCATGTGAAACAATCTTGAAGTGCTGATCCCAAAATGACAGAATCACTCCTTGATCCTTCCTGTGGTATTGAAACCTTTGCTGGACATGAGTGGAGACAATTCCACAATAGAGATATTAACTGATCATATTTTAAGATCTTAGCAATCTTGGAGACAGAGAAGTTTTTGGCATAAATGTAGATTTCTGGCCTCTTGGTATGTACATTTCAAGCTACTGGTTGAGAAATATCCAAAGGCTCTGCACTTCCTGTTGGATATTCATTATGCTTCTAGTGTTAGAATTTCATTTTAAAATCTTGGAATAATATTTTACAATCTTGGAAATCCCATTCTTATTACTGGTGTTCATGGCTGTATGCAGACATTTTTTTGTGTTCTCACCAATTATCATTGACAATACCAATTCACTAAGAATTCCTCTTCACTATCCTAAACATCCACATAACAGCACTCATGTAATCAGATGTCAACTTTGACAAAACATTGCAATCTCAGCACATCAAATGTGTAAATTAGTAACCATAGGCCTCATGGAAGTGTGCTTAATATTGTGCCATTGTGTATTTCATGAGACTGAAAGCTTAATGCTATGCATGCTTCGTTCTCAATGGATCACCTTCATCCCTCCAAAATATTTCATCGCCACATTTGATATTTTTTATTCCTAAATCACAGATGTGTTGCATGAAACAATATCACAATTTTAGTAGAGTGAAAAGAAATCACTTGGTTGGATTTTGAAGGATCCAGGTTTGAAACCCAGTTCAGGCAACAGGTTCAACAATTTTTACCCTAAATAGCTGCAGAGTTTAGCTGTTACAATGCAATATTCTTTTGCAATTTGTTTTTCACATTCCTCGTTTTCAATTTTAATTTTATATTATCCGGGAGCAATATGTTTTTGTGTATAAACTTCCCAGTGGTGCAATGGTAATTCTAGGAATCACACACTTAGCATTATTTGTGAATGGTTTTACTACACATTGCAATGAAAGAAGTAACTTTTTAATTCCTCACACACTTCATTTAAAACATGACCTAGGTTTCGACATTGGACATGTTTTTAATAAGGTGTGTGTGGAATCACAGAGTTACTTCTTTCTTTCAATATGTTCTGTTAATTCCATAAAGTTACACCTGAGACAACAAATTTTGTGGTTTTGCGAATTGAAATATGGAGGAAGTTATGAATATTGTGTAAAATTAACTCTGCATTAATTTCACTAAAAACTCATTATGGCACCAGCTGGTATCAACATAACAATGTGGCTTTTAGGTGTGGTCATATAATTTTTGCAATACCATAATTTCACATGTTGGGTGGGACTAGATAAGTCTGGGGCATCATCAATGTCAAAGGAAGTTGGAGGGAAAGTGATTGTATAGAGGGGATGCACAGTTGATTTCCACAATTTTTTTTGATGTTTGTCATAAAAATAAAATTAAAGTTTATCATAAACCACATGGACTAAAAATTGTAATTCAAATTACAATTGTGGAATCTTTTCAGCTATAGTCTCTTTTGATTTCAAATTATTTATATGCCAATTAACTGGCATGTACTTGTAAAAGATTAAAAAGCTTAAAATAGAATGAAATCTTAAGCTTAGCATATGGGATCCTCATGAAGTTTGATTGATTGCAGAATAGGATTGTGGTCACTTAGGGGAGCTAGATTTGTGAAACATTGTAATGACAAAATAAGTGGCAAATCAAAATTATCAGAGGATCTAGGTGGGGAAATACTCAATGGAGTGGAGGCTAAATTACAGATTAAATCTCTTGTATATAGTGAAAAGTGGTCTCTTTAGCAATGATGTTGAAAGTATCGTTAGCCCCTTTGCACTATGGTAGGAGGGATCATGTCAAATAAGGGAGATTTAAGTGCATAACAGATAGATTTAAGGTGTCATTTTTCCCTCAAATGATGAGGGATCAGAATAAAATAACGTTTGTAGGACTGTGCTATGAGGGAAAGGTGTTTTGGGTCAAGGGTGGTCTGGTGTGTAATCATCACCTGCCACACACCCTGGTGGTGGCTTGCAGAGGACTAAATAAAACTGAATAACTACAAATAAGAATCAAAGATTACTGTACTCACATATACATGACATACTCTGTGGAATCATTAAAGCATGCACTTTATTTTTGTCTGTCAGGTGGAAATGGCTGCTCAGAGACCACTTTTAATGGAGCTTCCAGATATTGTTGTTGGCACACCATCCAGAGTACTTGCTCACTTGAAAGCTAAAAATCTCTGTTTGAAGGATTCACTAGAAGTACTAGTCATCGATGAAGCAGACCTGGTGTTCTCCTTTGGTTATGAAAGTGATCTGAAAGAAGTTCTTTCGTAAGTGAAGTAAACAGTAGATCAAATTTGGAATGAGACAATAGCAAATGTATGGCTAGTATTGCAAGACATCCCGACTTTCCCCAGACAAATCCAATTTTTATGTTCATTTCTGTGCATTGTCCAGATTTTTTTCTGGAGTGAAAAGTATTGAATGCTTGTAGATGTGTGTTTGCATGTGTAAATCAGGCTTTGAAAATGTTTGCCTTTATTATGAGTGTCAATAATATCCCTATTATTAGTCTGTAGTAAGCAGCAGTTTTAATATACAAATATACAAAGCGAACGGTAACTACGGCCGTATAAATATAATGGGAAGAGTTCACCCCAGCCGTACTCTTATAAATGGGCAAAGGATGGGTGGGGGAAATTGGACTGCTGTTACTGCTTGTATTTTCTCCAATTTCCCCCACCCATCCTTTGCCCATTTATAAGAGTACGGCTGGGGTGAACTCTTCCCATTATAGCAGTTTTAATATTTCATTGAAAATACTTCTTTAAAAAAATCCTGAAGAAATCATAAATATATTCAATTTAGTGCATTTAGTTTGGTCTCATATGTGGTTCTGCCATTGAAACTTAATGGAGAAGATTTAATTTGGATGAAAAGGAATAAGTTACTGGAGGCAGTTGATAAAATTATGAGTGAGGATATGGAGATGGATTGAGTTGAAGAAAGATGGAAATATCTCAAATAAGAAATAAAGAACTTTGTAATCCAAACAATAGGAATTATAAATAGAAATAGTATTGAGACAAGAGAGTAAATTAGTATTTAGGTGAAGATCAGGTTGTATTTCTTCCTGCTCACACATGCCTTTTCCCCATAGGCACCTCCCCAAGGTGTACCAGGCCATCCTTGCCAGTGCCACTCTCTCACAGGATGTCAACCAACTGAAACGACTCACACTGCGCAACCCTGTGGTTTTGAAGCTGGAAGAACCAGAGGTGGCTCCTCCATCACAGCTGGCTCACTACCACCTTTCAGCTGAGGAGAATGACAAGGCAGCCATCCTCTATGTCCTCCTCAAGTTGAGACTGGTGCGTGGGAAGACAATCATCTTTGTGAGCACAGTGGACAGGTGCTACAAGTAAGGATTTCTCTTTCTTCCTCTTTTCACTTTCTCAGATGGAGTGTTTGATTTTGCATAATAAATCTCAAGTAGAACACGAGATTGCAAGGGTAATAAATACTTTCTTCTCACAAATTTCTGTGGAACTTTGCTTAATGAGCTCTTTCATAATGAGCAAAAAATACTGTATAAAATGACTTGCTCAATGATTAATGTTTTGCATAATTAGTGATGGGGGGAGGGGAAGTCCAAGGTAATGCTGCTGCATCAGTTTAGCCCTGATCTTGTTGGCACCTTAAGTGCCACCCATAATCACTCATTTTACCAAAATTGCATTCAGACATATTATTCCTGATTTAATTATACAAATGGTAATAACCCTTCCAAAAATGACACTAAAGAAAAGGGGCAAGAAGACAGCCTTGAGAGAATAAAAATAAAAGAAGACATCACAAATAAAAAAGCGAGAACCAGGTGTGAGCATGGCTGATCTAGCATGCACATATAATCAGTCTGCATCAATGGTTTGTACTCTCCTCAAGAGCAAGGGCAACATTAAGGAGATCAATGCTTCAATAGGAGTGACAAGAATATTTACACAATGAGCAAGTATTCTCAACAATGTTGAAAGGTTGCTTCTCACACGGATAAAAAATTGCAGTGCGGCATAAATAGCTAGAACATTATTTGTGAGAAGGGGAAAAGGATTTAGCCGATTTCAAAGGATTTAGCAGATCTCATTAAGAAGATGTCAGGATCAGCGATAGCTGAAAAAAAGTAATTGAGGGAAGCCTGGGGTGGTTCAGGAAGTTAAAGAAAAGACCCAGCACCCAAAGCAGTGTGAGGCAAAATGAAGCAGCATAAAGGCAGCAGAGAACGCTATCGGCAACCCTGCGAGTAGGGGGATGGAGATTATTCCCACAGTATCCCTTCTTGTTGTAAGAGGTGACTGAAAGGTTAAGGAGAAAACCCATAGAACAAACTTTCTGCCAGCAGGGGATGCATCTGGAATGTTCTGTGGATCCACTGTCTGTGTGTGGCCATACCATCTGGCTTGCGATCCACTTGGGTATTTGCCATGCCCAGAGACCCATAAGGGAGAGAAGGAGATCCTGGAGGGTGAGCTTTTTGGTTCCAAGCAGGGTGTCGGATGCCCTGTATGGACCGCAGGGTGATACATCCCTTTGGCCCCAGATTTCACGTAAACTGATGGCTGGTAGCTAGCCACTGCCAGCCAATTGGCTTCAACTGCATTTTTGTTCTGGTGGCGAGTGCCAAGGTTGTGGCCATCTGCGTAGGGAGGTCATAGATGTAAGAGTTTTGGTGGGGACCTTGCATTGAAGATCCACCCTGAAACAGATAACTACGCCTGAAGTGTTATATCCCTCGCCTAGCCTTCCTGTGTCCTGGCGATTGCTTTGATTCAGTGGAGCAGTATCCCAAATGTGTGGATCCTTGGTGGGTGGGTAAGCCAGAGGATGAATCTTTATTGGTATGGAGGAAAAAACCCTTCCATCAACCAAAATATTGGTATGCGGGCTGGGGAGATAATGGTTCTGCCGCATGTAAGTGGTACTTGATAATGTCCTGTGCAAAGGAAGATGAGACCTTGAAAAGGTGTCACCTCTCCTTATACTGAGTGCTTTCGCAGGTCCTACCTGGTGACCTTTAGAGCATCAAGAAACTGAGGGATAGTACACTGCTAATTGAGACCCTAAACAACAAACCAAGTGATAAATTGTTGGCAGTAAGAATGCTCCATTACATTCCAATTGAGATGGAGGTGCACCACACGTTGAACACCTTTTGGGGAGTCATTAGTCGTTACGATCTCTTATACGTGGAAGTTAAGGAGATCAAGAGAGAGATGTTTTTTCAGGGAATGATTGACTGTCATCGACTGACCACGAGGCACAATGGAGAAACTAAGAACAGTACTTCTGTGGTACTAATGTTTGCACGAAACAAGCTATCAGACAAGGTGTTCATTGGGTATGAATCTGTCCCAGTTTGGCCATTCATACCAACACAGTGCATTGCTTTCAAAGCCAATGCTTTGGCCACATCACAATGTGAAGGTAAGGCCATCTGCTCATGCTGTGACTAAGGACCTAGCGAGGTTAAAGAGTTCCACTCAGAACCTCTGTACGTCAATTGTGAGGGTACACACCCAGTGTACTCCCATGATTTTCCAACGATGAAAGACGAAAGGAAGGTCATGAAGATAAAGATGCTGGACCAAGTCCCATACTTGGAAGTGAAGAGAAAATACAGTGAGCTAATTGCCCTAACTTTATCCCGGTCTCTTGCTTCCATTGTAACCATCCCATTGCCAAATTGTACCATCGCCATGAAGACAGATGATCTATAAGAAACACTGCGGACATACTAGCACCAAAGAGGAAAAGTGTAAAAGAGACTAAGAGTAAGGTGGACAACAAGGCATCTTTCAAAGAAGAGCCCACCAAAAGCCCACCAACAGCGGCATGCCAAAAGGGCATGAGAAGACAACATCCATCTCTCCTCTGGCTAAACCAAGGAAGGCGGAGATAATGGAAGAGGGCTTGCAGTATCTCTGATACTGAGGTCCTCATCAGCAAGTGGAAGAGGGAACACCACTTCAACCAATAATCTTCCCACACGTTGGTCATCTCACCACTTTTCATTACTTTATTTATATATTTTAAGGCAAAATCATGGCTTTCATAATGCAGTGGAACTGCAACGGTTATTATGGGCACAAGGAGGGGCTGGCTGTTATAATTCACAATTTTAACCCCTCTGGCATGCAAGAGACACATATTAAGGCGGCTGACTGGGGTATTTTAAAGGGATACACTTTCTTTAGACTGGATGACACCATTGGTCAATGAGCCCATGGCGGAGTAGCTGTTGCGACTCGTGAGGCCTTTTACACCTCCGAAGTCCAACTGAATGCTTCATTCCAAGCAGTGGCCATCACAGTGTACCTCCCTGAGAGGATAATGTTATGTAATGTTTATCTACCAGAGGGTGCACCGGTGACACATTTTCACATGAAAGCCCTTGTCCATCAGTTTCCTCAGTCATTTATATTCATGGGCGATTTTAACATGCACGATCCTTTATGGGGAGGGCCAATGTCCTGGAATAACAAGAGAGGATGGATCTTATCTAATTTTATTGAGGATTTTAACCTTTTTTTATTAAATAGTGGTGAAAAAAACCATTTGTACAGTTTTAATGAAAAATTGTCAGCCATAGATCTCTGTATATGTTCGAGAAGTCTAGCTTTAAAGTTGAAGTTGTCCGTTCATCATGATCTTTGTCGGAATGATCACTTTCCTTTTTTACTCGCAAAAGGGCCCATTTCTTCTAACTGTTTTAGATCTCCATTAGCCACGTCTGATGAGCCAGTTTTCAAATCAATGGCCTCTATTCAAGCGTGATTTCACTATTAAAAACAGTGTTGGCTAAAATCAGTAGCCACTGCAAGTATACTGTCAAAAAAATTTCCATGAATTTTTCTCCGCTTAGCTCATTGCAATGTAAATCTGTGAATAATGTAAACCTATCATTAAGAGACTGTCTATTTATTTTGGATCTGTTTGTTGTATGGATTGGTTGATTTTGGATCTTGGACTATCACTGTGTATTTATTTTGGAGAACAAGGCGTTGGTCTTCTTTAAAATTGCGCTAAAATTGTGAATTGTATTTTATCTCTTTCTGTTCAAACACTGATTATCAGTTAATACGGCTTTGTTTTCTCCCATTGACAGACTGAAACTCTTCCTGGAGCAGTTTAAAATACCTACATGTGTCCTGAATTCTGAACTGCCATCTTCCGTGAGATGCCACTCAGTGCATCAGTTTAATCAAGGGCTTTATGATATCATCATTGCTTCTGATGAGAAGGCATTGGATGACCCAAAAATGCCAGGGACATCAGCTGGGTATGTCTACATCTGATTTTTTGCCGAAGGGAAATATATATGCTGGCATTTTATTTCAAATCACTGTTAGTATTCCTAATCTATCTTAAAGATATAAAGATATTGTACTGTCTCAGAGGCTGTTTCTAAAATTCACAAGTTAATTTAGCAGCCCTTTAAAATTGTATAAAACCCTGTAAATGTATGTGAAAAGGAGAAAAGTGATTACTTTCTACAAATATTTGTTATATTTCATAGAATTAAATATGTGGCAAGTAATAATTGTGTCATTCATCAGTTTATGCTCTGATGTTCAACTTTTACTAGATGCCTATGGTGGAATGTAAATTGTGGTATGAATAGTGTACTACTATCAAAAGCATAGCAATAACTGAAAAACAGGTAGTGAAAAGGGATAGTAAAACTATAAATTTATTAGTTACAAAAGTTGAAGAATCCTTGTTCCAATATTTTTCTGTCTCTTTTAAATAGCTAAAGTATGAGATTCAGAGCTCAGATATTGATACATAATCAACTTCTTATGGAATTTATGTGTGTATCATTTTGAATTAAATATTATGAAAGTCTCTCCTTAATGTGTCTTTCAGGGGCAAGCGCAAGAAGGACCATGAGTCAGGGGTGGCTCGTGGCATCGACTTCCAGTTTGTCTCCAATGTCATTAACTTTGACTTTCCCAAGGACGCGTGTTCCTATGTGCACCGAGCAGGTCGCACTGCCCGTGGCAATAACCAGGTGAGGAGTGGTGGCTCTATCTGGTGGCCTATGCTATCTACAAGATCTGTTGAAAAAGTTTCCTAAACTTTTTTATTTAAAAAAATATTTCACTTTCAAATTATTGGTCAGGGTCCTCTTTAAAGTAGTCTCTTCATTTATGGTGTTCAGTTAACTAATGTGTCCAAGCAGGTTGTTCCTTTTTTCTTCTTGAAAGTGTTTTATTTCTTAGGCCTCTCTCCTCACACACTTTAACCATTTCCTGCCAAAATGTTTTATATCCACTTATTTTTGGTTATTAAGTAATCACTACCAACTATTCAACTAAATCTGTATCCCTGTCCATCCCTTGTTTTCCTGTGAAGTCTTGTCTCCTATGGCTTACTTTTTGCCCTCACTGCTTCTCTCTTTCCATCCTAGAATCCCACTACTTAACTTGCAAGTAAAGACCCACCATACCAGGGCTAACCAAAGTATGCTCAATACACTCTTCCCCTACTGCACCCTCCTCAGCCGATTCGACAATGGCCGAGGCTCACCTCTTAAACAGTTCAATGAAGTTTTCTTCTCTGTGTTTCCATGTGTAGCATGCATGTAGTGTCCCTAAGTTTATACTGCCCCTCTGAGTTCATTATTTTCAAAATTAAAAACTGGTTATAATTTGGTTTTTGTTTAAAATACTCAGATGATTAGATTTGGAAATCCTTTCTTCCTTGTGAATGTAGTATTTCTGGTTGAAAAGAATTGTCATTCTTGGATACCATTGTTTTCCACAAGCTGTTACACCGAGTCCTAATTAGTGTCATGGATTTGCAAAGCAACTTCCTTGTTTTTTCCTAGGAGCTTCCCATTTCATCAAGAATCAAATGTATGTATCAGAGCGTACCAATTGTGTCAGAGTTGGGGCAAATTGCTCGAGATAGTTATGATAGATAGATAGAGGTCTTTATTAGGGCAAAATTGGGACCAAATGGCGCCTTCTTCCATTTAACCCATCATCATATACATATATTATAATGACCATAAAAGTAAAAGTACATGCATACACAATACCTATACATGCCCGTACACTTAAATACATGTAGATGGAGATAGTGAATGTAAGAGAAAGAGTAAGGTCAGTCAGTTTTTTTTTGCATGAACTAAATAGAGTCCCTGATCGTAGAAATTGAAGTGGGATAATAGAATGGGAATTTTGCCTTTCTATGAAATATGGATCTCCTTGTACGTGTTTATGCATGCGTGCTTGATATACCTTGAATTGAACAGGGATTGTCTAGGTGTTAAGGTTTGAGTGGCTGTCTAAGGACAAACTGACAAAGAAAAATGGAAATGGTAACTATTCATTGTAATGCCTCTTGATCAAACTCAAAAGAATGCAATGCAAACGCATGTGCTCATTGCAAACTTTTGAATATTATCCATTCAAATAAATTGTTTTATCTTTCCTTTGATTTGTAGAGAAAAAACTTGGTCTTTTACTAAGCCATGTTGAGGGTACTGTGTCTATTTTACAAACCATTACAGCCCTGCCCATCCTGAAAAGAGGATAAATACAGTGGAACAAGGATTTTATGAGTATTTTTGCTTTCCAGGGAACGGCACTATCTTTTGTGAGTATCTCCGAGCGTTCTGCAATGGCTGAGGTGGAAGAGCACTTGAGGAAAATGACAGGCGATGACAGCATGGCTCTGAAGTGAGTTCCAATCTCTAAACAGTCACTCTTCCAGTGGTCGCCCTATCTTTCCTTACCCCCCCCCCCCCCCTAACTCCCTCATTAATTGGTCTTCATGTCTATTCATCCACCGCTGATGGTTGTACTTAAAACCCTATAAGTGTCATGTGTAATTGCTTAATTTCATGTGAAAATCGCCTGGGTCTTTGAAAAAAAGATGCAGACTTCAAGTGGTTCATTCAATAATTCCAAAATCCGATTTTTTGGATGGTTTCAATAAGTTGAAGAAGTGCTGGGAAAAGTTAAATCTGGCTAAAAGTAGATTATGTGGAAAACTAAAAAAATCTCATATTAATTTGTTTTTATATTTTTCCTGAGGATTTATTGAACAACCCTCGTATAAAAAAATGACTGAAAACATCTTTTATAATAATTTTCTGAATATTAAATAAACTCTTGAAATGAGGTACCACAAAAAGAGGAGATAAAAAAAAGAATGATTTGATTGTTATTAACATTTAAAGCCACTGGGAAAAGAGTTACCTAGAGAGATGCTTGTATTGCAGGGAAACTTGATCTGTGTCACTCACAGTGATGTTGACACTAAAATGGTTCATAAGTAAGGATGTGCAAAACTTTGTTATTATTGATTTCAAAGAGAATCGGCCACTATTTCAACAAATCAAATCTGAGAGGAAAAGATTTGGCATTAGAAATTGAAGAGCTACATGCTGTATGGATGAAATAAATAAATCCCTGTTGAACTTTGAATTCCACTGCAAGGAAAAATTACTACTAGTGAGAGTTTGCATACATGTGATATCTAGCATGGACAACTGTGATCTATGATTCCCAACATTTCTGGTTATTAATACGTAGAATGCATTAGTTCAAAAGACTATGTCCAGTGATCAGTCCTTGGCCATGTCTGAGGAAATGCATTCACTGCAAAGGCACTGCACAGCATGCTCTCAGCCCATTGGCTTATAAAAATAGGAATTCACCAGTCCTATTCTTTCAATCTTTCCTGTGCTCTTTATGGCCTCGAAATGAATGTGAATTGTTTGGTTTCAACAATAATTTTTTCCTTTATGTGATATTTTTGTAGCTTGTATTTCACTCTTGTGTATGTAATCTTTCTGCAAGTAATATTTTCACCAGATCATAGAGTAATTTGAAGATAAGTCTGAATTTGTGCATCACGTCCACAGAGTTCTCTCCTAGCTGTGATGTAATAAATTAATGTAATCACGGCTGTGAAATGGAGGGATGCACACACTATCTACAGACCACATAACACTGTACAGGTGTAAAGGGTGATGTGGAAATGAAGCCCATGTGGGAGTATAATGTCCTTCAATAACCAGACTGTTTTTTAAAAACCACACAAAAAGAGCCAAAATATATCAGAAATATTTGTTTATAAATAAATTGTTCAAATGTTAGCTTTAGGTAATATGCTGTTAGAGTAAGATATTAATATTTGACTAAAATGTTGATACAAAAATATAAAAAGAGAATATTTTCCAAATAGAGCTAAAATACTAGTGATAGCCCATTCTTCTTAGGATAGATATAGATAAACAATTCAAAATATTTCAGAAGCCATGTCATTTATTTTGTTGAAATGTTCAATAATTAAAGAACATATGATGCATTTAAATAGTTAGCAGTTGATAGTAATAAATAAAAATTTTTGAGATAAAATATTTGTTTATGATTTGATTGACATTGCTTTTCTCATTTTGCTAATTTATCAAAATGCCAAAACATAAAAAAATTATTTAAAATTAATTACATCGCCCCTTTTCATAGAGAGATGTATGTATGTACCCCTCATGTTATAACATATTTTTTAAAAGGTTTTTCCAAAAAAAAAAAAGTCATGTATACAGTTATTATTATTACTTTTTATTATATTCAAAGAGTGAGTTATGTAAAAAAAAAGGTGGAAGCCTTTACGGAGACTTAATTAAATATCGAATGACGAGTGGAAGCAAACTGAACTTATTCTTTGCATATTATCACACAAGAGACTGAAAAATGCATTTTATTTGCCTTAATCGAAGTGATGGAGACCTACATGGCACACCATTGTACCAGTTTCTAAATATTATCGCATATAGTCCATCCATCTCATATTTCAGAAAGCTATGAGTACTGATAAATAAAAAAGATTTAAATATGATAAATTTATTGGTATTATTAGCTAACTGTTTTGGAGGATGTTTACTCAACATGTCAATGGGACAATTATTCTCCAGTTTGACAGTTGGTTCAATAGTGTGATACCCTATAGTGATAACATGAAAAATTTTAATTCACTCTTAGAACTGGATAGTTCACATGATTTCCTTGTCACTGCAATGAAACTGCACTGAAAATGCACTGAATGTTAATGAAGTAGCTCAATTGTGATTAGGGTTTATCAATATTTGTGTGATTGCTCAAGATTATGACAGTTTATTATAAGGAATTCAGAGGAACTTGCCTAGAGTTCCTAAAGTGAATAGGTGCCAAAGTTATGTTATTTTACGTTAGATTTTAGTTCTGCCATAGAGAATAATGGCATGAATGAAATAAACTTTTGCAGCAATTCAAGAATCTTAATTTAATATTATAGGTGGTTCCAACACATTGTTTATTACAAATCAAAAGAGCTCAAAAAGTCTTACCCATAGCCTTAGATATACCTATTGAACCTTGTACAATAACCAGTTTTCTTAATAAATATTTTATTTAAACGGTTAATTCAAGCTTCACTGTTAACCCAGAGTGATGACTCCGGGTGCATATATGTTTCTGTTATTTTTAAAGGTATGGATGATAGATGCAGAAAGTTGGAGGGAAAATTATTTTTGGCCAATGGTACATTTAGAGAAGAAGATACAAAATTCAATAAATAACTGTAGGGGTCATTCTCGCCACTGACAACAGCATTCAGGGAAATGTGGTGAATGGATTACACAGGTTCATTTTGTTTATGTGGATTCACTTTTAAAATATGATTTTTTTTAAAATTTTTTGAACTCTTTCCGTATTATTTGAAAACCTTCAAAATACTGTTTTGTATTTGCCTATGTGTGAAATTTTGTTGCATAAATTTCTCATCTATTTCTCCTTCCATCCCCATGCCCTATAGAGCCTATCAGTTCAAATTGGAGGAAGTTGAGGGATTCAGGTACAGAGCAAATGATGCCTGGAGGGCAGTGACTCGGATAGCAGTGAGAGAGGCCAGGTTGAAGGAAATCAAGCAAGAAATTTTCAATAATAAGAAGTTAAAGGTAGGTTAGCAAGTATTTTATATTTGGTGGCTTGAGGGGTGTGTTGTATGAAAACATTGCTTAAAGTTAATCTTTCTTAAGTATGAAGGTAGTTTTGGTTTGTGTCCTTTTTTCATGTCAATCGTCTTCTCAAAATATGTACGTTAATATTGACCTACAGTGTAACCTCAATTATATGTTCGCCCGTGGGTCAACTTTTTGGTTGCCTAAAATCAAGTTATGTCTTTAATTCTGAAGTATAGGGTACAGTATTATTATTATGCATAAAAGGATTTACAAAAGGGTTACATGCAGTTCTCATTAAATTACCTTTTGTGAAAAGTATGTAAGTTTACTTATCAAGCTAGTAATTTCCAGAAATAATATATGGGAGATGACCATTTCTCTGGGCATGTGTAACAAAGGAATATTAGCTCCCTCTATAGTCTGCTTAATTGCATTCTAGTTTGTATAAACACACAAATTTACTTCCACGTCACCTAAAATCCTGCCCTTCTAACTGAAGCTAGTACTTTCAAAATGTTGATTCAAATGTTTTATAGTCAAACACCATGTGACTATGTATGAAGTTATCCCCATCATTAACAGTACAGTGAAAGGTTTAAAGAAACCTGCCCCAGCCTCATCTCGCATATAAGTGTCAACAATGACCAAGTGACATCACTAAGGTTTTGATACCCAAAAGTTGAAAGAATCAACAAGTCTATGCTGTTGTGACACTCCTTGATCAGTGTTTGGAATGGAATGCCTCTCAGAGTAAGGAGTTATTGCTTTAAGCCCAGCTGATTTAAGGGGTTAAAAGCCCCCATGAAACATTCTGTGGAAACAAAAGAGTTAGTGATTGGTATGCCGGGGCAATTCATCCTTTTTGAATGTTTCAGTGTGTACAAAATAACATTCTCACGTCTGTTAAATCTATAGCTATCATGTCGGATGCAAGTCCGCCCTCAGAACATGGGATGTGATGACTTCATAGCCAGATTTTGACTTCAAAAATATCTAGTCTTGGTGTTCCTACTGAGTAAGAAGTGGAACAATATTTGGAGGAATAGCTTCTTCCTCCTCAGAAAAATATTTTGCTGCTCTGGAAAATAGTAGCATGAAATTTGTCAGTACTTTCAACAGGAAGAAGTAACTACCATTCCACACCACCTGCAACAGCCCACCTAGAGGAACTGTTCAGTACAGTTGGGTTATAATGTGTGAAAAAAAGAGGAATCCCTTTGACCCTCAGAATGTTAAAATGCTAGTTATGTTATAGGAAAACTGAACCAAAATTTTTTGTACTTTTTTACGCAGTGTTTCATTATATTCTGCAGTAAACGTTAGGATTTGAAGTAAGATTTGGGGAAAAATTTGATATTGGAATTTAAGATTGAGATGTGAAGGAAATAGAATTGAGCACATCTCTTCTTTTCAATCCAACATTGGCATCTTTTTGAGCCTATTAAGGCCCTAGATATAGTCGATGTTATATTTCCTATATCTGTGTTTAATTCAAATAACCTTCAGGTTCATCTGCAGCAGCAGTCTGAGATCAATTTATCTACAGTACGCTAATCAATTAAGATACACTCAAGATTTAAACTTACGCTTCACTGAGTGAATTTTTCTGGCAAACATGTTAACTGTACTTAGTTTATATACTTGTTAACTTTCTTAATTTGTTGTAAATTTGTGCATTTCATTTTGGCTTATTATTGCATTACAGAGTTACTTTGAGGACAACCCCAATGACTTCAAAATCCTTAGGCATGATAAGGCTCTACACACAGTGAAGATTCAGCCACAATTGGCAGATGTGCCAGACTACATTGTGCCACCAACCCTGAGGCAGCTGGTTGGTGGTATTGGGGGTGGTGCCATGAGGCGGCGGCGGCAGCGAGGACAGCACATGGCACAGAATGAAGGCGATCATGGGCCCCATCACTCCAAAGCCAAGGCCCGATACAAGGTGAGAGGGCAAGAATCTTGATGCGAATACTCCCTCCCACCTGAGGACCCCTCTTGATCATGCCTCTTTATCACTGAAAGTTTTCTTGTTTTAGTGTCTACAAATAGTTACAGTTGCTCCCTAAGTCCTTAGGAAAGAGATAGAAAAACAAATTATTTAGGATAGATATTTTCAATATAATCTTCCTTTAGCTCAATACATTTTCCCCTGGGTTTTCCAACTTCATGAAGCCATCTGAAAAGTAGGATTTTGGGAGGTCCTGAGAATAGGCATGTGTCTTGGCGAAGACCTCCTCATTTGACATGAAATATTTTCTGCTGAGCCATTTTTTGAAGTTTGGAAGAAAAAAGTCCCTGCAAGCAAAACTGTTGAATATGGTGAATGTTGTTATAATTTAAACCTTAATTCCATAATTTTTGTCATTGAAACTGCACAAGTGTGCACTTGGGCATTGTCTTGATGGGAGAAAATTTTTTCTTTGGTAAATATGTACGTTTTTCATTGTTTTATTCACTCAACCACTGCAATAATAATACATAATACTCTCTCTCCATTTCTTGTTAAACTGCATAAACCCAATATTGTGATCTGTCATATGGTTTCAAATGAATTGGCTCCAACCACATTTTAGTGAAGAAATAAAATGATATTTACAGGAAGCACCCAGGTTTTTCCTCAAAGGCAACCTGGCGGTTTGTTTGACGACAATACTCACAAATGTACCCTCGTTTCCTCAACATATGTAACCTGTTTTCTAGTGTCTCCAAAATAGAAGTCCTTCATCTTGAAGAAGACATCCTAATTCAGAAGGCTCTTCCACATTAAAAAATTTGTCTTTCACAAAAGTACTTCAAATTCAATGGAAAAATTTTCAAACAAGAGGATGGTTTGGCTGCAAAATCACCCGTATCCCCACTACTAGCCTAAATATACATGAGGAATCTGGAGGCGGACTTATTCTCATCCAGGGAAACCAGTGAAGGATATTCTTTGCTGGTTCCAGTATTTACACAATGTTTTTTGTGTGTAGTCAGGTATGGTGAGACAACTAGATAACTTTCCACATTATTAAAACTCCAGAGCCATTAATTTCACTATTGAAAAAGAAACTAACCCATCACTTAATTTCCTTGACATAACCATCACGAAGAACCATAAGAAGCGTGTGTTTTCAATTTTCAGAAAAGAGAGAACCTTGCATTCAGACACCATTTTCCACAAAAGTTAGTAGTCTGCCTCTCAGTGATCCACAGCTTCCAATATTCAAAATTCCAAATATCCCAATTCCACAAGTACACATCCAAAGAGAACTGATAACCATCAAGCAAATTGCAGTAAACAACGGATACAGTGAGAAATAAATTGATAAATTATATCACTGGAGGTCATAAAAATTGGCAACAGAAGCAATATTTAGCAGCACTCCCGACATCGAAAACCAAGTGAAGTGGTGCATATGTAGGGCCCCTATCGCTTGGCGTGACCAAATCCCTGTGAAAACATGAAATTAAAACTGCTTTCTACCACAAAAACAGCTTTAAAACATTCTCTTCAACAGTAAAGACCAAGTACCATTTTCCAATTAAAGTGGAGTGTACAAACTGAATTGCAAATGTTCAGCATTGTACGTGGGCCGAACAGGAGGAAAGTAGAAGGAAAGGGTGAAGGAGCATAGAGCCTGTTTTCTGAAAGGGAACAAGTCCAACTTGGCCTAGCACCTGGGCACTGTGCACACAGGCAACTTCATTCCCAAAGTGTCACACCTGGAGAAGAAAGCAACTCGGCTCAACGCCCTCAGGCAATTAGAGATAATAGAAATTTTGAACTCAAAATGTGGAAATACTTAATGAATGGCTGTTTACCGCCAATCCACTTCATGCTTCCAACCATCCTCCCAACATTCACTTTGTACAATGGCGTGCCTGTATCCTGAAGACTGTGGTTCCTCCTCCCCCACTTTCTCCCTCCTACATGCCTTTGTCATCCTTTCCATCCCCAGCACAATTCCACGGTCCACCCCCCCCCCCTCCAACAGCCATCACCGTCCACAGCTCACACCCCATCTACCAAGGATATATACTATATCAATATATATCAAATGCAGTCCCTGTATTTGCGCCTGGTGCTACGTCTCGAAACATAGATTGTCTAAATAAATAATTCCTGTGGAAATACAAAGTGTTCTTTTGAGTCAAGGATTCCTTCCAATAATTAAATATGGAAACTACATCATATATCAAATTTGGAAATCAAATGTAATAAATAGTCCACTTGCATGAAATGCTATTGGCATTCGACTACAGAGACAGTGTGAGTCAACAGAGGAGTAATTGTGTATTACTTGAAGGATCACAGCAAGGTGCTCATACACAAGATTAAATGGATAATATTTTCAATTATTATTTATTTAGAGTAAAAATGGAAAAAAAATGTTATGATGTGGGGCAAAGGTAAATTGTTTTGGATCTGTTATGTTAATACAGATGATTGACGGCAAAATATGCCTTAGTTTGGATGTAACAAAATCCCATTTATATTAAAGGAGAAAGCCAGTCCCCTTAAATTTGTTAAAAGCAAGTTTTACTGTACCTCAAATCCTAAGAAATGAAAAAATGTTAAATATGAAAAGTGAAAAAATATTCAAAGGCCAAACTCGTGCATTAGCTTTTGGGCTGTAGAGTGGTTTCTTGGTGATTAGGGAAGGAAGGTTATTACTAGGAGGAGGACACTTGAGGTAATAGAGATTGTTTAGGAGGAGGGCTTAATGTTGCAAGCTGTGGAAGAACCCAGGAGCTGTATACTATAGAAGTTTAAGTAGTGAATAGGGAAGATTGATTGAAGTGGGGTTTAAGCAGCCAAAGACTTTTTTTTGGTAGCTTAGGTGAAAGTAGGGTGAGAGTGCAAGAAGTGAGTTTATTTACGTGCCCCTACTAGATGTCAATGGTTGTCAGGAGAGAAAAGGGGAGGATGTGTTCAAAGTGATGCATTGACATCGCTGTCATTGGAATAGAGGACGGGGATCGGGATTGGTGCGGTGGCTATCGTACTGGCTTCCCACCCAGAGGCCTCGGGTTCAGATCCTGGAGGTGTTGAATATTTTTCAGAGGTATCTCGATCCCTACTTGATGTGCTTTGTGGAGGGCACTTTGAATGAGTATGCCATGCGTCGGATGGGACATTAAGCTGCGGACCCCTTGGCGCCTTTCGTAAAGAGTAGGCTAATGCCGACGCTGGGTTTCTCTTCACCCTTCATCCTTTCCTGTCCATCCCTTATGGCGCAAATGACCTCAGCAGTCGGTCGCCTCCCCTAATTACTACTACTGGAATAGAGGGGGCCATGAGGAAGGAGCAATGAGTGCTGGTTTAAATGCTTCAGAAGGGAAGCAATTTATTTTTATGGCACATTAGTCATGATATGCACATAAACCTGGGCAAAAGAATTTTTTGAGTAAATGTTGTGGTGGGACTGGGCATTGTTTCCTTTGCTAACTACTGCTCTTAATCAACAGGCGCTTGCATCCAACCCACTGCTGCGGCTAGATGTCACAGGCAAGAAGAGAAAGAGATGAATGAGAGGGGATGGCCATTGCCTCTGGCGCACTCGTGTCAAACTCAAATGAGGTGACACTTCTTGAAACAGATTTGCGACTACACAGATAATCCTATTAAGGAGGATTGAAAAAATGTGGATCTTAATCCAAGTGTATGCATGTGAATTATATCAAAGATAAAGACCATTTCCATCTCATTGGGATCATCTCTTGTATTTTCCTATTGCCAAATGTATAAAAATAATTGTCATTAAAAGTGAAACTTATGTATGGAAGTGATTGGAAATATTAAAAATTTGTTATTTCAGAGTTCATATTTTTTTCTTACTGCTATTTCCAAATGAAGCCTCTTGATCCCATTCATTTTAAATTGCATCCCAGTTAGTTATCCAATCCTAATCTCCCACACAGATTTTATGTATTTTGCCTTGTCTCTTAGGATATGTGAACTTTTTTATTCACTTCAATCCATAAACATCTTAGTTTTCAATTAATTTATGATTCTCTATTTTTATCATTTACAATTTCACCAAACACCGCTTATAACAATATTTTGCTCAGCATTTATAAGGTTTTATTTCTATATTAATGCAATTAAAGGAAAGAAAAAAAGGCTACCTCTAATTGACAGGGAATATCAAGTTGGTCAAGCACTGATGTGTCATATATCCTTATGCTATTAATTATTCAATGGCGAGAGATTTTTTTTATTATTAACTGGAGTCGACCAGCTTAGGGTTAGTTTTTTGATGCACCTTAACCATACACATTGTAATACTCATATGCCAAAACTAATGTGATACAAAAAAATTCTCATCCCATGGTGCATATTATAATAACTCATTACTTAGCTTTCCATACTTCATACCTCCTTCGATTCCATCGAAAATGCCTATTCTTGGCCTTTATGTACTATGCTTTCCTAGTATCATCACCTGTATCACTGTTTTCAGCATTCTATTACTACTCCGTATTTCCTGTCTGGTGTGGCGGACCAACCCTAGAATCATCATTGAGCGCCATTGCGAACGCGCCTTCGCCGGCAAGTGTTTTGGCTTCCGGCGTTCGCCACCAGGGTCCGCCGCCAGGGCGCAACCACGCCGCCAGAGCCACTCTCAGTCTCACTCTCTCTCTGACTGGCACTGGACCGTCACGCGCGCCGCCATCGTGGTCAACCCAAGGACGCTGCTTCCTGGTGAAGGATTCTCTTCTGGCTTCGCCACCGCACGGCCGAATATTTACTGAATAATTACTGTTCGATCGCCTCATTTGCTGAACACAATAAACCTTATTAATTGTTAGGAGGTGTCATCAT
Source organism: Hetaerina americana (assembly GCF_022747635.1). Lineage (NCBI taxonomy): Eukaryota > Metazoa > Arthropoda > Insecta > Odonata > Calopterygidae > Hetaerina > Hetaerina americana. The sequence continues at coordinate 15,278,292 of NW_027287095.1, forward strand.
TTCCACCGCGATTCCTCCTTCAGCCATGTACAAAAGCCTCCAACCCTCTTACCTAAATGACTAAGTTTCTGAGCCATGAAAACTATTGCTCCGTATTAAAGCTTCCCTAGTTTTTTTTCATCTGTTAAAGTTCCAGTCACCAACACCCACCTCTCTCTAAATTCTTCTTTATCTCAAGCAATTTTTGTTTTGTCCCTACTACTCTTACCGCCATCCAAAGCACCTCCCAAACAGTTGAGCTGTTCCACCTGCTCTAGGTTATGTCCTCCAACTTTAAAATTTATCATAGCCTCCTAATTTCTTAAGAATGTCATTACCTTCATTTTCTCATGACTGCTTCTTATCCCAAAGCTATCACAATGATTCTGCAATGTGCTATGTAATGGTAACTCCTCAAAATCTGTGGTACTAACCCTTTGGCTGACTGACTACTGCTAGATCATCTACAAATGTTCCTGGTTTGAAGAATTCTTCATCTGCTTTGACTCCAGCCCTCTCCTTGCCTTGCTTGCCATTTCCTCCACATTTGTTTCTAAGGGATAAAGGGAATATCCCCCTCTTAATCCTCTGCATAGCACTACCCATGCCAAATTTTCATTCATTACCCGCACCTCTGTAGTCTGAGACATGCTCAGATTCCAGATAAGTCTTTATGTCCCTGCAATCTACATTAATATATCCCAGTTCACTCTTTTGAACTCAAAATCTCAGAATCACACAATTATTATATTCTGATTATACTCTTTTATGTTTCTTTCTACTAGTGACCTCACTATTACATCAGCATCACCAGCACCCATCCCTTTTTAAAATCCAAAATAATGCTATTCTTAGGAGTAATTTTCTTTCTTCTCCATCGTTTTGTTGATGAGCCTAAGTAATACTTTTGCTGTCTGTGTGTGAAATCAAACACTGTCTTCAAGTACCTTTATTCAAGCTTTCCCTTTTTTGGGATTGACCTTACAAAGTCTTCTGGTTGAATTCTTTCAATCATCAATGCCTCAAGTTAGCCCCTGAAAACTATTCCTATCCCTTTTCCTAAATTCGTGAGTACTCCTGCTGGGGTCTTATTTATTCCCACTGCCGCCTTTATTTCATTTGTATTAATGCTTTTTCTATCTATCAGTCAAATATTCCTGGTCCTAAGATATCCTTATCGACATTGTATGCCCTGTAAACTCTACATAACCTTGCACTGCTCTTTCCGCCATGTTTTCTTTGTCCTAATATTTGCTTGTCTCAGTTTATTGTTTCACTCTGTGTACTTTTTTTCCCCAATTTTATGTTCACTTTCTTCAGTTTCTTTCTTTCGTCCATCTTCCTCATTTCCTTCATCATCTTTAGCTTTGCAACCCTTATTCTGTTCACTGTTCCTATTATTTTGCTCACTGCTTTCTCTACGCCTCTTTACATATATTTCCATCTTCTACTCTACCCACCTGGTTGTGTAGGTGTCCCTTATACTCCCTCAGAGTTTCACTAACCCCCATTACTCGTTTTCATCCCAGTTGTCATCCACCTTCCATTTTCATACATCCATTCTCCTTATTTTAACATTACACTTCACAAGAACTAAATTGTGATCAGAATTCACATATGTTCATGGGAAGGGAAAATATGTAAGATGACTGACTACACTATTCCCAAATCTATGCTTTCCGTAATATTATCTCATTGATAATACTCAACATTTTCCATGTACCTATATCAATTGTGGTTTTTAAGCCAGGTCTTTATTACAATTAAGCTATTTCTCCTGATAAACTCAATAGTTTTCTTCTTGCGGTCATTCTTCTCTCTGACCTCACTCCCATCTCTCACTTCACCTGTTATTGCAGTGGAAAGATAATCTATCAGCAGAATCCCTTACGCATTCCAGAAAACTGAAGCCATGTCCGGCCAATGTTATTACTTTTGCTTTCTTTGGTGATGGTGAATCAACATGTTTCCACTGCTTTGATGGCTGTTTTGTCTCCCAAGTGAGCTCAAGTTTCATCTGTGGTCACAAACTGGCATAGGAAATCTTGTTGGTTGCTCTTAAAACGGGTCAAACATTGTTTAGAAGTTTTCATTCCGATTCGTTTGTGATCCTGTATCACAAGTCCCCTCTAGCAGATAATTTTCTCATTTCCAATTAGACTGTTAAAATGTGATATACCTGTTCAGATGAAATCCTTACAGCTTCAGCGATTTCTCACACTTTGTGATCCTCCATGACTATTTTATGCCCTTGTGCAATGATTTCTGGGGTTGTGCATTTTGGCTGACCACTACCCAGATCATCATCTAAGCTGTTCCGACCAAACAAACTCGTTTGTCCTCTTGCCAACTGTTGAATAGGAAGAAGCAGTCCCCTCAGAGTGTCTAGTTACAGACCATATCAAACTAACTATGAATCCAAGAATTTCACCTCGTTAAGGTCTAAAAAGTCGAAATACTCTTTTGCTTGCTATTATCAAACTTTCATGTCCTAAATATTGTCCTAACATTCCAAGACCCTATTTCTAACTGGTTCAGCCTTCTTCCAGGTCTTCTGTGCTGTTACTGTCCATTCTACTTGGCAGGAATTTTTCCCGATGATTACCTTGCTTCCTCCACCTCTGGACACAACACTTGGCCTCATGGACTGAGTTCTCTTGTTACCAGGACTTTATTTGGGCATGCTTTCTCATTTAGTTCCATTATATTTTCTTGGGATAAACAATTAACAGTTTCCTTTTGCCTTCCTCAATATTGCTTTTACTAGGATACGATCACTTGCCCACCTTGTTGAAGCCTTATTGTTTTTGCAGCCACCTAAATGAGGAACAGACTATCTCCCATTTTCAGTCATTTTATATGATCAACTTGCTTCAGTATTCAACCAAAGGTTCGTTTGACAGGTGAGACTAGACCTTACCTATCCATGCATGGGTTGTGAAATATACACCAAGTGGTGAGGCATCTTTATCCCCAGTGCCAACTGTTGTTTCCCAGGAAGATCTGGTTTCTGAAATACATCGCACAGCTTGGGTGAAGAAGAGGGTGCTCAGATGCCTTATCTAATCAGGGCCAATCAGTTAGTAGCCCAGTGCTCTACCCACTGGATTGCCTCGAATAATATATGTGGACTCAGGTAATGAGTACATATATACATGCAAGGCAACCTACACATTTGTTCTATTAAATATTTAGAGAGCATCCTCTGCTGCAAGCTCCCAGAAAAGAGAAGATGGCTGGTTTTTTAAACTTTTTTTCATCTCATTTCTCAACTATTAATTATTCTATTAATTTCATTTATTTTAGCCCCTTGACCATCAAAATATCTCCATTGAAGGTTCACAGAGGAGGAAATATCTTCCCTGGCCATTATAAATTTTTTTGATGAAGAAATCCCATCGATGGGAGAGACATGCAATATCTTTCCGGCGAATGAGGAGAACCTATCACCCACCCGAGTAACAACTGATAATGCCCAAGTCTGTGCAGTAGGTACCATTTCATTTCTTGGGAATAATAATCAAGGTAGTTTTCCCATTGCCTTCCTCAATGTTTTTAATGTGGCACCATCACTCAAATGGGTGTCCACAGGGGTCAGATGCTTTTGCAGTCTTAAAAAGGTATGAGAGGTAAAAAGGTTATTTGAAAAGGTTGAGAAATTTTATCTTTTGCTCATTAGGCGACCGTTAGAAATTGCTTCAAGTACATACATGTGATCCTCTTAAGTTGGATTGATTGACCAACTGGATCACACGCATTGTAGAGGAGCTAAATTTGTAAAACATTATGACAAACTTAGTAGTGTATCAAAATTAATCTAGAATCTAGGCTGGGATTCACTCGCAGAGCTAAGGATTAATTACAGATTAGATCTCTTGCATAAACTGGAATGATGTCCCTTTAGCAATGATGTTGAAAATGTATTTTTACCCCCATGGTACTATGACAGAGAGGTGAGATCATGTCAATGAAATTAGAGAGATTAAGTGTAGAACAGATTTAAGATTTGATTATTTCCACATATGAGAAGGGATCTGAGTAGCATCTGACTGCACAACGTGAGGAAAGATGTGTCAAAAGGAGTCCAATCATCTCCCGCCACACACCTTAGCATTGGCTCACAGGGTAATATCTAAATAAATAAAGAAAAACAGAATGCCCCCCATGCTATATTCCTAACAGTTATTTTTGCCTGGACGTAAGTTACCTCACTACTCTAATGGTATACCACACATTCAGCGGGGTCCTGGTTTTCTAGTGGGTAGAATACTACGAGTATATTGCTGACCAGAGGGCCCAGGTTTGATTACTGGGGATGCCTCTGGGCACCTTCATTTCCATGAAAGCCTTGGTGATTTTTCAGGGACCATATCTTCCTGAAATCACAGGCAGCACAGGGAAAGGAACTGGCCTCTGATGTGTGAATTAAACACTCCACCTGGCTTAGTACTAGGCCAGCTCTACCTTCATCGATTAATCTAACCTTCAGATTGATAACTGTGGTTGATTGTTGTTCCGTTTCACATTCATCTATTTTAACTACATGGAAGCCAATAATGTAGTAACTAAAATATCAGAGCCATGTTGACACCCCCACATCATAATTCAAGCAAAGCAGACATTCCATCAATAGCATATGCCAATTATTTCCAGTATTTATCTTAAAGAGTTTTAGGTCTATTAATTTTCATGCTTTGGATCATTTTTCATAAATCTCATCCCTATTTCAATAGTTTTAGGTTACTATTCAAAATTATTTTTAAACCATGTACAAGATTTACAATTTCTCTATTAAGATCTTAGTCATGCCAACCACCATTTCGAAATTCTAGTTCATATTAACTGACGGGAATTCCAAAACTTATCATCCAAAGCTTATGGAAATTATATGTGTAGTTCTGGGGGCACCTTCCAAAAGGATAGATAGAAACACCGGTGTCAAGTTTTAAGAACCTTTGTCACAAGACTTAATTATTTTCAGCTAATGTAACTTGCTCTTCAAAAGTTGACAGCTAACACTCAATTTTGAGCGTGGCACTCAAATCTTGATCTCTAAACTGGCAGTTCAATTTTGTGGCTCGCTGAAACAATTAAATGTGTAAATGTCACAAAAAATATTTATTTGATTTTATTCAATAAAATACATAAATATCTCATTTAATAAATATTTTATCACAATGTCTGAACAATTGATTTCATCAAGCACCATTTTGTATATAAACTAATGACTGGAATTTTTGGGAAACTGGAAGGTCAAAATCCACCATGTCCTGGGGAAGGCAATGTGGAAGCGTTCATTGACTCCACTTACACCACTCCACACGCATACCATGCAACCACCATGAGCAAGGTACCACTCCAAGAATGTGCAAACAACAAGAGACTGCCATCGATGCAGCGCAGGCCCCTTGATGCATACACATCACCACCCTCACTGTTGCTCAGCTGCTCCTCCTCCTCCTCCTCTTCTTTCAGGCGTGACCCCTCTTTGCCACTCCTCACCTCTTTTATGTCGGTGAACACAATCGAGTCAAAGGGGCTCTTGTGAAGACCATCCAGTGCAATTTGAGACTCCTCTTTCAGTGAGTCATTCCGCTTCTCATGCAACCTCATGGAGACCAGCTGGGAAAGTTGCAAGATTTGTGCTCTGCCCAGGCTCTGCTCAATAGGATAAGCATTCATGCTGTATCAGGTTATTTTCTTGCAAGAAAACTCACAAGGAAACCATGGTTATAACTGGTATGAATCGCACACAATGGTGTAAATTAACCCAATGATGGGTGTTAAACATTGTACAATTGACTTTCAGAATATCTGAAATTTTTTATCAAAATGAGATTATTTTTTTGATAAAAGAGAATTTAAAACAATCGACAGAAAAATGTCCAGTGGAATCAAAATTGACATGTTGGCATAAAGAACAAACAATTGATTTGAGATATTACACAAGAAAAAAAATTAGGAGAGAAAGCTAAATTTTTATACTTCTGTACACTGAAATGTCCCATTTTGAGAGAGGGTTGAGACTGATACTTGTGGAAATCCATTTATAAAGCACAAAGAAGGAATCAAGGATTTTGCCTTTCGACAGGAAATTTCCTGAAGAAAATTCTAGTCTTTGATTCTTTCTTTGTCCTTTGAAATGAACCAGACTCGCCAATTATGAATTCCTTCAAATTTTATATTTGAATTAAGAGACAAAAGATTCATGTTAGCGCACCTTTACAGATTTAAATCTTCACCCAATAGAATACACCTAGTCTTTATATTATAAGGAGCAGCTAATAAAAAACTAACCAAAGAGGTATATTATTTCTTACCTTTATAAGCATGTAAAAGTATTTAATAAAATGAACTAATATGATATGAAAATCATGGACCACATATCTGCATAAAAGATTAATTTTTGTGAAAATGAGGCGCATGCATTACAGACCTTTAATTATCTGGGATGTATAGAAATAATCATCCTTGATGGTGAAAATTCCCATTAATCCACACCCACATACAAAATTTTAGCAGCACACATTTCATTAAAAAGTTTTCTTTTTTCCTGACCTGTAGAATGTTCTTTATGCATGCATATAATACTGGTGCCTAATATTGATGCATATGGTGAAGGTGTATATCTGTTGAATAAATCAACTAAGTAGAGGAGACTATGAGAAATGAAACTAAGTAGCCCTGTATTTGATTTAAAAATCAACAATATCTACATAGTCTTAAATAAGAAATTGCTAACTTTTTTATCCTGAGTTGGTATGACACCATGGCTCTATGCTCATCTGTGAAATGGACTGTTGGCTTAGGCATGTGTTCTATCATAATTATTATTGAATAATTAACTTAGGAAGTAATTAATTTAACATTCAATAAAACAAGTGGTTGACATTTTAAAGCTAGATAATAAAGATTAAACTTCAATATGTTGGAAATCTGTGATTTTTGGGAGAGGGGAATTGTTAGTTAAATAAATTTTTACCTATCTCAGAGGTGTTCTAGATCAAAATGGATGAAATTAACAGGGGCATATGAAGAAGAATTGAATTTCCCAAAGAATGCTTTCACAAGGAGGAGGAGTTGATAGGGACATTGAGTAAGGATGCTACAAAAAGGTTTGTCAAAACTGATTTGGAGCATGGTTATGTATTGAGCAGAAACAAGGTCATTGATGCAGGATGATAGGCATAGGCTGGAGATTTTTGAAATAAGTGTGTGGAGAAGGTAAAGTGGACAGAATGAAAAGCGAAGTGCTGGGTACAGCTGGGGAGGAGAGGAGATAGTTGGAAGAAATCATAAGGAGGCAGGAGAAATGGAGAAAAGCTTATTGATTGGCAGTGCAGTGGATGTTGAAGACTGAGATAAGAGGGGAGAATGTTAGGCAAACGAGGAAGGGGCAGGAATTGGATAGGGATGCTGATGGAATGAAGGGAGGGAGGAAGGAAGTACGCATATGGAAGCTTATTTAAGTGCCTGATTTGAGGTTACTATAGTTTGTACAGTTGAATTGAACAAAATTAAAGAAGGGGCTACTGTAGAGTGGGATGTCAGGTTGTGTCTTGTCAGGAGAGGTAAAAAAAAAGTATCGTTGTGTTGTTGCATAGTCTGTGTCCATCCAAAAGCTACCTCAAAGTTTAGAATACATTAGTAATAACACAAGGAAACAATATTGATCAGTCCTAACTCTAAGTCAACCCTAAAAATTTAATAACACAGACAAAATAAGCATTTATTAGATGAAAAGACAAATTAAAATATTTCCGCTCACCTTCAGCACATGGCCTGGCATGCAGTCAATGGCCAACATGTGCAGCCCACTCAATGTTGCATGCTGTTTCTCAACATTCTCATCTTCTGCCAGAGAAGCCAAGGTCTCTGCATCCAGACCTATCATTAAAACATTAGAGAAATGACTCATCATAACAGAATAATGTGTGTTAACCCAATTGGAAGACCTTTTTATGTTCCAACAAATTTTTCCTTAAGTTAAATGGAACAATCATTTGCCTTTTAAGGAAATTTATTTGTACTTCCAGAGTTTCTTAAAATTAAACTCTTATGAAGTGGACTTCTTGCTTAAAAATGCCCATCTACTCTTTTAAGTATTACAATATCAAGAGTAATTCAAAGAAAAACAGTGGAATGCAGTAAATAAGAATTTTGGCCAATTATTGTGCTTACTATAGTGAACTTCAAATATCGACGATACAGGAGGAATAAGAAGAGAAATTTCCCCAATGCTTGAGAGCCAATAGGAATGAAGGGGTATATGGCATAACTGGCAGAAAACTATCTCTATCAGGTAGCCCTACAGCCCTGACTGCCATTCATGAGCTTCAGCTCCCTGGGCACTGAACTATGTTTCCAGGTGTGTTGAATATTTCTGAAAGGTGCATCACCTCACCAATTGAATTATGTGAAATAAGGCAGTTTCGAGTTGAAACCCCCTATCTCAACATCATCAACAATACCTACTGGTGACAAAAAATTGCAGAACAGTAACAATATAATAAGTGGTTAAACATATCTGATACATATTAAGTGGTTAAACTTTTTAGGCAGTTACAAGTGTAGCAAGACAGGTTTTGGACAAATTTGCCCTCAGGAGAGAGCAGATACTACAACAAAAAGACTTGAACAAATCCCCATCAAAAGCAAATTTATACAGCTTTTTCTGCTAGCTGTGTTAAATGTATTAGGATTGGTTCGACTTCAATGGGTAATTATTGAAATGATAGTAACCTGCAGCCAGTATTCCCATGGAGGCCAGCTCCGCAGCTGTCCAATGGTTCCTCCCAGTCGACTTCCCCAGCCATGATGATGTCACCTTTGCCAGTACCCTCAGGCACTGCTGTGGGGGACAACCCCTCCCCCCATCACTCACACCCCAGCCCAACGACTCTGAGACAAACTGTGCCACACTGAACATCACCCGAGGCTCAGGCAACTGCTCTGGTGGCACACTGCACAGCAGGGCCCCCATGGCAGCAACCACCTCTGCCCTCAATGGTTCCTTAACTCCTGGGGGCAGGACATGGGTTACAAGCTTGCCCATCTGCCACAAGAAAAACAAATATGAGAGATAGAACAACCACATCCCATATCCCCGGGTATGCTGGTGGGGGAATAAATATCTATGAATGTATCTTGAAGGAAAGTCTCACAGATGTAAATAATAATAGCACTAGCCAACAAAAACAAATGCATACAAATGAAACTCGCATGTATTCCAAATTGCTGATGACCAAACCACCTTCCTCTGGGAAAAGAAGGAACTTCTTTTTTTCTCAAGAGGAATGAGAATCAATATAAATGAAACAAAGTTTATGCCGTGTTCCAGATATTGAAAGGCTAAGTTAAGCATTAAAAGAGGAGGGCAGAAACTAGAGCTGGTTGAACTGTTTACGTATCTTGAAATGTTTTGGATCAAAATGGTCAAAGTAGGAGGAACATAAAGAGAAGAATTACTTAAAGAAAAGAAGCTTTTACAAGGAGGCAATTGATGACAGGGATGTTGAATAAGGGCATTAAGAAAAGGCTAGTTAAAACTTTTTTATGGATCATGCTTATGTATGGAGTGGAAACAAGGTAATTGAAGCAGGATGATAGGCGTTGATAGGAGGCTTTTGAAATGCGGGTGTGGATAAGGATGGAAAAGGTGAAGTGGACAGAAAGCAAAAATGAGGAGGTGCTAGGTAGTGTGGGGGAGAATAGAGGAATGCTGGGAGGAATTCAAAGGAGACTGGAGAAAAGGATGCAAAGCATATTGATCAGCAGTGGGATATTGAGGGCTACAATAAAGGGGAAAATGTCGGGCAAATGAGAAAGGGGCAGGAATAGGAAAGGGATTTTGGATGGAATTAATGGAGGAAGGAAGTATATGCAGTAGAGGGGCTGCTTGTACAATAGTATGTTGGATTGTATTTTTTTAGAAGAGACAAGATATGTAATTGGTAGTTGTGTCCATCCAAAACCTACCCTAATAGGTGGATTAGCTATAAAAATATGCGTGTTCGTGTGTACATATATATGCATCTGATAAATAAAAGAAGCATAATTGCAGGAGCACTGATAAATATTCATTAAATAATCTTATTCTCAGTATAGTGGAAAATCCAAGTTTCCAAAGGAGCTACGATCCGACACCAACCACGAACACCCATCAAGACAGTCAACTTGCCATTTCCCAGTCTGAAATTTCTCGTCCCATTGCAGCCACTGCATCCAGATTCGATGAAATTGTTACATTGAATGACAGCAGATCCTCTAATGACATCACTGAAACAATTTTTCCCAGGTTCTCCAGTGCCAATGGAACTTGACTCTGATATTTGGAAAGAAAGAAAAACTTTATTAACAGTTATGTCAAAGAAATCTATTGTATCACCTCAATTTTCCTAAACAAATAAAGATTTTGGTCTGCCAGTGTGAAAGAAACAATGGGCTCATAACATGTCAGAGAAAAATTATACCAATAATTCTAAGTAGAAATTTAAATGCAATATTATAATTTCCAATTACAAACCTACAGTGTTCCTAAACAGGAAATAAAACTTAAAGGACCATTTGTTAGAGGGTCCCCCCACACAATAATTCTCAAATGTTTCAGGAGACAATAATGCCATTCAATTTAATCCATATTCTTACTCGTTTCATTAAATGCTGTACACGAAACTTCTTTTGATATCTCTGAAAGTATGCAGAGTACAGGTTTCACTTCGGTTGAAGAATGGGATTTATGTCCTGATATGCAAAAATTCATAGTTACTATTTTTAGCTATAAATTTTTTGCAACATTCTTTCCTTTTTTATCACCTCCTACCTAAATAGAAGTGATTTTGATATTTTTATATGGGAATACCTTTTTAGATTTGTTTTTCAGATACTTTTCCACTGGATGGACTACTGGACATTAACGACATTGACAAACTTTATTTTTGGTTTTCATTGCACATAAAAAATAGGAGACCAAAACATGCCCACTGTTATTTTTTTACATGTATTCATCTATCTGGTTGGTATCAAATGGTTTTCCATAAAGGTAAGGTTTCCAAATCTACACCTGTGACTTATGGTGTGCCACAAGGCTCAATACTTGGGTCTCAGCTATTTATCATATACATTTGGCCAATCTGCCATTTAATATAATTCTTTTAGATTGGGTCACTTTTTGCTGATGGATTTTTGAATTAACCTCCTTGGTGAATATAACGGTGGTATGGTGTAAAATAAGTCACACTCAAATGATTGGTGCTCTGCAATGAATTTTACGCACTTTCATATTGGTCTCTTCTGAAATTCAAAACCCACTGTGACAAACTTGCAAGCGAAATGAATAAAAAGGAATCTTTATGATCAGGAGATTATTAAGCTATATGAAGTCTGGATGAGCAGTTTTTAAAAACCATCTATTTTGCTCATGTCCACAGTCACATAAGCTATGGTGCTCTATTGTAGGATACTACTGCTAATACTATTAGGTTTGGGCCTTGTGTGTGCTTCCAATAGAACTTCCCCCAGGGGGGTTATTCTGTAATTCATAAGTCGCCCAATGCTATTCCCAAAAAGCAGGCTTAACGTGATGCTAAGGTCATAGGAAACTCTTGTGTTGTACTGTCTGTAAAAAGCATCACCCTAATAAGTCAGTGGCTATGCATACCAGATATTTATTTAATGATAATTCAGAGTTACATTAAAAAAAAATTACAGAATGGGCAAAAATGCTCAAGACAGCTTTCAAATGTAAAGGAGTTAGGTATGTATCATAAATAATAAAAAAATTATTTAGATTCTTCTTTGCTTTCTCTAATAAAGTTTGCATTCCCGGTTGCTTCATTCCACAATAGAAGAAAAGATGAACATGATCCGTGATCCTAAACAGTGTATACCTGGTTTTCTTTTAACATAACCAGTACATAATTATTTTTCCAGCATGGAATGGGTTTTTGTATTTTGAATTCATTGATACACAAAAAGTTGTTTCACTAAAGAAGTGTTTCACTTTACGAGGAAGATTCTGGAATGAATTATGTTAGTTGGAAGAGGTTCCACTGTACATATATATAAAATTATCAAATATTCATTCAGGTTAACATACTGTTCATATTCATGACACAAGGACAAAAATATCATTAGGCCATTATTATAAATACAGTAAAACATTAAATTGTTTTGAAAGGTTTTCAATTAAATGTGATAATTTCTTGCCTTTATGTGTAAGGGATTTTCCAATTTAAAAATTTTATAGAAGGTGCATTGGTACAAAATTGTATGCATACAGAGTTAATGACTTTTTTGAACATAAAATTGGAAGCATTTCTAAGTTTTGCCAATTCAATACCTGTAATAATGTCTTTAGCCAATAAAAGTATCATAATTAAAATTAATGAATGCCAAGATATTTACAGCACAGTGAACACCAGTTATAATTAGTGTTATGAAATTTAACTAGAATAATGGTTTCACAATATGGTAACAGTTTATTTGTGATGACATCAAAGGAAATTCAATTTGTCATGAACTCTGCTTGGGGCTATGTTTTTCCAATTATTCTCTAGGTAGCCTTGCTGTCACTAGACCAGAGAAGACATGACTCCTAGCTCAGCTCAGGTCAGGTAGCCCACAAACCCACCCTCTGCCCCCCCCCCACCCAGACCAGTCCCACCATGCCCAATGACAGGAAGGCAGTGAACAAATATGGCAACTAAATCCCTATTGCAGCCTGTGATATTCAAATACTCTGTTCTAGCTGCTCATTATTTGTTGCATGCTTTCTGGTTTAGACAATTGTCAATCTCAGAGTTGTAGAACTGTCGTTTCAAGTATTTTCTTTTCTTTCAATTTGGAGATATTTTCTCCAAGGGTAATATGCACCCCATAACCTTTCAGCAGAACAGAAGACAATTTTTTTAAAAATTTAATTGGAGATGATTTTTATATTAAACATGTAGAACAAAACATGTCATTAATTAAATGTATCAATTGTGCAAAAGTGATTTTTTTAACTTCCAAAAAAACCTGGGAGCAGATTCATTTCCATTAAGATAATTTGGGAAATTGGCTTTAGAGATATAAACCATGGACAATAACTAATCATTTTCCCAAGACTAGGTACTACTGTATTGACTAATGTGCCACATTTTTGCTCAGTAGAGTAATGGAAATATGCATCAATATGTTTAAAAAATTGCAATCCAGAGCAAAGAATAAGTTGACAGTGCAAAAAAAGTTATGTTAAGATGCTACTTGCACTTTGCATTTTAACAGTATCAGTACATATGAGGCAACGATTATGTTTCACACGAAAAATCTTTTGCCAAGGGTATTAAGATGAGGGACTGAATTCTAGAAAATCTGGATTCATATTCAAGAAATGTTCAGTAAAATCTGTGAAAGAGGGCATAAAATTAATATGAGTAACTCATGTAGGGACTTGTGTTATGAAACTAAAAATGTATTATTGTATTTTGCCCCTTAAAGAAACTGACCTGGTGATAATGTGATCTTGTAGATTCAAACCCAATCCTTGAAAAATCGCATTGTTTGAGAGAGCCACTTACCTGCTTTGCTTTCATCCACACCATCTTCAAGATGTCACTTCCCAGGCGAGCCAATCCAAGGATGTCAACACATTCACCCACTTCCTGAGGGGACATCAGGTCTATGTCTTCAGGTTTTAGGGCAAGGGCCAGCATTTCTGGTCCCACAGCTCTTATGGCACTGCAAGTTACCTAGGAAGACGTTTGAATGGATGAATAGTTAATTGAAATACCTTCTCTATTATCCTGAATGTGGGTTGCAGTAGTCTAGCATTGGACCAGTGACTGGAGGGTCAAGGTTCGATTCCCGGGCGCCCTTGGCTCCAGCCAAGCTATGTATTTTTTTGGGTACCATATCTTCCTGGGAAACCATAGCCAACCCAGGTAGAAAATCTGACCCCCCTACCCAGATGATGTGTGAATTTCACATACCATCGGCCTTAGTACTGAGTGATCTCTACCATCACCTACCAAACTGACCTTCAGGTTGACTACTGTTTTTATGGTTTTTTATTATGCTGAATGGGGATAAATAATTTTATAATGCTCTCATCGAAAAGACAGAGCACCCCTCTTCTGGCAAATATCTTGGGCTCTAGCTGGAGAGCCCAAGCTTTTCTTTGTAGCCAATGCAACAGGAGATGCACCCTTTATGAACACACATTTCAAAACATAGCTATTGTCAAGTAACTTTCTAGATTTGCAGTGGGTTAAGCATGACATGGCTATTTTATTTTGCCCATTTAGATGCTAGTGGCTAGAATGCTGCTGTTTACCCTTCCATTCCATTCTTCAGTCCATTAATGTTTTATCTCTTAGATCTAGGACCCTTTGCAAATAATAAGATACATACTGGTGCTAAGGTATTTACTCTTACCTGTCAAAGTTAAAATTATTTGGAAATGGAGGTGCTGTTGAATTGAGATGTCAATTTTTCATTCTGCATTCTAACAGTGTTTGAAATGATCAAACACTTTCTGCCTCTAAGAATATTTCTCAAATTGTACAAAAATCCCATTAAATAGGTAAAAAATGACTCGAATGCCTTGATGGCTCAAGAGACCTCTACCTCAACTAAGATCAATGGCAAACAAGAAAGTTATCAGCAGTTGCCTTAAAACAAGCAGAGCAAAATGCTAGTATTACAAGGTCTGTTCAAAAGGTTCCAAAACTTTTTTTATTACAACAAATACTTCACTAAAAAATGATTGGCCAAGGTCCCCATCAAAGCAGTCTCCAACCCAATGTAGACACTTATCCCAATGGTGTTCCCACTTTTGAAACAGTCCTGGAATGCTTCTTCCGGAATGCTCATAGGCTCCATTGAATTTTTCTCGATCTCTGGAATGGTGGCAGATCTTCCTTTCAGTAGGGTTTTTGGTTTGAGGAACAGGAAAAAGTCACGTGGGGCCAGGTCTGGTGAGAAGGGTTGGTAGGGAAGTAAAGCAGTCTTGTTTTTTGTTAAAAACTCTCCAGTTCCTCCAGTCCAAGTTTTGAGAGAGGAATGAGCTGGCGCTTTATTGTGATGAAAAAAACCACTCCTCCAAAGATCAGGCCTTTTTCCCCCGATTGTCTCTCTAAGATGGGCATTACAATACCCCCAGGTAGTACTCTGTGTTGATTGTCTGGCCTTCAGGCAGGTATTTTTAATGAACCACTCCCTTTGCATAAAAAAATAGTCAACATCACCTTGACATTCTATAGAATGTTGTCCAGCTTTTTTGGGATGGGGAGATGTTTCACCAATCCATTGTGAAGTTGCACTTTTGTTTCGATGTCATGTCCATAAACACATGACTCATCACCTGCTATGATCCTTGACAAGAAGATTTCATCCTCTTCAGCTTGATCAAACAGTTCCCGAAAGCCTTGAACTCCATGTTGTTCCTGATCTGCTGTCATCAGGCAAGGCTTGAATTTGGTGGTGATTCAATGTTTCCTCATTATGCAGTCAGGATTTCATAGCATGAACCAATCAAGATGCCACACTCCTCTGCAAGTTCCCTTGCAGTCAAACATAGATTTGCTTGGACGAGATTGTTCACTTTCTTGATGTAGGGGTCATAAGTAGACTTTGATGGTCATCCGGAATGCTTGTCTTTCACTGATTGCTGCCCCTTTTCAAACTAGGTAGACCACCCATTACATTTCATAACATTCTCAATATGTGCCTAGGTAATCAACTAAAAAGTTCTGTGAAGGATTCATAGAGTTTCATGTGGACTTTCATAGAACAATGCTACTCCTTGAAAGAGCTCTTTTCCATGGATCCAATTTTTTGCCACACCTCATGAAATACCCTTCACATAAACGACCATAAACCATCACTTTGGTGGCTTACAGTTGTTTAAATCCTGGTAGATCACTTGTGATTAAACAAAATATTCAAATATTACAAGTCTTCACCAAAATACAAAGTATACATCTTAATGCAGCATGCTTACCTTCATGGCTGTACTCCTGCTTGATCCAGCTAAATCATCATTGTTTCTTTCTGTAATAAAGATTTTAATAATATGAATCCGATTTATAAAATAGCTTACTGATGCAAGTGACAAAGAACAATGTTATTTTTCTTTTTGATAAGTATAACTCTATAAAACTGCAATAAGTCAGCCCCAAGTTGAAAATTCATAAAAAGAGAGGGCAAAAACTTAATCTCATTATTTCACCATGGAATTAGGAATGAGTTTTAATACTGAATGGACGTAGGCAAAAAATAAAATGGGAGAAAAAACCACATGTGTCCCAATGATTTCTTGCCCTCACAGCATGAAAAGAAGTGAGAATAATGCTTAACCCTGGAACGGTAACACTTTTTTTTCACCCTATTCTGGTAGCATGCGGTGACAATTTTCAAAAATTCGTATCTCACAACCATTATGACTATGAGCCCTATGGGGGCTCATTTTTTTCATATTTTAATGTAAAATCATGTGACCCTGATTGATGGGAATTATAGTATAGGTCCTGAGTCGCAAATGTAAGCCGTTTTCATTTAGTGCGAGATTTCAATCCACCCTGGGGTGTTTTTTCACACCCACCACCATTCTAGGGTTAAATATAGCTGTGGCTATTGAGGATGCAACCAAGAAATGGTACATGGAAAAGTTCTGAAGTTCAAATTCTTACACCTTAAAGAGTGGTGGGGCTTAGTAGTCCCATGAATATAGTCAATGGGCTACCGATGAAAGTACTATGATTTATTCATCATCTGATTTTGATGCCTTTTTATATTAAATCAAGCCACAATAGTTGGTAAGATAGCACAGTAGGTTACCTACTAAAGGGAGAGCTCAGATTTAAAAGAACAAATTCCTTGTCGCTTTCACAATATTAATTAAGCAACCCAGGTTTATTGCTGTGCTACATCTTCCGATGAGTTACACAAAATTATCAATAAATAAAGTCATCAATTAAATAAAATTATCAATATCAAAAAATTTAAAAGTAAGTTCCCAACTTATCATTCGCACAACAATAGGTAAAGCATTTGTTAGCTGATTGCAAAAAACCCTCAGGAGAGTCGATCCTGGAGCCAAACATACAATCACCCAGGAGATCCTCCCCAATTTATCTCAGGCTTTTCCAAAAACAAATTTCAACATTCTCCAGAGCTCCAGACATTAATCCCAGCAATCAAAAGAGATCAATTTCCAATGACACTAGTTGTACACCCCAAGTCGTGCAAATAGTGGAGAAAGGCAATGTGGGGGTCATCATGGACAATAGCATTTATATTATGAAAGGTACAGAATTATTATTAACCAACAACAAACATGAACTAGCTACAGACACCATGCCCAAATTCCAGAGTATGTAATCATTCAATTTCTTTGTGCTCGGTGATTTTCCATTCAGGTTAAAAGTAACTAATCCAAATGCATTCCCTTGTTCAGTGGTTTTTCGGTCTTCTGAAGGTCCACAATATTGCCATTCCCATGAGACCAGTTGTGTCTGATATATTGACCCCCAATCACCTCATGCATTGAGCAGCCTATTTTGTCAATTTTTGATGTTCTCACGGACACATTGAGTCAAGAACTTGCAAAAGTGAGCTCACAAATATCCAACCCCAAACATTTTTACCGCCATAGTGTATCCTCGAATCATTCAATATGTGCCATTTGTTTATCAGAGTACCCACAGCAGAATCTATGAATCTAGCCAAAATAGCCCTCAAGATGGGCACCCGAGCTCGAGCAACTTATGAATGAATTTCCCTTCTTAATCAGTGTGCTTACCAAAATTACTTCATATTAATTAAAAAATTCTACAAAATTCTTAAGGTCTGGCTGTAGGTTCTTTGCTGTCTCCCATCCTAGCTGAGAACATTTTTAAGGGCAATTTTGGATGAAATTATTTTCATGTGATCATGCATTTGTAAAAAAATATTTTCTGTTGACCTAGAATGTCAATATCTTTGTGTGTCAGATGGGGCAGTCTGAGACAACTCAACAAATTCATGAACGTACCAATGGCAGAAACAAATAAGCCAAATTCACTAAGTACACCTAAAACCAAGGGACACGAAACATCTTCAACACAAGCTGTAAGCTGAATAATGCACAGAATACACTGACCAAATCATCCGGTGCAATTAAAGGAATCATCTCTCACAAAACAATGGCAGCCTTTCACTCTATACAGGTTGATAACAATCCCCCTGTCTCAACCGAAAGGAAAACAGAACTAAAAGTCATAGAATGAATTACCAATGACAACAGTTATTATACCAAAATCATAGACTCACTGTACAATCAACAATGCATCAAACTAGCCATCAAAGAAGTTTGCGGAACGCTCCCCATTGACTCTGGCACTCCTAAATGGTAGCAAATTGAGTGGATTTTGTAATAAATCGATCATATAGACCTTCCATTTTTTGTCTACAGTTATATATTGAAATGGAAATGCCTGTTTATTCTCCACTGAGAGCACCCATCTTGCCAAGATTTTGTTTAACAACAAATTTTTCATAAAAAATTGAAACATTTTAGCTCCTTGTGATACATATGCCCGTTGCCTAAAGTACTTCTCTAAATTTGATTTTTTGATCACTTAAAACCATATTGTGGCTTTTGTCAATCATGCTGAAACTATAACAGAAGTCTAGTTAGATATGAGGCTTACAAAAGGCAAACCTTTTCCAATACTACGAGCACCATCTCTAGGACTTTCTGAGGACTCAGACCATTGAGTTATGCTAACTGCTTCTAGCCCCATTTATAACCTAGTAAATTAGTTTTCATTCTGTAGCTTGCTGGTGATCACATACAGCAAAACTTTTCATTTCATGGGTATTATGAAAACTATATATGCAACAGTACATGCAGATACTTCCTCAATAGTTAATAACTTTGGAGCAAATTCAATTTTTTTATTTGCTGAATAATAATTAAATGAGTCGCTTAGCAGTACAATTAGCACTTGTGATGGCTGAAGTATTTATGCCCAAGAAATCCAAGATATGTAATCCAATACTCTCAACTCATTTCTTGAAGGTTCCATGTTCATTCTAATTATAAGGGTAAAAATATAAGAAAACGGGGAGAAGTAATAACTATGTAGGTCATTTGTAACCTGTGAACATTGTAAATACACCCCTTGGCTAAACAACAAAGTTTTATCCACCAGCTCCTTAATAGTGATGACAGTACCACTCAAGTCAAGCCACTCTTGAATAATTTCTTTGTAAAGAATTGTATTTTTCAGGCATCATGCAACAAGCTAAGCTCGATTGTTTTTATTGCTCTTTGTCTACTTAAATTCTGGTTATATCACAATAAAGGTAGTCCAGGGGGTAGATCATTGGATTAATGACTGGAGGGTCAGGATTCAACTCCTGGTGATACTATTGCCCACACGCAGCTTTACCCAAACTGTGCGATTTTTCAGGTACCAGACCTGGTAATGCTTGTATATCACAGTCTTACCTCTTCGAATCGGGTTTCCTGATCCATCCCATGGTGAGTCCTGATGCCCGGCACGTACATTCAGTGAAGGTCTCCTGAGGCCTGGAACCCTGAGAACACCACCCCCAGCACCCTCAGGTGATGACCCTACACTCAGTCTATTCAGAATCTTCCAGTGGGGCGTTACACTGTCCATTTGCTGCTGCACTGCCTCCAAAAGGGCTCGAGACAATGCCTTCACCCTACTCACATATACAACTTCCTCTGCTTCTGATAACACCTTAGCACAGACCTGCAGAATTCAAAACACTTGGGAATTATCAAGACTGTCTGATTAATCCATCCTTCTTCACCCAGCAATAACTTCTACCACTTAGTCATACCGGCAAATAGTTTCTATATAAACCTAGTATTACCAGAATTACCTGGTGGCACACACAAAACAAATGAAAGACTTTTTGGTGGTAAAAAGCATCTCAATTTGAAATGAGGGCCAATATCCATCAAACCAATCACATTGTGAAGAAATAGTGAAATGACCCAATAGCACATTTATTTCAGATCATTTACCCCAAATTATCTATTGGTATACTGTTACCGAAATTTAATTTACATCGCACACTTGGCCACGAATTGCAGGGAAAAATGGCAAATTAAATAATTTTGAATATATACTTAATTTTATTCTATGAGCATTCTACATTTATTTTGATCATTTAAGAGAAATTTCAACATTGCCTGCATTACATAATGCCTAGGATTCATGCCTAATGTGCAAGAACAAAAGTTAAAATTTCTCGTAAACATTCGTACCATATTAATGGAGACTGGCAGACCTGCAGAACTTTGTTCCAATAATTCTTGCCAATTACTTCAATAAAAAATTTCATATACTTAAAATTACTGATGGTTGATTACTTGTAATTACCAAACCTCATTATTATGCTGAAAAACCGATAATAACTTTTTCCATTACTAAAAAAGAAAGAAAGACTTACTCTTCCACAGATTTTATTATACGGTACAACGCGTTTCACCGACTTGCGGCATCATCAGGTACAAATTTGCAAAACAGACAGAGCAAGCATATATACCCTCAGGACAGAGTGGGGGCGGGGAGGGTTGGAAGGATTTGAGAGGGGTGGGGGCTCGCAGGTGCGTTGATGGATTGTTTTGACCATTTCCAGGCTAATTTCTCGGAGAGGAGTGGGGAGGGGTATGGGAATCCTTTTTTAATCCTTTTGGGATTAAAAATGGACGCTCTCGAGCAATTAGAGATTAGAAGGCACTTGGTGAACCCCAACATGACACTTTGTAATGAGCAATTATTCCCATACCCCTCCCCACTCCTCTCTGAGAAATTAGCCTGGAAATGGTCAAAACAATCCATCAGCGCACCTGCGAGCCCCCACCCCTCTCAAATCCTTCCAACCCTCCCCGCCCCCACTCTGTCCTGAGGGTATATATGCTTGTTCTGTCTGTTTTGCAAATTTGTACCTGATGATGCCGCAAGTCGGTGAAACGCGTTGTACCGTATAATAAAATCTGTGGAAAAGTACGAGTCTTTCTTTCTTTTTTAGTAATGGATATTAATTAATTCCACGAAGTGAAGCCTGAAACAATAGAATATAATAACTATTTGTCCACTGACCATACACACAATACAGGTATGCAAATGTGAGTCATCAAATACAAAGAAAAGTGCAATGTACAGATACAATTCAACCCTATGAATATGCTTATAAAAGAACATATACTTTAAAAAGTGCAATAAAAACAATACATTAAAACTGCCTGTCATTTAAAAATTCATTCAATGAATGATAGCACTTTATTAGAAGTTTCTTGAGTTTCAATTCGGAATTGCATAATGTATCACTCATTTTCAATGACTAGCGTAATTTGTTATAAATTTTTACACCTATTGCCATTGGGTTTTAAAGGAAATTAGTGATTCAAGGTAACTTGTGTGGATGTTGTGATGATATCTAGTGTAATAAAAGTGAGTACCATGATTCGATTAAAAGAGATGGTATTATTTTATTATCAGGACAGACACTGCTAATATATACATAGTTGGAATAGTAAGGACATTTAATTTTTTGAACAAGGATCTAAATAGGGTCCCATGAGTGGCACCAATATGCGCCTGACTTTTTCTTTGAATCAAGATAAATTTGTGCAACATGCATGCAGAGAATCCCCAAAACACTAATGCATACAATGTCCTGGAGAAAAAATTAGAATAACACAGGAGTTATAATATCTTTAGAGACAAGTGTTATTCAGGAATCTAATAGTGTACATCACAGTTATTAATTAACATGATTGATTATTAACATGAATATTCCATTCACTGGTTTGTTAAACACTTATGTAGACCTAAGAACTTAGTGTTAGATGCACAAATAATTCTTTCAATGTCAAGATTTCAAATTAATATCCTCTTGCATTTAATCAGGCATTATTGCAAGGACCTTAGTCTTTTTGCAATTTCATTTAAGTCTGAGTCACAACACCAGTTCTAGACACACTGTAAGACCTTGTGTATTTTAACCAGAAACCTTTGACTACTCTTGTGGGAAATTATAATGTTTGAGTCATATGCAAATGTTATGTAATTAATGCTTTGATCATTTTTATTTCTTAATGGTAGTTCATTAAAAATAAAAATAAGATAGGCCCAAATATTAAGCCTTGCATAACTCCCTAGCTAATAGGATAGGAATCTGACAGATTTCTGTTTTTTGCCCTCTTTGTGATCATTCAAATAAATAAGATTTTTAGCCATTGCAAGGCTATACCTCTGGCATCCACTTTATCAGCCTTACTCAAAAGGAAGGTATGGTCAACAAGATCAAAGGCATGAGTAAAATCTAGAAAAAAATAAGGACTAAAGACTGGTTATCTAAGGAATTGGATATAGAATCGAAGGTACTCATGAGTGCTGACTCCATAGAATTACCTTTTCGATAACCCCTCAGTAAATCAGAGATACTTTGAATTTATCAAGAAACCCTTCCTAATCTAAAATAAAAAAGAAACGCAAATAGTTTAGCAAATTGAGATGAGAGATTTGTCTATAGTTGCTAATTATTTCCATTTTTCCACTTTTAATTTTTTATACTGAGAAGATCTTGCCAACTTTTAAATGATCAGGAAATATTCCACCTTTCAAGGATTCATTTATTAAACATTTTAGAGGTTCAATTATATAGTTCTTGCATTCCAACAACTAACTCCAGGCATTCCATCAATCCCTGGAGATGGTTTTCTTCAAAATCTTTTGAAGGCAGGCTAACACCTCTTTATGATCACTGCGATATCAAGACAGTGTTTCTTATAACTTAAAATTATTATCTTTTGTTCTAACAGTCCAAACGAAACATTCAAATAAATGACAGAATTTCTAGTGAAAAGTTTAAAGCTGGTTTCAAAAGAGTGCCGAGTAGACTTCTGCCCAAGTTCTTTATTCAATAGATTGAATAATTGACAGACAGTCCTGGATCAGACACAAATGAAACATTTTATGGGATCTTAACTCGTTAGTACTTAGTCAATTTGTGTTTTGGACTTCTTACTCTAGCATGCTCTAAAATTAGTTTTCAGGTCATAAGAGGCAAAAACATTGCACAGCTCTAACTTTTGGACTGAGCCTAAAAGGAAATTACGACATCACCTGTTAGAATAAGTTTTCTCTGGAGGATACATTAATTTCAATCCAGCTTCTCTGTAAACAATTTGATATCACCAGAGGGGGAGTGATATATAGCCCTTTTAAAACAATTTTATGATAACTAAATGAAAGGACTAACTTTGTAGTTCCACACGAAAACGATTTATTCACACGACCCGGGTTTCGAAGTAAAGCTTCATCATCAGGTAGGAAGTTTTACTTCAAAACCCGGGTTGTGTGAATAAATAGTTTTCGTGTGGAACTACAAAGTTAGTCCTTTCATTTATTTATAATGAATCGGTTCCATAAAGTTACGCCAGAAACCATTAATTACAATTTTATGATTATCACATTTCCAGTCGCAAGCAACACACTTAAAGCATAATTCTTCAGGATAACTTTTATCTCATGTACATCCAAATCCACATTGTCAAAAACTAAAATAGCGACACCACCATATTTACACTTAGAAGAATAAAAATGCATAATATTTTCAGTTGCAAGTTTTGTTCCAAAACATTTTTCCCTACTTTTTAAACAAATCTGGAATATTAATATTATCAATTATATATAAACATTTTTGTGGGTCGCCATAGTCCATGGGTAGAGTGTTGGACTACTGACCGGAGGGCCCAGGTTCGATTCCCAGGCAAGCCTCTCTGGGCACCTGCAGCTCAACCCAATCTATGTGATTTTTCAGGCACCACATCTTCCTGGGGAACCGTAACTGGTGCAGGGAAAGGAACTGGCTCCCCTACCCTGACGTGGGAATTTTACATGCCATAGGGCTTAGTACTGGGTGAACTATCATCACTTACCAAATTGACCTTCGGGTTGATGACAGTGTTCATATATAGTAATTAACCCAAGTTTTTTTTATTAACAATGTACAACAAAATCTGGAATGAGGGCCCACCTTGAGTCTCAAATGCTTCTAACCAAATTAGAAAATCATGCACCACGATCCCAAGGACCCAAATTGATGAGAATTAATTCTAGCCCCACACCAAACTGGGATGTCAACTAATAGTGATGAAAAGAGGAACTCGGGTAAAAAGACTTAGTCAAGGATTTGTTTTCCCTCCTGCCAAAACTCACATGCAGGGAGAGGCACTAATACCTCTCCTTTCCAATTTAACACTCCCATTTTCACACTCCTAGGTTAACATTTAAACAGTAATTATCACACTTACTTCATAGTAGCTTAAAAAACCTGCTGGTGTTTCCATGCTCCTCCTGAAATATCTTGTGTTTTCAACCAATGTATCAGCTGCATTAGCCCATGAT
The DNA here is from genome assembly GCF_022747635.1 of Hetaerina americana. Taxonomy (NCBI): domain Eukaryota; kingdom Metazoa; phylum Arthropoda; class Insecta; order Odonata; family Calopterygidae; genus Hetaerina; species Hetaerina americana. The sequence continues at coordinate 15,302,687 of NW_027287095.1, forward strand.
GCCTCAGGAACTCGATCTAATGACTCCTGTGGCACCACCAACAGAAAGTCACCAATTGTGGCCAAGGAGGACCCTGTCCACTGATCTGGTGGTCTGTAAATAATGGAAAGCTTTTCATTATTCTGCGACTAATAATTCAATGAGCAATGAACCCTTATGAATTGAATTAACCTTTTTACAACTATGGCAACTTTTTTGAAAATAATTTCACTGGTCTTAAGATGCTTATAGGTAGAAACATCAGTTTTATTTGTTTAAAATACACTATATTCAGTTGTACACTTATTTTCTTAAATAATTTAGGGGTTGCATAATTCAGTGTGTAGGAATGAAAGCTGATAACTACCTAAATTAAAATCCTTCTCTACCACAGGTGCTTATCATACTGTAAAAATTCAAATGGAGATTTGGTGAAACAGTGGGTAGAGTTCTGAACTATTGACCAGAGGGTTCAGGTTTGATTCTTGGTGTTACCTCTGAGCACTCTCCGCTTCACCCAAACTGTCATCTTTCAGGTACCATATCTTACTCGGAAACTTGAAGGAGGCTAAGGATCTTGGAATCCCGACAATTTCACTGCCTGAATTTCACACATGCATAGGGCTTAGTAATAGTCCATGACTCTGACCTTGCATTATAGGCAAATTGTAAAATCAACCTTCAGGTTGATTACTGCAATTTCTTAGAGCTTATAATAGCTACTTTGAGGTTTTTAATTCTTTACTCATGGTTACCAAGAATTTTTTGCTAGCCACCCAATAATTGTGAATTTAGTTTAGCATTGAGAAATAAAACCCAAATTAATAGCAAATGAAACAACCCCATTTCTCCATATTTGGTCTCCACTTTGAATTATCTACTCTTGGTCAAAGCTTTATTCATCTCCTCCTTTCATGTATCATTTCTTGTTATTCCATGTTCATCACTGCAGATGTCTTTGCATCAGTGTGATATCTGCTGCTGTAACAAATGTCTACGATTTCTTAGTCCACAATATATCCAAAATCGAACTATGAAGGTATTGCTGTTAGTAGAGGGGTTAAGACACACAAGATATTCATTTCATCGCCATGTTTCCTGAAGCATACCTCAAGGTTCAACCCTGGGGCCACTATTCTGATATGTTTTCCCCGACCAAACTGCTTTAAGAATTAAGAAGGAATAGTACAAGTTTTTATGTTGATGGCACTAATGTTATACTAGGGCAATGCAAAAAGTAAGGTCTCCTATTTTTGTTTCATGAAAAATCAAATTTTATTCTCAACTTTGAGTACATCATTGGAAAGGTTGAGCATTTAGCTATTTTTCTACATAGTTGCCTTGATGATCAATCATTTTTTGCATCCTTGTCGGCAGCTTTGAAATACCGGCATCGTAACTTTCTCCCACTGCGTCGCAAAGCCAACTGAGGACTGCTTCTGCGATATAACTTCATCGCCATTTAATTGAAGTGTACGGTGAGAAGTGTATGGACATCAAAAATGTGCGGAAGTGGTGCACTGAGTTTTTTGATGGCCGGGAAAATGTCCACGAGCAGCAGTCGGGGAGGCCGAGTTTGCTAGAATCAACGGGGCTCCAATTGACAAAATGGTGTGCAATAACCAGAGAATTACCCTTCATGAGATAAAGGAAGGCCTTAATGAAGAGAGCGGCTACTTCTCCGTGCAGAATATTGTGTCGGAGGTCCTCGGCTACAACAAGGTGTCTCACCAAAGGAGTGTGTTTGCATCATGACAATGCACGTCCACATGCGTCACATCAAATGACCACCCTACTCAATGAATTCGACTGGGATATTATCGACCACCCTCCTTACAGTCCAGATGTCCCGGATAACTATCAAAACTAAATTCAAGATGAAATGTAAGTAAAAGTAAAATGGTGCATTTTTCATACACCAAGAATGTGACAGTCTGCAGATAAAAATAAATGACTAATCAATTGATCAAGTGATAGAATGTAAATTTTTAGGTATTTGTGTGCAAATATTTCTTGGGATGCACACGTAAAAGTCCTTCAGTGTAAACTCAGTTCCACTTGCTATTATAAAGAGAAACCTGCAAAGACTACAAGCAAAACATCACTACTTCATTTATACTATGGGGAAATGCATTTAAATATAACCTGTCGTATAATACTTTGAGATTCAGCTGCCATCTCTGTAGCCATCTTTAAAATGCAAAATAATGCCATCAGAATAATCACTGGGACACCTCATTATGCTCCATCGAGGCCTGTATTCAAGGAATTAAATTTACTACCATTCCCATACACCAGCCGGCCCCGGTGGTGATGTGGTAAAGTCCTTGCCTGTCAACCCAGAGGCCACAGGTTCTATTCCCACCTAGGTGGATTTTCCTCCACCTAGGACTTGAGTGTATGAAATTGTCTTCAATGCCATGTCTAAGGGTTAGGTGGTAGAAGGGGCTATAAGTCTAAATCTCGCCAAATTAAGTCATTTAATTAAAAATGATGTGTTTTTAATTCTACATTTAAAAAATAACATTGGTAACTATTCTCTTAACTCTGACTATCATCAATATTACACCAGAAGGCTGCACAACATCCATTATGGCAACATTGGAACTATAGCATAAAAATTAGGGTCCAAGAGTCTGATTACATAAAAAATCACCCAAAATTTTAAAGGATACTTAGGGAACTATCACTTTCGAACATTAATTAAAATGATGCCTACAATGTAACATATTCTACTCTGTTGACGAATATCTCCACAATATTCCTGACCACTGAGTTCCTACTTAAGTTTATAGAAATTCTCTTAGCCTAGTTTATAATAATGCTCTATGATTTTAATGGAAACTTGTATTATTACATTTAATGTGTGCTCTTGCTACATTTAATGTAAATTTTAGTACCACCTTTTGTATCTCAATTGAGCCTGGATGCATTTTACCCCCTTTTGACATGCCTTATATATCATTCACACCATCCACATGGTACTTTTGTAATTTGATCTTTGAGCAAATAAAATGTATTATTATTAAATGAATACTGCAGGAGATCTTGAAATGCCATCATATTACTCAGTCTTGAAAGTGGGAAAAAGGGTACAGAATTACTCGGTCTTAAAAAATTAGGGAGAAGTTTTGGAAAAGGTTAAATTCTCCTAAATGAATATGGGAATATAAAGCAGTGAGTATGCGCAGTCATGAGGGATAGTTCGCAAAAAGTAACTAATGAAATTCTAAACACAATGTTTGTTTGTTTGTTTGAAAAACAGATCAAGAACTGGAATCTTGCAAATGAGCAGTCACCATATTATGATGTATTGACTCCAGGGGAATAGCTGTTAAGCGATGATATGTATAATACTGGATGAAAAGTAGACTGTTGACATCAACTTGCCCAAATGCTGTCTCCAGTATTGAGTTCCAACTCTTCCTCTGCTCCGAGTCCAAGCAAACAAGTGAATCTCCAGGCTTGGCCGTCTCCAATTTCCATTTCAAAGATGCAGCATCCACTAGGTCAGGAGGGAGGAATTGCAGGAGTGAGCCAAAGAGCAGGCTCACCAGGGATGGTCTCTTCCCCTTCCACTGCAGCCACTTTGACCCCAGGCGCCCCACAGTGTACTTGGGTTGACCTCTCTGCATGCCCAGTGATACTGTCTCTACCTCCATGTCTGAGGCCATTCTCTGGAAGAAGGCGTTAGGTAACTTCTTATTTCCTGATACCATCCTATTACTCAATGCCTCTGCCACACTTCTATCAATTTAGGATAATAACAGATTAAATACAGCACATTACATTCTACATGGTATTGCCCCAAAGGCAGCATTTTGAAGTGACAAGTGGTATTTTGATGTTGGCATTTCCAAATACATAGTCTGGTCCCTTCATTGAGAGCAAGCCCCATAGTCTCCTCACTCTTCTCTTTCAATATCCATTCCCAAGAGGGAATTCCTTCCATTGTGACTTCATGCAGAACTAGACTAAATTGTACAGCAGAGAGAGACCCCTTGATGCAGCCAAATTTTCCCTTATATGGCCAAATTTTTCCCTAACATTATCAGATATGGGTCACCAGATATGGCCACATATTTAAATTTTTGTATTTCCCTCAACAAGAGCAACATTTTATTTAATTCAAGATATCAAATAAATTCTATTTTGAATAAACTTAAATAATCTACAATTAGTAATTGTTTGCAAAAGACTACTATGTAATATGTACAATATTATCTTTGAATTTTTATCCTAGGAATGCCTTCATTCAAGATTTAAACAGATTAAGGCCTCTCAAATGGAGCTTAAGCTGTCCTCTGACCAACTCACTAGCTGCTTGAGCAGAACCAAGGCAATATCCGAAGGGTGGTGTCTCTTATAGAGTGCCAAAAGAAGCTCTTGTGGACTCAACTCTCCAACCAAACGCAGTGCATCAGCTCCTAAGTATTCCAAAACCTTCTCAGGCAGCCCCGCAACAATAAAACCTGGAACAAGGACAAAGAGTTGGGTGCATTGGAAAGTAGAGCAAGGTCAAAATCTTATTCCCTTTCAAGTGGACCTACACAAAAAGCAGTCAAAAACTCACCTCCAACAGCTTCAATGTCAGGGCCACTAAGGGTTTGCAGAATAGTCGGGCTCGAGATATTCACCCCTGTTTCACCCCAAAGGGCAGCCTTCACCTCTAAGTGCAACGCTAATGACCTGATTGCACAGTTCTGCAGATTCTTTGGAAATGGCTTGTACTGAAAATGGCACCATTTAATGACAAAAATTAAAAGTAGGTAAAGCTAAGTTGTTCCACACCAAAACCATTCATAATAATGAGAGTTCCATCATATGGGATATTTTGCCTAAAATTTATTTATTCACATTTTATATTTATAAAGAATTTACAATTCAAAAATATGAGACCCATATTGTTAGTGTGGAAATACAGTTAGGTAAACAGCCTAAGTATTATAACAAATGTCACATTTAATAGTGAATTTAATCATTGTAGCTTCTTAGATACCTCCAACCTTAAAGCATCAAATACTCGATAAATGTGAAAATAAAGTTTGAGAGTCGTGTAACATCCAAACAAGCCTTTGGGACTGTTCCTTTAAACTTACTCCACTTCCATCCAGCTATCTCAGGTTTTTGGGTGCCCTACTAATTGAAAATTGTTAATTGGAGCTCCTTGCTATTGAATGAAGAATGTGTAGCATGCACCACACAGATTAGAAAACCAGCCACAAACATAGTGTCTATGATAGTGCACTTTATGCCTCGCACATACCTAGGAGTTCTGATACCATGGGAAGGACATACGCAAGGGTGTGAGGAACCTTCCATTCCAGTATCATCCACCCCACCACCCACTCAACAACATCTGTTATTGATTTTCCAAGTTTCCGCTTCCCATTCTTGCAAAGAGCCATGCCACCCGCCTCGTAGGTTCAACACTGCTCTTCTGCTTCAACCATAACTCTGCATTACAGTAGAGTACCATTGAAGATCAAAAATTGTGACCAAGATGAAGTTTTACTTCAAGAATAAAATACTTCTTCTGTGCACAGCTAGCTGCAGGGTGAGTGGAGCATTGCAACGGTAAATGAATGGCACAGGTGGTACCATGGCACTTTGAAACAAAACTAGTTTCAGGGATGATGGGTGTTGTGGAATGATGTCTAGCCTACTTATAATCTGAAGAATAGTGGCCGAAACTATAAGTGGACTGACAACTTGGCATATGTACCAGGGTATTCTAACAAGTTTTTGACCTAACAAATGCAAAACTTTTTCTTCATATTTTTATTTTCCATAGTTTCCTTTGAAATAAATACTTTTCCCTGAAATGCTCTAATTTTTTTTAACCCTCACAAATAATAGTTGATGTCTGTGGCTGCAAAATAGGCTTTAGCATATGCAATAACCTCCTTGTCCTATGAAAACCTCTGTCCTCCAAACAAAGCTTGTTAGGAAACAGGAAAAAGTCATAGGGGGCCACATCTGGTGAATGTGGTGAGTAATCAACCAATTTGAAGTGCGATTCATGAATTTTAGCCATGGTAACCACCTAAGTTCGAGCAGGTGTGTTGCCCAAATGGAAAAGCACTTTTTTTTCTTCTTCAAATGTGGCAATTTTTTGCCATTTCTGCCTTCAGCTTGTCAAGTTATGATGCAAAATACTCTCCCAGTATTGTTTTCCCTTTTTGAAGATAATCAATGAACACAATTCCATGATCATCCCAAAAAAGTTACCATCACCTTCCTGGCTGATGGAACCATCTTAGCCTTTTTATGAAGCAGGGTCACCCTTTGCAGCCGACTTTTCTTTCATCTCAGAAGTCTAGCGGCAGATCAAAGTTTCATCGGCAGTTGTGAATAAATGCAAAAAATCTGTTGCTTTGTTTAAACCGCTCCAACAGGGTCCAGGAAATGTTCATCCAAATGAGTTTTTGGTTCAAAGTGACCACTCTGATAGCTTACACATGCCCAATTCTGCAGTCAATATTTGAAAATGCATTTTTGATAGATTCATAGCCTCTACTATCTCTCTTATTGAGTCATTTAGGGCCGTTTGGTCAACTTTTTGATGTTATTTGGTGGTTGTCACAGTTGTTGGCCATCCTGAACTGTTTTGGTTCAGCTGTCCAAAATTTCACGATTGTAAATGATGCTGCAGAGTCCCCATGCACAGCATCCAATTCATCTTTGATATGCATAAGTCTATTGCCTTTCAAAAACAAATGTTTAATTACAGCTTGACAATCAATTTTCTCCATTTTCACAAAAACCCTCACAATGGCTCACTCGAGCAAAAACAGGGTTCAAAATGGCTGAAAATTTAGTGAGTACCTTCCAATGCAAGCACAAACATTTCCTAACTTCTTGAAGTGTGTATTGCCATTGAAGTTCTGAATGAGACCACCAAATGCATACTGCCATCTTCATGTTGAGGTCCAAGTTTTCAGATCAACTTAGCATTTAGGAGCATTAGACTCACATTGAGCCCCCATGCTCCTATGCGACTTCCCCAGACAAGGAAACATATTTTCAGCCACTGCAATCGCCTTCCCCCAGAGGCACTTTTTGAGGAGAAGAGGAAACTGACCTACCAGTGCCATCTTGGAAATTTTTATGTGGCTAACCCCTCCCCTGGGACTCTCCTCCTGCCAGCCAGTTGTCTGATTCAGAGATTTGCTGACTCTACAAACATGATCCACTGCGAGTGGTTGCCTCCAATCCTATTGTACCCTGGTGGTGATCAAAATGGGGAAGCATTGCCCCTTCATCTTCCTGATGAAACTCCACATTAATTGTCAACTCTGGCTCATGTTTCCTGAGGCTAGGTTTAACTCCAAAAAATCAAGTACACATGAATGCTTACACAATTTACACCATTGGGGGAATCTGCTTTCACCTAACAAATGAGCCAAATGAAAGGGTAGGTAAATGAAAAGACTAACCAAAATAAAATGAGGAGAATAAGGTAAAATAATGTAAGGTTATTACTTATGACCATTACACTAAGTGAAAAGAAAGAGCAATATAATGTGAAAATCAGTATTTCTAATGGGACAATGGTGTCACAATAATAAATTGCCTTTTTATATGATTAATAATCTTCTCTTAAGACAAATCAGTATAAAATATTCCCAGAAACCAAAGCTGGTCAATGTCCCTACCTTGATCCTACCCCTGGCCTTGCACTGATTGTTGAAGTGACCCAAAACCACAATAACATCGTGAGGATCAACAAGTTCCAGGTGACGGCAGTGCATGCCTCGCAACAGTGGTGCAGCCCCTGGAGTCAGTGCATCCAGAGACCACTTGCCTCCTCCAGGACCACGAAGCTTCAGCTCTGGCATGGCAATGTCAAGCAGCATTGAGAGCTGTACCAGAAAATTAAGAGCAGGATGATATTTAACACAAGAAATTATAGTTTCAAAAACTGCGTAAAATTGCATCAAATCGGGTACAAAAGCAAGGCCTAAATAACTGTTGGGCTAATCATTTTTTTAATTTCCTTATCCACTAATTGAAAGAAACTGAGAAATGAAAAAAAAACAATATGAAATAAATCTAGCTCATTGTGGCAACAAAACAGTTTAAAGTACCACAATTCCAATTAATTAGAGGCCAATTACAATCACCACATTACAATAGCAAAGTGATTCAAGAGGGCAATACTCTCAATGGTTAAGCAACATATGTTGTGGGCTATATAATCTATTCTAAAGGTAAAGGAACATGGGGCAGGAAAAAAGAAAATTATACATGCTATGACCAGGAGTAGCCATTTCTTGCTCGAAACAAAAATATAGTCCGTTTAGGCAGGCAAGAATGATTTTAGAACATTCCTCTTTTTTTCAATATTTAAAAATGTTTTAGTAATAAACGAGAAGCTTCTTATAATTCCAACTTTTTGGAAGAATCTGAGTATATTACAATAGGAGGAATTCCATTTAGTAAATGCTGCTCTCAAGTTTTGACAATGAGACAAGAGGTTGGCTTTATCAACTTTTTTTCAACACAAAATTTGCACTTTACATTACACAACGATTACAATTTACATAAAATAATTCAGAATCCAAGTAATTAAACAGTAATATTAACACATTTTCACATTGTTTATAACAATTTTTATAATTATGTTAGTCGCACTAGCTACTGATAATACACTGACAATCTGAGTAAATTTTTCTGGAACAGAACTACACCATCCACCATCTTGTGTACTTTTACCTGAACCAATGTAATTGTTAAACACTGACAGGGCTTAAAAACCTGCTGAGGTTACCAAAGGACTAACTAGAGCACAGGCTGCACCTCCAAACACTCACAGTTGTCTCATGCAATCCAGAGAGGGTGACGAAAGAGGAATCTGCCACTATAGCCTGGGATATTGCCGAGAGCTCTTGGGGAGGAAGGTATTTGAGGATCTGGGCTGAATCTCCACTGCCTAGAATGTGCTTCAAGACCCAAGACTGACCTGCAAACGCATCCACACACACAGCAAATGGCTCTCAAAATTTCATATAAACTAGAGGGAAATGAGGAGGCAGGTGAATTGAATCACCATGATGGCTAATAGCCATGCTGTTCAATTTGAGGAGCCCAGCCGAGCACATCCGCGCATCCCATGTGATATTTCCATAAGCATCGAGGATAATCCTAATGTCTTAATTTTTGACTGCATTTATCACCCTTTAATTATCTCGTGAACAGATGACCTATGTGCATATGATTGAAAGAGATTCCAACAATACTTAAGCTATAAGAACCACATGACATGAAAATAATTTCTTCGTCTTCTGCTGTATGGAACAAGTTACAGAAAAGAGATTATGTTCGTGAATTGCAAGGATGTAGAGAGGAGAGTGCTCTTCATCTTTCACCCTTTGGTTCCTTTTGGATATTTATTTAAAATTACTGATGATAAATAGGCTACATTATATAATAAGCATACCTATTAATTCAAATCAAAACACTATGACAGGGACTAGAATTTTACATTAATTTCGCAGAACTCTGATGCACAGTAATACATTTCAAGGTAGTAATTACCCACCAAGGATGACTAACTGACATGAATAAATGAGGGAGAAGAAATATTGATCAATTCCAGCTGCTACCACAGTAGTCAATGGGAAGGTTAGTATGATTGGTGAGGCAGCCTCCCCATTTAGGAAGATTATTTAAGATACAAAGGATACACCAAATAAACAATATGCTTTACCATTATGGCAAATTTACATCCTTAAACAATTATAAATTTGGTATTTAAAATTGAATTGACTTCTTTTTCCTGGAATACTCAAAATATTTCATTACTCTCTTTGCTTTTTGGTGATTTTCACCTTTTACTGTTACAGTGTTTTACATACTTGCATTTCCAATAGAAGCAGGGAGGTTACTTGCACGTAAAGAAAAGTTTACTTTCAACTTACTCAGTTCATTTTGTATCTTTTGCAAGATGGCCCATGACCTCAAAGAGAGCTTCTCTCCATATTGTGCACCCCATGGCTGGTCAACATCCAGCATGTGCTGAATGACCTTCTGGGGTACATGTTGCACATTCCAGGACACAATGGCCGATGTGGACCAGAGGCCACGAAGAAGTCCTGGACCAAATGTAACTATGTCATCTCCAGCCACAGGGAAGGTAGGGCCATTCATGCTTTCATTCTTAGGCTGCATCTGGCCATCTTCCAAATGGACCACTAGGTGTCTTGTCAAAAGACGAGCCTGATCAAATAAATGAAAATAAAGACTAGATGACAATGGTCTAGCATAGTTAATAATTGCAGGTATTGTTTATATTATTTTGTTATACACTATTTATTTCATGGCATTAGAGCAAATTAGGTCTTAAGACCTTTAATAATAATGTTAAAAAAGTCTTGCAGCTGCAAGATAATCTGGGGCCTGTTTCTCAAAGCTATAAGCCTTACAAAACCAATGATATTAATAATACAATTTAAAACTACTGAAAGTAAAGGATTTGATCTTTGAGAACTAACATGGAATTTGAGGTTAGGATCAAATTTTTTAAAAAATCAGTAAAATAGAAGTACAGTGGAACCTTGTTTAATGAGCACCTGCAATGCAGAATGAGCAGCTGCATGTTTTATATGTACCCACAAAAGGTGCTGGTCCAAATTTTATGGGGCCTCATCTTTAAAATAAACTCCCAGCTGAGATTAAGACCCAAAAAAGTGTGGCTGCATTTAATGTCAATCTGCTTAGGTTCTTGAAATTAAAAATGTTTCATTCATATGGCTGCGTAGGTTTTTGCGGCGGTGGTTAGAAGGATTCTGCATTCTTGGGTTTCACTGCGTCTTTGTTTGATGCTGACAACAGTTTCGCTGAAGTTTCATTCGGCGTCTTCAGGTCAAAGATGAGGGACTCGGATTTTTGCCACCCTTATGTAGGTTGCCCCGATCTCAATTGCTTCTCTAATTAATCGTGGGTAATATCTACTCTCCTTTGCTATTCCGCTTGCTTTTTGGAATAAGATCTCGTGACCGGGTTCACTCCATTTATGTTCTGAGATGGCCGACAGGTGAAACTGCTTACTTGTTGTTGCCCGGAGGTGTTCCTTCATCCGAACTTTCATTGATCGGCATGTTTCCCCAATGTAGGCTTTCCCACATGAGCAGGGTACTTGGTAGACCCCTTCGTATAGGTCTTTTGGAATTCTATCCTTCGGTCCAGGGAGAGCATCCACTATTTTCTTGGTGCAGTTAAATCTTGTCACCACGTCATGCTTTTTCAGGACTCTGGATATCTTCTCGGCTGTTCCCGATACATAGGGGATAGTAGCATATGCATTTGGGTCTGGTTCCGTCTATTTGATGGACTTGTCCCAATCCTGTCTTCGCCTTTCTTCCCTGGTGGTCCTTTTGAGGACCATATCGTTCCGATAGCCGTTTTGCTGTAGTGCTTTCAGGAGGTTTCTTTTCCGTTGGCAAAGAATCGGCGTCAGAAATTTCATAGGCTCGGTGAACTAGTGTGTCCACCAAAGAAGTTTTCTGGAGCGGGTGGAGGTGAGCGGCTGCGTTTAGATAATGGTCAGTGTGCGTCTTCTTCCTGTGGACAGCGTGTCCCAGCTTCCCAGCACTCTTCCTTGTGACTAACACGTCTGGGAAAGGTAGTTGGTTATCCTTTTGTACTTCCATCATAAATTTGATAGAGATGTTGTGAGTTGAGGAACTCGAGGAATTTCTGAAGTTCTGCTGTGCCGTGCTGCCAGATGACAAAAGTATCATCCACATATCTTAACCACATCCTAGGTTTTTTCTGGTACTGGTTAAGGGTCTTCTCTTCAAAGATCTCATTCCAAAAAGCAAAGGAGAGTAGATACTACCAATGATTAATTAGAGAAGCAATTGAGATCGCAAAAAACCCAGAGAACATCAACAGAGATGAATGCTACCATCTCCACAACGAGTGGAAGAGAGTTCTCTGGAAATGGACCAATCAGCAAGAAGCCACTAGACGGGACCACCTACATAAGGGTGGCAAAAAACCGAGTCCCTCATCTTCGACCTGAAGACGCCAAATGCAACTTCGGCGAAACTGTTGTCAGCATCAAACAACAAAGCAGTGAAACCCGAGAATGCAGAATCCTTCAATGTTTCATTCAATTGCTCAATTTATTAATGACGAATGGCATGTGTCTGGTACCCATTGTATGTATTTTGTTACTTAACCCTGAAATGTCCTATATCAAGTGTAACAGTTATAACAACTTGATTACATGACAAATAAAATGTATTATTATCAAAAAGTGAGAAAAAGGTGTGATCCTGGCTGATCCAGCATGCATGCCCTATCAGTCAACATCAGCAATTGGCATTTACCTCAAGAACAAGGACAAAATTAAGGGGATGGATGCTTCTAAGGGAGTAGCAAAAATATCTACATATCTGTTAGATATTCTCAATAATGTTGAAAGATTGCCTATCTCATGGATAAACCAAAAGAAATTGCAATTAGACAACTTTCATTCGACAGCATTGTTTTCTCAGTATGGAATTAATTACTGTATTTAACATTAATTTATATGGGAAAAATTGTTTCACTAAACTAATGTTCCACTTTATGAGAAAGAACACAGAACAAATTATACTTTTTGCACAGGGTCCTACTAAATAAAACATTTCAAATTATAATAAGATATTAACATTCTCAAATTTTGAACAATCTTAAATTAGGACAGACGTATTATCTATTGGCTGTTGATTTGAAGTTAAGTAAATTCCTTTAGCCTATAATAATACAACTTTAAAAACTCCAATAATGTTATTTCAGTCAGCCGGAGACCATAATACAACTTTAAAAACTCCAATAATGTTATTTCGGTCAGCCGGAGACCATAATGGGGAGAGGTAAGGGCTTGACCGCAAGAAGATGTCACTACTGTTGCACTGTTCAATACCAAGTAATCGAACACTGACATTGAACACACTATATCAAGCAGTGCTTCAGCACCAATGTCTTCTCAATGTCAAGCCCTTGCTTCTCACCATTTATGGTCACCAGCTGACTGCAATAACATTGGAACTTTCTCAAGTTTTCTTATTATTGGCTAGAGGAAATAACCTAGCTTCACATCTTCAATTGTTAGCTGAATAGAATAGAATTTACCATCACCAATAATATGTTATCGACATGAATTGTATTGTTGATGTTTAATAAATGAAAATCAAATGAATTTTCCACCAAATCAAAACGGGAAAACAAATCTCTTTATCTAGGACTCTGGTTGCAAAAGAAGGAAATTTCAAACTCAATTTCTTTCCCCAATGGAAGAGGCTGATTGATCTGGAGCCCAGGTGAGTTTTAATTACCTAGTTTTGGGATATCTGCATAGTTACCTGAGTTAAACTTAATTCATTTGCGTCAATGTCCTTCAAATATTGAGGATGAATTCTTGATATATTTTTGCTGATGAAGAAGGAAATTGGTAGAGCATATGCAAACCGTCCAACATGAACAAAGCTTTCCAGTGTAATGTGGTGTTGATCAGACGAAGCTGGTTCATCAATTGCATCAATTATAGCATCATGAAATGGCGTCACTTTGGAGCTGGTGTTTATCATTTTAACATGCATGCTCTGTGCAATCAGGCAATGGCATAACTGAAAGAAAAAAACATTCGCCACATCACTTCGAAAATATTTTCCAAAAAAACATTTTGGATAAAAGATAAAATTGGTTTCATGATATCATTGGTTTCACCATTAAGTGAAATTAAAATGGTAGACTGATCCATCCATACATACAAAAAAGGGTCAGATTTCAAAATTTACAGCATGGTGAATTTAAAAGCGGCTGCTGTTTGAGAACATTGATATATCTGTAAATCACTTAACATATCATGGCATGTGATTTATAATCTTGTATTGCCATGTGCCTCATAGCCTGACTGCTATGCCAGAATCCTGCCTAGATGAAAAAATATCCAGTTAATGTAGTAATAATGGTTATACTTTACTATTCATTATGGTTATCTAATCTCCAGCGCAGAACTGACACTTTAATTATTCCTATCTCTGGTGCAGACATTGGATGAAAAAAGTTTGTGTGGAAATTTATTAGTTACCTTCCATAAAAAAGGAATATGATACAATATAACAAGTTTCAAAAACAGTGAAGTGGCATCCTCCCACCTTAATGAATGCTGATTCAACTACAGCTTTAAGTTTGGGATCTCTCCAAGAAGTGTACATTTAACTTTATTCAAATTGGTCATTTTTTTACATAATTTAATACTTATTACCCTGTCAGGATTTTTTTTTGGTTCTATTGAGCCAAACAAAAACTAGAACGTCCCCATTTCTTCTATTTCCAGCCAAAATAAAATGACAGCCTTGACAATTTTTCAACCAGTTTTTTCATATCATAACAATTTCTCCCCTGTGTGCTCATGGTCACATCCTTTTATGTTAGCCATTGTCTACCATCCTGACCACCATTGTTCAATGATTTCATAACTACATGCACTCTGGAGTTCATTAAAACAGTGCCACTGGTCCATTTTGGAAGGAAGATTCCAAGTTGAGAACAAAATGGCCAAAGAGGTATTGGGTGCATACCAATCCTATCTTTGATAGAGGGACGTATTGATTTTGGACAACCTGAAAATGTTGTTTCATCTGTCTTAGATCAGGGGGCCAGATCACAGATTATAATTGGCAATGGTGAGAACCCCAGATGTGAGGGCCCATGTGAATAAGTAGGCTCCAGTCATTGGTGCACCCACTCCTCATTTTCTTCTTCTCTGATCACATCCCATTCCTCCCCACCCCAGTGCTCTGCTTCTACATTTCAGTGCAATATGCTTCAGACTCATTGACATAATTTGTCAACAGTAAACATTTAATGCAACTCATTTAAAATACAGTGCCCAATCCTCCTCTACCTTTTATTAAGTTTTCCCAGGTAACTTTCTCTTTCCACTCACCATATTTAAAATCCCAGTGTTTGTCTTTCTCTCTGTCCAATGGTTTCTCTCCATTCTCTCTCACACCACCATCTTAAGTCTCTAGTCTACCATCATTCTTTTTCCTCAAAAGCAAGATTTCACATCCATAAACCATGAGCACTCTATATTACTATCTTTTCCATGTTACATTTTTCCACATTTTGACTTGGTGTACTATCAATTCTCTTCCTGCAAATTCCTCTATCATTAATGATTTTTTTTAGGATGTCCCCAATACTATGCCTCTCTTCTCTAAAAAAATTCCCAAATACATTAACTGCATCTATCCTAGTTTTTCCCCTCCTAATTTTTAATGTAGTTTTCCTCTACCTCAAGAATTTCATTGCTCCGTTTCCTTGTGGTTGATTCTGACCCCATGCATCTCACACTATTACTCTAAAGTACTCCATAATAACTGCATTAAATCCCCTGAATCCAGTGACTGCCTGCCTGAATCACCACTACTTTTTCATCTGCAAACCTGACCTACTAAATCATCTCGCCACCCACTTATTCCCAGCTTAGTCCTTCCCATGCTATCCTTAATATTTTCTTAGCATCTATGCAGAAAAAACACCCATAAGAATGGACAACCCTTACCTCACTCCCCTGACAATCCCTGTTCTCTGTTACCCTTACCTGCCCCACCTGATTCATGTGCAAGTTCTGAATAAGTTATATATCCCTTCAGTCTAATCTCATATTCCACAATATTTCCATTAGCTCTTCATGTTCAAACAAACAATACTTCCCAATTGCATTCAATGTTTCTTTTCACTTTTGCTTTCAACACTGCAAAATCATGAAATGTCCCGATCCCCTTCCTAGAGCCAAACTGATTATCTAGGTTTATTGTTTGCAAACCTTCTTTTGATGATTCTTACAGCTACCTTTACTTCATGTAATATTAAACATCCTAGAGTCCACACACAGATCTATGTCACTTTTTTGGGATAGGAATTGATGACGAAATTCTCCAACTGGATTCCTTCATCATAAATCCTCCATGTAAGTCCAAAGGAATACTTTCTTCCATTTTTCTTTTAACTATATGGTGATTCTATGCTCTTACCATCTATTCTTACTGTCTTTTTCAACATCATCTTACTTATTCCATCTTACTAACTTGTATTCCTGGACTCAGCCTATCCTCATTTATGTTACATTCCCATTATATTTCTTGCTCGTCAAAATCTTAACCATTAACTCAAAATCTTAACCATTAACCTTTTCTACATGTTCTTTCCACCTTACCTGAAACTCTTCTACCACTATCAATAACTTCCTTGTCTATTCTATCATGGTAGGTATACTTCCTCAACCATTCTCTCCTACCATCCTGTGCATCCCATTCCCCTGTTAACACCAGATACTTCCTTGCTGACACATTCCCATTTATTTCTTTTAATTGATCATACTGGCCATCAAATTATTCCTCCTGGGGATGACTTGTTGGTATATACACCTGGGTTACTAATAGCTTGGTTGGGGAATCTTTTATCTCAGTAAGTAGACTTCTTTCACTCACCCACTCTTTATTCACCACTCACCTCCCCATTCAGCACTTCCACCACTCCTAAATATCTCTTCTCCTCGCATGCTCTACTGCTGGGAATCACATCTGACCCAATAGACAGTCCCTTAGTCAACAGGATTCTTTATTCCCCAAGTCCATCAGTATTTATTACAGGAATGATATTTGTGGTGGCCTCCACACCCATGTTTCCAAAGCCTCCAATCAAAATGTATCCTCCTGCCTCAACGACCAAGCTTCTGAGTGACAGAAAACTCCAGCTCATAACAAGTTTTTTCAAGTCTTCTTTAACTCCTTAATCAGCAACCTAGTAACCAGCTGTCACCTTTCTGAAGTATCATTGTTGTGTTGCATATATCATCGAGATGATTTCTCATTGCATTCCTCAATGTTTTTAACATGACCCCATCACTCAAATGGCTGCCCCTCTGGGGCCAGATACCTTTGCAGCCACCTCACTGAGGAACCAACACTGCATAGACTACTATTAGTCACGCTCCTAGTGTTTGACCTATCTGATATGGGAGACCCTACTAGGAGGAAATACCAAACAACCTTGAATGCAGGTAAACATTTAATGACAGAATGTAAAATCTGGATATCACTCTAGATACATTTCTGAAATATGCCATTTATCAATTAAAATCATAAATCATTGAAATATCATACCTATATTAGATAATGGTGAGCTAAACATTAAGGAATTCACTTAAATGATTAGCCAATTACATAATGTGCATATATTACCTGTAGTGCAGTTGCAAGAGATGGATTATCATATTTCTTGGCTGGCTGGTAATTAAGGACTCCAAAGTCTGCATTTGAATGATTGAAATTTGTGGCCAGCTGGTGAGGAGAAAGGAGTGGTAGGAATGGCACACCAAATGAAAGAATTCCTTTCTGGACGTCATCTTCCTTCAGCTCTGTTCCATTTCCCGCAATTACTTGAAAAACTGCTCTGGCCTAAATACATTTCAGTTAGTATTATTTACTCTAAAAAATTATCACATACAATAAAAACCCAGCCTAAAATATCATACACCTGGAATTTAGAAAAATATATTTTATAGGTACACAGTGCTGGATTTATTTTGAATACACACCACATGATAGTACATTATATACATTTATAGTGGTACATAATATATCCATCTCTACTTTCCCCAAAATTCACTCTTATAAGAGCCCACTCAATGGCGATCAACCAACACACATGCATACAACACTTACACAAGTGAATATTACCGACTAAGATGCATAATTTGTTTAAAAAATTGCAACTTTCAACATGGCCAATCAGCATCAATTTATATGACTGTGATTTGGAAGTATTGATATCCATAAAAAATGTTAGGAGAAAAAAACTCTCCGATGGTTTGGTGAAAATTGAAACCGCTGACATTCGACAGCATAGTTTTTCAATCCACCACTTTACTCTGGAGTGTGAGATATTCCTTTGTGTTAGCCCAAGGAATTCTTTGTTATGAGTACTTTTCCACGTTCAAATACCATGCACCCCTGGTCTCTCTAAGAGGTACATACATGCAAATTCTTCGATTATTTTTGCCCCTTCCATTCTCACCAAGTGCCCATCAAATGTAACTCTCCTTTTCAGCATGGCACCTGTAGTTTTGTCTGTATCTAGGTACAGCTTGAGAGCAAGTCTCCCCTTACACATTCCATTGTATCTGATTGGGCTGAGAATTTTTCTCATGGTCTTTATCTTATTGAGCTTATGTTCAGAGTTGCGACAGTTAATAGCTTCATTTCTATCAATTTAGCATAATTATCAAAACAAAGAACCAGAACTGAATCTAAGAACTGAACAATCACTCTAGATCAAATGATTATTTCATTTGCCTTTCCTCCGCAGAGGCAGAAATATGCAACCACCTCACAACAAGCCCAGTTGAGCCCAGTATTTTGCAGAGCTCCAACTCATATGCAATCCAAACTCAGGCTTCGTATGGAAGAGCATGAACACACCCAAGGCATGGACCTCAAAGCCTCCCTCCCATTCAGAGTGCCAATTGCACCTTTAAGTTCCCTCTTCCCAAAATTAGTTTCACTGACTTTCAGTAATGTGGGTGAAGTTCACTTTCCCCAATCAACCCAGTCCCCTTCTCAGCCCTCCCTCCCCCCTTTTTCACTGCACTCAATGGATTTGTGTCACTGGCTTCCCTCTCAAACTGTTTATATGAAGCCTCCCCCCTCTCATGTACAGAATCGCAACATTCTGAACTAGGGAAGTCATTAAGTTTCAGCTTTCCCCAACAAATTTGCCCACTTATGGCCACCAAGGTGACCAATTGGATTACTTCATCATATCAGTAGAAAAATTTTAGTTATCCATTTATGAAGAATCAGCCCTTAAAATATGAAAATAATTTAACTGAAGTCAATTTAGCTTTCAAGAAAGATTTCCAAAATGAAAAATTTCCTGGCATGTACCTGGGGAAAATACTCAAAATTATTTAAATGTTAGGCCCTAGGAGAATTTAGTCATGGGAAAATCCCTCTATACTGGTAGTACTTAATCAAAACTGAATTTTGATATATTTACTCATTTCCTTTACCCAACAGACACCTACACATTACACAATATTATTAGTAGAGCTTTAAGAAATAAATTTACATTTTCTGATTCAGCTTTTATATTCCCAATTCACATCAACTATTTCTTTTAATTGTTTCCCCGCATTTTGAATAGAAGAAATGGAGTAAGAGCTTCACCTGTGTGATGTTACACATCCTAAATACCATGAAAAGGTATCAGGCATAATATAATGATCAAGGAACAGACCTGAAGTCTCTCAAACTTTAGTTGGAAAATACTCGGCCAGACATCATGAGGAGGAACAGACATGCTCTGTAGTTCATCTGGAGTGAAGCCAAGCAGGAGGAAACTGTACCTGGAAATATCAATCAAAACAAGCATCATGCAAAAGGCATACAAGTTAACCTCTATTCCTCAAACTAAAACCTTCCCACCAAAATAATCCCAAAGTAAGATTGGTTAGTTCCTAATAATAATAATAATTCATCAGCCAAAAAAGCCTTGTTAATATGCGAAAAATATAAGTCAAAAGGATTTGCACTTATTTGGTTATGCATTATCACAGTCTGAGTAATATTTTATATGGAAGAGGACACTAAATAAATCACAAAACACTGATGCTGCATACTGTCTGCATTCTTCAAATGAGAGAGAGAGAATGTACTTTCCCACAGAATTTAATTAGTTTGGTGCAGTGCTATTCACCATGATACAGCATCATCAGGCCATCAGACATTACTAACTTTAAATTATGTGATATTGCCATATTACAGTGAGCCACATTGCACCAAACAAATTGGGTAAATTATGTTTACTCAATCATTTGATGAATACGCTGACATCCAAATGTGAACCCTTTTTGAACTCGACAAAACAGCCAAAAAAGTCTTGATTGTATTCTATACTCATATATATTAGTGATTCATTACTGCAATGGCATTGCATGTGGATCTCCCCTTACTGAACCCCAACATTATCCCCTAAGTAATCATTTGCCCTACTCTCGATGCCTTTGCTGATGATCCTGAGAACAACTTTAGCAGTGTGTGACATCAAATGGTCAATTCGATCACCTAACTATTTGATCAGTTAACTATGCTCCATATCAAAGTTTTGACAAGCTTTTTCTTAACATTCCTAGTCGACATCCCTGTCATCAATTTGCTCCTTGTGAAAGCTTCTTTAACTAATGTAATTCTTCTCTACTACTACAAAATAGTACATTGACCATTTTGGCCCCAAACTTCTGAGATACGTAAACTGTCCCACGTGCTCTAGTTTTTGCCTCCTATTTTAAAGTTTAATTTAGCCTTTCTCTTTCTGGAAAACCACATAACCTTTGCTTTATTTATATTTATTCTCACCCCCATTTCTATTGCATTGATTTTCCAATTAACTCATCAATGCTTTCAATCCCTTTACTGACTGACAGACTAAGGCTTGGTCATCAACAAACCTAAGTGATTTTAGGAATTTTCCACTGACTTTCATTCCTACCTCCAGTTCTTCCCATGCCTCTTCAATCATTTCCTCCACATGTACATCAAACAGCACCGGTGATAATGACAAACCTGCCTTATTCCTCTTCCTGCCCATCTGGACACCCCACTTGCACCTGAGCAGTCTGACATTTACAGGTTGCTGATTAGCCTCCTTTCTCCCCAATCTATTCCTATTTTATGCAATATATTCATTATTTTTCCCAATTAACTCCATCAAAAGTCTTTTTGAAATTATCAAATTGAAACAGGCAAATACATCCTGATTGTATTTATATTACTCTCAATTAGTTATCTCATTACTGCAATGGCATCACATGGGCCTCTCCCCTTCCTAAACACAAACTGATCAACCCCTACAAGGGTCATGGTCAAATTAATTTCCACTCCAAAGAAAGCACCAACCTGAAAAACTAATAAATTTGACATTTAAGACCAATAAAATGAAAACGCAGTAAACCAAATGGTAAGACACTAGTCAAATTGTTTTTTAGCCTTACAGATAAATATATAAAAAAGGACTTTGTACTACCACAAAAATTACACTCAAGAGAATCATCAACTAAAAATTACTATTGTTTTTAGCATTACATTTAAATGAATCATTAGAAAAATATACTGCCAAACATCAGGGAATGCAAATGAAGTCAAAAGTATTTAAACTCTTGATATAACAAGCAAGTTTGAAAACAGAACCTCTCAAATTTGGGCTGGGTATACCACAGCAACTCTTGCACGCATTTCTTTCACCTCAACCCAGTAAAAAACTGTACACATTCACTTCTCTTTGCCTTACATTCCTGAAAAACCGCATCAGAACAAAAATCTATAGACTATTCATTTTCAATATACGATACAGTAAACTCTTGATTATCCTTGTCAATGGATGAATGATGAGTCACAGCTAGTGAAAAAAAAATTAACCAAAATATGCAAAACATATGGCCGTGAAATAAACTGAGATGCTCTTTTTCATTACTTCAGATTAATCTGAGTTTATTAGTGAAGGAAAGCACAATTTTTCCATTTTACAGCCATTATTTTAAAGGTTGAATCATATTTTCACAATTGCACAGAAGTATCATCAAGAGGATAGCATAACTGATTTTCCTCTGAAAGTTAAACCAATCACATAGGTAGACAGGAAAAAGCAAATGACTGGCTATGAAGAATATTAACTAAGGATTTCAGATACGGATTCTTATTCTTCATATGATCTACTAATGGAAAAAAATCAGTGCAGACAGCTGATGACTTTTGTTGCACAGTGATTCCATTTAATTGTCCCTAAAGGAGAATATGGCATTTTCAGGGATAATGAATGAATGAGAGTAAATCAATAATGGGAAGTACAGCTGGTGCAAAAATGTTTACGTGAAAAAGTTAAATACTAATGGAAACTTTTTATTACATGACATTAAAAACAATTAAGAAAACTCAGGTGTTTCAAATTTGTATTTTTAAAAGAGAACAATGAAGTTTCAAAGAATTTAATTATCTTTAAAATGGTAAATTTATTAAAATTTTGAGCTGCTGGGACGAGAATTGCATGGATTAATTAAGAGTTTGCTGTATACAACTACATACACGTATATTGGAGAAACTTGCCAACATGCCAACTCAAAAGAACAGGCACAAGAAAGAAAGATTAATTTGGGAGTGAGCATGGTTGGTAGAAAAAGAATAGATTCATCAAACTGTGGATGACTTGATCCCTTGGTGGCTTGCAACGAGTCACTCTACCCACTGTTCCTCCAAGCTCAATTTCCCGTACCACAGGACGACAGCACCACCAAGAGGGACCAGACAAGACAATAGCAGGGATGGTCCAAAAAGTTTTTAGAGATAATTCTAGGCCTTCAAATGAGCAATGAAGGATGATGCACCACATCATGAAAGCAAGGGTTTGGAGAAGGGCCAAGGCACACCAATTCAGCACTCTTTGTTAACTCCCTCTTTCCTATAATCAGACTCAGTTCTAATAAAAAATTGCTTAAAAATATTTTCTGATAAGCCTCTGAGACAATGTTTACCAGAGTAGTTTCCAACCTAATGAATAAACAACATTTAATCCTCAATTATTTTTAATTTTTCATTATTTTCTTTTAAGTCTACACTTTTTCCACCAGCGGTCTAATGTATTTAACCCTTTAAAATAATAGTTGATACCTTTGTCTGCAAAATAGGCTTTAGCATATGCAATAACCTCCTCGTCCAATGAAAACCTCCATCCTACAAACAAAGCTTGTTAGGATTAAGGAAAAGTCACTGGGGGCCAGATCTGGTGAATACGGTGAGTGATCAACTAATTTGAAGTGCGATTCATGAATTTTAGCCATGGCAACAGTCAAAGTGTGAGCAGGCCGTGTTGACCTGATGGACAAGGTCTTTCTTCTTCAAATTGGTAATTTTTTGCCTACCTTTTTAAAGATAATCAATTAACCCAATTCCATGATTATACCAAAAACAGTCTCCATCAACTTCCTGGCTGATGGAAGTCTTAGCCTTTTTTTGGAGCAGGGTCACCCTTGGCAGTCTACTTTTCTTTCATCTCAGGAATCTAGCGGCAGATCTAAGTTTCATCCACAGTTGTGAATAGATGCAAAAAATCTGACCCTTTGTTTAAACTGCTCCAACAGGGTCCAGGAAATGGTCATCCAAATGAGTTTTTCGTCCTATGTGACCAAATGTGGCACCCAACATGTGGATAGCTTATGCACGTTCAATTCTTTGGTCAATTTATGACAAACATTCTTTTGACATGCCCAATAGCCTCTACTCTCTCCCCAACCTTAACTTTATGGTCCAGGAACCATATTGTAAACGTTTCTGATGTTATTGGTGGTTGTTGCAGTTTTTGACCATCCTGAATACACAATCAGCCAAGCTTGTACGGCCACATTTAAATTCAGCTGCCTGAAATTTCATAGGTGTAAATGATGCTGTAGGGTCCTTATACAGAGCATCCAACTTGTCTTTGACTTGCATAGCCATACTGCCTTTAAAAAATAAATATTTAATGATAGCTCAATACTCAATTTTTCCATTTTCACAAAAACCAACTCACTCTAACAATTGCCAAATAAGAGTGCTGCCTATTCACGTTAAGGTTGGAAATTTTCAGACAACCCTCATATGTAGCCCTCAAGACAAAATGTGGAAACTACATGGAAACCTTATTTATTACATGAGTTAGACCAATATAGCCATCTAAATTGTCAAACTTTGCCCCTGGAGCAAGTTTTAGTAAAAAAATTTAAGCTAAGTGGACGAAACTATGGGGTTACTAACAGTCTAAAAATTTACAAAAACATTTTCTATCACCCAAACTGTAGAACAATAATGCACATTTGTTACCATGTCTTTCTCTTTGAACTAATTTTAGCTGAAAAAATATGCTATCCACAGAAAATTACACTATGCTACTTGTCTACATGAGCTAGGTAAAAGTACCAAAGGTATAAAAAAGTACTTTTACAAAAATAGGAAAGCAGCATTTTCATTTGAATGAATAAAGGATACACACTAATCACAGAGATAGCCGATGCTAAGATAAACTATAAAGTGGTGCAGGCTCAGGCACACTGCTGGTTCATTTGAAAAGCACTTTCAGGGAGTGCTTATTTTATCTAAGCTCACCAATAGATCAACTTGACACACTTCAACTTGAGCATGGGAATTATGCTAAAAAGAAAGTGTGAGGGAGACAAAGAAGAAAGGATAGTTCTTTTCAGTCTGCTTTGAAACTAATACCTTTGGTAGCTGAGTTTCTTCCAGTTAGAGAGTGGGTAGGGGTGCTCTGACTTAATTATCAAGGTAGACCATGTTCTGGTCACCGCCTTGCCCTTGCTATGCCATTCATCTGCCCTCGGACTTCCTTTCCACTCCCACTGTGACAGCAAAAACAAACTGCAACCAAATTATCAATCATCCATCAGTCATGAATAACGCCAAAATAAAAATTTGCAAATCCACATGAAAAATAAACTAATGCAACCAAGGTTTCACAGCGGTCCAGCATCATCAGGTAAAGAAGTTGCATCCATAAAGGTGTGTGTGTATGTATATTTATATAATGTGTGTGTATATACATAGTGTGTGTGTATGCACATAAAACTCTGATTACTAATGACCAAAATCAGTGATATTGTTGACACAATAATGGCAACCATTTTCTAAGCCTGATGCTGGAAAATATACATAAAAGTATTTTTCTGGTGAATTGGCTTGTACTTACAGGTTGAAATCATAAATATGTATACCATAAGAGTCTGGTTTTAGAGAACATTTTGGAGAAGAAGAATGTGTATCTTATGGGCTCGGAGATGAGGTAGTTCATCACTCATTTCCAACAATTTTGTTATATTTTAATGTGTTATAAATTCCTGCACCCATTGCAATTGAGCACTTATATGAAATAGCTGATTTACGCTTACTTGTGTGGATGTTCTGAGGATTTCTAGTTGAATAAGAGTGAATATCACTATTCGCTTAAAAGATATGGATATTATTTTTTATGAAGACAGACATGGCAAATATATACTTAGATGGAATGGTAAGAACATTTAATCTTTTTAACAAGAGCACACATGGTGTCCTATAAGCGGCACCTTGTACATATTAATAACTTTTTTAACTAAAAAAACTTGGAGCAACATGTACACAGATGATCCTCAGAATACTATTTGACCTTGAGACAAAATTAGAATAATACAAGAGCTTAAATACCTCCAGTGACACTTACGCAGGAACCAAATGGTGTACATCAAAGTGTGCAGTTTAGAAGAAATTACTAGCATGAATATCCCACCCACCACTTAGTTGAACATGTAGACCTACAGACTTAATATTGAATGTACAAATAATTCTTTCATTGTTAAAATTTAAATAAACAACCACTTTCCATATTTTCCAATTAAATGCACGAACCTGTGTCTTATTGCAATTCAATTTAAGTTTAATTACATAATTTTATTTAAAACTGATAATATCTTAGTACATGCAGTAATATTACTAATCTTCTTGAAAATTTTCCTAATACTTGATCAGACTTAGATTGTACATTGACACTAGCAACTTATGACTATTTCTAGAAGAAAAATTTGGCATTTGAGAAAGTTTGTATGCCCAATAGAATCTCAATATTACATAACACCTGGGAACAATCAATGTCAGGGTTGTGAAAAACAAAATTTCCTAAAATCAAGGTTAATTTCAAAGATCAATGGCCAGTGGTTTTCAAGCATAAATAAATCATCCATGTAGTAATTGCATATCTAATAATTAAATGATAAACAAAAATTCTATTTCAGGGGAAAAAAGATATTTGAATGAAAAAGTAAGGTTTTAAAAATTATCAACTATGAAGCACCTATGTAAGTAAAGGAAGAAGTATATGTAAAAGTTTGTATTCAGGAAAATATTTTCCACAGTTTCCTATAGTGAAGGTCACTTTTTTCCTTATTTTTAATATTTGAAAAACTTGATAAAATATATGTATTATCACACATTCACCAGGCAGGATGTTAACATGCCAGGTAACATTAATTGTGTTAGTTTATAGTAACTGGTCTTGAATTATAATTAAAAAATAGTCAATGGCTGAAATAAAAACCATAATGTTTATTATTCATATTGAGAGAATTTATTTCAATTTCAATAATGTGACAATTATTTCCCTTTCATTCCCGATAAGCAAAAAGAGTATCATATTTAATTCTTTACCCATCAGTTTATTTCCAATACGCCATGGATACTTGGGTTATAATGAGAGCAAATCATTAGTTTACTTATGTGGAAAAAATTGAAGCAGAAAGCTTTGGATTGCAACTGCTTAGTGTAGGAGGCACAAAATCAACCATGTTGTTTAGAAGTAATTGTAAATTAGTTAAACATCTCCTTTTCAAATATTCTCTAAATTTGTCTATTTTATTACTTTGCAAATTTTGTTAGGAAGTTTAGCACATTTTTTTAAGCTTCATAATATGAACCACGACTTTTGCATGGCTTACATTATAAAAAAGTGAATCAAGTATACCACAGCAAGAAAAAACAACAAAGGAGACTTCAAAGACTAAGTCAAAATAGATATTCTTTTGCAGTTACCCAGATTTTAGAAAGAAGTTTGATTGTTTCACAAGAAAGAGGTAAGGGGGAGTATGCAATTTGGTTTGCATCAATAAATACATACTTCAATTCCAAACTCTAATATCTTGAATTATTTCTTACAATCTCTCAATGGTAGATTCAGGTAGTGATGCCAGGAATGGTGATGGCAGTGATCCAGCCAAAGGATTTCCTGCTTTCAGCAGTCTTCCAAATCTGTCTGGCTTCCAGTAATCTGCAGTTCGGAACCATTTTGCCAAGTACTCACCCAGCACACACTGTGACCTTTCTGAGAGCAGCACACCTGCTAGCTGAAAGAATGAATGTATCAACTTACATTAGAATTATTAGTTCTGACATATTGGTACACATCTCAATAATATTTCTTCATTAAAATTATTTTTTGTGAAAAAGTATGTTACTCTAAGAATATGGGAGAGTCCATTCTCACTTTCCTACATATTTTCAGTGATTTCCAGTATTCTCACAATCAAATAAATTTAAGTATGCTTTCACTATGATCCTGATCTGCCAATGCAATCATACACTCCTGATTGGGCCCCATAGATCGGGAAGGTCTCAGGTGAGAAGTAAAACAAGGAGTAAGCCAACACCAGGCACCCGCCCATTTGAGCAAGTAGCTAACAACAGCACTTTTCAAGTCCTATAAAATGTTTCTTATTATTGCTTAACGTAAAATAAAGAAAAAGTTAAAATTTGCATAGTTAAATGGACGATAAAAACAAAATTACACTAGTACCAAGCATACTGCAATAGCACAAGAAATGTTAGCATGAATTTTGAGAGATATTTCACAACTGTAAAATAATACAAGAATGGCACTTCCTTTTTAAAATTTTAGAGTCAAATGCAAAATAATAAGACGAAGATTTTGAAACCCTTTAATGAAAATCAACAAATACAAGCAATTTCAGGAACTGAAAGAACCATGGCGGCTCCATGGATCTACATTGAGGGTTTTAAGTGCCAATGAATTTTCCTCTGGGACATAAGAAATTTTGCATGCAAGCCAAACACCAAAGGACATTCTTAAGTTCAAGTGCCTTCAAAGTACTTTTGAATGACATTGCTCCTCACCTTGTTCACAAAAAGATCCTTGCTCTCCACATCATTCAACAGATCAGCTGATGCTATTATGGCAGCTGTTTCTCCACCACGAGCCCTTACGTATCGCGCCAGGCCTTCTCCTCCAACACTGAGCCGCTCATCTGCATGCTGAGACCAAAATCGGAAGAAATAGTGGAGCACCCACATTCAATACCCATGTCAACACTTACAACAGCACCCAAGAAGGCCATCCACCATATAGCGGTATCCTTGTGGAGGGGATATGGGCTATCATGGCTGAATATTATCATGGGAGACACTTCTGAAGGGGTGCTGCCTCCAATGACAAATATATAATTTGGCAAGTTATACAATATTGTTTACAGTGTTTTTTACAAAAAAGGAGTGACCTTTTGGTCACACAAGGTATTTTATTAGTGGAAAAAAAAGTATTTCACACTTTTTGGCTATATTGCATCAAATTTATAGGACATTTAAATTACATGAATTTTAGTCTACTATATTGGTTGATATAAGAAAAAGAGAAAAAAAATTAAAATAACCATTAGCATTGAAAATCAACTTTTGGTAAACAAAAAACTAACAGCTTATCATTTTGCAGTGATCATGCTTAAGTATAGGGGCAAATGATTTTTTCACAAACCAATACAAGAAATGGCCATTTCAGTATCATTATTTCCGTATCTCATGCAAAAGTACAACACATGCGCAAGAAGGTTTTAGTACCAGATATAGAAACTGTAAGCACACATCAAACAAGAATCCTTGTCTGAAACATCTGACACCTGGTCTTTTGCCTACCAGCCCCCTCAGAGGGTAATATGCAAGTGAAGACATACAAACCGGCATGAGATAAAACACCACAGGATGAAGCTCTGAAAATATCTCTGCAGGTGCTGCAGCCAGTGAGCCACTAGCTATGAACTCTTTCAAAATAGGATTCATTTTGGTGTACAACTGTTGAATGCGAGGGGAGATCGCTGCTCTTGCATGCACTGGAAAATGGAAGGAACTATTTTCATGATTTCCTTGATGTATTTCACATAAAGTAAAATCATTATCATATTAGAAGCACTTCAGGATATGCATTGATGATTACTTAACTCTGTCATCTGCAAATTCACATTAATGCAGAAAATTCATACCAATTCTGACCAAGGCAAGTGACTTTTACGTCATGAAATTTCTGCATTATCATATTTCTTATTTCCTCATTTAAAGTATTGTTACCAGTTTGCAGCAGCAATTAAATTTTCTAAGCATACATAAACCATGTTAAAAATTACATTTGAAAATTTTAAATGATAATATTTTGCTACTCTACCAGAATAATTAGTTCTGCATTCCTCTGCCTGTTTCCTCCGGAAGAAACAGACAAGATCCTCTGGGCCATGAGTTTTTTCTTTCACCGTCTGGATTGAAACAGTAGTTGTTTCATCACCAACTACCAATGATGCTGCAGAAAAAATAAGTTCACAGTATCTTAAATCACTTGTAGAAGGACCGATGTTAGCAAAAATACACTTAAGTACATTAAAAAGTTGTAATTGCAGACTTGAGCTGATATTACCTGAATGATTGTGCACCTTTGAGCACAGAGTCAAATTATTTTGTAACCATCTAAGTCTATTCAACCCCTAGATATATATTTAGCATGGCCCCTGAAAACTGCAGCAACTGTTACCATAGATGTGAACTTTGGTTAAATATTTTGGGCTTTAATATTATTGCTATATTTATCCCTTGACCCCATCCCCTTTTTGAATACTCCACCTGCATAATCTCATTATCTCCCAGTTTAGTTGAGGACTTGCATGCAGGAGATGACCCAATAACCCAGTTAACGACTGTAGTCGTATGCTTCATCATGACACACCTCCACTAGTTGCTTTTCTGCAATGCATTCCTGCTCCATATCTCCACTGGGCACATCCCAAGTGACGAACAGTTGGCAGAGAAATAAATGCAGCATTGTGGCTGCATACATCACAAGAAGAATTATCTCTATGCACCCAGTAAATACAAAAAAATAGGACTTCATTCTGCATTCATAGCTATCTGCCACAAAGGCGATGCAACTCAGCAATTCAATGGCTTCATTTCCCCTACTATTGACCAAAACCTACCTTCTCTCCACTGTCCACAATACTTGGCATGACCCCCTGCCTTCATGTAGGCACAGAATTCATACACTGGATGCACTATGGAGGGAGAGACTGCTCGGTGGAGATTGTATGGGCTCTTGGAAGGTCAGTTGGCAACATTTGTTTCAAGGACATTGTAGATTCCCACATAGTTAGGTGAGAATTTTGAAAATGGTTTTGCCATTTTATTCAAGCATAGAGATTGAGAATGACGGCTTGGTTGATTGATATTACATTTTTGTTTGTTAATAGCTTGCTTTGCTAGACATAGCATTTCCAGCACTCAGTCTTTGATTTGAACATACGGGAATCAAGGAATGAGTTTTTGAGGAATTTAGACAAAGAAAAGAATTTCATCAATTTCACGACTAATAAATTCAAGACATTGGAAGTAGTAGGAAACTCAACACACACTCTCACACTCAGGCCTTGCTTGATATTTAATTCTTTGCATTCTCTCCATCCATCACCAAATCTCTCCTGGTTTGAATGATATTTTTCTGTCATATATCCAGAACCTTTTAGCCCACCCTAGATGGAACCCAATCACTTGCTCTTCCTCAACCTTGACCCTGAGTAAACACCACAAACTGCAAATGTTGTAGGAAGGACACTATTTTTGCCCAGCCAGGGAGGTAGAACTATCGCTTTGTTTAGGATCATTTCTGCTGGCAAAACTAAGAGCTAATACATTATCAATTATAAGCAGTTTGCATTATAACAGTTCTCGTAATGTAAATAATTCAAATTAATTATGCACACATTTTCCATTTTCTCAATGTGCAAATGAAAACTCAATTCTTTCCCCTTCTGGATGATAATGTGCTATTAAATAATCACCAGAGTAATAAATCTGAATGTCAATTTTTTAGATAAGGGTATAGGTTATCTCATACCAATCCCTATACAGTCTGCAAAGGTCACTTACAGAGTTGGGAGGCCCAGCTCCTTATCCTATGGTGCCTTTCGTCTCCCAAGAAGTTATGACATGCAAATAATTATGCAGTTTGTGTGAAGCCAAGCATGCCCAGAGGTCACACCCATTATTTAACCAAGAGCTCAAATAGCCAAATACTCCACCCGCAATGTGGCCATACATTTATTAACTTTGATTTAATGTTATTACTCTAGGAAAAGCCTACTTTTATGTGGATACATATTTAAAGTGAACAGAATAAATTTGTGGAAATAACTTATCTAAATTTTCACATGTATTTATGTGATAATGAAATATTTAACTACTCAGATTTTCTTTGAGGATTCATTATCAATATTACCATTTTGATGTTCAAAAAAATAATGAAAATCAAATTCAAATAAGGTAGTGGGGAAAGCAAATGATTTTTACATTATGAAATCTCTTCATTTCAATGAAAAGTGAATTATTATTAAGTGCTAGGATTAAAAACAAAGAAAAAATACTTTGTTAAAAAATTAAATGATGATGTAATTGATTTCCACATTTTTCGGGCTGCGTCCGCGTATGTCGTTTAAATGTACAACAGTTGTTGTTGTTACAACTGTTGTACATTTAAACGACATACGCGGACGCAGCCCGAAAAATGTGGAAATCACCTACTCATCGCCGCGGAAACCTTCGAACGAACGATGATGTAATTGCTTGAATTAAATAGTTATCCCATTTGGCAAATAAAAAGTTTTCATTCCGAAGGTTAGGTATGAAGAAAAATGTAAAGCTAATATTATTAACCTTTTTATATAGATCAAGGTAGTCTTGATGGACCCCAAATTTTGGAAGAGGAAAGGATCACATGGTGAGCAAGAGGAGAAGTGGTGGAGGTGCTGTTGACTTTGAAGAATATGGAAGAGAGGTCAGTGGAGGGTGAGACTGGGGGCAAAGACATAGTCCATATGAGTTGGGAAGAAAGTCTCCTCTTGCAAAGTTTCCAGTTGCAAACTTTTCTCATCCAAAGTGTCTGTTTGGCGTCAAATGGTAAGTTTACGGCTACATAGAGGTATCCTCAATATAATGATTAGAATAAGCCAACCTCTCTGATACTAGCGTTGAAATTCTGTTGTTCTCGTTTATAACCATGGAGTCAGACTTGGGAGATTAAGGGGGCAATTGCCTCTTCCTTGCTAATGGTATACATCTTGGATCAGCATATGACATTTTAATTGAACTCATTATAAGGCATATGAACTAAAACTGATGTCACGGATATAAGAGTTACTAAATGAAGTGCAAAACTTCTATTATTGTAAATATGATTGCTTTGATTATATTTGATTGTATGCTGAAAACTATTACTAAATCAATAGAAAGTTTCCACATTATTTAAAGTGTTTAATTCATGCTGTGGTAAAGTACGAAGGGGCAGATTACATTAAGTCAAAGAATGCACATCAAATGAGAAGTTTTACTAGCTCCACAAGTAGATACCCAGAGCTTTTAAATCAATGTTGAACAGACTTAATTTGTCATCATGGTTTCAGGGTGAAATCCAAAGATCGTAGTTTACCCACAGGGCAAAGAAAATGCAACTGAGTATCAATTGTCACTGTGTGAATTGCTTACATTCAATAATTTAGGGTATCTTCTGCCTGTCTACATGCCACCCAAACAGCTTCTCTTCCTCCCTCTGCCCTGCTTACCCAAAATTCTCACTTCCATTACAGCCTTCAACATACCACCTTTCTTCAGTATTTCTTCCATCCACTCTCTCTGCCTCTTTCTCTAGAGCTTCTCATCTTTGCCCACCCTCCTGCTTCACACCCTTGCATTTGCCTAACTCTCTCTCAATCATCTTCCCTCCACGCTCACAATACGTTCATCTTGTCATGATTAAAGAACTTGCTTTAGCAAATGTGATAGTTCGTGGAATAAAAGTCAAATTATTTCCAGATAAAAATGCTGCTTTTTCTTGTTACCATCAATTCAAAACATTTATTTTAGCCTAAGCTAATACAATCAAATTTCCCATTAGAAAATTCTAGCAAGTCTTTTTCTTGTATTTAAGTTAACCATTTTTTTGTGATGTTTTTCTTTCTTTGAAATCAAAAAATATTAGAAATAGAATGGACAATGGAAGTTGACATACCAGTTACAGAATGTGTTATTTCCATAGCTAAAGTTTGGGAGGCATCTGCTTACTGCCATCAATAGGCATTTACATTTCAGTGTTTTCCACCACCTTTGATCTCCTGTATACCATGCACATTTTAGACCCTCAATTTTAATTTGTATTTTAGTTTCATGTGTTTTATATCTTTCTATTAAATTTCTTTATATTTGCATTCTGCAAAAATTTTAACTCTATTAAATTTAATTTTCAGTTACCCACAACAATAAACAAATACATTTAGCAAATCAAAAAACATCTAAATAAAGCACCAAGAATATGAACCAAATAAAAACTTTAAGGCACAATATAGACTACACAAAGAGAACTATCTGATATCTGGTTTTGTGCACTACGTTAATTGTTCTGGGTCTTCATTCCTCACATGCCTGGAAAAGTTACCAAATGAAGCAATGACCATCATGTAAACAACAACTTTCAAAGAATCACCCTATGTACATAAGATAAGATATTCAACTAATTTAAATGTCAATGAGCTCAAGGTCCAACAATTGTTTTATGGGATCAGAAAATCTTATCTGATTGAGTTCTAGAAATAAGTTAAAGTTACAAAGTTGCTAGATTTTTAACTTAAGCTGCAAAGCCTCCCTAAATTGCGATATAACTCATGTTACCAGCTTGTGTGTAAATTGCAAAGACTATGCTTGGAATTGATGGAATAAAAAATTGAACGAGTACCATGTTCAATTAATATAATCACCTGGCATGCTAAAGACATGTCAGTTAACACAGAAAGAACACTAATCCAGAAAATTAGGGAATTAAAGAAATTTTCACCATAGATTGATGAATCAGGAAATGTTGACAAATATTTCCAATTAATTTCCCTTGCTGTAATTTCTAATAAGAAAGGTTCGAAAGAGCATTATTTATTCTGTAAAAAATGTCAGAAACAAAAAACTGCAGGAAATTATTTAAATGGACCAATGTATACTAATGTAAACAAAATTGCATGGATAAATTGCAAGCACTTTGTACTAATGGCACAGCTGAAAATAATGGAATGCTCAAAAGCTCCATTCAAATATTATGGGAAGAATCAACCCCAGCCATACTCTTAAAAGTGTGCAAAGGATATGGTGAGGGAAATTAGAGAGGAAAAATAAATTAATAATTAAAATTAAATTAAAATAAAATGATATAGGGGTAAGAACAGAACAAAAAATTAAACCAGAATATGATAAAAAAGCTCTGGTTAATGTATATTAGATAGCATTGATCCTTGCCCTTATCAAGCACTCACTCAGACAGGGCTTGCAAGAGATTTCTCCCTGCACCACCAATCATAGGTAAGAAAATAAATGCAAATTAATCAGGCATACTTAAGCTTGGATGTAATAAATAGCCTTGATCCTTGCTAGTCACAAGAACTTGCACCATGAGGGCTTGTGAGAGATTTCTTCCTGCGCCAGTGGCCCGCCAATCACTCACTCGCTTGGGTATGTGTAAATGCCATAACCCTTTCAAATCTCACTCGCCCAAACAGGCCTACCATGGAATCTCTTCTGATGTTCGAAAAGTGAAGAGTCAGGCGTGATATTGTGGAATCGAGACATAATGAAAACTTCGTTGCAATTTTCCACAGTTAAAACTTTATTGCCGACCATGGTTTCGATACACTGTATCATCTTCAGGTGAGGAAAAATACAAGGAGAAGGGATATATATACACAAGTTACAAGAAGGGGTGGCAGGGGAGGAGGGAGCGGGGGAAGTAACTTGTGTATATATATCCCTTCTCCTTGTATTTTTCCTCACCTGAAGATGATACAGTGTATCGAAACCATGGTCGGCAATAAAGTTTTAACTGTGGAAAATTGCAACGAAGTTTTCATTATCTCTTCTGATGTTAGTCGTGTAACTCTCACTTTGGGAAAGGTAAGGGAGGTACCCAGAAGCTGACAGTGTTTCGACTGCTTAGCAGTCCTTCGGAGAAGGATTCTGCCGTGGATTCTTTCCATAATATTCAAACCATTGCAGTTGATCCTTCCATAATATTAAAACTGTGATAGTTACCGCTCCTTTTAATTTGTTCCAAAGTTCACCCTGAAAACTTGGATGCTCAAACTTTATTTATTTGTAAGAGGAATGCAAAACAATTTCAGTGCACAGGTATCTTAGTATGGTTGATTGTGGTACCTCAGTAGAAAAACAATCGCCAAATGCAAAAATTTGGCCAAATTATCACAATATTTGAATAACTAAATGAGGAAAAGAATCATTACTATAAATGCAAGTTTAACTGAGTTTGAAATTCATTGCATCTTCATTATATTACATTATATTATATGATTCATCTGAGACAGAAAAGGAGTAATTATTTACCTTTTTACAGTTTGTCCATTGGGATCTGTGCACACCTTACAATCCCAATGAGCCCTTAGTTTTCCATGGGGCTGGACCACCTATTTGACCATACCTATTGCCTGAGGAGCGACTCAAACTCAACCTATGGCAGATGAATATGTTGTTTACTAGACTACCCCTAGCTGGCAAAAACTGTGAGCACTGAAATGGTGATTGCAAAAACACTATGAACATTCTTTGAAGACTTGCTAAAGCATAGGTGCGTTGAGAAATTCTCTCTTCTGCCCTAACTATCAAAAATTTAAAGATATTATCACTGAAAAGCCTTGATCATAAATTTTTTGTAGCTCTTTTGACCACAGGCACAGATAAAAGGAGCTGTGTTAAAAGAAATTAGCCCAAGTACCTATCCCAATGAAATGGGAAAGTTATTAATAGAATAAAAATATTATTGTAGATATCTTCTTTGTTTGATACTTTAATTGTTTGTCATTGAATTATTATTATTATTATTACTATATTAATTCAAAGGAATATTTTGTACAATTAATTTTACTTTTTTATTTTCACAATATAGTTTTACAAAAGAAGCACTAACAATTTTAGAAAGATTTACCCTGTCCAATCTGACAATTTAGTTCATATACTAAGCCATATGTCACCCACAGAGAATGTGTGCATTTGGTATTTTCATCCTGTTAGTTTCGATGATTTCATGCTTATGACTGTGTAAGAAGAGTTACCTTAAACTGATGTCTATCTGAAATTTTTGTTTTATAATGCAAAGAAATTGAGATAATTATCTAATCAATTGATTCCATATTATGGCATAGAAGAAATTAAATAATAAAGAGAATCCGGAGAACAATTTCACTCAAATGGCCTCCGCCCTACCAAGGACGACAGACAAGATTTCGCTGACGAGTGGGAAGGATTGAGACGAGGGGAAAGAAGGGCGGGAGGGGGAAGGGCCACCCTTAGTTAGAAACGCTAGTCGCAAAAAAGTAAGGTAAGCCGCCTTCGACAGGTCAAGAGGAATTCCCCAACTCGGGAAAGGCTGTCAAAGCGGAATCAGAGAAAATGCATCACAACCGTCTCGGATGCCTTCACCAACGCATGGCGGGGACAGGAGGAGTGAGTTATTACGAGCGATAAGACGCCGAGTTCTTACGCTTCCTCCTGAGAGCATTAGTTTGGCCGCAATGACATCGAACTGCAAAAAATCTCATTTCGCCTGCCTTTTACTTTGACGCATTCCTTTAACTTCCCCCTTTAACGCCTGCCTTTAGCTCTGTTTTACTCTTATGTCAGCTACGTACGGCCTCCAAGCATCCATTAACATGCGGCACCAAGGCTGTAGCCACCAATTGAAAGCTTCATGATGTTTAGCCACAACTTGTTCTAGAGACAAAAATACGAAGTTTTCCTCTCAATCCCATAAGAACTGCAACAGACAATATTTGAACTTGGGTCAAATATTGGGCAGTCGGACGGATATTAAGACAATTGCCTGAGAGTAGCTGAAACCAAGGATAACGCACTTGGCTAACATGTTCGTGACAACTAATACATGTAATGCAATCTAGAACGCTCGAAAATTGAAACCAATGCATTGCACGGATTTTATACAGACGTGCACATGCGTTGTCAAAACATTTTTACAGCCACTTCGACTGTTGTTTCAGCACTCGTGTATGACGGCTACAATCGGCTCAGCTTTAGCAAACTCCAGACTACCACTTGATGATCAAAAACCTAACCCCTCCACTTCCTCTTTGTCACATTCTTTAATTATCATTATTGAAGAGTAAGTAGCTTTCAGTGGTATTGAAATGGGAAATAACGAGCATGGCCAGGGCCGGCGCATTCTAATTGCCTTACTATCAGTGACGTGGAGAATGGGGCACCGCGGTCATAACTCTGTCACACTGCATGCACAACCTTGGTTCGTATTATTTCAATAAATTTCAGTACGCCGTCATTCTTAGCTTAGTCCTAGATCGAACAGAGGATGGATAATAGCAGCTAACTGGAATAGTCGACTGACGACATAACTATGCCTTCGCACACTTCCAGTTCGTAGACATTTTGAAGGAGAGAAAACGAACGCCTACCCAACCATTTCGTTAAAGGAATGCCGGTGTCTAATCAACACACGGAAATCATTGAGTGACGTCACACCGAGAACGCCAACTGACCCACAGGATTGAATTAAACCCCAACGAACGTCAAGTATTTCACGTTGAATTCCTGCAAGCCACAAGGTAAACATTTTTTAAAAATATGCTCGCTAGGCTCAGAACTAATAAGTACTAGAGAAAGGGAAAGCGGAATGGGAAAATTTCTGTGAGGCGTCTACATTGGTTGGGCCACATTTACCACACGTACTCGTAATCACGTATGTAGCTCAATATAATTCGGTACAGTGACGCGGGATTCGTCAAACGGGAGTGCGGGAAGACGTTAGATGTGAAGCAGTTTCACTTTAAGAAATGAGATCGGTAGTTAAGAGGTTGTCAAGCGAACGAATAACTACAGAAGAGTTCTCTTTTAACATCGAATATTGAAGTCGCCTCATATCGGCAGGTTACAAAGAAATTTCCAGGGCGACGAAACGTACTAGGTTTTCTTTGCACAATAAACATGACAGGGCAAGTTAACAAGCACCGGAGACATAATACATGATCGCACATCATCATTAAATATAAAGTTCGTATCCCAACAAACCCTGAAACACCAGCTTTTAGGAATGTGTATTTAAGGGGTTTTAAAAAGAAAAGCAAACTTACCAGACACCAAAATCACCAGCACAACCCACGACGACGGCCGTGGGGAAGCCATCGGAACCCAGTTGTCAACTTCTTTCACCACTCCCGTACTCTGCCCCTAAAATCTGCGGAATGATGCACCCTTGAAAGACAGCAGTCTCACCTGGCGGGGACAAGTGTGCCGCGGAATTCCACCAGGCGTGCGCATGCGCGTATTTTCTTGGAAGGGGAGCATATGGAACTTGAATGACACCTGATCATGAAGATATTTTTCCATTTACTTCTCTCATTCCTTTGCAATTGGCGAACTGTCGAAAGGCACCGCTTTAAAAGGCAAGTGTGCTAATTTGATGTGACCATTTTTTCTCTCTGCTACGTCTTTTGCATTTGCGTCATTGCGGAATATATGTTTCTGCATACGAAAATAATACAAACAGCCAATATACTGAACTTTTTAAATTTAGCGATAACATAGAACTTAAAGAGCGAAAGTATACGGAGGATAAATGATAGGGCTGGTGAATACACGACCTAGGAAAATTCGTCTGGTAATGAAAGAAAGTATTCATGCAGGAAATCCAGTCTATTTTAACTCCTCAGCGTTATTTTAAAACGCGTTTAACACGTCCTTTTTGATTAAATATTCTATCCACCGAGCAGAAAAATAAGCTAAGTAGAATATCGTGTCGGAATAAGAAATACAGTCGTGGCCATTTAGTTAGGCTCTTTGTCATAAAATGTGACGGGAGTTCAAAGTTTCTGGACAGTGTTCAGATAAGGTTTGTCGGCGACTTTTAGGCGATAAAGAGAAGCATGCATAATTCCCTACTAGAAGTCGTAAAGATACTATATTTCATGTTGTTCGGTTGCATGTCGAAAATTATTCTTTAACTTTTCAATAATATTTAGCGAGACTTCAAAGCCATTAAAGAATTGAATTCCACGGGCCAGCAAAACCATTATACTCAACCTAATATCTACATCACCACATACACTATGATGACCTGTACCAAGAAGAAAGGCACACTAGTAGAACATACACGAATTACCAGGGATTCGTTACGAGATATATTGGTATCCAATTCATCTACCTTCTTGTGTAATTCTTAATCAATATTATTCCTGGAGTTCCGCTTGAGTACAATTAAACATATGCGTATACGATGGCATACCTACGCGGAAACGAGGCAAAATGTTATTAAAGGGATTAAGGAGTGTGTCCAAGGCACATCCCAGAATTTTTTCATTTTTCTTCCCGATGACCTCTTAAAAATAGGAATAAATAAGAATAACATCGATATATTATTATATTTGAAAGGCTTAGACTAGATTTATATTTGAATTATGATTTAAATACATCCCATATGCCAATTGAGATTATGCTAGATATCCACAATTACTGTCGGACCGCAGCATTTAAATTTCAAAGCGAATGTGCGATCACGCAGAAAATCTTACCTTCAAAGGGAATACGGAAAGAATCAATGAGGCAAACCCTAGATCTGTCATTATTTATAATAACGTGTAGACTATGAATTATATTAAATTTCCTATTAGAAAAAATATTTTCCGTAAAATATTTTCGCAAAATGTCTCAAAACTGACTAGAATATTTGAGATTATTATAAGCATACTAGTTTATATTCTTCATACTTTATAATTCGCATAAAACAAAAATACTAGAATTGCTTCAATTTTTGATACTTTAAAAGGGCGCAAAAGTTCTCCATTCCGGAAGTGACGTCAGAGGCGGTTTGTAAACAAATGACTGTACGACATGTGACGTCTCGCAGTAGTAACGCTCGGCAAATTAGTTAACTTCTAATGGCAAATCAACCGATTTAACCACATAGATTATGCGTTGAGCAACTAAGAATTTGCACGCTTTCTTCTGCATTAACCTTGTCACCGTTGTTAGTCTGTTAACCCTAAATATTGTCCAAATTCTTTACTTAATCCCGCTTTTCATGGCGGATATCAGTAGTCTTCACCTTCTTAGATCATACATACGATTGCGGAACTGGTCACCTTTCATTTAATATCCCTATCCTTGTTATCGGATAGTTAGTGTAAACTCTTCATATTTATTACACGAAAGGCGAAGTTCCCGGACCATTTTCTGGAATAAAAATAACAAATCGCGTGGCAAATGAATTACATGCCCGAATTGATGAACTATGTGCTACCAATTTACATGATATAAGAATGATACAACGTAGCTTTAATGCTGAAAACTACATAGTGGACATTTCTCTCACAATCAAAGCTTTAAATTTACTACTATTAATTACAAAATCAATTACGCCCTCATTATTTCAAGTATTATCACCATTTTCCCTTCTTAGTCCCAACATTCCTTGAATTAACCGGTAATATGTAACTAAATATTTGACGCACGTAGGTGCTATATAAATGAAGACATTGAAAGCACAGCGCACATGTTATTGTATCAGTCATCATTACTTGAGTTGGTAGATTGTGCACGTGCGACAGCAATAGCA
The DNA here is from genome assembly GCF_022747635.1 of Hetaerina americana. NCBI lineage: Eukaryota > Metazoa > Arthropoda > Insecta > Odonata > Calopterygidae > Hetaerina > Hetaerina americana. Next base: position 15,343,238 of record NW_027287095.1, read on the forward strand.
AAATCCAGATACGGGACCTTACCTGCTACCTCATAACCTTTGATACCGGGTATCTCGGGTTATCTACCGATTTTGTTGCAACTGATTTGTTTTTTCAAAACATCCACACTTGATGGCAGTTAATAAACATTATTTTCGCGAGACAATTCACAATTCCAAAAAGTGGGTATTAACAATTGATCTGTTATGTACCTTCTTAGTTTGTAATACTTTGTAGTTTAAATTAATGTCATTTGGCAATTTGTAAGGAATCTTTTTCACAGCATATGTATTCATAATAAGTAAAAATAATAATGTTGGAGAAATATTAAGTAAATATTATTGTAAATTAGCACATTGTTTTCAGAAAGTTTGTAATTATGTTACTTAGCCTGTGTCAAGACATTTCATATATGGCCATCTATAATACCTTTCAGATGTATCTGTTAACAAACCTGGAGATACGCATGTGATTGATGTTGAAATTGAAGTGGAGAATGGTAATGAGTATAGCAACCTGCCAGCCTATTCCCTACGAGCACAGGCTCTTGCCGGCCGTTTATTCATGTAGACATTACAAACTCGAATAAATATAATGCTACTTTGTTGAATCTATTCCTTTCTCTTCATACAGTTCAAGTTAATGTCAGTTATGAATAAGGCTACCGAGAAAATACTAGCAAACGCAAACATAGAGTAGCAAATGAAATCCCTTCCAGGATGGGAAGTAATAATGTAGCATTTTATGACAACTTACTTGTTAGGATTTAAAATTCATCAATTTAAAATGGCTAATGAGGAACGGCAGCTTAATTACACTCTGCATTTTCCCTTGGTCGAAGATGAAAAACATTCACATTATTCCTTTAAAAGTTGCCAAACATTAAAACAGCGATGATTACAGCTGCAAAATAATCACGTCTTCAATTGTAAACATACATCTCAGAAATATACCCGCGAGAGGGAAAGCGAGATGCTCACATTAAGTTATACAGCGTATAATCGACCAATACTCTAATACTTCCCCTATAACCGTTCTTTTCAACGCTACACTTTCCGCAAGAATAACGTCTATTGTTTTCGAAGTCGTGAGTAGTTGATATCAAGAAATCACGCTAGCGCTACCGTAGACCTACCCTCAAAATTTAAAATAATATATTTTCAAGGAATGAATTAATTAATATTTCGTGAATACATCTGTTGCTTTTAAAAGAAGAGTTTTTATTTTAATAATTTAATTTTCCATAATGGTATATTTTTTAAAATAATTCTAAATTTACAGCGACTATTGAAAACATTGTAAACGCGCGAATTTGGCGCTCGCGTTTAAAGCAACGGTTGTATTTCGAATGCATAAGTAAATATTTTCATCTGTAAGCTATTTTTGGACCGAAAACCTAGTGTTCTAGAATAAATTCGTTATATTTGAGATAAAAAATTCTTTAGAAAGAAGAATGGAAAATGCTAGTGGTCGTAACAATGCTAAAACACTAGTTGAAATCACAAAACCCCTGGCAGAACAGGTGAGAATATCTTTAGAAGCAATATACTCATTCCTAATAAGAAACTTGGCGAAGTAGAACCAATAGAGTCTATAACTTACGAATAACAATGCTTCGAATATCTTTGTTTGCCCATTTTGTGCCTATTCTTACGCTTATCGCTGCATAAAATAATCTGCCAATGTCGTAAATGTATGAGGAAAGCATGTCTTCTCAAAAAATAATCCTAAAGCCAATATTGTGGTAGTAAATATGTATAAATGAGAGGCTGTTTCGCCGTTTTGAGACGTGAAGGTGATTATATTCGGTGAACCGCACCAAAATCCGGATGCGTTGTTCATAGTAAATACGCACCGTTCGGATTCTGTTAAAGATTGGTGATACATACTTCAAAGGCTGCTTTTACCCTTTGCTCTCATAGTATATCTGACCTGTAGTACCTAACCTTAATTCATTACACACCGTCAGAGCATTAATCTTTACTCTCTATTTAATTGAACTAACCCTTCACTGTAAGTAGTATCCATTAATTATTTTTAAAAAATGCAAAAGTAATATATTAAATTATTAACCGATATCTATATAATTTGTTCAACAATTGGATCTGCTTTTCAGCTGGCTCACTTTGATGAGTTCATCATTGGAGTTGAGGACCGACATGTGATTGAAAAGTTGGCAGACCTTCCAGTGACTGATTACTGCGGTAACTTATTCCAAGATGAAGCACTAGATCACTCAGCTGGTTCAAAGAACTCTGCATTCGAAGCATTGGAGAATATTACTGCTGCAATGGACAGCTTATCTGAGTTGTTAAACAAGAAACGGGTACTATTTTGCTTAGATTATCGGTGGATGTATATCATTTTGTCAGAGTTCCTCATCAAATATTTGGTTTTCCCAAAGGATACATCCTGGAAAAATTTGACCTCCAAAACCATCAATAGGTAAACAAAATTTTGGAAAATGGTATCCCCAAAAAAAATGGAAAAGCTAATATTTGGGAAGGAAAATCTGAAGGAAAGCTATTAAGTTTTAAATTTAGAAATGGCATAACTCTCATTTACACTCAGTATACACATTTACACCCAGCTCCAATGTCATTCTGGAGATGCTAACGTTAACATTTTGTGTTCAAGTAGGACCTTCAGGTAATTGCTCAAAATATAAGCATCTTTTTGAAATACCATAACTTGTAGGCTGGTGTTATATATTTTTTATCAATAATTTGGTTATCAACATAGTGCATATTATTTTCTCTTTTCTAATATATGTGTACAAGCTAATTACTTTAGTTTTTATGCATATACCAAATTAATAATGGAGTTTTTAAATACCAAAGAATTTTTTAGAAATTTTGGGATTAAAATAAGCCATGTCAATGAAATATACATAATTTCTGATAAAGTATGTCTAAAAAATAGAAAAACTTTTACAAAGGTAGGAAGAGGATTAATGAATAAGCTTCAGGTGCAATTACAAACAAACTAAGGAAATTATCTGATATCCCACAGTTTTAATGTGAATTACACCATTATATGGTAAGCAGAATATGTCATTACGCTAATGAATTCATGTATTTGTAATTAATGTATTTTCTTAATTGATCGGACTCCTTATGTAGTGTGTGCATGCGTGAAGTTTTCATATGATCTTTTCGATGTGTGCAAAATGCATGTTCTGTATCCTGTACAATTTTTGGTGATTTATTTTGAGAATTTTATGGGAGCAAATGACAATCACCAGGTTAATTGCAGGTTTAATAGACATGGAAATAGAAGATCCACAATCACTTAGCTTCGAGATAATTCCTAAGTAAATTGTGTTCATTATTTCCTCAAAAATAAAACAGGAAACCTTTGTTAGATATGGCCAATTTTTTCATGATCTACGTCTTCAGATATGTCATCACAATTTGAATGTCACAGCTGAACACTGGCTGTAATTCTATTATATTTTATAATTTCGAATAAAAAATTCAATTGCATGATGCTTTTAGTGGAGACCATAGTGGAAAAATCACTAAGGTTTCTCAATTATGATTATATCTAATCCCTTTCTGAGATATATCTAACCCCTTTCAAAATAGTAATGAATCACCCCTGATCTGAATGAATAAATTTCTAGCAACATTTTTGTGCAGATTCACTCTTATACCTTAGTTTTAGTTGTGTATGATGTTTGGTTGAGGAACTTGCTCACTTATCTTTAGCCATCGTTTGTAGGCACCTCTTCGGATTTGCCTCTTCCAAAGTTTAAAGTAAATAACACTTCAATAATTATGCCAACTTGCAAAAAGAATATTCTTTAAGCAACCCTGATAATAATTAAAAACATCTTGGTTTACAACTGGAAAATGAAAGCTAGATGTTCCTTGTTTAATTTTCTTTTATCATGCCTGTTGCAAAAAAAATGTGTCTAAGTATTAGTATTATAATATGTAGGTTGATCTGGTGAACAAATTTTCGAATTCAACTACATTATTGCATTGATCGTTTAAAAATCAATGTATTTTAATTTTCTTTCTCCAAGCTGAAAGTATTTATCTATATTTGGTTCACCACCTCCATTGGGCAGGTACTGTCAAAACTGGTGCCAGGCATCATAGTGAAATCCCCATCTAATCAGTTTGTCATGAATGATCATTTTGCCAGTGTTTTCCAAAATGAGGGAAACATTCATTCGCAAGTGTTTAACTTAATAATAATTATACGTAAGTGTTCTGCTGGTCAAGTACATGACGTAGAACATGGTCAGTATAGTGAGGAAAAGGAATAAAATAATAATAATTCACAAGAAAGATTACTACGCAGTACAAAGTGTATCACACAAGAGAAAATATCATTCTAATTACAATTTGTCACCCAAGAATTTCTCTATGCTGTAGTAAGACTTGAGGAGTAATAACTTCTTTGTTCAATTTTCAAAGCAGTCACAGTTGACTTTTTTTATGGTTATTGGCAGTTAATTATAAATAAGTGATGCTGCGTGATTTGGGCCTTTTTTTTAGAAATATTGAATGGTTGATTTTTCCGGTGCGCATTCACCCTTCCACATGTCAAGTGATCATGCACGGTGGAATTTGGTAAAAAGAAACATTGATTCTTTTTTACAATTAAAGAGCAATGTAAGATGTATATGCAAGGCAGAGTCATCAATTTCAGGTCCTTAAATAGTGGCTTTCCTGGGGTCCAGATTGGAGCATTCACAATTGCTTGAACAGACCATTTTTTTGCATCAATAATGCCTTCATTGATGCACTCGACTTCCCCCAGAAGACAATTCGGTAGGACAGGTAGGAATGAATTTTGGCATTGTATACAAGTTTCAAGGTCTCAAGTGAAGTAGTTAGGGAAATTTTCCTGATCATGTAAGTCAAAATGGCAATTTTATTAATTATTTCACAAACACGAGAATATCAGTCAAGATTTTCACTCTGAGATAATCCCAAAAATTTTGTGGATCCCGCTTGGTGAATAAATTAATGAGAATCTATTCTAAGAGGAAGACTTATATTAGGTGGATTGCGGAGGATGGTCATGTATGTAAAATTTTTACTTACATAGGCAGCATCAATGGATGCATCTGAAATTAAAAATTGTGTGGTGTCCTTGCTGTTTGCTCTATGTGATGCACTCACAATATCAGAGGACTTAAACAAGAAGAATGCTGATTCCTTGTTCACCAAATGCCTCAAGTGCCTGACGAGTTTGGAAGATGCAGCTTTGAATCATGAAGCCATTTGTGAGTTCAAGGTACAGGCATGTGTGCTCACTTACCTGTTCTTTTTGCACCACACTATGTTCTCTATGATGCAACTCCTTTCTTTTATGCTTTCAGGGATTCCTGAGCAACCTTATCAACTGTTTTTCAATCATAAAGACTAAGATTCCCAGTTTAAAAGATGGCAGCAGAAAGAATGCAGTGCAGCTGTATATCCTTCAATTGAAGAAGTGCCTCCCGCTTCTACTGAAAATTCTGAAAGCAAAGAGGTCAAGCAAAGATCAGCCGATGAATGTAAGTGATGAAAATGCAATGGCTCATTAGGTCATCATAGTAAAATTGTACTGCAACTATAGAGAACCATCCAATAATTTGGTTTGATAGGTTAGGGTAGGACCCACATTGTATTAAACCCTATGGTAAAAGGAATTCACGTATCATATTATGGAGATCCCTTGTGGAAGTGTCTCCTACATTTTCTAAGAAGTTGTGGTTTTCAGAAAATTGCACAAAATGGGTTTTTCTGGAAGTTTCCAAGGGCATCACCCATATTCGAATCAGGTTAATCCCTTAAGCCAATAGATGAATGCTCTGCCTACCACTTTCTCAAACTTATAGGTACCTATAGTGCACTATAAAGGATGACAACACTGACTACCTATAACATGTTGCATAAAATTAATCTATGGATCAAAGTATGCTGGCTATTGTAGCTGATGAGTCCTCAGCCACAGTAACAATGGGGTGTGTAATTTGCTGAATGAGAACATGCTGAAAACTAATTGGCAAATGATTTTGTGAAGAAATAGTTTTTCACCCTGAATCCATCAAGTTTCATTTTTTTGAGAGTAAATATTCCCAGGTCCCATTGGCTCATTCAGTAGTGCCACTCTATTGGGGGATATACCGGGTGTTTTCCAAAAGTAATGCCATTATTCTAATGTAATTCATGGAACAGATTTGCACAAACACTTAAAATTCTTCAAAGCACTGTCCTTGGGCCTCTACACATGTTTTCCTGCGATTCTACCTTGACTGATATGTGCCCTGGAAGGCATCTTCAGGGACCTCTCACAAGGTCTTCGTCATGGCTGATTGGATCTCTTCTATAGACAGAAAATGGGTTCCTTTCAGGGCTGCCTTAATCCAAGGGAACAAAAAGAAGTCTGCAGGGATGACGTCAGGATTAAAAGGGGGGTGGGGCAGTGTTGGCAGCTGGTGTTTGGTCAGGAACTCATGGACTTGTAGTGCATTGTGGCAAGGCGCGTTGTTGTGATGGAGTTGCCAGGTTGTCTTTTCTCATCCTAACAACCCTTTTTTGGAGTCTTTCCAGCGCATCCACTTAGTGGGCAGAGTTAATCTTGAGGAACAAACTTCTTATGGACCACTCCTTTACTGTCGAAAAAGACAATGAGGATTGTTCTCACTTTTTACTGCTCATTATTTCCTTCATTCTTGCCTTTTTGGGCTTGGGGGACTGTTTGGTGTGTCACTCAGAGCTTTGGCATTATTTTTCTGGGTCGTATTAAACCCAGGTTTCATCCCCAGTGACGATGTTATCCTAATAATCAGGTTCATTTTCAATACGTTGCAAAAGTTCACTTGGAATTTCCACTTGGTTGATCTTTTGTGACCCAGCTGGCATACAGAAGTTTACAATAACTGATGTCCTGCCGCTTCCACAGCTTTGAGAGCACTGAAACCGGTTTCACGGCAAAGCTCAGCGTCCCTCCGACCTACTCCAAGTGGTTTGATCCCACTCTGACCAATAGGAGTGGAGCAGGAAATTTAATTGCATTACTTTTGGATAGCACCCTGTATATTTGCCCATTTGTTCAATCAGGTGCAGCACCAGGGTACCAATAGGCTTAGTGTTAATTGTCATGCAGCTTTGCAAAGTGCATAAGGCTCCATTGCTTCTCTTTGGTGTTATGCATTTGTCTGTTACAGACCACCCATAATATTCACTATGATCCCTGCTCACTTGAAAGTGCAATCAGGATAATATTTTATCTCAGAAAGTGTAACAAGAATGTAATATAAATGAAGGAAGAAGTGTGTAATAAGAATCTGGTTTTTTACTCATATTATAAAATGTGGAAAGCTTACGAGCAATAATTTGATGTGCAAAATTGCTGTTTTTTTAGTAAGAACTTGGCCTGTTTTAAATAGAAATGCACATTTGACAATTTTCATGATGAGTCTTCTTCTTGAGTGGATTCATTATGCATGTATAAGGAATGTTATAGGCCTGCAATCTCAAAAAAATTTCACTCCCAGTATATGTGTACATATGATGCTAAGACTGGGCCTTAATGATATATGTATATTTAGTGGAGAATGAGTGTGAAAGCTAAGTACATTAAGTCTATCCAGTCACATGTTCAAAACAACTTCTTAATTCAGTTCCATTTCTGTACATGCAACATGGTACTACTTCTGTCACGTATGTACCATATTCTGTAGAAGTAAATTAATAGCCAAACCTAAATAGTGTAAGATGAAGAAGAAATTGTTGGCCATGTCTGAAGCTTCTACAATAAAAATTATTCACCCCTGAATGTTTCAAGTTTGATGTTAGAAATTTTCAAAGTCCATTTAGACATTCCATTGGGAATATAATTGATAATAACAATGATAATTAGTAGCGATAATTAATAATATTGCGTTGATAAACTAAAGACGTAATGGCATGGATTATGTACACACCTCAGCATGGTAAGGGTTCCAGTTCCTTTCCATGTCCTTGGTTTCCCAGGAAGATCTGGTATCTGAAAAATCACACCGCTTGAGGGAAGCTGTATGATTTTACAGACTTCCCAAGGGAAGCCCAGAGGCCACCCTTAGAGTCTAACCCTGGCCTTCTTGTCAGTAGTTCACTAGCCTACCCGCTGGAATAACATTTTCCCTTCATATGGATTAAGAATTAGGAAAACATTGATTTAGTTACATCATTTGCCCTAAGTATGCAGGCATCTGAGAAAAAAATTCAAAAAAGTTTAATGCAATAGAAAAGAATAGTTGCCAGTATTGTCACTAAGCCACTCTAGAAAATCTCTTGTAACAGCTCTGAAATGTGATGTGAATAGCACAGTTTTCTACATGCTAGACTGAACTAATAATGCTATCTAAAGTGCAAAATCGCAGTGAAGATGTTATAAAAGAAAGAAAGCTCAAGCAGTTTAACGCTAGAAGAATATAATTTTGTCCTGAATTCTGTTGAGGAAAAACTTATATATTATATATAATTTGATAATAATATTATTATGCACAATAAAGGATAGTGTTATTCACCAGTTGTGAAGAAAATGTTTCCATAGCTCTCCTACATCATTGGTGTATAACGTCATAATGGCCAAACAAGTTTTCCCTGAAATGCAGGATATTCACAGGCTGTAAAAATCATTCACCTTGAATGGGACTCAAACCCAGATCCTTCAGCTTCTTTGTCAAGTGCTTTAAACAATAATAGGTAGCTATTATTAGGTATAATATGCTACCTTGGTTGCTTAATGAGTGAAATCTCTTTGCCAAAAATGGAGGAATATAGGTTTGAATCCTGGTCAAAACAAACAATTTTTACAGTCTGTGGAAAAGCTTAACAGCCTGCATTTTGATACACATTAGCAGATGATGCCATTAAACTGACTGTTGCAGCATCTCCCACAGTTCTCTGAAGTTTTCTCTGCTTACTTTTTATATATTTATGGGTATAACAACTCATTATCCAATAATAAGTTTATAATAATATGAATACCTAATTAAAGCATAGCTGGTGAAAAATATTGGGTACCATCAAGCTGGGGATTGGGATGGTGTGGTGGCTAACATACAGGCTTCCCACCCTGAGGGCCCGAGCTCAAATCCCAGAGGCGACATATTTTTCAGTGGTATCTCGGACCCTACTTAAGGTGCTTTGTGGAGAGCACTTTGAGTGAGCACGGCATCCGTCGGAAGGGACGTTAAACTGTGGACCCCTTGGCACCTTTTGAAAAGAGTAGGCTAATGCCAATGCCGTGTTTCTCTCCACCCTTCCTTTCCCATCCATCCATAATGGTGCAAATGACCTTAGCTGTCAGTTGCCTTCCCTAAAAACCGTTACTACTACCATCAAAGCTGGGTAGCTGAGCCTGATAATGCAGAGGACATACTTTCTATTTCCACCCAAGGTTCTATCTCTGTAAGTCACTGGCAGCCAGCCATTAGTGGCTTTTGTATTATGACTTACTACAGTGTTACAGTTTTCAGTGTTTTAAATGATACTCTCATGGATTGTGAATTTCTTTGGGGAAGTCATATATATTCTCTTGATTTATTCATTCAGCATCCTCTTCCTCTTAAATCCAGGAGATTAGTCAAATTGATAGTATTATGTGTTGTATTTAAAAGTTTTCATTGATTTACTTTCGAATAAGAATCTATTTCTGGCATTTTTTTAGTTTTGGTTTTTGCTCTCAACAGTGTTTTCCTTTGATGTGAAATCTCCTTGCCTTTCTCCACTGCACCTCTTGGTCACGTCCAAACATCACATCCCAAGTAACTGGCCCCCTTTTTCTCTTCAGCGCTGCAGTGAGTCTGAGCACTATGTCCTGCAGAGAGTGAACCGCTGCTTGTCCGAGTTGAGGGACAACTTGCAGAGTGAGGGTGATGGCGTAGAGGGCAGTGCCACCAGGGGCCACCACCGTGAGCTGGTTGAGACAGCCTGTGGACAGTTTGTGATCCTGGTGGATGAAGCACTCAGCCTGCTGGCCATTCCGATGCATGAGACAGTCAGCGAAAAGACGCAGGCCACAACAGAGATTGCTCAGGTATGGGCTGTGTTCCCTCTCTTCCCTCTCAAGGCTCCTTTGCCCTTCCATCTTGGTGCAACCAGCTTCATCCGTTTGGAGTTGTGCATTGGAAGGAGTGCTGCTTACGATCTTAGAAATTGGAAAACGAAATCAATCATTGAGCCAGAATCAGAGGAGTAGCCATTTGAATGATGCACCAAGTACATAGAATGCTGCAGCCTCATTTTTACCAATTGCGACTTGAGTTAAGCAGAGACCAGGTATATTTATTTACAGAAAATCTTGGACTTACAGACTTCATGCATTCTAGGTGGCAGCTCATAAGTTTAAATTCATTCCTAAATTTGAAATAATGTGCATTCCTGTATTCCAACATATCCTTTTACATTACTCAACATTTTTTGTAAGGAAAAAATGACTTGTTGCTTGCAGTCTGGTCATAACCCATCACAAAGTTTGGCAAAATATCTCAGAACCATGCCATAGGGAACAATGCATATACTAAGAGGAAAAGTCGAAATGGCTAATGCCTGAAAATAGTTTATGAGAATCTTGATTACCTTGCTGAGATATATACATACGTGGGTTGTGGTAGTCCAGGGGGTAGAGCGTTGGACTGTTGACCGGAGGGGCCTGGGTTCGATTCCCAGGCAGGGCACTGTGGGCACCTTCAGCTCCACCCAAGCTATGTGATTTTTTGGGTACCAGATCTTCCTGGGAAACCATAACCGGCAAAGGGAAGGGAACTGGTCCCCCTACCCTGATGTGTGAATTTCACACGCCGTCAGGCTCAGTACTGGGTGAACTCTACCATCACCTACCTTTGGGTTAATTACTGTGGTTATGGTTTTTTTTATATATACATGCGTTCCTTAATTTGATGATAATCACTCTCTTTACCTATAAATTGGTAGGGAAAAGTGTGAGGGACTATATTTGCAGTAAAAAATATTTTACACGAGCAATAAGCGTAGGTAAACCTAAGGTTCTAGTTTGCTTTCATTAATTTATGGATAATTTAATGGAACATCAGCCATTATAATTCAGTATGTTAATACCATCTGTTGACAACTTACATATGAACAGTCAATATCAGGTATTTCCCGTACATGATGATAGATGGCAGCTCCATCGCGCACAAATGACATATAGGGGGTGTGGCAGCCATTTAAAACTTTGAAATTATTATATACTTTTCTAGCCGGTTGCTGCACCCTCGCCATTTTCAGAGTGAGCCTTGCAACCTCTCGTATTTACCAGAAGAAATGTATTTAATTGAATTCAAAGTATAAAAACTATGAAGAAAACTAATTACGAAACACTGATATTCTTATACGTTCTCACTTACTGTGTCTGTGTATGGACACTGGAATACATATTTATTTTATAATTTATTTGCAAAAGACATTTAGTACACTACATTCACTGAATAAATACTCTTAGTATTTTTTCACACAAAAACTTTATGATCCTACTGCTTGTTTCAACCCATAGGGGACATCTATTACACAATACTAAAGTGTTAATCCTAATATTCTCTGTTATATTCGTCAAATGCATTAGACAAAGTAGAACTCACTGATAAAAATTTAACAGAGGTAGTACAATCAGAAAGATGTAACGTACTATCAATTAAATGGATTGAAGGATCCATATTAACTTCTTCCAAAAGTTACAGTTACTACACACGCAGAGGAAAAAAGTAACACAGTAAAACTCATTTCCCAGTATCTTTTAAACAAATTTAGGTAAACAAAAATTGTGAGGAAAACCATAGAAAAATAAGTGAAAAAGAACAATTCTTCATGTGTATAAATTCTTAGCTGGAGGAGTTTTTCAGTTTTGCCACCTGGTTCCTTCTCTTGCACCATCCACTTAAATATGTAATATAACCAAATGAGAGAGTCTAATCACTCATTTCAAGGCACTTTATCTTCAAGTAATATTTAAACAAAAGAGTTTCTGTTTCTTGCAAAGCGAGAAACGTTCAACATCGAAACTAGATTATTTTTCACTTTGTCAAGATTACCAAGAGAATCTGTTTTTATCATTTGGCCTATGCACTCCCTGAAAAAGAAAAGGACATCAAAATTGCAAGCAGTTAAAAGGTTTTAAATGAAGGAAGGATTCAAGGAAGAAATAACACAAGTTTTGCCAAAGGTATTGACTGGAATTCAATGACTTGAAGAATAGCTCCCGGAATACAAGTCTGTACTAGGATTATCTATACAGAAATAAAAATAACAACCTGAGTAATTAAGATATTGATTACTCATCTTGTAATTGAACTATTGAATCCTAAAAATTAGGCTGGAGTTGCCAAAGCCTGGTTCACACTAACCAATCAATTCCTTATTCTCTTTCTATCTGAGGCCACCTCATCTGCAGCAACCCTGATTCCCTGAATAACTTCCCACCAGGGCTTCATGCCTCTCTTATCTGATGTTGCTATCTGGACTTCCTCATGCACAAAAAATCCTAAAACATACATAAGTCCCAAAAATATCCCATAGTAAGAGAAGCAACACTTAATTTGCAAAACCTACTTCCGTGATGGGCAGTCCCAAAAGATTATTCTTAGAGATCTTGTCCCCTCCTCTATGACAACTAAACCATCACCAATCTACTCTCCAAATGCCACTCTGTTACATTAAAACATCCCATCCAGCAAACATTTCAAATCATCTTAAAACCATAGATCCCTTTCTAAATCCACTCCAATTCCCAAACTCCATGCAATCATGCATGCATCATGAAAACCCGCTCCATCCTTGTCACTAATTCCCTTCTGCGACAGCACTTACTCAAATATCTCCTGTCCCTTCCCTCAACAACCAATCACCCATAATGTATGCCCCTCTTTTTATCCTTACTCTTCTTTCCACCCTCATTCCCAATATTCCCTCTTCTTCTTGTCAGTTACTCCTTGCACTCCAATGAAGGTGGCTGGGACCACCTTCATTGGAGTACAAGGAGTACAAAAACTTTATAGTCCTAAGTGAATGTTTCTTTTATCACCTCTTTTCATTATATTTTCCACTAACAAGTTTCTGTATATGTGTGTGTGCACTCAACTACTGCACTATCTATTGACTATGTAAGTGCTTATGAATGTTGCCAGAGTATGACTTTTTTCCCGAAAGAGCAAAATAAAGTAGAAACATTTTTATTTTGCATTGAGATAATATTTTGTCACTCCATGCATGTATTTTATGCATGAACAACTTCTTTGAAACATATTATGTTTTATTGCTATTCATATAGGTATCTCCTTGGCTTATTGATGTTGCTAAGTTTTTTGGTGGAAATTAAAGTTTTAAAAGTATTTTATTTCAGGGCATTTCTCCCATAAATTTCCCACTCATGGATTCATTCACGTATTTCACATCCTCAGTTTTCAAAATATAATATATGAAAATGTACTAAATTTGCAGTTATAATTTATTTAAAAGTAACTTTATTCATTGTGACACTAAGCGATTCCGGATAATTTGTGAGGTAAGAAGTGTTTCCAAAGATAAATTGCCTATTCGGTTGTTCTTTTTGAGTAAGATCATTAGATTTTACTGTTTAATTGATTTCTGCAAAAATTATTCCATGAAGAAAGTGGCTGTGAATTTATGTTTTCTTTTTTATTGACAAAACTGGCAACCTCTCCAGAATGTTTGTTCCATCCCCATGGGGGAGTGTGGTGACAAGCTAAGAAACGGGCTGTTGGGATCCCAGGGGTGCACAGGCCACATTGGGCACCCAGAGAGCAAATTACATAAAAATTGGACGTAAATGAGTTATGAAATAATTACAGCGAAGTTATTTTTTAATTTAATTTTATTCCAATTTAGGGGAAAGATAAAAATCATTTGCATAGAGGAAGACTATCACAAATGTTGGGAGAGGTCATCATGTGCTGACTACACCAGAATTTTTTATTTAGGGACTGCTTTGTTGATAAAATATGCAATTCTTTTCTCATATAGATATTTGCCTGTGCATTTTTATTTATTTTTACATGGTTCGATTGCTGAGATAGATTCACGGTCTTCTTGATTTGCTTTCAATGGCACATTTTGCAAAGTCCATGCATCTCTTATTATGACAGTTCCTCAGTTGTTTATACCAAATTATTCCACTGTTGCAGGAAAACCAAAAGTTCAGGGATTGCGAGCTTTGTGATGTGCTGAGTCCTAAGGTTGAGAAAATATTGTGCCTCTCCATGTCGGTGTCTCATGTGGCGGTTTCCACAAAAGATGCAGAAGCCATTGTGTCCAGTGGCCAGCAGGTGAATTGACCTTGACCTGAGTTCTCCCTAAGTAACTCCTGTAGAATTCATCCAATTTTTTTTCTAGCATGCACATTCCAGTTCCCTTACAAAAACAAATAAGTCCATTAAATCCCTAGCATTCTCGATTTGGCAACCTGTGCTGTTACGTTTCAAGCATTTGAATGCTAGATAATTTGAAATTTAGGTTCACTCATAATCAAAATTAAGTAAGCTGCATATTATGCTAGATGGTGTGTGGTGTGATTTCATGTATTGTCTATGTGAAATTTTGAATTGGTGTAAATGAAGCAACATAGCATTGAAGCTACTATTAATAGCTATAAAAACAAAGTAATCACTTGCCATGTAGATGTCGTAGCTTAAAAATGATGATGGATTATTTATAATGGGAATTTTTGATCATTCAGTATCAGATTGTAAAATCTTTGCGGGTAGTGGAAATACACTTTCTGAATGAGACCTGATGAACATAAAAGCATTCTTAGGACTAGTTGATGCATGAGTATGACTTTTAGCTTTGGGATTTTTAAAAACAACTTATTTTGACAACCTAATGACACTTTTCCACAAGTTTATTAGTAACGTGCTATGAGTTTTGGTTCACAAAACCATCATCAGGTAAAGATATGTCAAATAATGACTACATAATATTTATGCATGCTTGAAGAAGGGGAAGGGGGAAGAGTAAGGTAGGTGGGGACATAGAGGGTAGAGATGGAAAAACCCATAGACAATGGCGAAACTAAAGGAAGATAAAGGAGCGTGGGGGACCAAAGAAATGTAGAGGCAAAAAGAGGGAGGGGAAAGGATAAGCCCATGTGGTAATCATAGAATGGAAGGTGGGGGGTAGCTGGCACCCTTGTGGTTGGATGTAGTCACTACTTGACTTGTCTTGTACCTGATGATGGTTCTGTGAACCGAAACGCCTGGTATGTTACTAATAAACTTGTGGAAAAGTGCAGATTTGTGTTCTCATAATGACGAACTTCCACTTTATCCCGCCTGAATCTGTTGAATGTACCTAATGACATCCTGGACTGAGGCCGAGATAATTTATTTCTTCAATTTCCCGCGGTAATGAAAACAATATGTGCATTGCTCAAATAATTAGAAATGTGTATTGCTCAAATTATTGTAATATTGCAAATCGAAATAATAGGTTGTTGCATGAAAAAAATTGTGAAATTGCCGCATGATTGAACACCTTGTTTCATTTCCTGTCATCATAAGTGGACTAAATAAGAAGAAATTTCTTGTTGATTTTGAAGGTTTTGAGAGAGCTTCAGTCTCTGAAAGGTGCATTTGCTTCCCTTGATGACAACTTTTATGAAAAAAACATACATGCAAGCAATCTCTCCGAGGCTCTGTTCTGCCTGGAACAGAGAGTCAACACTGCTCTCCTTCGATTGGTTGTTGAGGTAAGTTTGCTCTTGAGCTCACTCTGGAAGACACTTTGGGGATCGGGATTGGTGCGGTGGCTGTCATACTAGCTTCCCACCCAGAGGACCTGGGTTCAAATCCCGGTGGTGTTGAATATTTTTCAGTGGTATCTCAATCCCTACTTGAGGTGCTTTGTGGAGGGCACTTTGAGTGAGTACGCCGTCCGTCGAATGGGACGTTAAGCTGCAGACCCCTGGGCGCCTTTCGTAAAGAGTAGGCTAATGCCGACGCTGGGTTTCTCTCCACTCTTCATCCTTTCCTGTCCATCCCCTATGGTGCAAACGACCTCAGCAGTCGGTCGCCTCCCCTAAATACTACTACTACTGGAAGACACTTTTTGGTGTCATTCTGAAATTAGTATCCATTCATAGAGAGTAAACTTCTATTGTGGGAATTGAAATTTTTGACTTCTCTTAGCACATTAGGGAGTGAGTCTTACTTGGGTTTTCACACAGATCATTGTGGAAAGGAAATCTCACATATTATTAATACCATACATACATTTTCTCCCATTGGTCCAAAATTGGCAAAAGTTAAAAATAATGGAATTGTCATGCAAGTCCTACCTTGGTATCAAACTAATAAGGATGAATTTTGTTTATATGCTTTCTTCAAAAATGTATATCTACATCTCTGAGAATGTTTATAATAAACTTCTGCTAATGTAGAAATCGGCCAATATAAGGTGTGGTCACATTCATTGAAGTAATGCAGCAATTAAATGAAATCAATATTATTTGCAAAAATGCACATGCTTTAAATTCTGCCTCTAGGAAGGTGACCTTATTATTTGATTATTTTTATGTATCCAAAACTCTCATGATATATGAATTGGCAACTCTGCAGATAAATGAAAATTAAGATAATCAGTCATGCAAACCAAGATATTGGAATGAATTGTTTATCATACGCAAAAATTGGTGATATATTTTGTATTAAAATGTTTCATTGGATGAAATAAACAACTTAGTCACATGGTGGTTTTCACAATTCAATACTCTTTGTAGGATCAATTTTCTTCAAACGTCAGTGCTGTTGAAAGTAGCAAAGATGCCATTACTTATGTGTGATTCAGCTGAACAATTACTTTCTCTGAATATACATGGGACCTTGGTTGTGCACTTTGTGTCCTTTGTATGTTCTAATACAATTTGTTGAAAAGAGGTGCTGCAATCCTCTGTAGGACATTAGGCAATTGCAACTTTTGTTCTTAAGTGTTTGTACAGTACATTGATTATTATTGCATATTTGCGTCTTGGAATGTTAGGGTTGTAGATATCTGCTCTAATTGGAGTTTGCACTTGTGACTGGCAAAGCTTTATTTGGTTTCCTTTTGTGGGAAAACAAATTAACCTGTGGCTGCTGGCACAGGGAGAAATTCTCGCTTAAGCCCTGTGTGGTTGAGTGCTTGAGACTAGCAAGGATCAATGCTATTTGGTACATCCAAGCTAGAGAGTGCATTAATTTGCAATAATTATGCACTTATTTTATTACGTGTGATTGGTGGGCCGCTGGGACAGGGAGAAGTCTCTCACAAGCCCTGTCTTGTTGAGCGCTTGGTAAAAGTGAGGGTCAATATTGTCTAGTACACCTTAGCCGGAGTGTTTTTGCGATCGTATTTTGGTTTCATCGTTTGTTCTGTTCTGAGCACCCTATATTATTTTATTTTTTAATTTATTTTAATTTATTTTTTCTCTCTAATTTCCCTCACTGTATCCTTTGCCCACTATTAAGAGTACGGCTGGGGTTGATTTGTCCCATAACATTCATAGGGCTGTAGTTAGCTTTCCTTTTAATTCATTCCCTTTGTGGTTTTATTATTCTTGACCGAATCCTCTTTGGGTGGCATATTGCATGAGAGGTAGTTTTAAACCTTAGTGTAAAAATCCCTTCTCCTGTTTGGGAGATTGGTTCAGGATGAGGTTCAATCTGTGATTCTGTTTTGTGTGCATCACGGTGCGCAGGTGTTTGGTGATCCATTTGCCAGTCTCCTCCACCTGTTGGAGACGAGCTCCCGGGCAGAGGGACCACATGAGACGAGGTGTCCCGAGGATCTGGAGGACTTGATTGCCACTTATGACCTCCATATGGATCGCATGGTGCAAATTGGGGTGTTTGCTATCTCCTGCTCAAACGACAGAAAGAGTAAGTTCTCAAACATGTACGCTAGCATTCAAATGCATAAAACACATTTTATGAAAGTTTCAAAATGGGTATTTCACAGCTATGAAGCATTTTTGTATTTCATCGCATTGGGTAATGGCAGTAGCCCACCATCATGTATTCACTGTTCATGGTAGATCCCATGAGCTAGAATGTAAATATTTAGGATAAATGTATAAAAATTTGTCCTCGTAATGATAATAATACCTATTCATCCCCTGTTGACATTTACTTGGAGAACAAGATACATGAAAAAATACAAATACAGGTATATGTAGTTTAAAGTAGAATGTATGCAATATATAATGGTCCCTTCAGTGTAGTGCCATAATAATAATAATAATTTTGTTGTTTGTCACCAAATGAAAAATATAGGGCAAGTCAAAAAGCACATAATGACATAAAAATATGAGTTATTTTAAAGCTTTATTGTTATAATTTAAAAACTCTTCTATCCTCTAGTTATATTTTGCTCAAGTATATTTTCTTAACTTTACCACCAGGTTAATGAAATTTCTGGTTTTTATCGTACAAATTATGGTACATTATGTCGCAGAAAGGGAATGGAAGTAGCAGCTGAGTGTTTTCAGTTGAGGAAAAATTCCAAGTCCAAAAGCAGTTCTTTATGTACTAGCTATCAAGCCACATATTGTTCATTTGGGAAATTTGACACAGTTGGAGGGGGGGGGCAAGAACTGACTAATATACCTCTTCATATTTCCAGACGTCATGCAGAAACTTTGATTTTAGCTCAAAAAAATAAATTACTCCCTTAAGATCCCATTAGGTTATTATTTTTTTAACTTTTTATGTGATGCTTAGTTTCTGTTGTTATGTTGATATTATCATAAGTTATATCAAAAGCAACCATTTTCTGTGATTTTACAACACTTTCACACTACTTAAAATTGATTGCCTGTAGACTCAGAGTTTATCAGTAGTGATACCATACATCCTTGTATTAGCAGAGGGGTGACATCCATGTTAAGCCCAATGTGCATTAAATTTGGCTGCACAACATTTGAGATAGATGAAACTAAATGAACTACATTGTATACATATATAATTTATTTGAAAATTTTTTAGGGAAGTACTTTCAATGAAATATTAAAACTAAGAACAGTGTTATTATCAACATTTTTAATAAAGACAACCATTTTCTATGCCTAATGCTAGGAAAAATACTTAGTAGTAAGTATTTTTCCAGTGAATCGGCTGGAGCTTATAGGTCAGAGTTATAACACCTGTATCCAAGGCCTATGTTTGCTGATTGCTGGTCTCATAAGAATATGCTGTTTTAGACCTCATTTCGGATTAATTAAAGCGCATCTTATGGGCCAGGAAATATGGATATTTTTATTGCTTTTCAATTTGATGTCAGTTGGAACCATCTTTTGTGCCTTTTCTAAGGGTTAATTAGAGATAACTGAGGATTTTATTTATATGAATATGAAAATAAATATATTGTACTTTTAATAAATTGATTAGTAACTGGATATTCACTTAGAGGGCATACATAATTATGTACGTGTATGTATGTTTTATTTTGAATTATGACTGCTGAATCCTTGTGATATTTGATTCCAAGGAGAATGAGTGATTTGCAGATTCTTTTAATGCTTATTTGGTTCACGGCATTTATAATTAGGTGATTGGGAATAATTTAATTTTTGAATGAGATATCTCTTCCCTCACATAATCCATTAAATAGGTTCTCTCTGAAACTCAATGCAGCCAAGTCTTTGGAGTGCCTCCACTTCAGTTAATTCCACAAATATAAGTAAGGGCCATCTGGTAGTATTGTTCAGCAGCCTCAGATACTAGGTCCTTACTTTTCCATTTACAAAAAGGAAAAGATTTTCATTATTGATGTACTTCATATTTTGATAGTCGCCGCCTTTACCACTCAGACGAAGGTAGCTCTAAGAGAAAGATTCTTGAATGTCATGCCTGAAGCTCTCCTCTTGCCTACTCTCCAGAAAGGGAAAGTTTTTCCTCCCTTCTTTCATTTCCCCATCTTCTAGCTTAAGTGCTTATGTATGAGTATTCTTAGATGCATGCATCCCCCCTCCCCCCTCAATGCCTTCTCCATGAAGCATGGATCTGTGCGGCTGTGCACTGCTAATATCTTTGACCACCATAGGGATCCTAGGTCTGCGAAGTTGTCTTGCCAGTCTCGAGTCCCTGGAGCCAGAGTTGGTGCCCACAGCTGTGTCACTCTACCTGAATCCATCAAGTGAGCCCAAGGCCTCCCACCTGCGGTTCCTGTCGGCACACTGGAGGCAAGAGGTTGGAGAGCTGCAGTTCCTTCTGGATGGCATCGTGGACCCTGTGGCCTTCTGTCGGGTGAGTATTGAAGGCCAGAGAAGGGAGAAATGGTCTCCATTCAAAATTCATCCTTGGCACTGTAGTGGCAACGATGATAATCTTCCTGGAGCCGGGCATTTGAAAGTGTTAATTGAAAAGAATAGTATATGTCATATTATAAGGTTGAGTGAATTTGACAAAGAGAGGGATCTATGAAACTTAAGCTCTACGACCTCATGGAATAACAAATTAATGGAAAAGTCCTATAGCCATAATAAGTTAGCACCACTCATCCCACAAAGAAAACTAAATTTGTTGTGATGGTTTGTGGGAAAAGAAATTACACTTACAACATTCTGTTGCAAGTGCCTATTTTCCTTCAGTTCGCTGAGGAGGGCCACTTAGTGGCCGAAATACGCATATCCGATGCACACCCTCATATTTTCCTGTTTGTTGTTTTATCTTGATGTTGTTCAATTTGAGTAATATTCTCCCAGTAGTTAGGTCCTTTTTGAATGTGTTGAGTTAGTGTTTTCCTGAGTGCTTGGGAGTGTGTCAGCTCTGTGGGTGTCCCTGGTGCAGACTTGATTCCCATTAGCAGTCACGGATAGTGTGCATGTATTCATAAACCCAGGTATCCTTATCGAAGTCCCTTTAAGCCTGTGAAGGATCCCACTTGGGTTGATTGTGTGTGTCTAGTTGGTCACTGGCAAGGAAGTAAGATTTGTGCAAGCTACTGCAGAAGGGTATTCTTTTTGAGAGGTTGTAATTGGTCACTACTGTGGAATTTCTTTTCCCAGAAACCATCACAATAAATTTAGTTTTCTTTGCAGGATGAATGGTGCTAACTTATTATGGTTATAGGAGTTTTCCATCAATTTGAATAAGAGAGGGATGAGGAAGTATATAGAAGAGCAGAATAGGAAAAGATTGTATGGAGAGTACTCCACAGAAAAGAACTATAGATGGATCGTACACTTGTTGAGGCACAATGGATTAGTTGAAAACATGACAAAGGATAACATTGAAGGGAAGATCCTGCAAAGGAAAGACTTGGGGACAAGCTCCAAGGGCATAATAAAAGAGTAGCTATCAGGAAGGATGGGAAAGGGAATCAACAGGGAATAGGGAAGGAGTAGGGAGGACTGTGGAGTGAATCAATCTTAAGATTGAAATACTGATGATGAAGATGTTACGGTGCTGAGCACCTCCTTTTGGGATTCTTCCAGACTGCAAGTGTAGGAAGGAAAATCGTTGTTGAAAGAATTTTTATTATCAAGGATTAATAAATTTGGGGGGGTTGAATCAAAAGCCTTATGATAGCACAATGTGACCAAAACCTGTATTGTTTTTACGATTACCAAATATTTTGTGAAAACAATGTTCCTTCACTCAATATTAGGTGTAGTATCTCCATCCAGAACTCTTCAATTCCAGACACTTGGCCGCTGGCAGTGTCTGGTATTTCTCTTGGACTGTTTTATGCCTGTCTTTTTCATAGTTGAATTGAGACTGAAACCACTATGCACTTACAAATCTTAAAATATTACCTGTAAAATGTTTGTATGTTTATTATGTGTGTGTGTTCCTGAAAACATGTTTCTATTTAAAAGAAATTAGAGTATCCATGATTATACCACAAGACAAAGAAAGAAGGTTTATTTGATATAGCATCCTACTTCTTTATTTCAAAAAGGACCCCTTTATGCTGGCATCATAATTTATAATCATTCACCAGCCAGCACTAAATATACCAATTCATGTCTAATGTTTACATAAATAGATGGAAATCTTTTTTAATCAAGAATTTTTTTATGATCTAAATTAATTTTTTCATCAAGGAATCAACCAGCAGTAACTTAAATATAACCATTTCTCACATATATGTACCGGTATGTATATATTTTTGTATTGTGTGACATATTTTATTTATATTTTACCATTATGAAATAACATGAGGAAATAAATTAAATATCAAAACCATGGTTACCAATCCAAAGGACAGCTTGAGAGGTGAGGGTACAGCTCTTAGAGCACTAAGCCTTATGCAGTATGTGAAGTTCAGGCATTAGCAGGGTAATAAAAGGAGGCCAGTTCCTTTCCCTGTGCCACCTATGGTCTTCCAAAAAGATCTAGTACACAAAAAATCATGCAACTCGGGTGAAGCTGAGGGTGCCAGAGGTGCGTGCCTGGGAATCAAATCCAGGCCCTCTGGTCAGCAGTCCAATCTCTACCTACTGGACTACAATGTCCCTATATTATTAAATAATACCTTTGTTTATTTTATTTGATAATCCTGCCTAATGTTTGTCTGTGGCGTGGCCCAGTAGTAATCATTCTTGCTTTTGACATTATTATGCAATTGGAAAATATTCCTGGACTTAAAAAGTCATGGCTAGGCAGCTGTTAAGTGTAGCAACAATGATTTGTTTGGAGAATCGTGGAGGGCTTGTAATCTGAGCATATTTAATTGTCATTCGTAACATACATGTATGTATGGTTGGTCCATGCATTGGGTTGAGGACTGGGCTACCCACTGGAGGGCCCAATTTCAATTCTGGGTGAAGCCTCTGTGTACCCTGGGGCTCATACAAGTATTTTGTGTTTTTGGGTGCCGTATCTTCCTGGGATATGACTTGATTACAATGTGAGTGGAAGGAGCCGGCTACCCCAATGTCTGAATCTCACACATGCCAAATAGGGCTTATTATTTGGTGAGCCCTACTTACTTGCTCATCAAACTAACTTTTACGTGGATTAGCAGTTTCACAAATAAGAGCTGCATCGCTGAAGTGGAGACCAAAGTCAAATCATGGACAAATGTAGCAGTGGTGATCTTGTCTCCGTTTCCCCCAGGTGTCCCTTGAAGAGATACGGACGTTGATAGTGAGCATGAGAAGAAGGAGCAAAGGAAGAGAGGATAGTGAAGATCCACTGGTCGCCAGGATCATCTCAAGGGCACAAAGAACACTGAGTGTGCTACGCCATGAGGGGTCGGACTTCCTTAAGAGACAAAGCATTCTCATCAGCGACTTGGAATTTGGTGAGGCACATTGAACCTACTCCCTCTCACACATCACTGCACAGATTGATTCACCCATGGATTATGCTACGGCACATGCATGATTCCTCATTGGTGCGGATGTATAGGTTTCACTACTTTTTCACTGGATATCCCATTCTTTTCAATTGGAGCTAGATTAATGGTTTAGTGAATCAAATATATCATAGTTTTCGTTGAACAGTGAAAAATTGCTCTTAAATCGCACTTCTGTAGGTTAATAAAAGTTGAGTGTTCTATGTGATGGGCACAGGTGTCTCATCCTTTTTAATGGATTTTTTTCCTCATTTCCTAACCCTTTAAATACCCTTCATATCCACCTTTTTGATGTTTCCCGGAGTATTTATGTAGATGAGTATTAATGAATTTGTCAATGAAGTTATTGAAATCTTTGTTTTTATGTTAATTGCTTCAAGAGAACTTCATTAGTTTCTTTTGTTGATATTGTTTTCTAGTAAGTGATAGACATATCACACAATTTTGGCAGGTTTCAAAATGTTTGTTTAATGTTGGAATCATTCTGGAGAAATGTCACATGGGTGTCCATTATGGGTGGCATTTGATGAGTAAGACCTCAATACTTACTGTGATACGAGGGTAATTTGAAAGGTTCTCGGAATCACTACCAGATGTCAGTGCTTGGGAAACGAGTTTCCTGCATAGTAATAGGTAATCCTTTGTGCGTAAACACGTCATTCGTCAGTGCCCAGGGAAGAGATCTGTAGCTTGGATGCCTCTCTGTTCTTGTTCCCGACTAGTAATTTTGGAGAGCAAAAAACTGAGATTCGATCAGTGATTAAATACTAAATAAAGAAAGGTATGAAAGCAAAGGAAATTCCTGCTGACTTTCAGAACAATTTGGGGGACTCTGCTCCTTTATATTCAAGTGTTGCCAAGTGGACAAACAAGTTAAAGTTTGGCTGGGACAGCTTAGAATGATCTGGGTAGTGGTTGGCCAAAATGTGCCACTACCCCAGAAATAATTGCAAAAGTGCATGAAGTGGTCATGGAGGATAGCCGACTGAAAGTGCAAGAAATCGCTGAAGCTGTAGGAATGTCATCTGAATGAGTATATTTCATTTTAACAATGGAATCGGTTATGAGAAAATTAATTTTAAAATGGGTGCCGCAAATCTTGACGCAGGATCACAAAAGCATCAAAATGGAAATTTCGAACAATGTTTGACTCGGTTTGAGAACAACGAACGAATTTTCTTTGCTAGTTAGTGACCACAGATAAAACTTGGGTTTACTACTATACCCCAGAGACAAAACAGCAGTCCAAGCAGTAGAAACATGTTGATTCACCACCACCAAAGAAAGCCAAGGCAATATGGCTGGCTGGAAAGGTGATGGTTTCAGTTTTTTGGGATGCGAAAGGGATTATACTGCTAGATTATCTTTCCACTGGTTGAACAATTATCGGACAATGCTATGCTAACCTCCTGGACCAAATGTAGCAAAAGATACATCAAAAAAGGCCAGGTTTGGCAAGGAAGAAAGTCATCTTTCATCAAGACAATGCACGCCCGTACACAAGTATCGTTTCCATGGCAAAAATACGTGAACTAAGATACGAATTGTTGCCATACCCTCCTTATTTGCCTGATTTGGCTCCATCAGATTTCCATATCTTTCCCAAGCTCTAAATTTTTCTTGTTGGACCGAAATTGTCTTCACACAAAGAACTAACAGCCGAAGTAGATGGCTATTGTGCAGGCCTGAAGGAATCCCATTTTTGAGATGGGATCAAGACATTGGAACATTACTGGACCAAGTGCAATATTTAACAGGGAGACTGCATTGAAAAATGAAAAAAGTGTCACTGAGTTACGTCATTTATTTCTATTCCATTGCGAGAACTTTTCAAATTACCGTCAAACATTGTCAATTTGAGAGATTGCCTAATGAAGAAGTACTTTCATCAGTTTTTTCAAGCTTTGCAAGCAATTGCCAGTTTAGGGAAAGAGGATGTTACCCTGATTATTGTTGATTTAAATTTTTATTAATTCACTCTGCCACAGATTTTGATGGGCCAGCTATTATTTTTAGTAAATGAAAAGCAAGAGGATTTTAGCCAACAATAGTTTTCTTTCAGCACGAAATATTCATTCTGTTAGGGCACGCATTACCCTTACCTACAGGTATGGGGTCATGACTAAGTATAGGAGCTCTCTTAAGTATGCTTCATTAGTGTATATTTCTTACATTACAGAAATCCCTTCTTATTTCTCTATTTCGATGCAAATGTTTTCAAATCATTTACGTATCAGAAATTAGTCTGCATATTACATGTCAACTTTTAACGTTGTGAACTTACTGAAATGTAATGCAAATGAGTTTTGATTGGTAAAGTTTGTATTGCCTGACTCATGTTTCTACTCAGCGTAATTAATTAGTAGAAGCTCATGCAATTGGATATTTTAAGAACTGAATCAATATTTCCATTTCAGAAATATTCTATGATAGTATAATTATTCAAGAATCAAATGGAGTACATTCCAATGTGGCTAATGGTGTAGGTTGTGTGTTCACTCACAATTTTTGCAAGCAGACCTGAGAATTTTCAGTTTGTACCACTTTTCTATGACTAAGTAGCAATTAAACATTTTTCACTCCTTGTACAAATTTTACTTTTGCTTCTTCAGTGTTAATCACTATTGGAGGTCAAAGCATAGCTTGATGCAAAAGAAACTCATATGGAGGTGAACATGCAAACAGATGCTGTGTGGAGAATATAGGTTCACTTCTTTCAGTCATTGTAGCGGGCAAGTTGTCAGTCACCACTATTATCCTGCACTCCAATGTAGACAGCCTCCATAAACTACTTGGTTTGAAAGAAGTAGTGCAAATGGAGCATTACTAGCAGCGTTCCTTCGCCAGTGATCCTAGGCTTTTGCAGGGATTTGGTGGCTTTCGATTGTCACTGCATACTATAGAACATTTTGTGGCTTAACTTTTCTCTCGCCATGAATCAAGTATTTTCAGGAAGCTGACTTTATTTTGCAGAAACAGAATCCATCAGCACTGGCTCAGTACAAGGAGTGAAGCTAATTCCACATACTGTACACAATGTGTTAGGTATAGGTTGTTGTCTGTTTTGTTTTGAGTCCTAATCAAACTTCATATAGCCACTTGAACGCTACAATCCTGTGTATTATTATACTGTACTACGTTATACCAAAGAATCCCTTTGACCTCTTTCCAACCTCCTATCTCCTCCTTTTAACCATGTTGCATTCCCCTTTCAGGCATAGCTGAATGTAGAGCTGCTCATAAAATTGCATTCCGTGAGGGTGGTGTTTCAAAGACTGAAGAAGAGAACCAAAAAAACAGACAGAGGGTTATGCAACGGTGCTTGATGATTGCATCCATGCTTAGGAGGCTTGAGGCACAAATGAGTGAGCAATCTGCAGTTCTGTCCGTGTGCTCCCTTGGAAGGTTTGACCGTACATCAGCTGGTGAGTGCATTGCTTTTCTCCATCAAATGTCACTGATGAATCTTTTATTCGGCAGATTGGGTTGATACTGACTCTCCACAGGAACTACAACCTTGACGTGGTGGAAGGGTTTGTGCATTCTGATGACCCCTAGAGCTGTATTGGTGGAATCAATGACATTTGCTCCTCGTAGGGTCACCCATTGTCAGATAGGTCAAAGGGTAGGAGTCAGATGAAAGGTAGTCAAAGCAGCATCTGTTCCTCAGTGAGGTGGCTGCAAAGGCATCTGGCGCTGGATAAGGGTGGCCATTAAAATCATGGTGTCACTAAATAAACACTATTGAGGAAGACAATAGGGAAACAATTATTGGCACTTATTGAGATAGATAGATTTATTCACCACAGAACAGTACGTAATTATTTGGGGTTCATTGAAGATTCAATCAAATTTACAGGTACATTAGATTTACATATATACAAATTCATACACATAATGGATGGATTTGAAAAGCATAATAATTGGTATTAAAGACTTAAAAAACAGATTTCCCTGCATTGCCTCTTCCTATTTATTCGTGGTCACTATAAAAAATATTATTTACAAAGAAGACTTAAAATTTTTTTGAATTTAGATTCTTGGGGAAATATTGGTTTTTAGCTCTTCAGGGAGTCAATTAAGGAACAGTTTTCCTGAAACTTCTGGGGTTTTTCGTAGTACTATTACTCAGCAATGGCCATTATAAAGATTATCTTTACCCCTGGTGTCATACTTGTGAACATCTCTTTTTCTGACCAGAGAAGGGGTTTTGGTGCAGGCATGCAGAAGCACATTATACATATACTTGCAGGGAATGATCATGATTTTGTGACATTTGAAATACCGTCTGCAGGATTTTCTTGCATTTGGTTTCAATATAACCCTTAATGTTCATTTTTGAAGGGTGAGTATTCTAGTGACGTTTCCATGTGCTGAACTCCTCCAGCAGATGCCCTATCGAGCTATGAACTCAAATACACCATGGTATACTGGGATTAGTACTTCTGCATTACAATAGTTAGCAAGATTTGTTGAGGGGGATATGGCTGAGCATAATATTTTAGTACATTTTTCCATTTGGAACCCCCAGCTTAACTTTTCTATTTCTAAACCGATTAAATTGGTATTTTTCAACCGAGAAATAATTGGTTTCCTATTTCTACAGAAATATTTGACTGAACGTCTTTATTACTAAATACCAAGTAAACTGGTTTTTCTTTAATTTAGTTGTACATTATTGTCATGCAGCCATTGAGTGACTGAATTCACCATAGCATTAAATATCAATATCAAATTGAAATGATTTAGTATGACCTGCTATTAGACTTATGTCATCTGCATAGAGCACCATGCTATTATTCTCTGGAGAGATTATGGCTTTTTCAATGTCGTTCACATACACCCGGAAAAGTAAAGGCCCTAATACAGGACCTTGTGGAACACCATATTTTAGAGTTTTCATTGTTGATCTGTGGGTAACACTATTTTTTCCGACAGTTTCTACGTACTGTTTCCTGTTTTCCAAAAAACCGTTGTAAGCCAGAGATGAGCTACTCCCCTGATACCATAATGTCCTTGTTTAGTCAAAATAATTCTAGATTTTACAGAATTAAAGGATTTTGGTAGATTCATATTTACTCCTATAGCATGCTTTTTATCATTTAAAGCTTGGGCAATTTTAGTCACAGAATCAGTGCATGCAGTTTCTACACTTTTAGTGTTTGTGAAACCATGCTGTGACTGAGAAAAAATAGCTATCTTTAATGAGGAATGTTAATAGTCTTTCTTCGATCAATTTTTCAAGTATTTTTGAAATGCGTTGAATTAGTGAGATTGGCCTGTTATCATCCAGTCAATCTTTGGCTCCCTTTTTATGTAGTGGAATAACTTTGATTTTTAATTCTTCAGGAAACTGCCCAGTGAGAAACGATTCATTACCTATATTTGTAATAGGTAAACTGAAACATTCCTGACAAAATTTTATAAGGTATTTGATATGCCATCATGCCCACTGGATTTTTCGTCCTTTAGTTTCTTGATTACACTTCTTTAATTTTCTGTGGTGGGATTTAGTTGAATTGATTCACTTGCACTCATTACTTTTTCTATTCTATCATTTAGTACATTTTTCTGTGCTGCAGTTTCACCAATGATATCTATGAAGTATTGAATGTGTTTGCCATGTTTTGAGGATCTCTGATTTGTTTTCCATCAATTGTTATTGAGAAACATTTTTATTTTTTCTAGGCTCTGATATTTTATTGGGATTTTCATAATTTATGACGGACCATATGGCTTTTGTTTGATTGGTAGAATCTGAAATAATTTTTCTGACATGGTCATTTTTTGCTTTCC
Organism: Hetaerina americana; assembly: GCF_022747635.1. Lineage (NCBI taxonomy): Eukaryota > Metazoa > Arthropoda > Insecta > Odonata > Calopterygidae > Hetaerina > Hetaerina americana. The sequence goes on from NW_027287095.1 coordinate 15,372,314, forward strand.
TAAACAGCATCCTGTACTTTTTAGGCCATGCTTGGTTATTCAAAGAAAATCTGGCCTCTCTTCCTTTAATAGGGTCTCAATTTCCAGCTATTTATTTGCTATGTATTGAATGTTTGGATGTAGAAACTTCACAAAGCAATTTTTTGTGCAACCAACTATATTGTTCGTATTTTGATTGGATTCCTGGCATTTTCAAGATTCCAGGACTAATTGTACTACCTGTTGCTTTAATTTTCCTTACTGTCTTTTGTGGATAATTTATAAAAACACATTTGAAGCTCATTCTGAAAGTAAGAATGCAGAAGTCAAAAGATGTGCCTATTTCAAACATTTCTCTGTTGATATCATGACACTTGTGACACAGGATCAATTCTATATCCATACATCTGATAAACCACTTTCAGCAAAATTATTGTTTTATTTGTTATATCAGTATCATCATAAAATCACTTGTATCACAAATTTTGTTTTAAGAAATTAAAAATGTGCCTTGAACCGCATTCCCATGAACACTGACCTCTCGGTCAACAGCAGAACAATAGATATTGATGTGGTTGACTTTGATAATGAGAACACGTCTACATTTTTCCATTTATTACATTTTATTCCAACTACTTTTGATGCAGTGCATTCTTTTCAAGTCTGTTTTCATCACTATTGAACAATTCCACATCAGCCCTGCTACCATATCATATGGATTGAGGGATGATGTAAATTGACAGGGAGAGTGCACAATGTGCCACACTGTCGTAGTTTTGCACATGTTACAAAAGGTTCTCCCTCCCTTTGTAATTAGTATTTACCTTTAGTATTTTTACTTTACAGAAGAACTTCATGCATTGGCATGGGTTCTTCTTCAATCAGGAGTTTGGGGAATACAACACGTACACTTAACGTAAAGAATGGGATATTCTGCTTAATTTCAGCTCAATAGTTAAATTGGTCTAAAAACAAAAGCCAGTATCTTCCTGAAAGCATGGGTGCTCCCTCAAAATGAGCTATGGTCATGATGTAGTAGCAGTTTTTTGGCCCGCTAAATAACCTAACATTTTATTGGGTTTAGTACATTGCTCTATCATGTATTTCAATTCGTTTGTTCAAATTAATGTTTCTTTCTTTCATAATAATAAAGATAAAAGTGCATAATGATAAATATTTTATTAATTTTACATCCTGAACCTCATAGCCCTTTTGAAAATATTTTTGGATTAACTTGTCATCCTAGTCTTCTAACGACACATCTGGTTTCACTTTGGGCACATAATGGGGATTCTGCAGTATATTTATCTACATTATAAAAAGCAGAAGATGAGCTTTCTGCTCCATTGGCACAGTTGAAGGATGGCATAGTTTTATTGTTATCCATCAAAGATGGCTGGCGGTCTGCAGCTCTTACAGTGTTCCATGTGGTGTTTGCCCGCCTCCACCCTGAACTCCCCTTCTTGCTCAAACTCCAATCTGGTGATTGTGTGCGCTCTTGTCACAGTGTTAACTTTATTTTTCAGGCATTGAAGAGAGATCGCCATACCGCATTGGTGAGAGGTCGGCAGTGTTACTGAGTGAAGTGGGGGATGGTGTGGGAATGGAAGCACAGGGGGAGCCATCGGGTAGCAAATGACTTGTTGAAAGCTCTATTCTGGTGCCTATGTGTTTGGTGACACCTTTGTGATTGCAAGGGGCATGGGGTACCTATATTGACCTCTATTCTTCTTTGCTATGCCACCTGCCCTTTCCTTTTTCTCTGTGACTTCATATGTACAGGTATAATACACAGAATGAAACATGGTAATCCAATGGGTAAAGCATTTGGGTGTTGACCAGAGAACCCAGATTGAAGTCTTGGTAATGCCTCTGGACACAATACACTTTAAGCTGTGTGATTTTTCTTGGAAATCACAAATGGCCCAAGGAACCACTCCCTCCACCACAATGTTTGAGTTTCATATGCTGTGGGGGTTTAGTATGAGGTGAGCTGTACCTTAAAGTACTACTTCGTATCCTCATGCTGCAACCTCTGCTTCCTTTAAATGCACATTATTCTGTAAATTCCTTCAACAAACTCTCTGTCCTTGGAATAAGTTCCAAAACAAATATAGTTAAGTGGACAATACCAGCAGGTAATACTAATCCTCTTCCCTGGCCCACCTCTGAGCCATGTATATAGTAGACTGCTAGACCAGCTTCATGTTGAAGTTACAACATGAATCTCCAGTCAGTAAAATCACCTTGGGAGAGAGATAGCATTCACACAATCACCATTTTCAACGCTGAGTTTTTTCAAACCAACTCTTTTTGTGTGGATTCCTTAAGAGAGCCATAGTCTTGACTGCTGGCTGTGTGGTCTGAAATATGCTCTCCAACCAGGGACAGCATCAGTCTGGATAATCTCAGCCTCTCCGATCCTGGAATAAACTGGTGTCCTCCTCACTAACAGCCAGACCCGCCCAGATCCCTCCTTGGTGAGGAAAAGGATGCAGACAATACCAACTGTCAAAGCACATGAGGAACTCAACTGCCAACTACTTCTCCATCATTTTCCCTTTGAGTGGCAGGGAGTGCCGGCCTGCACTTACCTGCATCTAGGCTTAGGATACCTCTTGGGGGCCCTTTCTTGATACCTCCAACACCTGATCGCAGCAGGCTGGCTGGTGGGGATAGGGTTGGTAGACCCCCCCCCCCCCCCCGTGAAGTACATGCCACATAAGAGGATGAGCTCCATTGCAGACCTATCTATATTCCAGCACAAATATGTGATTCTATGATGAATAAATGTTTATATAGTTGATTGTTTTATAGTTATAGCTGATTTTTTAATGTAAGAATTCTATTTTCTTCATATAAAGTGTTAACAATAAACTACTATGACCCTTATCAATCTGATCCAAGAAGTTTTTGTGAATTCCAAGATGAAAATTCATAAGTGTCTAATGGGCCAGGAAATATGGTAATTCTAATACTGCGGCCAAATTGTGAAAAGTCCAAAGCTCTAGCCCTGGACTACTGCATCCACCAATGTTTAGACATGTTGTGTTAAATAAAATAATATTGCTTTCAATTTTTAAAATTATTATTCATCTCTCAACACATCAATACAATGGATCAATAAAATTCTTACACATAAAAACAAAATTCCAACCCTAAAACAGTTCACATATGTACGATAAGTGAATCATTAATATGATATTTCCTCCACGCTATACACTCAAAACAGAGCCTTCGGATACCAACATCAGTGATCCATGACACAAAATATGTTTTCATAAATATGACCCAATTGCATCGCAATTGCCACTGGAATGCTTCATAATCTTTGGAATGATGCCCTTTTGATGCAATGACCGCTGTCAACGTGGTGATGTTACAAACCATTATTTGAACAATAAACAATGCTGCCAACACCAAACAATAATACACCCATTACATTCAAGGCAGCACATACATGTAAGCATTACTTTGAAAAGTTAAGAAAAACAGCTAGCTTATGCTGTTAATCACCATGGACTGTTAACAGCTTATGCTGGAAAGCACACTTAATAGCTTAACTCACATCTGGTATTCCTGTTTTAGCAACAAATGAGATATGAATGTAAAATTGAGACATTTGGTCAGCTTGCTATCATAGAAAAACCACTCCATGAGTGAACTTAGGTTTGTCAGGTGGTAACCATTGCCCTTTGTCAACCAGCTGACCTGAGAAACAGACTGGACATCCATGAATTGCATAGGCATTTATAAGTATTAGGGGAACATGTGACAACAATGACTTGAGAGGGAACTGGTGAGACTTCTTTGCTAATACATTGAAAAAGATGCTTCTGCATGTAACAGATTTGGGGGGGGAACTATTGACATTCAACTAATATTAGGAAACTATTGCCCTAACGAACTATTTACTTCACATTTAGATGTTTAATACCACAATTCTATTGTTTTGATCACTTCGGAATAAATGTAGGGGCGACTACTTCACAACTGCAATTCCCATGTCATTTTCAAGATTTTGATTTATTAAAGAGAATATGAGTCATCAAAAGAGCACTAATACCACCCTAATTTGATGCCCCTTCATGCTACAGTGGTTTTACTGGCAAATGAAACACTGCTTCACCCTGTTCCCCCATCGAATGACTGTAAGTTAGAACCCAATTCCCTTGGTTTACTCTCCATTGCCTAAGCATCCGTAGGAGTACTGTTTCCAGACTAGCAGGGGCAAATCACACCCATTTCGTACTAGTGTGACTCCCAGGATAACTAAAAAGGTAGCTGGGAGTTTAATTCCTTAGTTATAATAGTATTGGACATTAGATTGCAAAGTCATTTAATCGTGGGACTTCTGTCTGACAAAGTTTCATAGATCATTGGATGTAATTCTGTACCTTTGTAGACAACTTTTTCAACATATTTCTTGACTCTGTGCCATAATACAAGTCCTGGATCCTAATGTAGTTCACCCGTCCATCATTGGAGAGAGTGGAGTGCGTTAAGTAGGAGACTTAATTCGCCCTTTGTGCCAGTCAAGTAATGCATCAATGTCCTCTCAGAATTCGATTCCTCTATATTTGCAGTACTAATGATGGCCTGGAATGAGTCTCCTTATCACTAAAATCAACTCCTAGCTTTAACTTCTTTCTATCCCATACCATCAGGGTCATCAAGAATTTGGTTTATGCAAGATGTTCATTTGCTCTTTGATTCAAATACCCTGCATATTTTTGAAATATTGTCTTTCATCAATATAATATTGTGTCCACCATATATTTTAACTAGTTATTAAAATATTTATACTCTTCATTTTTTGATGAAAAAATTTTATATTAAGAGCTAAGGCCCTTCGTTATTTTGAATGTCCTTTGCTACTATTCAGGGACAATTTATGAGTGTTCATGGTCAGCATTTTAGAAAAACAGTCATAGGCACAATTTCCATTTTGCTCACAATTTTTATGATCACTTGCCACCATTTGGTGCTTTGCTTTGTTTACCGCAGAATAAACTACCTTACACCTTCGAGCCTACTGGATTGATCGAAGAGAGGGAGGCTGTTTGGAGTAGTATAATTTCAGTTTTATTAGTCACGCAAAGTAATGAATCAAAGGAAAGTCTACAAGTAGTTTCCCCTATGATGTATCCCGATGTTCTCAAAAGGTGCCAAGAGCTCAAAGAGGTCTCTTCCTCTTAAGTCTTCCTGCACATCTTTTGTCCTACTTGTAGTCAGTATACATACATTTACACAACCACATTAAACAATACATTTAGAGATAAAAGCTGACCACCAAAGGCAATAAGACAATCAGGGTGACCACAAGACTGCTGCCTCATCAACGGTGCTCGGAACACCTTGCATTGATGCCAGTATTTAAATAAACATGGTAACTGGGAGAGCACTAGAAATGCCACATTTAAATAACCAATGATAAGATTCATAACCAACCAATCTTACTCATCCTTGACCAATTTCCCATGGGAGGTGAGAGAGTGCCCGAAATTATCTAGACACCTTGTCCCCCATCAGCTGGCTTTGAATCAGAGCCAGATTCCTTTGGTTTGCTCTTCTTTGTCTGGGCTGTGGCCGGAGCATTCTTTCCAGTGCTAGCAGGGGCACTACTGAGGGGAGTTGGTGCTCCTTGCATGCCTACAGGATGACTATTGACTGCAAGGGGGCCAGCTGCCGCCATCAAATCAGAGCCTGATTCCCTCGGTTTGCTCTTCTTTGCCTGGGCCGTGGCTTGAGCGCTGTTTCCAGCGCTAGCAGGGGCACCACTGAGGAGGGTTGGTATTCCTTGCATGCCTACTGGATGACTATTGACTGCAAGGGGGCCGGCTGCCATGCACCCTGGATTGTGGAGGAAAGGCATTCCTTGCATGCCTACAGGGTGACTATTGACCGCAAGGGGGCCAGATGCTGCCATGCACCTTGGATTGTGGAAGACTGGAATTAATTGCATGTCTACCGGGTGATTATTGACAGCAACGGGACCTCGATTGACGAAGGGCTGAATTCCTTGCATCTCTAAAGGGATAGCATTGAATATGAAGGGGGCAGGTGCTGTGTTCCCTGTATTGAGGGGAGGCGTGGATGTGGTCGCTGTTGTCATAGGATTTGTCGTCGTGGCAGGAGTGTTTGACATCTGAGACCCACTGGAAGGAGCTGGATTAGGCTGGCAGGTTGGTGGGGATGGATTAGGCTGGCTGCTCTGCGGGGCTGGTGCATCAGGAGCATTGCTTGGCGTCTGCCGCAACCGCCTCTCCACCACCCGCACATAGTTGGCCGGTATCAGCCCCACTTTGATGGGTGGCAATGGGTTCTGACCAGTCTGCTGTGTAGACGGCATAAGTGCAGCCAGCAGCCAGTCCTTACTGTTAGCACGCTGCCGATTCTTGGGTGCTATGATGAGTTTGTCCCCAGCAGAGAAGCTGAGCTCCTGATCCATCGTTGCCGTGAAGTTGTAGGATCCAATTGCAAGCTGGCACCCGTGTTCCTTGCCCTGCACCCAGGCCTCGCTTTCCTCGCCCTTGCTCCCAGGACCACCTGCAATGTGCATTGGAAAGAGGATTGGTTAGGAGGGTGGGGATGGAAGAGGGGGGTTGGGGAAAGGTCCCTCTCCTATTTTCAATCCTGTGCCCTTGGTTTTCCACTGCTTAAAGAGGACTGCTCGACCGGATGCTTAGCAGCATGTTTTTCATCCTTTTCATTACACTTAAAACATGGGAGTCATCCCAAAACTAGCTGGATATAAAGACTTGGTCTCTGTCTATATCTGCTTTTTTTCTGTAATTTCTTTTATTATTTTTCTGACAAGAATTACAGTGTGGCAAAAATCACCAAAAATGGAATACACATATTTCTAAGAATACCCCACCCATGATTTCAAAAAATCAAAAGCACACCAAAGTCTATTATTATTTCTTTTAGTATCATGTCAAGATATGTAACACATGCTTGACAGGTACTCTGTGTGCCCTCTGGAATGTAAGTCAAACACTAATATTTTCAGCGACGGAATGGTGAGGGATGTACATAGTGGGGATATGGCTATGCATTGCTTTTTGCTTTAAATGGAAACAATGGAAAGCAAGTGAAACTTCATCATTACTATCTTCTTCGTCGTAATTCTCTATTTCTCATTATAATAAAAACCATGAAAATTAATTAAAGTTAAGGCAAGCGGTCTAAATAAATACGTGCCTTTGATGTTAAAATCCTCACATGATTACTTTGGGCACTATCAGCTTCTTCATCCCTCCTGTTCTCTTTAATTGCCTGTCTGCCAATACGTTCACATTCAGAGCGCTTGGAGGAAGGGGGAAATGGGGACCTCCCTCACTTAGCCTCAGGAGGGAAATTTTTCTCCTGAGTGCCAATGAAAGAAAATCCAATAACTCTCAATTCTAAATACACATATGTTCATATGCTACTAAACCCCACAATAATATTGTAGATGAGTTTCCCAAACCAATTCACTGACACCATTTGAGCCTTGGTGTTAAGTTACATCACGTGTCTTGGGTCAGCGCTGGCATAGACATTGCCAAAATTTGGAGTCCTCCCTCCAATTGGTTGGGTGAGCATAGATGGAGGGCGTTACACCACCACACGGTATGGTATCCCAGCTTATTTCCCCAGCTAACTTCTATCATCAAAAAATTCTCAGAAAATTAGAACATTATAATTTTTACATAAAAATTTTGATATGATAGTTATAATAGAGAAAGGTGATATTCTGCACATGCCATCAAGGGGAGTGGAAACTTTTTTGTATCCATGAAATCTGGGCTTCTAGAGGTGGAATAAGAAGACTGACTTCTTGTTCGGACCAGAACATAGAGCATAATAATGAGTGCTTTTGAGTATGTGTTTGGAAATTGATTTTTCCCCAAATTTATTCTATGAGGGCTTCAAACACCATGAAATTCTGAATGTGTGCATCCAGGATCAAATGGAGTAGACTGGTTTTATTCACCCCTCCTCAGTATCAAACCAGGCTTTCACTCAAATGTCTCAGGTTTTAATCAACAATAAGGACTAAGAAATGAGTATGTACTTCTGTATTACTTAAGTAGAATATTTTATTACCTCATAATTTGGTCTGAATTTTGATTATGAGAGTGATGTGGCTCTTTTGTAACAATTAATTATTTGCTCCCTCCACTTTCCAAAAGTTCATCTCTGTACATATTATGTGCAATTATAAATCTGAACTGTAAATATTTGGTGCTCTGAAGAGTGTAAAATGTTCCACCTATGCTAGTTTAAGACCAACTATTTTAGTTTAATTTAGCCTTCTCCCTTCTTTTTAACATATCAAATTATGCTTTGTATACATTGATTCTCAACCCATAGCTATGACATTGAATTTACAATTCACTCACCAATGCCTGCAACCCCTTGGCTAACGGAATAACTAAAGCTTGGTCATCAGCAAACCGAACTGATTTTATGAATTCCTTACTAGCTTGCATTCCTATCTCCATTTCTTCCCATGCCACTTTAATCATTCCCTCCACAAGTATGTTAAACAGCCAGCCCCTCCGGACTCTCCGTTCCCCACTAGCACGTGAGAAGTCTGAGACATTTACAGGTTGCGGATCAACCTCCTGTCCCTCCAATTTTTGGAAACATACAATTAATTTTTCCTAATTCTCTCCATCAAATGCCTTTTTGAAATGTACGAAACAGGCAGGTACCATTCTGATTGTATTCTATGCTCCTCTCTATTAGTAATCTCATTACTGCAATGGCATCATGCGTGCCTCCCCCTTCCTGAGCCCAAACTGGTCATTCCCAAGTAATCATTTGCCCTCCTCTCCATTCTATTGTTGATAATCCTGAGATACACTTTAGCTGCATGCAAAGTCAAACTTACTGTTCTGTACTTCTCATGTGATGTAGCCTTTACATTTTTTGGAATAGTAACTCATACTGATCTGACACAGTCTTCCCACCACATTCATTCCTCATAAATGCTACAAATTAGTCTATAAAGACTCTTCCTCCCACATTTTCCTAAATTTTAAGTAGTTCCACAGGAATACTGCCTACCCTCATGGCCTTATTTAATTTCAATTCCCTCAATGCCCTTTCTATCTATTTTTTGAGTATACCTTGGACCTATGCTATCTTCACCCATGTCATATTCTCTTTCTATGCCTAAACTTGCTGGTCTAAATTCTTTACCATACAGTTCTTCTATTATACCCTTCACATCTATTGGATCTTTTCTGCTTCAACCAGTACTTTACCTGACTTATCTCTAACTGTTAACACAGATTCCCCCTTATTAATTCCTAATAATGTTTTAATCTTCTTGTATACTGCACCAATATCACCCTTCCTCTTTAAACTTTCCATATCCTCACACCGCATCTTCCACCACGCTTTTTTAGCTCTATTGTTACCATCTCAATTTATCATTTGTTTCTTTGTAATTCCTTCTACCTTTGAAATTACATTACTCCATTTCCTTCTCTCATCTATCTTTCTAATCATCTCATTTGTGGTTCCCTTGTCCTTTTCCAATTAAAAATTTTGTAGCTTTCGATATCTCTTTTTTTTACATTTTTCCACTTTTCCTCCATATTACTTAGCTCTTTTCCCTCACTCATGATTTTCTCTACAGCCTTCTGGTACTCCTTTCTCGCCAATCTGGTTAATGCTTCTACATTCTATTTCCTAACCCGTCGCCCCTGCCTTATCCTTTAGGATCAAATGCTACATTTCATTACTACTAAATTGTGATCACAGTGCGCATCCTGTACCAGAAAACTGCGTACGTAGAAGAACAGCATTAGGCAAATAATCTTTTATGGGGAAGGAGTTGATGATGGGGACATTCAGTAAGGACATTAATAAAAAAATAGTGAAAACTCTGACATGAAGTGTGATTTCGTATGGTGTGGAAATATGGTTGCAGAAGTAAGATAATAGGAATAGATTGGAGGATGTTGGAGCATGGATGAGGAGAAGAAAGGAGGAACAGAAAGGAAAGAGATTTGTTAGGAGATATCCAAATGAGGAGGAAAAAATGAATAGAGAGCATTTTGATTGGCAGTAAATTTGAAGATCAGGATAGGATGAAGATTGTGAAGCAAGCAAGGTAAAGAGAGAGGAAAGAATCAGTATGCTGGATAGAATAAAGGGAAATAGAAAGTATATGGAATGGAAGAAAGGTTTGTTATAGTGCCAGATGTCACACTGTGTCATGTTGGTTTAGGATAAGAACTAGTTGGTTGAACTGAGTTGAAATGGTCTATTTTAATCCACCTTAATAAGTAGAACACCATTAATGATAATTAGTGCCAAGGAAATGAGATACACCCCCACTCACCTGTCCCTACAATGTATGAAAGCAACTTCCATGCTAAATAGGACACACTGATGACGATCCCAATGAAGATTCTAAGTGGCCACTGGCTGGGTCCAGAGGATGGTCCACTGCTCACAACCACTTTATCTCCAAGATTTGCAGCCTCGCCCCAGACTCCGTTGAAGGACCCATCTAAGTGCCTTTGGCCTGATCACAATGAACACATGGGAGCATTGATCAGACAATTGCTCAGAGAATAGTTGCAACTATAGAATCATTTATATGAGTACAGGAACTTACCAAATCATTTAAGTTCAATTAGCTGTTCATATCAACAAATAACCATCAAGATTGAACGATTCTTTTATCAAAATGAAAAAGACTGGCAGAGGAGGGGAAACACGAGGAATGTTAGGTATAGGCAAGGGGACCCAAAAGAAACCAGAATTATACTCCCCAGAGTGCTCGTTTGCAGTGCAGACTTCTGCCACTAGGCATATGTTGTCTGAACCTTCCTGCAGCGAGTGCACCAAGTGATAACGCTAGTTGAGATTGTGTGGAGTGCCTGCAACCTTTCAGGGTGAGCTGTCATGTACAACTGGTGTTTTTGGCAAGGTGGATTCTCATGAACAATGCAAAGCCATAACATTTTGATTCCTGATCGGGAAAAATACCACAAACTGTTGTTATGTTGAAGAATGCTTATAGAGAGGATACTTTAGGAAAAATACAAGTTTAAGAGAGGTTTACCCACTTCAAAAGGGGAAATGTCAACTGAATAACTTGGCTACAGTGGTGGTTCATCGTACTCAAAAACCGATAAATGTATTAAAAACTTGTAAACAAAGATCGATGGGGGGCAATCGACAAACTGAGTTGTCTCAGATGATGGGAACAGAGGTGGTCAATTTAGTGCCAAATTCTACGAACTGTGGTAGATGCCATGACAGTAACTCTTAACTGAGTCATCTGCTAATATGCATTAATTAAAATGCATAAATTTCATTGAGTAAAGATCATCCATCCTGGTCAAGGTGAATGATTTTTATGCTTTGACATTTCTGCATTTAAATTAGCGCCAAGCTTGCTGACACCAGAGCAAAAGGAGATTAGCTTGGAAGCCTTGAGTAAACTGATGGGGTAGCTCAAGGCTGCCCAGGATTTTTCCCTCCGAAGTCATCCCTGGCAGATATTGATGCTATAAATATGATCCCTAACTCAAGCAGCAGTGCAGTCAATGGATGTCAAAGAATTATCCTCATCCAATGAAAGCTCATCAGGTGAAATCAAGCATCAAAGCAATGCCCTCATGTTTTTTCATGCAAGAGCTATACTGTGATTTCATTCATCTCAAGCAGAAAATGAATGAAGCATTCTACCTAGAAGTTTTAAATTGGTTGTGCAACAGTTTGCATAAAAACATCTCACAAAACATGCTTCCTGGGATCGTGGCAGTCTGGTGAACATTTCCTTTGTCCACCCTCACATGCTGCACTCACAGTCCACTAATTCTCAACCAAAAATGGTATAACTCCATTGCCTAACCACCCTTACCTAATTTGATGCTCAGTGACTTATTTTTGTTCCCCTAAATGAAAAGGGCTGTAAAAGGAAAACGTTTAATATATGTCAATGGAGTGAAACAAAAAACAACCATACGAGGCTCTTAAAGGTCTTGGAGAAGATGTGTTCAAAATGTTTTTTGAAAATTGGAGTAAAAGGTTGGACAAGAGTATTCACCCAAATGGGGAACCACTTCAAAGGTGACTAATGTTTGTACTGCAAAAAAATGAATAAAGTTGGATTAAAGGAGGAATTCTGGTTTCTTGTGTGTTCCCCCTCGTAAATAATAATAATTCATTCACCTTATGATCACACATAGAAGATATAAGACAAGTCATAAAATACAGTAGCTTAGTGAATATTGGCATCAAAGGCTAAACGAAATATTGGAATATCAAACTCAAGGAAGAGACACCATGAATAAGCATTTTCAATAATATCTTCAATGAAAGAATGATATTTCAACAAAAAATATTGAGATTAACATGTCAAACAGATATTCATCCTCAAAATATTACAGAGAAGATATAAGACGGGCATTAGGATACAATAACTTAGTAATGCAAGTTCAATATACACATATTGGGCTGGCAAAAGTTGTGGCAAATAATAATAATATTTATTGGTCCCAGGACTTTACAAAGTAAAATGTAGGACAAGTCAAAGAACAATTGGCTGCTTCAGTGTTCTGAATACTCCTGAAACTCTTTCACACTATAAAAGTATTTATCTTTGAGAAAATGCTTGAGATATTTCTTTAATGTACCCTTGGAAGGAGCAGATTTTATGCCTAGTGGCAGATAGTTTAAAATTTTGATTACCACATGAAAGGGACTCATTATACATAGCATAAGATTTGCAGAACAAATCTACATCAACACTCAGTTGAGTTTTAAGCCCATGAGCACTTGAGCATTGGTGATTTCTTGTTTCATATTATCCTTAACATATATAAGTAATAAATATGCAGAAAAGTTAAAGTTAGAATTTTCAATTCTTTACAAAAAGGTTTCCCATGGAGAATATTTTCTATACAACTAATACATTTTTTGCATTATAAAAATTCTACAGAAGCCAGGTGATGCTACCCAAACAATAATTCCGTACCTCATATGTGACTGAAAGTTGCCATAGTAAACCATTTTCAGTATATTTAAATCTACAATTTTTTTAAATTTCGTAGAATAAATCCACTTTTTGCCAAATTAGAACGTAGTTCATTGATATAGATTCCTCAGTTTAAGGACTCTTCAATAGACAAACCTGTACTTGTAAATACAGTTCATTTGTAAACTTGGTGCTGTAAACCCCTTCTATGGGTTGGCCTTTTAAGTAGAGGTCTGAGGCACTTTCCTTCTTTTTCAAATTGAAAATAATGTTTTTAGCACATTAACAATTAGTTCATGACAAACCATTTTTCCAAGAGCAATAATATGCTGTCAAGCTTAGCTTATCAACAAGTTAGGGTCCTTGGGGCTCATTGCCAGAGTTGTATAATCAGCATACAGAACTCCGTAGTTATTCTCAATATACAGGTATGTCTAGGTAAATCATTGATCTATCATAGAAATAATAATGACCCAAGAATAAAATAGATATTCACTAACTGAATAATAATGATTTTATGGTAGAACAACATTCATCTTTTTTTAAATGACTCATTGGGTTCAATGAGTCATTTAAATCAGGAGCAAGTTACCTATAAATTCTGAAACCCATTCTATGTTGACCAACCATTGCTCTGTTAGTCCATACAGAATTTTAATGATGACTTTTCATGGTTCTTGTATTGTATCTAAGAAGATTAGAATATAAAACAAACAAATTGATCTTTGGTTGTCACAAAAAATAGAAATGACGGATGGCATTAGAGATGATATATGCCGCTTAGTTGGTTGGCTACAACCGCAATATTCATGGCCATGTCAATTTGATGTTCAATGGAATTTTGTAAAAAGAAACATTCTCATGGACTTTTTATCAAATTTAATCTACATACTTTCAAGTAAATTACTGTTGCCTCCAAATTCTTCCATTCATTATCATGATACCACCTCAAGATGTTTTCATTTGCCGCTATGAAGTTTTTAATAATGCTATATTGTGTAGGGGCATAATGTAAAACATTAGGGTCATCAGCATATTGTATTACTTTAGAACCAGGGTATTGTTATTGGCTAATGTTAAACCATTGCTATAATTACAAAATAAGAGGCATAATATATGTAGAAAAGGAACATTTCTCTCGAGTTATTCTTCTTTCCTCAGGCAATCTAGAATAGCTGGTCTAGCCAGGGGCTTTTGCCTTTCCCTTCCAAATATCCAAGGGGGAAGGGGGTAGAACAAGGGAAACTGCCTTCAAAATGTTGAGCAAAATAAATTGTAATTTATTTATTTATTTGCCTTAGTCTGAAAACAGCACTCTGGCCTTTATATCGGACTATTAACAAAGATAACAATGGAGACGATTACAAACACCCAAGCCCTAGGTGGAGGAAACCCACCCAGGCGGGAATCGAACCCGCGACCCATGGATTGGGCAAACGAGGACGTTACCCCGCCGCCACCGAGGCCGGCCGTAATGAACATGCATTAAGGCAAACTGTTGCCTTTTCAATAGAAGAAACTGTCATCCCTTTAATTGCATGCAATTTAACATACCCAAGAGTCTGCGCAGTTGACGGCTGCACCACTGGAGGAGCCTGAAGATTGACAGAGCTGAGAGGATGTTGCGCAGGTGGCTGAGATGGTCAGCCACGCCAAGGGCAGCACGAAAGGAGGCATGGAGGGCCCCCAGTGTTGACTCAAGCATGAAGGACACGGACCCAAATGCCCTCACAACTGACTCAATTGACTCAAAAGCAGGCCTTGTGGTCTCTTCTGCAAGGGCTATCAGCCTGCAAGAGAGGTGATAGTCGGTCACCCACTGACACGCACCATTAAGACCAGAGGCCTTGACTAATGCAATCCTTTCCACTAAGGGTTTCCAGCCAGTCTCTCAAGTATAGGATCATCCCTCTTTGGCTACAGAGTAAAGCATCACTTGCAAAACATTGCCAGCTAATTAACACAAGTATGCCAACCTCCAACACTTCAAAACTTGCAATTTGTCCTCGGATTTAAATATAATTAACAAGGATATTGTAGACGCATCCCCAATGTTATGTTCTCAGAAATCAAAGAACAACCAAAAAAGTTAACTTTATATAAGCATTTATAGGTCCGACCAATATAATCAGCAAAACACAGTCAATGCCTGCATTTAAGTACAGTAGTCAGCATGCATGACACCAGAGAAATGAAAAATTTCCTTTCCCCCTATTCCTATTTTTTGAGGGACATTAACTTTTTATCCAATTTGGAATACATAAACAATAAAAAACTTATAAAATATGATAGTTATGTTAGTTGCCTACACTGTCTGCATCGTCAAATAATACAACATGCAATGCTACTTTCAAGGCTGGCTACATAGACCATGTAGGTTAGAATGAATGGCAAACGACATTTTTGTAATTTCAAGCTCCTAACCACTTTTCCAATAACCAATATTTTCCTTCAACAGAGGTTGTAGCTTCATTAATCCATGTCCCCTTAATTATGATGTCCTTTTTCCCATATCTAAAAAGCAAAACTGAGGTTCAAAAGTATAAAACCCAATTTATATATTTACATAAACCCTAGCAAGTTTTCCAATTCCAATTGATGATTCTATCCTGAATATGCAAAGTGCATGATCATTAATTTAAGTTTTGAGACCACCATTCTCCAGCATGATTTTCTACAGAGTTAAGATTAACCTTCAATCACCCTTACTTTTTTATCATGCACACACTCTTCAGGCCAAATATCTTGACTTTCAACAACCTACAGCTTTCCCACCTTTCATCCCTTCTGTGTAATGGGCTCTAAGCCAGGCACCTAGTGCCCAGTACAATACTTTTAAATCTCCAATATTGTTTCCTTCGATCACATTTAGCTTGAAAATGAGAACCAAAACCTATGAATTAATTGTGGACTGGTTGATAACACACCATAACTACTTATTACTAGCCACTAGACAAGCCTGCCATTATCACTTGTAGTTTCATTATTATCACTACACTCCTTAAATTTTTTTGCAAATTAGCAAATTTAATCATACTGGTATTCTACAGAAACCTGAGTGGCCCAAAATTTTATTGTGGATTTTTAGAGCCTCATGTAACATTCAGTATGGTAAATCACATGACATGTTTACAAAGGGGTTATTTAAAACTAAGGATTGAAATCACTTTGCCCGGCGGAATTTTATACCGCCAGACAGAGAACCTAATCTTCACTATCAACAATAAGTTAATTACTGTTTTTTTGAATGCCAAAGTGAATGAATAAAAAAGGCATTAGTACAAAGACCGTAAAAACACTATATTTGACACCTCATGGTTTTATACCAAAGAAAAAATGCCTGACCAATCACATGTAGAAAAACAGAAGTGTTTCACAAATCCATTATTTGATGTAATACGCGTGATTATCTAGTTATCACAGCGGAAATATGGAAAGAATTAGAGTAGCTCTGAATAATCAATAGTACTATTACGAAGAATGTAAAAACAATAGAAGTGACACCTCTTAATGGTGAATCTAAGAATTAACACCCAAAAAATTACGTTGAGGAACACGACGTTTCACGAATTATAAATAGTATTTCGAAGGGGTCACTTGCATCCTGCATACATACTATGTCCGTTCTTGAATTTATCCGGAGCATCGACGTCAGGGTTCGCGCAACAATTGACCGATTTCGCTCAAAGAACAGATGCGATTGAAAATCAAGTAATTACAATAAAAAATTAACGAGTTCACAAATTATATTAAATGAATTGATTCCACATAAAATACTGGCTAATTTTTAACAAATTATTAATTGGATTGTTTCGATAAACTACGAACAGTTGGGCGTAGTTCTTAAGAGACATTTTTGAAGAACCAATACTGCCACTTTACTTCGCCTGTTTTACTCAACAATTTTGGTTACATTTCATGCAAAATTAGAGCTTTAAACAGCACCCTGCGCTAAAATTTAAAGGTGTACTGCACCAGCTGATAGTGATATCGCCACTTTTACTTTACCTGTTTTCCTTCGACAATTTTGATCGCATTTTATACCAAACACGATCGTTCAACCCCCTCCCCTCAACTGTAATGGTTTTACTACGCCAGCTGAAGACCACTGTTGTAAACAAACTGCCGCCATATTGAAAATATAGCTAGGCGGATTTTAAAGGCAGCGTAGCCGGTGTATCTCCGACCCCTTAGTGTGATATAACTCTGCCCGCAACTCGTTATATGCGATAAGAGTCATTTCGTTCGGTATTATAACGCCGGCGGAGAAACTATACAGGCGGTTCGTAATTGCCTCCGAGGGATAGGTTATTATGCGGTAGAGTTTCTTAATGACAAACTTTCTGAAAGATTGCCACTAGACCTTCTCTGACATAAGTAACTGTCATCCACGCAACACGAAAATATTCATGGAGCGCGATCGCTTGGGTGGAGTAGAAACAGTCGATTGGAGGGGTAAAGAAAAGCTTCTCTTCATCCAACAAAAGTGGCCTTGGACCTGGCCAACAAGGAATTGGAAGCGCCCTTAACTACCACTCTCTCCATAGGGTTTAATTTCACCCCAACACCAAGATCTATTCCCTGTCTGCTAGTTGTAGATGTGGGGAACACCAACAAGAAACTCCCAAAAGAAGAGACAGAAGAAGCAACCCATGACACACCACTGACCCTGAAACCTTTAACAAGATTTATAAGTATTTTTTTTTCAGAGGTCCTGATGGATGGATTATATATTTTAATTGGTTTGTCAAAGGCATATCTTGAAATGATAATGAAGGAATTGTGAATGATTAAATTACTCAAGCACACATCCTTAAATATTAAGTTCATTGAAGCAAAGACGCAATAGTCTCCTGGATGAAATTTTCACTCTATTCGTTTAATCAAGGCAGGATGACGCTTGTCGACAGAAGTATTATAAATGATTGTGGGAATATTCAATTGATACTTTAGGACTTATAAAAGGCCAACAATCTCAGGTGCCTTGAGAGAATTACTTAAAAGAAAAGATAGAATTTTAGTGGCTGCCACTACATAGCCAAAAAATGGTTATTTAATCTTCCCTTCTATCACAGCGTTTAACATCCCACTACCAATACTTCTTCCATCCATTCACTAGCTTTTCTTTGGATTTCTCCTACCTACCTATTTATTTTGCCAACACAATCATTTCATAATGTACCCCCCACTACTGCGCCCATTTTCCTCCAAAATACTGTCAAATACATGAGCTTGTTTTGCATAGTGTTATTAAATGGAAACTCAAAAACAAGTCACAAATGAAAAAGAAGTAATTATGCACTGGATCACTGCAGTGGATTTACATATTTATGCATATAGCAGGGCTACAGTGGTGTTGACTGACTGTTCACAAATTGTTTCCAAAGTCCACAAAAATGTTTCTTATGTGAAGTCTAGTGGGCCTTCAAAGAAATGCTCAATTTTTGAGGCATGAATGGGTGATAAAAACTTAAGATAAACATGCACATAAGGTTTCGGAAGGGGTTGCATGGAGAGAGGTGGTATGGCCAGGGAAAGTGTAGTGCTGTACTTGGACACTGTTAATGCTTGAAAGTTGAGGTATGGATAATTATCAATAAGTTAGGAGAATCATTAGCAAATGCCAAGTTATTTATAAGCTTTGATGCATTATTTTGCTGCTACATTCACAACTATTCAAAAACACAGTCTGAGGTCTTTAGGATCACAAATAATAATATCAGGAACAGCTGAATGTGAATGAGAGAAGTACACATTTTTTAATTGCAAAACAGTTTACAATGATAAGTTCTCTCTTATTGGCATTGTCAGTGAGGGGGGGGAGTTTTTCATCCATTTATTAAGCTATGAAAGGCTGCTAACTTTCGAGGTAAATGATGCATTAAGGATACAGGAATAAAAGGGTTAGCGTTTGTTGTGTTACCAAGTCCAAAGATGTTAATTATCTTTCCTCATCATGATTAGGTACAAAAAAATTGAATGTTACCTCTTTCTTCATGGTACATTAAACATTTTTATGTTGACTATGGAAGAATAAAATTTTATTTCTAATTGATTCATTTAATGGGACAAAATGTCAGAAATTAAGAAAAGCAACACAGTTATGAGAAAATAAAAGATAAGTTTCCATATTTGAATTACTTTTTAAAAGTTATTGACTGACAAATTACATATTTACAATTTCTATTATCAGGAAGAAGGATGAAAAAAATACATTAAAATTTAATTCCCAAGTGATGATAGCCAGAACTTTGGTGCAGCTTCCAGCTACATACAACAAAATAAAAAAAGAGACCAAAAAGGCATTGGCGAAGAATTATCAGGCACCATCGCAGATGGGGTCACTTAACAAATACCTCACTTACCCTGGTACTGGAAATTGACCACTCTTCTGTGTGGCTATGCACCTTGCCTTAAAAATCATCATAACTTAGATGTTATTCTCAAAAGTCAGAACGATCTCAAGTATTTACCCCCACAATAACTTTCCTACATAAGAATTTACTTCAAATAAATGTTTGCTTCTTGCAGTTGATAATGTTCCTCAGGAAAACATTTGGGCGAGTAAAACACTGTATTCTTTAAGTTCATGTCTATATTATTTATTTTGATGCATTATAATATATTATTAATGTTAATGCATCATATCATTAATATCCCAGGAATACCTTCACATGGAATGATATCAACAAAGATCAGCAGGCTATCCTGGCACCTACCCAATACACACAAGCCCTCATCCCCTAGCAACTTATTCAAAACTGTACAAGTGAAAATTCTAACCAGTTGAAGTAAATTGAAATAATATATGTACTTATCAGTAATAGAAGTTGAATTATTACTTCCTCACTCAAGTTTTTATTCCAAAAGAAATTTAAAATAATGCTGGATTAGCATCAGTATCACAGAGAACCTCAATAACAGTTTTTAAATGGTGCCTTATTATAAACCTCTCAATTTAATATCCTGAATCATTCTCTCAATTTACTGATATTCATTAATATTTCATTTTGCAATTATGAATAAACAAATGATTACCGTGTAGGTGCCTCACTCCAGGGAAAAATACTAATAAATAATGTTATAATTAACTTGCCAATATATAAATAGAGCCTAGAGTGAAAAGTCTTAACTTATCAATCATTATAAAAGGAAAACTGGAGTTTTATACTTTTTAAAAAGGATTAAATATTATTTCTTAACAGTGGATACATCGAAAGCCAAAGCTTCAGCTGATCAGACCTTTCCAGCAGAATTTTGTGAAAATTTTAAGCATTCGTAAAAGATATTGACATTATCTGATATGTGCACACTTATTCGCAAAATAAAATTTTACTAGAATCTGAGAGGTGGATAGCAGAACTCCATACAGTGGAGTTGAGAGTTGCCAAAACTCAGGAGAAGAATATGCCCTTGAAGATTGAACTATTGAAAACTACAATTTAGAGTTTAAAAAGAAACAATTAGGATTAAAATGAAACAGTTTCTGGCGTCACTTGGTGGAAATTCTTCATATTGAACTTAAAATTAAAACACTTCGCTTTCCCACACAAAAAACTTTTATTTACGACCTAGGTTTCGTTATGGTATAACATCATCAGGTTATGTTACGTTATGTTACATTATGTTACCATATTGTAGATGCCTCCTAAATATTTTGTCATCAGCATTAGTGACCATCCAATCACCACTATCAAGAACGTCATGGTATGGATAATAGCCATCATCTAAACATTGGAATACTAACATTCCATTTCTTAATTTAACGTATAACTGAAAACTAAATAATCAGTTATATGATATAATAAACATTATTGATGTAATCAAACATTTAAACCTTAATATTGGACAGAGAATTTAACATTTATTTCATCTTTTACAATACCAATCAGAAGAGCATGTTGAAACGGTACCTATTTCAAATTGTAGGCTACTGCCACAGATGCTTAAAGTTGACCATGTTTTCTTCACATTGAGTATTATAATTTTCACTGTTTAGAATTCACTTAAAAATTCATTATATTTGAGTTAAATTTCAATTTCCACCATGATATGATACAGAGAAGGGAATGAACATTTTGGATAGAGATTAATAAAGCCTATGTTTACTCATCTTTGTTGATATCATTCCATATTAAAGTATTCCTGGGATATTAATGATATGATACATGAAAATTAAGATGGTATAGTCAACCCAGTACTAAGCCCAATGGTGGGTAGCATTATCACATTAGGATAACAAGGGGTGCAATTTCCTGTCCATGTGCTGGTTATGGTTTCCCAGGAAGATCTGGTGTCCAAAAAATCACACAGCTTGGGTGGAGCTGAGGAAGCCTTGAGAGGCATGTGCAGGAATCAAACTTGGGCATTCCAGTCAAAAGTCTAATGCTCTACCACTGGACTACCGAATTCCCCAATTATAGAATATGAATGAATTTTAATTAAATTTTCTATTGCGTGCTATAATCTTAACTAAACAAATACAGGAATTACTTTGGGGTAGGTAGGGTAATTAAATAGGGGTATCGAGATGGTGCAGTGGCTAACGTACAGGCTTCCCACTGAGAGGGCCCAGGTTCAAATCCTGGAGACAACAAATATTTTTCAGTGTTGTTCCAATCCCTGCTTGAGGAGCTTTGTGGAGAGCACTTTGAGTGAGTACGGCATCTGCCGAATGGGACCTTAAACTGCGAACCCCATGGCACCTCTCAACAAGAGTAGGCTAATGCCATTGCCAGGTTTCTCTCCACCCTTCCTTTCCCATCCATCCCTAATGGTGCCAATGACCTTAGTTGTCGGTCATCTGCCATAAAAACTACTACCACTACATTGGGATAGATAACTTTCTGTGGCAAAGAGGGTGCAGAAATTGGGAAATTTTAATGTCCATTGAAGCTTGTGGTTAATAGCATTCTATTTGCTGTTATTCATATTTTAAAAATTGAGGAATCTTTGATTAAATTTCGTCACATCTGATTAAATTAGATCAATCAAAGTTTATGGGGATGGTGTTATTTTAAGGGGGTGCGGTGACTCATTAATGATTTGATGAGACATGGCTACCCAAGAAATTTTGGAAGTCGAGTTTATCATACAAGCCTTTCAGGATATCCACATTAAAGTCACCAAAAAGAATCACACTGCCTACATTTAATGAAGGCACAAGCTGAATTGTAATGTCCAGACCTACATTAAATTGTTTAATATTTCATTCAGGAGTGCAGCGTATGCAATAGATGGCATAGCTAATGGATTTGATTTAGTTTGAAGTAATACATCCCTCGAATTCCTTCTCAAGGCAGTCATTAAAGTCAATAGGTGAAATAAGATTTGGTGCTTTCCCAGCGTTGGCCGACGTTTCGATGCCCGACTCGTGACGATGCACGAGTCGGGCATCGAAATGTCGGCCAACATGGAACCCCTGACCCGGTGGAAGACCCGAGAGAACTTCATCAAATAGGTGAAATGTTAATATGAGGCATACATGGCAACACAACCTTCTTTAATCATAACAGTTACAGGTTTAACTTTGTGGAATCCCTTCATGATGAGGGTGAAAAAGAAACTTTACACTTCCACGATAAAGATTTAATATTTAATCATGGTTTTGATGATGTGCAGCATCGAAACCATGGTCGTGACAACCATAACAACCTTCTTTGTTCCGGGAGCACCAAATGATAATAAAGGACGATGCTATAGTACACAGAAAGATGCCATTTCCTGTGGACTCAGCTTAGTGTTCACAAATCAATGAAATATGAAGGTTTTGCCATTGTAGTGTTATTTATAACACACTATCCTTGTTTGTTAATGACTGAATGTTTATAAAGAGAATATTTAGGCAATAGCTTCTTGGAAAGGATAGATTAACTTAGTTTAGGATGTCTGAAGCAGGACCAGGGTGGTACTAGTTGCCTAGATTTTATTTTTGATGAACTAGCTGTGCTTCTGGTTTTCACCCAACTTCTGGCAGCTGATTGAGTTGCTGGCAGCTGTTGAGTTGGGGTGCTTTAGCTTTCACTCTCAAGTTGAGGAAGGGTTAGGAGGGAAGACATTCAAAGGGGATTTTCATGGGGGAGATTGAGTATGAAAGGTTAATGTATCTGTAACGTAACATAACCTGATGTACCTCCCCACCATACCCAGCACTTATTTGTTTGAGAGAAAACCTCTGGAGTCTTCCACCAGATTAGTGTTTAATTGTTTTCATCAAATTGACGAAATGGCATCCAAAAGCCCAGAAGACAACGACCCTGTTGGTTTTTGAAATGCTGGCAGCAATTGAGACACTAACCCAGGGGAAGACCCCAGAGTATTTCACTCAACAGATATACCATGAAAGCACAAGATCTTTCAATCTACTCATTTGATTTCCTTTCTGTCCACTTCACCATCCTTCTCCACACCCACATTCCAAATGCCTCCAATCTACGTCCATCATTCTGCTTCTGCCATGTTTTCATGCCATACAATACCTCATTCTATTTCAACCTTTTCTTAACACCCTTACTCAATGTCCCAGTCATCAATTCCCTCGTTGCAAAAGCTTCTTTGTCTAGAGCGATTCTTCGTCTACTGCTTTTACAACTTGGACCAAAACACTTCAGAGATAGGTACATTGTTTCATCTGCTCAAGTTTACCAACTTCTATTTTGATATTTAACCTAGCTTTCCTTTTGCTTGAAAACCACATAACTTTGGTATTGTTTACATTTATTCTCATCCCATACATATCACTGAGACTCCGATTGCACTCGGTAATCACTTAATAAATAAATTTGGTACTTTTTCACACAAAAAATCTTTATCGTATTACTACCAGTTTCAATGCATAGGCGACACGATCGGGTATCATTGGGTTCATCAGGAGCACTCAGCAATGTTTGCAACTCCTTGACTGACTGGCTAGCTAAAGCTTGAATATCCACAAACGTAACTGATTTTATGTATTCTCCACTAACTTTCATTCCTATCTTCAGTCCTTCCTATGCCTCTTCTAAATGTTAAACAGAACAGGTGCTAATGGACATCCCTCCATTAACAGATAAAAATCTCTATGCAAACATGATTGTTGAAAGCTCAGTTGAGGAAAATGATAATCATATAATCAATCTACATTCAATCCTCACACTGATAAATATTCGAAATATTTAGTGAGCGAAAATTACACTGAAATCTTTGTCTGTAGATGAAATTGTCTACTTATACATCCTCTATAACGGCAACTAGCTGGAACAGAAAGTCCCCCAGAATGTTAACAATCATCCAACTCTGTAAGTAACTAACCCAAATGATTCCATCTTTCACATGACATGTTCTTTAACTGACTTACCTAGTAATTGTAAAACTGAATTTTTCCTTCAAACAGAACTTTGAGCAACGATGATGTTTAGTTCACCCATAAATTATACAACCGGGCCCAAGACGTATCAAATAATTAAGACATTATAAGTGGGCCGTTTCAATCCAATAAGCGATAAATGAATACAAAATGAATTTAAAAAATACAGCCCATGGCACAAATATTCAGTTGTTATGGGTGTGCTGAAGTTTGGTAATGGTTCAGATAAGCTCTGAGGAAGAACACAGGAATACTGTCAGATTTTTTTTTGTCATGATAACTTTTCCTATTGCCTTACTTTTGATGTAAACACTCCATACATTAATTTAGAGGCGTCGTAGCATTCTAGAGGGTAGAGCACAGGGCTATTGATCGGAGGCCTCGGATTTCACGTGATACACACGAAACCTTTGGCTTCACCTATAAGAACTATGATTTTCCGGACACCATTTCTTCCCGGGAAACTGCAGCAACAAGGTAAGAGACCAGCCCTTCTACCATCATGTGTTAATCAGACACGCTATTGGGCTAAGTGCTTGGTGCACTAACCACACCTATAAAACCAACCTCCTGCTATATTTCTTTGGTTTGGTTATGTTGAGCATATTTAATGCACATCTCGCTCCCTTATATGATAACCAAGCCTTTATAGGCACTCTGCCGCCAACCTCAATCGACTACCAAAAAATAAAACATGTGATCTAAAATATAAATGAGTGCATCACTACATATTTTTACCTGTTCTCGCTAGCGTTGTGATAGCAGTACGGGTATCCTGAGTAGGCAGAACCATAACCTCCATATCCGTTACCGTACATGCCCATATTACCGTACCCTCCGTAATTGCTATAACCATTCATATAGCCACTATTGGATGGATACCCTCTGTACATCTGTGATCCTCCTAGAGCTCCTGTATAGGTGGTGGTCTTCCTGGTTGACAAACCTGTAGGTCTTGGAGGCAGTGGAGGTGGTATAGTTGGTCCGGAGGGCATTGATCTCACATTTACCTCTGGCACTTTTGATGAACTTTGCATGCTAGAAAATGAATAGGTATCAAGTAACCCACATGAAAGATATTCACCATCAAGTTTCTACGAACTGGAAAATGGTATACAAGAATAATTATCCGAGAAAATATAACCTTACTAACCTCAACGGTATCGTATCTGATCTGAAATTGACTCCTGCTACCTCCCACGGTTTTACGGGAACAGCCATGGAATTATCAATAAATCTTTCGACTTGAACAATAACCGCAGAAAATGAGGAAAAAATAATTATTGCCAATCATTCGATTGACGATGTTGCGCAGCCATGAACGCGGTTGTTTTGGCGACGAATTATCTTGCCCATCGGAATGCGTGTTATTTCATAAGTAATTTTTTATTATTAGCTAGATAAATTCCATACCCTTGAATTACAGAAAAATTGAAATTTACTCTATTTATTAAATGGCCTCTTCTCTAATTTTCTATAAATAATTTTTAATCGTAAAATTCTCATTCATGTGGTTCTTTTACTTCGTGTATGGCTTGAATATATATTAGTAATGAGTCAATAGACGTAATTAATGACTTCATATCGGTGGACTACTATAACAAAATGTTTTGCATCAAGCTTCTTGGAAAAGTAACTTTTACTTCCACCGCGACATTGTTGGCTCGTGGCCTTAAACGTAGACAAATATAACCAGGTTTAAACAGCTGATGATCTAATATAATCTGTTAGATGGGGATCCAGAGTAAGAGTTAATAGAAATTACTTACTACTGCGAATACATACGTATATTAATGGCAAGTTGGATGATTTTTGTTTATCGTTCCTAGGTTCTGTTTTTATCGAACGAAAGATGACCTGCTGATGAACCAAATAAGCGAGCGAGAATGGACGAAGTATCTCTTCTTGTCTCGCAAAGAATGGAATCGTTGCAGGTAACGAAATCCGTGAATATAATATATTAAATAAATTACCTCTATTCTGCGTAAAAAAATCGCCAATTTCGTAAGCAACTTTTCTCCGCCCCATTGATGAAACTTAAGTTGTACTAGAAGACAATATATGCTGCAGTTAATGTTTAAACCCAGAAATTGAGGCCTAAAAATGTTTCCGATACCAACTACGAGTTTGTTTAAAGGTTTTTTGTTTCAGAATTATTTGGCCTAAGATATTTTTACTTAGTCGGCTCATTAACGTTCCATTGAACGTGAAAGCAATATAAAAGCATTGGATTAAAAAGCTGGTCAACTCGCAGACAATTTATGAGTTAATTATTGATATAATATGGTTTTGTTCTCTGTGTGTTGTTGACTGCTCTCTCACTGTTCTCGGCAATTATTAATAATATTCGTTTCTGATGATTTTAGAGGGTGTAATTACATATGTAACAAGTTTTGTGTACCTTCAGTCCTACCTTTTTTCTGAAGCGTGTGAAATTTTAAAACCCGTCGATGTTATCACGTTTTTTGAAATTTCCATAAATTCACTCCTTTCAGCCTTGTTTCGCCCTTGTAAATAATGGAATATCCATGAAATAATTCACTTGACATTATTTCCTGACGCGGTCTGTGTTCTTGGTTGAATTCGTCGAGTGCATAAAATGCAAATTCCTAATACGTAGTTTTGGGGTTTTTTGAATTTTACATAGAATACAATCTTCATGAGGTGGTGTTGCGTTATCCTCTGAAGACCTGTAGAATAGTCCTGGGAGGCACATTGATGGTAGTTAATGTTAGGGGCACTAATTCCAGTTAGATCTAAGATTAGGGATAGAAGATAGACTATGTAGTCAGTGTCCCTGTGAGGCAGATGGATTTAATCTCAATTGGTATCAATTAAAGTGAAAATGTCTTTTTTAAATCACCATTGGGGGTGGTAACTGGTCACCGTTTCAATTATTTTTTCTTATGGAACACTATGGATGGAATCAATAGAAGAATGAATTCAGGAAAATATGGATCTTTGGCCAATGGGATAGAATTCAATGCAACAATTTCAGAGTGTAAAAATCATTCGATTGACTGGGATCCTATCCCAGTCAGGGCGAATGATTTTTGCACTCTGAAATTGTTGCATTGAATTGCACATTAGCGAATGACTTGGTTAAAAGTTACTGTTGTGGCATCTCCCGCAGTTTCTCTAGCATTTGGCAATGGGATAGGTGTTTAATTCCTAGTGGGTAAGGCAGAGCCTGTACAGTAGTCATGAAATATAATCCATGCTCGGATAAAGCAACAGTAGCAGAAAAGGAGCCATCGAGGAAGAACTGAAAATTTGTTGACCCATTAGGGTGATGGTGTAGATAAGTGAGAGAGGTGACGGATGCTCTGAAGTAAACACCTTAAATGATTAGTTATAGACTTGCTATTGAGTAGAGTGTTATATGATTCCAAAACATGGCAAATGAAAAAAGTGGATGAAGTTCAATTCAAGGTTTCCAAATTATGATTTTGGAAAAGGCTGGAGAAAACAAGTTGAGCATCAGGGAAGGCAAACGAAGAGGTGTAAGACATGACTCAAGGGATATTGAAGGATGTAATAAATGGGTTACTTGTCGGCAGGGGAGAAGAAAGTAATAGGCATTTCAAAATTTTTGTGATGCCAGGTCCTGAAGAAGGAAGTATCGTTAAATAAAAGGTTTGTGTGTTGCTTGGAAGTGCTTTAGAAATCCATGACAAAGTGTAATTGTGTTTAGGGGCAATTTGAAACCCACCTTTAATTGTTAGACCTACCATGGCTTTATTACCCATCTTGCTTTATATGAGCTAAAATGCACGGGCCAAACTTTTTAGCCCCTTTCCTGAATACCTGAATTTCCTGAATAATTACCTGTCCCAATTTTCTATCTTCTGCTGTTTCACTGTTTAATTCCTTTCTTATCTACTGCCTCATATTCTAATACTTTCATTCACTTTGTCCTCCCCAGTTGATCAAAAGCAGTCTTATAATCCATGAAGGTAGCAAATAAATCTTGATGATATCTATTCAATCCTTGCTATTAATTTTTCATTAGTGTTGTTAATCACATGCACCCCCCCCTCAAAAACCCAGCTTGTTATTTAAATCTATTTTGGTTGCCAGGCCATGCTCATCAATTCTCTGTTTTGGATAGTGTAATGTTTTTTTACAATTTTTCTGGTGGCTTGCTTACCCCTGGTATCCTGAGAGGCCCCAAATTCCAAAGTCTGACCCTATGGATATTTTCAATAGCAGATGGCTTTCAACAATCATGGAGGGGGGTGGAGTTTCTGTGGCTTGGCCTAGCAAAGTATCAAGGGTAACTACGGTCTCTCTTTAACATCACTTTTTAACTTGAGAATGAAGCCTTTATGTGAGAAATTTTAGGATTTGAAAAGAGGCTCTTGAGAGGGAAGTATAAAGTGACTTTTGTCGGAGTAAAAGCTTGGAAGGGCAAAAGATAGAGAGGAGAGCAGGGTATGCGGCGGCCAGCAGTTAAAAGGAATATGGAAGAGGTCCAACTAAAGATGAAGGTTATCTTTCTCTGATTAACATGTGGGTTGGGAAGAAAATTTGAATTTGATGTTTTATTTGTGTGGATGTATAGTTGCTACCCCCCAAGTTCTCAGAAGTCCCCCCTGTGCTTATGTCAATGGTACATGTACTAACTTTTCCTTGTGTAAAATTAAAAATATTATCCCACGTTACTTTTATTTGAATGATGTTTTTTTTCAGGTTGGAGACTTAGTAAAGTCTTCTGATCAAATTCCTCAGATAAAAATACTAAAGCAAGACACTTGACTATTATTTTCTAAAACCCCTGAGTGATCCTCCAGGGATACTATCTATTCCAACAGTATTGATCACCTTCACTTTCTTTTTTCTGTCTCATTGTCTATTAATTGTCTAGGAATTGTCTAAGTAAGGAAACTTGCACCTCTTACTTGATCCAGGGTGCAACATAATCTACTGTCATGTATCTGGTACAAATCTTCATCCTCAACCATCTTTCTACCATTAGTGGATTCACTTTGAATTCATTTTACTCCCTCAATTAGGTGAGATAATTTTTATGGCGATTCAAATATATATTAAAACATCACCCATTTCCCATCCCATGCATCCTCAAAACAGAAAATACTTCATGCGGAGACCAAATTATGCATCTGATGGGTAGAAGAAATAAATCATTGAGGTATTAACAAATTGACCATGACCCCAACTTCAGGAAATTATTCTACAAAAAAGATTGTGAAAGGTAACTACTGTGGAGTACTTCTCTGTTCTCATAAGGTTTCATTGTATGTAAACACTTGTGCTACTGGATTAGAAGTAAATGCACATCAGGCTGACTGGGTGCTTTTTTATTGCTGTGTCTGTAGTTTCCTAATAACACTTAATCACAAGCCTGAAATAAATCTTTTGATTCAGGAATTACTTGGGACAATAGACAGCAGAGCTATGAATCAGATTTACCAAGACCTAAAAGATTGAAATGTATTCAGAATACAGTTTCTGTAAGATTATGTAAATTTAATACCATGAGGAAAATTTCTGTTGTGATTAACTTAAATAATCTTAGCTTGATTCACCGTGAACCAGTTTCACTGTGGTAACCTTGAGCATTTATGGAGAACACTCTTCGTGTTGTGGAGTATACCCTAGGATACCTCTTAGGTTGGAATTTTGTAATTATTTTTGGTAATTAATGAAATCTGGTACCTTTGCAAGAAATATATAATTCAAATAAGTTTAAATGATAAAATAATCAACTTGATTGTTGGCTTTATAGGTTAGGTTAGTGTTCTCATATTGCTTGTAAAATTTAGGCTAACGAGGTGGGGCGGAAGATCCTTTCCTTGTGCCCCCTGCAGTTTCCCAAGAACACCAAGTGCAGAGGAATCTCACCCAGGAAGCAAGCTCATGATCCTTTGGTGGTCTGCATAAGCATTCTATCCAATGGGCCACCCTGCCCAAACAAAATACATGACTAGAGGTCACTCTATATTTTACACTCTCAGCTCAGGAAAGCATTATCCAGTGTTGACCCAGACCTTTGAAATGGCTCCAGAATTTGCAATTAAATTTGCATGATGATACTCCAATTTCCCATCTGCACCTCAGCTGCATCCTGGACGATGTTACTATTCAGACAATTGCTATTCAGGTTATAACTACTTGATCACAGAAAAAATGGCAAACCATGAAATATTACATACAAAGTCCCTACAGTGTTTGTTTTAATGGACAATGTCAAAATCAGTGATTTTTTTATGACCGTCTGAATTCATTTCTTTTCTCATCCAGGTAGAAGAAATTTAGATAGCATAATACCATATAGCTACCAGGGTTTTATATACCTTCATTAAGTTCTCAATTCATGTATGTATCCTTGCACCACTGTTGGTGGCAAGAGAAGAATTCATCAAGGGATATTTCAGTGGCCTTCTCTTTTCCTTCAGTGAGCACTCACATGAAGTATTTGCTAACATTTGTGTGCCTATTTCACTGGGTGAGAAAGAGCATGGATTGAAATATCCCAGATGGGCTTAATCTATGACCTGATGGCCATAAATATTTAGGCCAGCATGGGAGGGGGGAGGGGAGGTGCATAAATTAACTGCTCCCTCTCCTCCTGGTCACTTTTCTTCCTTAACCACCCCCCTTTCTGCATCTCCCTCCCTTCAAACTCTTGAAATCTAGATGTTGCATTAACCCTTCTACTTTTGAGATGTATGATCAACCAATCAAGCTTTTATTGGTGTTTAACAAGCATTTCCTAGCTCTTTATAACACATAAGGTACACTGAAGAACCACAACCAAACATAGAAATACCAATAGAAGATCTAATAAGAGCCCTAGGGCTAAAATATATAAAAAATGCCAGTACGCTGGACAGGAGCCCCATACCTAAACAAGATGGATATGTATCATCAATTCAGGCCTGTAGGTATAGACATCTTGTCAGAATTAATGCCCCATTTAATCACACTTAAAAATTTACTTGCTGTACTGGTCATGGGTGTTCAAAAAACTTGAAGTTAAGCATTTCTTGCCATATATTGGCATAGTAGTATCTTCTTCTTTTAACATCTGTCTTTAGAAAATAGGTTATTTGCATATTTTATTGAAATCTCCAGTTTCCTTTAAAAGTTGACTTGGTCTTAGTAATAGATGACTATGAAAGTGATCTTACTGCCTCTTAGTGAAGTAGTCATGCAAGCTGAGCATGATGTTGGTTTTCGGATATCTTTTAACCATCATCAACTCAAGTGGATGAATGATGCACTTTTTATAGATCCGTGCATTGTCATCACTGGATGCAACTTGCGTCCTGCTGCGCGGTCACCTGCAGAATGGCATTGCGTGGGTGAATGGGGCATGGGAGAGCGAGAGGGCGCAGGCAGTCAGGGAGACTGCACTGCGTCTGCATGCCTGGTCCCTGGCTGTCTACCTGAACATGAAGGAGTCCATTTCACAGGTCCACTACGAGGAGGTGCTGCAGAGGATGAGACACATTTGGCTCACTGAAGGTGAGCTTGATTGAGGGCTCTGCTCTACTATTGGGTGCTGTGCTCAAGTATGTATGAATGGGCAAGAGTTGATTTCCGGGTGAAACATGATACTGCCAATAATAATCATTGTTCCTCAGTTTAGAAACTCCACAATATTAAAGAATTTTTATTTTGAATGTTCATATCTCATCAATGTTTTAATCTGTCATCTCAAATTATTTATCTTCTACAAAATAAAAGTTACAGCAGGTGAGGGAAAATTCTTGTCAAAGCCACTTATTAATTGTGCACATATGCATCTGAAAGAATCATAGCATTTTTGGAAATTTTTAATGTATAATGAATTAACTGAAGGAGCTTTTTTGTAAAAACTGAGTGCATTCTTACTAATTGAAAAAAATGCAATGATTAGGATATGCAGTTTTTTTTATTAAATCAGCATGGTACTGTAGTATTTAGTGGAAAATGTGTGATATATGATACCTGCTCATTTATCACTTAATGAAATCAAAATATGTTTATCGATAAAATTAAAATGCCTTTCTGATTTCACCCAGTATTTTTTTATAATTGGCCTTGTTAAAAGAAAGTGTAATTTGCAAGGTGCATTACACATTTTCTCGGCTTCATTTGTTCTCAGTTTCATTTTGCTTGGAATCTATACCAAATCAGGGCAGAAGGAGAGGGAGGAGTATTAAACTGGAAAGGAGAGGTATTAGTGTCCCTCCCTGCCTGTGAATTGTGGTGTGCATTGGGAAGTAGGGAAACAAGTCTTTTCATCAGGGTTCCCCTCTCTTCTCATCACTATTAGTTGACCTCACAGTTTGGTGTGAGGCTAGGATTATTTCTCATCAATAATGAGATCATGGTGCATGCCTTTCTAAGTTGGTTTGAAGCATTTGAGCCACTAGGTGGGCTTCCATTCCAGATTTTTTGTAAATTGATGTGCTCATTTGTCAATTTTACATTATCCAATTTGGCAGATCCCCTCGCTATACACTGCTTTATCCTATACTGTAGCAACCAGAGATAATTATGAACATTATTTCTAAACAATCTAAAATTGAAGTTCACTAGTGTCAAGAAAACTAGGTACCAACTGCTAGAAGTAAATGACAATATACCTCACACTCATTATGAGGGAGTGTATGAATGAGAATGTTCAGATGTTTAAAACTATTTAAGCCAGACAGGAATATGACAATTGCTTCTAAGGGCTTTCTTACAAAAATCTCTTTTGTGTCAGGCTTCCGCTTATTATTAAGCCATTGGCCAGATGAAACAAGATGAGTGAGGATATGCATTGTCAAAAGGCTACCATGGTGAAAGTTGGTGCAGGAATTTCAGTGTACAAATCATTCACTTTGACTGGGACTGCAACCCCTGGATTCCTCGATTTCCACTGGGTTGCTTAAATCAGTTTAGCTACAAAAGCATCCTCTTATTACACAATTTCTGGGAAATCGAGGGGGCTCCATATTGGAGTCCCACTGAAGGTGAATGATTGTAGCCCTGAAATTTCTGCATTTGAATGATCTTCAGCCGATGACTCGATTAAAGTAACTGTCTTGCCATCTCCTGCATTTTTTTAGCATGAAAATTAGTATTTATATTTAGGCTTCACTGAGCATCATCAAACCATAGAACTCAGGTCTAACTAATGAGAAAAAGCATACATTTTCTATACATTTTTAAATTGCTTTATGTTGCCTAATTAGTAATTTCATAAATATGTTCTAGTTTGTTGAAAGAAGATACTTTGCTTTTCCAGTTTTCCTGTTGAGTATTTTAATTGCAAACTAGGTTTCGTTACAGCGTAATCATACCTGAAGATGCTCCACCGTAATGAAACCTAGGTCATAATAAAAATACTCTATTTGGAAAAGCAAAATGTCTTCTTTCGTCATGAAGGATTTCCACTATCTCATGATGGTGGTAATCCTTCAGGTATCTCCTTCAGGGCAATGCAGCATATCCAGGGTGCGGCAGCATAACTTCCTTTTTTCAAGTGAAATTGCATAGGAACAAAGGCAGTTATGTTGCCGCACCCTGTACTATTCATCTTCTCCAAGTCAGGTCTGATGTGTGAGTCATATCAAGAGTATTTTAAGATACTCTGACCAGGCAGAAGGAGTGGTGTGTGAAATCTTCTATGATGGTTGCAGTTGGAGGGCCTCGCCTTCAGTGGTGCTGCCTTGGTGCTATTTCTGGTTGCTTCCTTGGACTCAGCCTGGGAATGACAATTGGACGAAAGCGACTCGCAATTGGGCACCTTCGCCTCCCTGGCATGCGAGCAATCGTCTGCAGAGACTGTCACGGGATCGATGTACGTAAGCAAAGGTTTTTCCATTCAGGTTTCAAGCATTTACGTAGTTTTGAGTTCCAATTGGTAGATCGTGCTTGAAACCAGATTCAATCAATTCATCTCTGAAATCTGTGGACTGAACAAAACGCATTACTCTTGGTTCATTCATGTACCATATATGCCTGATCACAAGTAGGGTGATTCCTTTCATTAAGCTTATGGTGGAATTTCTTTATTTTGAATGGATTGTTGAATCAAAAAAATGATATAGCTTCATTTCGTTTAGGTGGGCACTAGAACTCTCCAACAGCATATAAATCTTTGAGTTCACAATGACTACGAAAAATCCTTAAATGAGAAAAATAAGTTAAACCTATAAATGCACATACACTTACCTAAAGCCTTCTGATGGGACGTGGAGTCTTGTCAGCCATGCTTCTGGCTAAAAACAATGTTTTAAGGTGCATTAATGGTAGTGATGGGGTCGTGGGCATTATCCCTTAGAGCCACTCTCAAAGACTTAAGAAGCCAACACCGATGACAATAAAGAAGTACTCTCAGAGAGCTGCCTATGTAACCACCCTCCCTGGAAGTCTTGTGTATCTGTTTGCGCTAACCTGCTGCCCACTTTTAGATATGTGGTGCAAGACCATCTTTTCTCCTGCCAAACTGAAATGTAGGTACTTGTATGATTGGATTCTAGGACACTGGAGCACTTAACAAGAATTGGAAATTCACGGAAAAATTACATCAGCGTAATGCCAAGGTTTTCAACGACATATTAACCCTAAGGTATTCTCTAGAGCAGTTGTGTCACTGTGGAAAGTGATATAAAGGCAAATAACTGATGGGCATATGGCTG
This sequence comes from Hetaerina americana, assembly GCF_022747635.1. NCBI lineage: Eukaryota > Metazoa > Arthropoda > Insecta > Odonata > Calopterygidae > Hetaerina > Hetaerina americana. The sequence goes on from NW_027287095.1 coordinate 15,407,271, forward strand.
AGGGAGACGTGGCACATTATTTCTACTTTTGTGATCAAATGTTGTGCGTTCGAAATAAATTCGTATTGGTTGGATAATTTATTTCTTGGGTCTCACTTCCCATTATGTTTCGACCCCCCAGTGTAATAATTTGTAAACTTTGAACATAGGTTTTCAAAGCATTGTCATTGGTATCAATAACTATCAAGTGCTCTACTTAAGAGTCATTCAGAAATGTCTGTGTCCGAATATAGATTCAGTAATGCCAGATGATATGGAGACTACCAAAAGTTATCAGTAGTAGAAATAATTGGGTGTTATAATTATTTCTTACAGTTTTGCATTAAATCTATATGATATTAATTTTTCCAGAAGGTAGACTTTAGGTTCCTGCATGCAAAATGTATAAATCAAATACATTGAGTCTATCAAAGAACCCTGTAACACTCACTTTTAGTCTCTATTCATGTGAAGCTTCCATATATTTAGCATCATGCCCAACCTTACATCATCATCAAATGCACCCCTCACACTATGCAGCTTTGTTGTGTGGATTTTGTTTTGTGACTTCACTCTCTTCAGAATTATGAGTAGGCCCTGCATTGTTCCCTCTTCATGAGAAGCAAAAATGCACCATGTATTCTAGCTGGTGAAGTGTGTATGCAACGGAGAGAGACAATGGAGGGAAATGCATGACCCCTTCCCTCCTGCCCCAGGGACTGCTCTTTGCACTCTTGCATCTTTTATATCACCCTCTGCTCCCAGGGCGTGACCATGGCCGAGGACATCCCCTGCCCAACAATCTCAGGGCCTGACCAGATCATTGTGCAAGTGAGGTGTGCATCCGTTGACCCAGCTGACATCAGGGTGTGTTGTGGCTACGGGCGGGTGCTGCGCAGACACCTTGGCAAATATGATCCAGTAAGTGCTCTCCTCTGTCCCTTCTGTTCTCCTCATAGCATGTTCATTCCTGGGGCAAGTGCAGGGTGCATGTGCACCTGCTCATCATTGAACCTTTGATTCCAAATGGAAGACCCACGGAAGTGTGTTACATCACTAACTTGCTTGTAGAATGAAATATTTATGAATTCTGAAATATGTATTGGAATTGATGTGAACTGATTGTTTATGATATCATTAATATTAATTTTATTTTATTATTTTTCAACAAGGGATAAATGTGCATAGTGGAAGAAAGAGTGAGTAACACTCAATAGTGCCAATTTTCTGTGAACATGGATGAAAAATTCTGTTTGATTTACAACTTAAAAAAATGTCACCGTGATCAAAAATCAAATATAATAGTAGGATGTTCATTGTCCACTGACCATACATATCATATAGGTATAGGAGTCGTCAAATGCACGGAAAAGTATTAAATACAGGTATATTTTGACACTATGAAAATGCTTAAAAGAGAGCATATGCATTGAAGTAAGTAATAAAAACACAATGCAATATAAACTGCATGTAATTCGAAATTTCATTGAATGAATAATAACATTTCATTAGAAGGAGCTTCCTGAGTTTCAATTTGGAATTAAATAATCTATCACCTGTTGTCAATAATAATAATAATATAATATATTTCTTTGTCCAGCAGACAGTGTATAGTATTTTCCAGCTTCAGAAAATTTTTTAGAATTCTTTTGTAGGTAGGCTAACACCTTTTTATGATTACTGGGATATCGATAGTGTTTCTGGGACGCTACAGTGATGAGCATTCAACTGTTTTTACATTGGAATATTTCCCTGGGTTTTTGTAAAAATTGAAAAAGTTTCATTCATTCTGTTTTCAATAAGTTTGGCTTCAGTTATAATTGTACCAGAACTATCATGGACATCAGGAATTGAGCTATATACCGGTTTGCTAATTGACTTGTTTATTATATTCCATGCTTCTTTGGTTTTATTATTGGCAATGAGTAGCTTATGGTCATTGTACAATCTCTTTTTTTGCCCGATAATTTTGAGATAATCTGACCTCAAATCAGGGGTATTTGAAAATTTACATAATCTAGCTTTTTCCTTGATTTTTCTTGAGAGGGCAATGATGTCATTGGACAGCCAAGGCCTCCTCCTCCTTCTATACTTCAAATGATTTTCTTTCCCTCTGACTGCTGGAATAACTCAATCAAATGAATAACAGAATTTCAAGTAAAAATAGTTGAAGCTAGATTCAAAAGAGTTGGCTGAGTAGACTTCTGCCCAATTCTCTTTTTTCAATGCATTGATGAAACTTTCAATATAACTCCCAGGATAAAGCTTTTTGTAAATAAACCTGTCTGGTTGATTGATGGTTAGTGTGGATCTGTCCAGGGTTAGTGTATGTGCCAAAACATAATGGCCGGGCAGTCCTGAATCAGGTACATATGAAGTACATTTTGAAGGATTGTAATTTGTAATTTCAAGTACATTGTCAGTTTGCATTTTGGATGTGTGTATAACTCTAGTAGGCTCTGAAATGAGCGTTTTCAGGTCATACAAAGCAAAAAAATCGCACAGCTCTGATTTGGACTGAGTCTAAAAGAAAATCACCAGTTAGAATAATAGTTCTCTCTGGAGGATACAATAATTTCAATTATTGATTCAGCTTTTCTGTAAAACATTTGATATCACTAGAGGGAGAGCAATATATCCCAAGTAAAACAATTTCACGATTATCACATTTCCAGTTACAAGCTACACATTCTATGCATAATTCATTACTATAGGGTACCTTTATCTCGTGTACATCCAAAGCCATGTTGTCATTAACGAAAATAGTGAAACCAGCATTTTTACACTTTGTTTGTGAAAAACTAAATGCATAGTTAAAATCACATATTTTAATAGAACTTATATCTCCGTTACTCATATAATGCTCAAATAAGCATAGAAAGTTAGGTACATTTAAAAAAAATAACTCACCATTAATACTTGAGTGATGGCTATTGACTCCTACAACATATCTGGAAGTATTAATTTAATCTGTATCACATTCCTAATTTTATAAATTAAAATTAAAACACTTGTGTTAAGTAATTACATGAAGAAAGAATAGTGAAAATTACATGCCATTGTTTAAGTGCCGCATTGAAAGTTGTTTTAGACGTTTGATATTAGGTTAAAAGTGATGGTCCTAATACACTTTATGGTGAGGCTGGAAGAATGAAAGCAGGCACAGACTTGGAGTTCTCCCCTTTCACCTTAAGGCCGAACATGGTTTGCAAAATCGTTCTTTTCATGTTCATGGAGGTAGTATTATTAATGATGGAGAATGGAGTGTAAGATACATGTACGTACAGGTATATTTGGCAATTTTATGTTGTGGGAATTCACATAGATTAGGTTAATAGGGAATGTTATAATATGTCAAATTGTGTTTGAGTGAGCTGTCATTGCCTCCCTCTCTTTCCCGGCTGGTGCTCTAGACCATCTCAGGCTCTGAGTTCCCACTGGTGCTGGGTCGAGATGGGGCAGGTGTGGTGCTGGAAGTGGGTGATGGGGTGAGAGGTTTCCTGCCTGGGGACGAGGTGTGGTTTGCCATCCCACCATGGGTCCCCGGAGGTGGTTCCATGTCACAGCTAATCATGCTCCGAGGTAAGCTTTTCCCTCTCCCTCTGGAGAAATACTAAGTGACCCCCTCTACAAGCACGTGTGTTGGCTGAATTGCACATCGTGTGATTATATATACAAAGACATTACCAAAAAGAAGGGTAATGGAAGTTTCAGGAACAATAAATTGTGTGTGAAACAACGTTTGAATGTAAATGATCATACAAGAATAATGCATCATGGAAGGAATTATTGAAATAAATTTATTCCATCTATTCATTGCAAAATGTTGAGAATAAATCTATCTATCAAATGTATGATTCTCTAATTGAAGATAAATTCAAGCTAGTGCATTCGAATAGAATAACCTGCAAAATTTGCAATTTTCATCACTTAGAATACAATGAGTTGTCTCTAATTGATATGTTATGCGCTTTTTAAATCATACCTGGCATACTTAAATAGTTTCAGAGGCTCATTTGGTGATGTGGTACATTTCCATGGGCGATGTTTCATTCATTGTGCACATTTAAAAAAAATGTATCATGCCAGACCATAGGTAGTCCTTGGGTCATGGTTGGCCAGGTCTTATTTAAAGAGTGTTATGTGTTCCTGAATAATGAAGGAGAGTACAAGGGCATGGCCACCTTCCTCAAGAAGGAGACCAAAATTGATAGAACTTCTGTACAAAAAATTATAGTTAGTTGTATGTCCGTAGTTATAGTTCAAGAATGAGTAGTGATTTTGCTCTCATGTTATGGTCATCCCTGCTATGCAGTGATAAAGAAAGTATGTTTTTTGGAGTCTTAGTATCTTGTGTTGATGAATGAACATTGTCAGTAATTCTGTGCTAGCACTGTAAGATACATTGATCATAAATTGCTTTCTCTTAAATACACTCTTTCTCCAACCCTGGGGCTCAGGACTGAAGGGTGGTGATGATAAGGGATCGGCGGCCTCTGCGACGGGCAAGTGGGGCACCGTAGTGGCGCATAAGCCCAGGGGCGTTGGGTTTGAAGGTGCTTCAACTGTGCCGTTTGCTGCATGCCTCGCGTGGGAGGCAGCCACGGTGGGAGCCAAACTGGGACCAGAGAACACTGACAAGAAGAGGTCTGTTGGCTTAAAAGAGAAAAGTATCCAACGCATGCACTTTTATAATTCATTAAGCAAGAGAAAAAAAGAATCACTTCCCAGTACTTAGTCAAATATCCGATGCGTCGGTGAACACCAAGGTCCCAGGGTGTCCTGTGTGGACATTTATGCATGAAAAAATTCCTCATGACCTGGTCATGTAAATATTTTCATTTCAGTTAATGGTCATTATTTGTAAGGTGATTCTGCTTAAAATATTACACAACTCATTAAAGTTACCATAGAAAAATACTCTGTGGTTGAAAAGACAAAATCATCATGAATCATTAAACCATAGGTATATACATCTCAATAATACCAGTTAGACTGAATGCAAGTGTAGAAATTCTTTTCATTTTGAGAATATTCAAAACCTCCTGCATGATGTCAATCACAAAAAAAAGGTGACATTTTTGTTGAAAATTTTCCTATCTGGCCAGTTAAAATCAGATAAGTGATGCAGTGCCTAATCTTACATCATATATTGGACTGTTTTGAAAGTCTTTATGGGTCATGCTTCTCATTTTCTGATAAATTTATTATGTCATTAATTATTGGAGGCAATGTAACTTTCTTTTTTTACTGTAATTTATGCTTGAATCAATTATTACGTCAAACAGTTTAGGTTGAAAAATGCACTTTAACTGGAACTCAATCCATGTTGTGTTTAAACAGATAAGTGTGGTACCCTGCGAGGGGCATCCACAAGGACCCTTGTGTTGGAGCACATTAAGATGATAACTTTTACTTGGGCAATACAATGGATTATTTCATTAGATTGACTATTGAGTTGTGCCTCAGTCATGCATTCTACAATAATTCTCTGCTAATATCCCACCTTGTTCCCTAGTCAAAGGAATTTGAGGTGAAAGGATTAATCTAAGGCATTTTTTGAGAGATGATGGAAAATTGAGTTATCTGAATTTGTTTACCAAAGAGGCTAGTGGTTATAAAACTAATCTTAGAGTATGAAAGGTTCGAGGCCTCGAGGAGGCAGAAAAGTTGAGAATCACCTTTCCTTTCTCTATGACTCCGGCATAACTTTAGCAATCGAATAAAGAAAAAAATTAGTAATTATGAGGCAATTATTTGGAGTACCAGTTTCTCACATTTGTGGGAAACTGGTACTCCAAAAATTTAAATATGTTTTGTATATACCAACAGTTCATGACCATAAACAAAAAAATTGTAAACATTGGTATGTAGGTAATCATGAGTATCAGCAGTTGAAATGCAAAGATTTTAATTTTTTGCCATAGTAGCCTAATTAATGTCTTGGCATAGTACATAACTCATGATTTGGGTGCAGGGTGTCTATGCCTGGGTACCCTCAGCACACCATGTTATCTGGATGCCCTCAGAGTAGTACAGTAAGGCTCCAAAGGCACAACTCAAGGAACCCTATAAGGTTCTGCAGTACTCTTTCGCTATTTCTTTTCCCTTTTTTGGTTCTTTGGTTTTTGTGGAAAGGATCTTTTAGAGTGGTGGGAGATTGTTTGATGGGTATTATGCCTGTTTGGTAGTCTGCAGGTTGACTCTTTATCTTGGACTCAGGGCATTGTCTAAACTCTGCTGTCATGACCCTGAAAAAGCTGATGGAAAGCCAAATATCAATAGATGTAGTAATCCTCTTAGTATCCAGGGCTGATGCATCAGAATTAGCTCTCCAGTCTTAAGAGTGCCATGGGTCACAAAATGCATCAGGTGTTCCCTAGACAGTAGCTAAGTCAGAATAATCTATTTGTGGATTCTTAAATACAGGGTAGTCATAGCTTTTTTTATTTGCCTAATTTATTTTGAAAAAATCAATTTTATGTTATATTGTTAGCTTAATATGTCATGTACATATAGTAAAAGGTTACTAGGAACAACCTGGCACCATGAAACCTGTGACTTCAGCATGGTCATCTTCTGTTAGAATTGCACGGAGGGAAGAGGTCGCAATCTTGTGATTGAGAACAGAGCAATGTGCCCTTATACACTCTTTAACTCTTCACTGAAGAGAAAAGTCCACCTCTCTTTGAAAAATGACTGTTGGCAGCCTAACGGCCAACAGCCATTGGCGCATATGATGGGGTAATCATACAATTTGACCATCTTGAAAAAAAATTCATGCTCATCTAATATCTTCACCTACATTACATTGCTGAATTCCAGTCATTTGCTGAATAATCAAGAGTTAACATCAGGAAATCGGTAATTTTTTTCAACTCAATGCAATCAAATCCAGAAGAAGAATTGCAACTTGCGGTTAGTTTAGGTATAAAAATGGATATTAAATTTTATTTTGACCATATCCTTGTTTAGCCATGCCAATTCATTTGGTAAGAAAGTATATTTAATGTCAGGGCAAGGGAAAGAGCTAAAGCGATGCTCCTACTCTCTTTGTCTGCTTTGTGGCTTTCAGCTTCTTGGCATCCTCTGCTGCGGATATGCATCTCAGTCAATTTTCCTAAGAACCATTGGTATTTGTTTTTTTATGAGTGCCATGTTGTAATGTTTATCCATCCTTGAAGGATGGATTTTTTGCAGCTTATTCTCACAAAAGTTCATTGGTATGTGGGTGTGATCTGGCAGGGTATTGGTGCATGGGGGAACTACAGGTGTCGGCATCCTGTTGATCCAGCTGCTTTCGGCATGGGGTGCACATGTAACAACGGTGGTAGGGCCCCACGGTGCTCACCTGGCCCGCCGTCTTCTCCCGCAAGAAAATGTTCTGCTCTACAATGAAGAGGAGGGGTCGGGGGATGAGGCGGCCCATGGGGACTACACCTCACGGCTGCGTTGGAGTGAAAAGTAAGGAATGCTTCATTAGATGTAGCCCACCATGCCACAATCAACCCTTTCACTGTGGGTCCTATATTCTTTTTCACTTGCAGTCTGCTTTAATGTCATAGTGCTTGGAAGAGAGTGACAAATTTAGTTCAGGCCTTCAAAAAAATATTCTTTTACCCTATGAAGATCAACTTAAATCTCCCCAAGTTATTCATGTTGATTTTTGTTTGGTGCTGCCTCAGTGAAAATTTGATTCCATTAGAGTAAATCTATTGTAATTAATGTAATTTATAGTATTTTCAAAAGAATTTACATATCCTGAATGTATGTCATTCTTTTCAAGTCCACATTGAACTACATATAAAACAATGCTGTGAGAATCTCGCATTTATTTTTCTGTATCTTAAGTGAATGTAAAATCTCACTGCCGTATGGATATGAAAAGTTGATTAGTATTGTGTTTTTCCAGGTTTTGTTTATAAAGGTAAGTTTTTGGATTTATATCATGTCTTTTGGCTGAGGAAAATTTGTTTTTTTTTTTCAAATGTATTGGTGATTAAGGTATAAGGTGATTATTTAAAACATAATAACTTGTGAAGTTATCCGCCAGCATGGTAATCTAAGCTGTGATAAATAATGTTTTTGGTTAACTATTAGGAGTGTTTTTTTTAATCAGCTAAAAGAGCACCAAAACTGTTTGACTGTTAAACAGCCAAATTTAGCATATTATCTAATTTTTATATTAGTCTTTTTCCCTAAAGCAAGGTTGAAAGATAGTAAAAACAGAACATCAAGCAGAAGGTAAAAATTCTGAAAGAGTTGAGGTAAATATAAGAAAATTGCTGTGAAGTTGTATGTTCATATTTTAGATCCAAGGATATTTGAGTATGTATTCAGTTTTCAAGCAAGAACTAGGAGCATTGCTTTTCACATTGTATTGATGTATCCTCAGACCTGGAAAGTGGGGAGTACTTAATATACCTTTGTAATATCTTCAATCCTTATAGATGTGTAATAGTGATAATGGCAATATAAAATTAACACATCTTTGTTGTTCCCTGGCGACCCTCAATGGCTTGAGATCCTTCAGTGCTGGTTGCTCATTGTTGATGGCAAAGAATGCCAAATGCTAAACTAATGGCATTCATATTTTGCCATTTTATTTTGTTCATAATTTAGAACACATATGCACAGATTAACTATATACATTCACATATTCATGTGCCTGTGTATAGTTAATCTGTTAATAAATGACTAATCCTGGCTTCATATAGCTGCCTATAATGTACACAGGTACTCTTGTCACACAGTTAATTGTAAATTATACTTTTTCCAAGCATGGCATTAAATATTTAGCTCTAACAACCTCTATGAACTTGATTACTTGATTCAGTGAATTTTTAAATAACAGATATGTTCATGATTATTGGTTCATTCATTCATTCGATGCATTTGGAAAAATATGGTTAACTACAGAAATTGTAAAAATTACTGTTATACTGAAAGAAAAAAAGCTTTATTTTGCAAACACAATTCCCCTGAAGCTAATTCTAATTTCCTTTTTACCCAAAAATGTAGAATGCTATCATTAAGGAATCCAAAATACTTTTAAAAGAGAACATTTTTAAATGCTGCTCCAAATAAAGCATATTAAACAGGGTAATTAATCAACAAACCTGATAGAATATGACCTTGTAGAAATGTTATTATCTTCTTTGAGGAGGGGGAGAACCTTATTTCTAATCACCAGATTGATTCATTCATTCATGATATCGTTTACTTATCTTGGGGCAGAACCTGTACTCCATGGCTGATATTCAGAGCCAAAGGCCAATTATTATTTGTATAGACATATTGAAAACTATCAGAGAGATAGGAGTGTTGAAGATTTGATTCTGTGCTATTAATACCATTTTGCTGAAGTTTATTTAAGATTCATTGAATGAAAGACACAGTTAAATGCCTTATAAATATTGCATGCAGTTAATCAAATGGATGATTTATCTTCTAAAGCATTTAGTATTATATCAACAAAATGCCTAGTAGCAGAAGAGGTAGATTGACCTTCACAATCATAATTGTGTAGATGTAAACAAATTATTATTTTGGAAAAGGTCATAAAATTGTGTCTTGATTACTAGATGAAATATCTTACAAAATTTGAATGATAGAAACTGGTCAATAACTGGAAGATAAACATCTGTCACCTTTAAATGGATAGGCATAGTGTTTGTTATTTTTATAGCTCGAGGGAAAATACCCAACTGAAAAGAAGAAATGAAAATTACGGAAAGGGGTTCCTCAAGAGAATTAGCAAGATCTATAATGAATGTAGGGGATAATCCATAAATTTCAGGGCATTTGAAATTTTTAATTTTTTTATCAACATTTTCATATGTAATCTTTATTTGAAGTCAGAAGTAATGAAGGCTGATGTACAAATCATGTATTTCCACAAATATTTCATCGGACATGAGGCCTCGTATATATTCCCAGTTAATATGATGATTCATTTGAAGGACAAGATATGCATGTTATTTGGAAGCAGACGTATTGGTGTCCAGAAGAGAAAATAGCATTAGTCTACCTAGTTGTGGAGGAATATCTAGAATAGTTTTTGGTGCATTTTATTTCAATGAAAACTCTAATGGTCCTCTCTTTAACTTCTCATTTATGGAAATTTCTTGGATGTTAGTGAATTTTTGTATTTTTCCCAGGTTCGATGTAGTCTTCAATGCTGTTGGACCAATCCTCTCTGAGGCTTGTTTAAACTCCTGTCGAGAGGCAGATCCTGTGCAGGGTATCCCCGCAGGAATCGTGGTGACTGCATACTCGAGGCCAATTGCATCAGATACCCGAGGCCTCATTGTTGGAGCACTGTGCTCGGTGTGGACGTATATGCGCTCTTTGATCCTCGTGAGTATCCCTATCTACTTTGTGGAGTGTCCCTTTGCCCCTCTCTCCATTGTGTGTGCAAATGCATCCATGGTTTGCGTAGCTACAGCGTAGTATTGGAGAAAATAACCCAGTCCGGAAAGAAAAGCATCAAATGTCCCAAGTTTTGACGTAATGAATGAGGACTATTCAATAAAGAGTGTTGAAACATTTTGAATCGCATTATTTAATGTGAAAAAATTTAATTTTATGTTATATTAGTGGCTAAGTATTCAATGTAAGTATCGTACAAGTTTCATTAGTTTGACTCCTATTTTGTATCAGTGGTAGTCGTTGCAGGTTCAAACATTTTCAGTTTTCCTGTGCCTGCTCCTGATGATGAAAAATGCTTTCCATGAATCTTCACATTACAGGATAAAGTAATGTGGGCTTAGGTCTGGATGAGAGGGAGGATTTAGGAATGCATTTGACGTTGATTCTTACAAGGTAATCATGAATTTGAAGTGGGTTTCATGAAACCCACCATGCACAAACATGGCTCATGTGCAGTTTTTCTTTTACTGACTTACAGGTGGCACCCGATGAAATGTTCAATATTTCTGATTGTGCTCCTAATGACTGATTTGATGGTCATCTCTCACAGTGACAGCCTTGGGTGTTAATGTTTACTTCCTTAAGAGCAGTGACTGGAGCTCCAGATCCGCTTTTCTTTTAAATTATTTTCTCCCCTCTTTGAACATTTTAAACCATGCAATAATTTCAGAGTGTAAAAATCATTCTCCTTGACCGGGATTCGAATCTGGATCCCTCAATGTCTGGCCAAGTGCTTTAGCCAGTTAAGCTATCGAGGTGTCCTCTTAAACTCTGAAATTTGACATTGAGGGATCTGGGTTTGAATCCCGGTAAAGGCGAATGATTTTTTCTCTCTGAAATAGTTGCATTGAAATGCATAGTAGCGGATGACTCTGTTAAAAGTCACTGTTGCGGCATCTCCTGCAGTTTCTGTGGAATTTAAAACTATCTTCTCTCTCTGCTCCAGGAAGAACTATCTCTCCACAAGCCTCACGTAGTGCTACAGACGTCTTGGCTGGCAATTTGTTCTGGCCAGAGTAAAATTTCAACGCTGCATATTGCTCCCATCATTGCTGTAGGTGACTTTGATAGGTTTCAACATGCAACTGTTCTTGCTGATGTAATACTGAAATCAAATCAATTGAAATTGTACCACAAATATATTATACCCGAAGGTAGCAATTTGACAAAATTAAATATTTTTTTACACATTATGGGATAAGAATTTTATGTTCACATGATATTTACAGTTTGCAAATGATGGGAGCTGCTGTAGTATCAGCACTAGCTCTGAAGACAACGGTAGATATCAAAGGCATCAGTTTTTGCAGTTTCACTTGTATGCCATCAAGGGCAATATCAGAGTAGTGCACTACATTGATCGAATAGGAAATCACTCCCGTGATAGCTGTATTCCCCTGGTTGTCTGGTTAGCTATTGCTTGATCCCCTGCAAGTCCAACTCACTTAATGCCCTTTCAACCCATGTTATTCACAACTGAAGCTCTTCCTATGCCACCCTAATAATTTCCCCAGCATATATTTAAAAAAGAATTGGCAATTATGGACAACCTTGGCCTACTCCCCTTCCTATCATTTTTCATTATAAATTTCAGGACTACATGAGTAATCAAACTTTTGGTCTTGTAATCCTTGTATACTGTTGTTTAAATGTCCTTGGGATGGGTGTCAAATCATCCCAAAGAAATATTCTATTCACATTCTTTTCTAATAAATTATTCTTGCCCACTGTATCAGGAAAACCAAAAAGAAATATGTAGACTCAGCTGTTTAAATGCTTCGGCGTTACCCTCACTCATGATCTCTCCTGGGTGAAATACATGTGGGGAATATGTGGACAAGCTAACAAAAAATTAGGATTAATTAGAAGAGTGCTGGGTAAATTTGATGAAAAGGTAAAAGAGAAATGTTATCTTTGCTGGTTAGGTCTCATTTAAAATATGCTGCTAGTATATGGGATCCTCACGAAGTTAGATTGATTGCTGAATTGGATCGCATGCAGCTTAGAGGAGCTAGATTTGTAAAACCTTGTTATGACAAACTGAATAGCTTATCCATCATATTGGAGGATATAGATTGAGAATCACTCATGAAGCAAAGGTTAAATTACAGATGGAAGTACATGCATAAATTGGAAGAGGAGAAAAATTATTCGGGTCAAAATTAGTCTGGTTTCAGCCCCTGCCACACACCCTAGCAGTGGCTTGAGGGCACTAAAAAATATAAAATAAAAAAATATACTTAGTGTTGGGTGTTTATTTCCCTACCTGCCCCATCCATCTTGTGTGCACGCATGCGCAGAGCCCCCTGGACCTGGATGGGTGCAGTGTGGGGTGGATGGATGCCGCCGTGGCGCAGGAAGCCCTTGTTCAATTTGGACGCCTCATCGAGAGTGGCCGCGTGATCCCTGTGGTGGGCAAGGTGTTCCCAGTTGGCGATGCCGAGCTGGCGCTCCAGCACGCAGACACCACTGACCCCCTTGGCAAGACAGTCGTCCGATTCAGGTGAGTCCTCCCATCATCCCACTCCCCATCCCCTCTATCCAACGGTTGAAAAAATACTTTAAATTTATAAATTTTTGACTGTTGTTATAGTTCACACACTCATTGGTATGTAGTGTACATATTTTTATTTTTTCAGTCACAGAAAGATGGACAATCACATTGTCGCTTTACATTAATAAAACACTTTTGTAATTTGTGAATGTAATTGTGTATAATTTTAAATGTTTAAAAGTCTGGGTTAAAGAATAAAAACAAAAATCCTATGGAGACAATTAGAAAATGAAATCATCAGCAAACATGACACAAGGTGCAGCTTGAATCATTAAGAATTCTAGTTATACTTTGAAATCAAGGAGAGAGTCAATTAAGATTGAGTTATTAATTTAAGCAATCATTATCTATGTTGATAAGTAATTACTGTGTGATCTGGGATGAGAACCCCTGGAGACTAGGTCACTCATTTCTAGATGAAACTTGTCTCAAGGGTTTCAGCCATGGGATTTTACTACTGCACAGTTGATGACCTAGGAGGAAAGACACTGAAGCATATGTCTTCCCTCAGCTGACTTCTGCCCCGCCTTCTATTCAGATGTGAGGTCCTAGCAATTCTTGCAGCATGTCATAACGGTGGTTTGCGGAATCTTTTGCAGGTGTACCATTTATTTGTAGGAAATATGAAAATTAACTCATATTGTGAGATTTTAGGCTAAATTAAACCAATGCTTACCTTCCCATTTGCACAAATTTAGCCCTTGTTTTCCTAGAGGGAAATCTGAATTTTGAATAAAATGAAACATTGCAACAGTAGTATCTTTTGCACCTTTTCCCACATAAATTCTATGTTATTCGGCTCTACTTTATGGAAATTTGTGATGGATGGTGAAAAATAAAATCTTTGTAAGTTCCACTGACATGATGATGTTGGCTGTTCAAAGAAGCTGGTCATTCTTAACAATATGCAGTGGAACTTTCAAAGTTTTTAATTTTTTCAATTCTTTTCCCAGATGCTTGCTGCTTGTATCACTTTTAGGTGATTGATACACAGAATTAAGAGCCTTTATATAATTTCAACACCTAATAATTTTTTTTTCAATACCTCATTCGGTTAATTTCTTTCGACATAAAGAGAACATGATAGGAATACAACCTAGTATGCTGTTACTTTTCCAAATGAACTCATGCCTTGTTCTAATTATGGGAACTTTTAATTTATTAAGCTATTTGTTTTTCTGTTGTGTATGAGCGCTTGTCAGTCTAGTTGTTTGCCCATCCATAGATGCTCATTTTCTCTTGTGAATGTGTCCAAGTTTGTTGATTAGATCACCTCATTCTTGAGACTTGGTCTGGAACATTGGCTGGAGAATTGGATTGCTATTTATTCCTCTCTGCATGTTGCTCTCTGACAACTTTCTCATTTAGATCTCCCAACTATTATTTTCATATGATTAATTGGAATGGAATATTGTGACGTCGTAATACCAATTAATTTGGCACTAGGAATCAGGTCACTTCAGACTTTGGGAAGTTTAAATAAAATAGAGAAGGAGAGTAAAGAATGGGCTTTAATAGTTAAGTAGTGCAAATATTTGCATGTTATGTTACAGTGTTAATTATATTGTCTAAGTATAAAATATTATAAAATTTGAATACAGATTTTAATGATCAGTGCCTGCGCACATTGCGTTTATTCCAAATAGTCGTGTAAAAATGGGTCTGAATTACTGGATATTTAGTTCATTACACGTATTACATTGGCTTTGCTCATCCATTTCATTAAGTTCATTGAATATATTACTTTAGATGTACGATATTACATATATTACATTGGTTACATTACATTGCATGCATTTCATTACATTGCATTACAGCTGTTGGTCGCCTCCCCTAAATACTACTACTACTATTGCATTGCATTACATTATGTGCATTACATTACATGCATTACATTACGTAAATTACATTTATTAAGTTCATTTTGATTTTAAAAGTAACTTTCTTTCTTTTTCTCTATTTTGTTCTATCCCCATGATAAATGAGCCCTAAATGTGGAAATCAAGTGAGATTCCTCAGTTGGGCAGCAGTGTGTGTCTCAAAGTGTATTTTATTTAAATTTTGCATGAATAACCGTACTGGATGTCGATTTTAAAGTTTCAGTGGTATAACCTCTGAGCAGCAACTTGATATAGCTTCAGAAACAGTTTTATGGTGATATTAGTATCAGTATTTTTCTATTTAATAACATACCATATCACTTAACAAAACATATTTTATTTTGATTGAATTAATATTTTATTTTTTTGAGCTGTCTGACAGAAAATATTTTAATATGTACTAACTTGCATAAATGTGAGAACTTTGTTAATTTTTGATTTGATGAGCCAGTCTCCCAGCTACTATTCATTACTGTGGATTAATCTTGTAGCTTTGTTCATTTTATTGTTCAGAAGAGGGTCTTTGGTAGTTTCTAGCAATGATCAAAGGTGAAGGGAAGTCAATATTTCCCGATGTGGTTAATGACCTCCTAAAAGCGGTGTATCTATCTTCTCTTGAGATGTTAAGACCTTCAATTGATGTCCCATGTGAATGCATGGAGCCTAGATCTGTCAAGAGCCTATTTCATTTATTTGTACCCATATCCTTCAGGGCATGACTTGGAAGGAAATGAATTGCTTTTATAGCCAAAGTCAACAAAATGCTTGAATATCTCAATAGTTTCAGCCTCAACTTTGTGGAAGTTCATTTTAATAAATGAAAAAGAAACACTTGGATTGGAACAAAGTGTTTCTTTTTCATTTATTAAAATGCTTGAATACATTTTATCTTTCATGAGTTAATTCCAGAATATGTAAGGCATGGAACCAGAAGTGCTACTCATCCAAGAAATTTAAAATAGAATAATTTTGTAATCAGTTGATATCTCTTATCCAATTCCAAAAAAATTATATTTTTTTAAAATTTACTCTGTGTGATGCTGGTGTTTTCCATAGTTCACTTTTTCCTTTGCTTTGGAATCTCTTTCTAGTTTTCAAATGCATTTTTGCAACATTTTATTTATCTTCAGTTGCTAAGGCAGTAATGTACATGATGTGGCTCTTTAAGTTACCTCAGTATTTATTTCACTGCCACTAACTTTTGATTGCAAATATCTCATTCTCATCTCCAGGGTCATTTCATGTGAAATCGCCCGCCTGCTGTGGTATCCTATATTTAATTTTCTTGCAAATTAGAATATTAAAAGCACCATACATATTTTAATGCATAATTTTTTTAAATTTCTTCCATTAACACACCCTAGGTGGATCATTTAATGCTTGTGTGTATGCATGTATACTGGAGTAAAGGTTTGGTTAATGACTAAGCACCCTAAATGCTGCAGAAATAAAATACTTCAGTAACTTAAAGCGTATGTGTTATGCAGCAATTTTGAATGTCACAGTTTATCAATTGTGTGCATCCAGGCGGCTCATGTTTTGGAAGGAAACGTGATAGCTTGTTAAATAAACATTCTATTCCACTAATTAAAGATTGTTTACAACTAATTTGTTGGTGTTATTTCATCATCTCAGGTGAATAATAGACAAGTGTCAGCTTATGTACAGTTTTTTGAAGTAAGGGGGAATGTTATTTATTTAGAAAAATGGTCCACGTACAGCAATGTTGCCAATTTATCATGGCAAATATAATAAAATATAGAATAAGAAATGTATAAATAAGTGAAGACAGAATTACATCATCAGTGGGCGTATGAATTGTGAAAATGAGGATCACACAAATGAATGAGGAGAAAAATTGATATAATGGAAAGGTGTGTATGCATAGAGCCAATAAGATATTGTGCTGGGAAAGATACCACTGGTTGACATTTTAAGCAAAAGTATTACTAATTCTCTGTATGTCTCTAGTTTATGTTTGCATGTATAATATTACTGGACAATTGGAACAGTTATTCATGTCTGTACATTTTCCAATTGAATATCAAAAATATTAGATGTTGCCAAAGATATTTGTGAAGCATTTCAGTTTTCCATCTCACCTAAAAAGAAGTGTTTAGCCAAGACTTTGTTTTGCAAATCAGTGTGGGAATATATTGGCGTTAGCAAAAGTTTTTACTGCAAACAGTGTTTGCAGTAAATACTGCCCCAAAAGTATTGTTAGCACCTTGGTTATTGCATTGTCATATTGTGAGCATGCCTCAGTAAATCGTTGAATGATAAGGATTATAATTTTATGTGATGTGCATTAGTATTCCTCAGATATTAATTATGACTTCAGCTCTATTCACTACTCACTTTATTGCAGAGCATTCAGTCCAGCTGAATGCACTTTTAGTAAAATTTAACATTTCATTTTAATTATATTGGAATTTTTTCTTTCAAACACATAGATATTTTCAAAAGTATTTTTGTCCTGTTGCCATATAATTTCAAAGAGGTGTACACTGAAAATGGCTGTTGAATAGGTGACCGAAAGTGTTCACAAGAATGTTCATTATTTCCTTGCCCCTTTATTTACCATTCATACATTTCGGTCTTACATTTCAGGGTCTTTGAAATGTTATTTCATTTTTAGAATTTTGGAAATGTTGGGGATATACGTTACCATCTGTAAATAAAATTAAAGTATTGTCTTATTCACCATAAATTATTTTAGAAGTATACTACATGTTTGGAAAATTCCTTAGTGTATGTTGATAAAAAAAACAGGAATATGTGTTCAATCAGTCTACCGTCGAATCTGTGCATCATTACTAATCAACCAATTAATGAATATTAGTGTGGTGTGACTTGAGTTTTTTTATATGCCTGCAAATTTCTAATGATTTTTACAAATTTGCTGCCGGAGCATTTGGTCTTTCAAAGTCTGTTAATGCTGAAGTTTAATTGTTGTCCTTCTCTCATTCTTCCTCTGTCTGGCAAACAATTGCAGCAAAGTTGCCTTTTGCATGACTGCAGCTACTTTGGAGCAGAGGAGTGTTGTGCTGAACGGGGGTACAAGGCAAAGTACGTACCCATGCGCACCTGCTCTTGTGGGTTTCTGATGTGTATTGCAGCAGTCTTTGTGTGTGTGTGTGTGTGTGGACATAAAGAGAGAGAGTAAGAGCAAAAATATGCCTCTATCTCTCCGCCCTAACCCCTTCCACCCCCTTCTCCTTCATACCTCCACATTCCCCACCCACACACATCCCCACCCACACCCCCTCACCCCCCAGCCACGCTGGCCAAAAACCAAACACACATGTGAACATTGAAGCCAAAAATTTTTTGAACACCTTGAAAATCCAATATTATTTTAGGAATACAATCCAAGAGAAATTTTACTCCCTGGAGAGCCTTCATTGGTAGCCTAATAATTTTTTACTAATTTAAATTTCTAGAATTGTAATCCCAACAAAGATGAGTGGCCCCTATCTGAAAAACATGCAAATCTATCAAGGCCTTACATTTAAACTGACAAATTGCATATGAAATAAATTCATCTCAGAGTAATGAGACGTGGACAGAGTTATGATCATCATGAAAAGACTAATATTTTATTTTTTGTGTCTTAGGTTTCTATGTGATGTTTGCAAATTGTGAATTTTAACCTCTTATGTGTTCCTTGTGTATTCACCATCATTTAAAGTAAAAACTCAATAATGTTCAATTCTTTTTACTTCCCTTGTATGTGTGGTACATGTTTATGCATTAATAGGTGACACACACATCATGTATGTAAACCATATCTGAAACCACCAAATAAGAGCTGGAGCGCTCCCTTTCAAGGTGAGGACACACCATTCTAAATTCATTTAATCTCGATTGGACACCAACTTAAGGGTAGTCTAACCTAATGGCATCAACTTAAGGGAATTATCATTGCTTCTGACAGTGTAATTGGAATGCTCAGGTTCTTCCATCCCATTAAAGTTTAATCCGTAAAGTTCCACCCCATCAAAGGAAGGATTTATATGTTCATAGATAGATAAAAAATAATTATGTGCTCCATGCATAATTGAATGAAAGATAAATCATGCATGCAGCATATATACAATCAATTGGTCAAATAATGTACACCAAAATAGGGTAACAATCGGTACAATAGGGCATTTCAAAGTGCTGTGATAATGCCAGCAATCCTTTTCTATAATTTTTTGAGAAATGTGTTATTAGCATTAAATAGATTACATGGCACTATTTTATATTGCCATGTTAGAGACCTTAGCAAATCGATATGAGGGCTAATTCAGAAAGGAGTGTGATGCATAAAATTCAGTGAATGTATCATTTATGATAACTAAGCCAAGATCAGCTCTTGGAAAGAAGAGACAACTAAAGACAATTTAACTGAAACTTCATGAAAACCACATGAAACCCATGATTTGTACTATGCATGTGAAATGAGTTTGTGATTGGTGGACTTGGGGAAAAGGAAGGAAGCTCTGAGCTGAAGATCACTTTTGGGAAATGGGCTATGCTGAGTGGGATGAGAGCAAGTGGGGATTGGGGCAGGGTAGGAGGCAGCAGAACGGATAAGCAGATGGCTCCTGGTTCTGTGGTGGACCATTGCTCTCAAATATGACAATATTCCTTGATTCAACCATTGACAAAAACCTAATGGAAGACTTCTTTATTTTAGTTGACCTTTTTACATTATTTCAACCTAAACATTAGTAACAGGGTATTGTTTTAAATGTTTTGAAGGGAAAGGGAATTAAAATGCATAAATTTGTTTGCCTAAAACTAGATTTTTTATCGGGCCAAAAATTGCCCTTTTTTCACTGGCAATCTCTTAACTGTCCATATACTCCTGGGACTCCAAAATGCCAATTTCGGCTGGTATTAGCTATACATATATTCGATTTTGTTTTTTCAAGGACTGGTGTGAAGAAAAAATGAGTTTTGAGGAATGTATTTTATTCATGTATCTCATTTAGTTGCTGCAACCTGCCTGTGGTATGTCTTAATAATCAAATTTATTTTCCTAAAGATCAATTCCAGCAGTCGACTTGGAGTATGAAGTTTAAAGTCACTCATTAAATATTAAATAAAAAAATGATTTCCAAAAGGTGTTTGAATAGTTATATCTTGACCTCTTGAACACTCCAGGAAGTCTAACGCTCATTATTTTAGAAGCTTACTCACTGGTCAGCCTGAAAGAGAATGCTCAGATATTATTACTATTATGGCTGCTTATCATGGAGCTGTATTGTTTATTTATTAACAAGGACCAATGTTTTGGTATACACTGAAACAAAGGAGATAGATGTTGAGGGTTCACTTTACATTCTTAATTGCCTGGAGTCAGCAATTGGCTTTGCCATTATTTTTTCTATAAAGTGTACATTTTGTCTTTGGCAGTATGGCAGAATTTATGTCATGATTTGTAATGAAGTGGGCGTGTGAAATGGCCTCAGGCCTAATGCTGTGTTTCAGGACCAAGTGTGGTGAGGATATATAGTTTTTTTTATTATTAATTTTCTATTGGAATGTTTCATCATAGATCAGATGCACGCCAAAACAACTTAAACTCATCTACAATTCTCCTCAATTGTAATTCTCTGTTTCCAGGGTTGCTGTCTGTGACATCTCACACCCACACTTTTTCAACAATCTCAATTTTAATAAGATCTCAACCTTTTCTCTCCATTTTTGTTATACAGTTCTATTTTTCAATTAAATCTGCCAGCACTGTTATTATACCTTTAAGAGACATCTCGCTTTATGTGTGAGACGTCTCAAACTCTGATGTAATTCCTTCTTGTTCTGCTGGAAGAAGACACTTAGCTTTTCTGCATAGAATGCGTTCTTCTAGTTCTGGTTGCCTCTCAGTCCTCCCTCTGGATGGAAGGTTCTGTACTTTCTCGTTCTCCTGGAGTGAATTCTCAGTAGTGTTAGCGTAGTGCTGGCTAATTGTGTTAGCTGGCAAAATGGGGTGTAGCCAGCTGAATCACCTGGGGAGGGATTCTAGGTCCCCTAGCTGTTCAGTCACGGGCATATTTCTGCTACTGCGGCACCATTGGATAGGCAGTAGCTCAACCAAGAACACCAAATGGGGTCTCTTTAATAGTCTTCATTTTTCATGGAAATCTATTTTGACATTTACCCAGTAAGGTTACTATACACACATTAAGAAAGTAATTTTCTCCCTCGGCACCCATTTACTCCTTCCTTCAGGCACTTTCAGGTTTTGAATTAACTCTCTGGGTGCATTGAATGGGTTGAAAGATTTGGATGCTCCTATTGCATTTTCATTGCCTTTTCAAGCACATTTTTAATATATCTTCACAAATTTAAATGCCAAGCATTATATAAAGAGTATTTTTGGAACACATGTATCAAAATATCCAGGTGTTATTGGGATACTTACTACTCTTATCATAAATTCTGCATATCTCTCTAAAATAGCCTGTGATTTTGGCACAAAATCAAGCACATATGGATGGCACTCATTAATGGTTACAAATACTTCTCACTTCACTCATTTCATGGTGTTGTGACATAATTATTAGGAAATATGTGTGTAGAAATATTAATTGCTGCAGATATGGATATCTGGTGAAATG
The DNA here is from genome assembly GCF_022747635.1 of Hetaerina americana. Classification (NCBI taxonomy): domain Eukaryota; kingdom Metazoa; phylum Arthropoda; class Insecta; order Odonata; family Calopterygidae; genus Hetaerina; species Hetaerina americana. The sequence continues at coordinate 15,428,726 of NW_027287095.1, forward strand.
AGAAAAAGTGGATTGAGGAAGTAAGGAGGTGTGCAGGTTCAGCTGCACAGGGCTCTCGACTCCTGCAGTCACTCCAAATGTGCTACAAAGTTGTGTACCTATATATGTCCTGAAGTTCTCAGGGTGGGGTCACCTGATTTTTCAAATATTCTTCAGGTTATTGTTTCTTCCAAGAAGTTCCCCATTTTGTTTTGGTGATTTCTTGGGGGATAGTGGATAAAATGAGCATTTTAGTGTAGGTCACCTGAATAAGTCAGATGGTGTCAAAGTGCTGATAGGCATCAGGTTACCTTTTGCAAACTCCGTCCAACACATCTATTCCGCCTGTGGTCAGTTTAGAACCTTGTACACAGCTTCATGACCTCCCTGCAAAATTAATTACTGAATTATCTGTAGCAGTTTTAATCTTCTTGTTCGTTGTTGTGGTCATTCAGTCCTCATTAGAACTGTGTCTCAATTTATGCAAATATCTCTGTTCTGTAAGAAGTGTTGGTATTTTGTGAGCAAAACTAAAATATAGCTGCTAACATTTTAAATTTGTAAACTGTTTGTTATATTCATAACTTTGTGATTGATTTTAACCAATTTTTTAGTTTAAATGCAATATTCTCTTTTACAAATGGTACTTCATTGTTCAAGCTTGTAGTTCTCTTGTACCAATTAAGACTCTTGATTGGCCGATGTGTGTGCCTCGTGATTGCATCACATGCGGTTCACTCTGGTGTGAGAAAGAGGGAAGAGGTGTTGCTTCATGGACGCACAATGGAGTCATGTCTAATTGTGCAGCATCTTCCCTCGTAACCATCTGCGTTATTCCTACAGATCTGAAACCTGCTGCCAGAGATGTGGCTACTCACGAGTTGAGGAAAGGTAGGAAGCCACTGCGTAGCACAGCTGCCCACGAAGAGAGTCCCTCTGGAAAGAGCAATTGTTGATGCAGTCGAGGTAGTTTTTAGTTGGGAGGGAAAGCGCATATGTGTGTGCGTGTGTGTGTGTGTGCGCATCCACTGCAGTGTGCCTTTTAGGAGTGTCCCCTTTTCTCTCTCTCCCCTCCCCCATAAGGACAAAAGGGGAAATGCGACCCAGACATGGTTCAGTTGCACAGGGGTCTCCCTCCCTTCCCTTCATGCCTGCCCTTCCGTAACATGCACGCACGTTATTACCATGAATGCAGACTCTTGCGCACAGATGGAACAAGAGACTTGCTCTTGGATGTGTGTGTCTCATTACCTCGCTTCTCCTCACCCATTTTTCCGTGGGCGATTGATAGTGTGTGCAAGCATGTGCCGATGTGAGAAGAGGCCGGTGCCCATCTGCGCATTACAAGAAGCAGCCCACATCATCTGAAGCGTTGAAAAAGGTGTGAGTGAGGTGGCGGAAAATCAGATTTATTGCTCAAATTCCAAGTCTGCTCTGCCAAAATTTGTAAATATGGAAATGATTAAAAGTGACCTCAAAATGTCTCTGTGTCACCTCTTAAGGATGCCTGGGGAGGGGGGGGGGGGAGTTACTTGGCTCTTGAAATTGGAAATTGTCACATTTGATCATTTTGTTGCAATGGTCCTGTTAGTTTGATTTAATTAGATTGGGTGGAAGTTTTAGTTTGGAAATAGGTATGTTTCATTATATGTGACTTTGTATTAAAATTTCAGTGTATGATTTTCCTTTTATGGTTATGAATAACCTCTTTCTTAAATTGACCTATCATTTAATTGGGTATAAGCCTTAAAGCATCCTTGCCCATTGAAATTCCATGTGCTGCAGGTTGGTAGGCTGACTTTACATGAGAATGTAAGGGTAGTGTTTTACATTTAGCTCATGTATTTGGGTGTTTTAAGTTCCATAATTATGAAATGCACTCGCCTCTGGTGGTCGGCTGGGTGAAGCCCAATCGGAGTGGTATGCGTGAAAGGGGTTGATTGCATTCACATTTCCCCCCCTCCTCTGTTCACCGTGCTCTCTTTTGGGGTCAGCTTATTTTTTAACAAAAATCCCTGGCTCATTGTGTGAGATGCCCTCAAGTACCACAGGTGAAAAATGAGCACTTAGCCCACTCTTGCAAGAATATGATCAAATGGTGTACTTGAAGACGTTCTGGTTCAAAAAGAGATTCGATTGTCAATAATGAAAAACAATTGAGGGGAAAGATACCTCTTGAGTTGGCCACTCAAAATTTGAATGCTAGGAAGTAATTTGCTCTTTACAATGAGCTGTGACATGTACATATGCGTGAGTTTGCAGAGATCAACATCTTGTAATTGCAAAACTTTACCTTGGCTGTGGGAGTTTTGAGCTTTGTGCGCTGTCCCCACTGAAATACCTCACTGTACTTAATGGGCCAGATGAAAGGAGCTTTTCTAGCACCAAATTTTATTTTCTGTACATATTTGTATAAATATTAAGCTCTTGCCAGACAAGCATTGTGGGGAACCGGGCAATTAGAAGCATTAATTGAATGCCATGTGGTAGTCTTGACCAAGGGTGGGAATTCATTGGCATCAATTGGAGAAACTTACCTAATTAACTCATAGACATGGGGTCACTTTTACTATGCATAAAATGATGTACAAACAATCAAAAGAAGTGAGAATGTCTAGCACAAATTTAAAAACTTTAAATTGAACTGTAGTGTTATTCTAAATTGTATATTCATTAAAATAATTTATATTTTAGACAAATATATTAACATTGTGTATGTTAACATTCTTTATTTATTGGAAACTTCTAACCCCCTGAGAATTACATTTCTCTCTAAACTTTTGTTTGGTTGATGTATTATATTTTATATACCTGATAAAGTTATTGTGCTTGTTAATTTATGTGAGCAGTACCTTCATGTTTTGTTTTTGTTGACTTGTATGTATTCTAATAGCTCTTCTCTAATACTCATCCTGTATCAATTAGAATCCCTCAGATAATCAGGGGCCACATTCTCTTCATGAAATCAGAGGCAGTATTAAAATATTGAATAGCTTAGAAGCAATCATTAGATAAAGGAAATATTGTAAGCGTGGGAATATTCCCATTGTGTACTGCCGTCAACATTTCCATTGCCATTGATTCATCATAAATATCCAAAGTAAATATTTGTATACCGTTGAATTAACCAAAAATTGTGGTCACCTGCCTATTTTAAGTCAAATTTAAATATTCCTTTGTGACTTATTCAAGAACTAACTTAAATGTGCATACATATTAAACTTCATCTCATCTCCATATTGAGTAAAATGATTAAAAAACTTGAATGTGTTTTGATTTGCCCTTTGGAAATTTATAGGAAATGCTCTCCTCACTTCGAAAACGAAAGCCAACATGCACTTCATCCCATTGAGGACACATTCAGCAGCACTACCCGAGGCATGTCATATTACATTTTCAAACAATCTTATCGGTTTGTTTAGGTTTTCTTTTCACATGTTGGATATGGAAAGGCTGAAGTAGGTCACCAACTTCCCAGAGAGTCTTTCAGTTTCTGGATTGTGGTTCCAGAGGTGAGATAGTTGAGCAATAGCAGGCAGCCATTTCACACGATTCCTTTTTTTGGTGCCAATTCAACTTTGTATCTCACCTTTAGTTACAAAACCAATTGTTAGGGTGAATAGATAGATATTGATTGGGCTATCGGCAGTTGAAATAGTAAAAAAAGCTCAGTCATCATAGTGAAGGTTACACACATGGTCCCTGTATGATTTTTTTAGGTGTCAAATGTAATGGATGATTGTACAAAATTTATGCATGGACATGTGCTGCATGATACATTTTTATCTTTTGAAAATATTTACGTAGTGCTTAATTCTAATATTGTCGTGTCACTGTTGTCTTGTTAGGCAAAATGATCGATGAAAATTAGTTTCCAATTGAGGGTAACACTTCAAATCACTTTTTTTACTTTGATAAAATGGAAGGAAATGGTTTTACAGGCTGTGGATTACACCAAAAATATCTTAATTTACTGACAGTTCAAAAGTTATGGAGTTGCAGTCTATTAAGAACATAAAACGTTCATGCATGAAGAGTACAGCAAAGGTCATTCACTTTTGAGGAAAATAGCCGATACAACTGTGATGGAAGTAGGAGCTGTCACTATTATTCCTCACCTTCTTAAAAAACTTAGTGCAATAGTTGGGTCTTTTGGTGCTTACAAAATGTAATCATTTTGGAAGGTGGTCATCTGATATCCTGGACAGGTTCCATTGTGTGTGCAAAATGAAAGTTTGAAGTTGTTCTGGCTATGAGAAGATGTGCCCCCAGCAGAAATGAAAGGGACCAAGAATCTGACCTTTCATTCAATTTCACATATTTCATTGTTTTTCTGATCAGCCATTTGTCCAATGTCACTAATACCCAAGCCATCCAATTATTTTGTGGCACCTCCCCTTATTCTCTCTCAGTTTTTCGATTTTTAACTATCAATATTGTGAGCACTAGAGCTGTCGGCCCTTCCACATAAGCCATAGGGCATGGTAGAATAATTTACTGGTACCTGTAGTCATGTCAACTCGTGAAGGTAAGTGGTCTACGAGGGTCATCCGGAAAGTAGTACCCGTTCGTGAAATAAAAAGACAAAAGTAAATATTAACAAACATAAAAAATTTTATTTGAAAGAGGATACTTTAAACTACTTCTCAACATAATCTCCAAGCAAATTAAGGCATTTGTCATAACGTGTGACAAGTTTCTGTATTCCTGCTGCATAGTCCTTCGCCGCCAGCTCATTGAGATACGCGAGGGACCCATCTTGCACAAATTTTTGCATAATGCAGATGGTGTTTAACAATTTCATGAACAATTGTTCGAGAAACATTGGGAAAATGCTCACAGATGTCATCAATTGTGACGCGCCGATCGTTCCTCACGAATTCGTCAACTGAGCTCACCAGTTGGTCTGTAATGACAGACGGTCTCCCCGAACGCTCATCGTCGTGTGTGTTCCCCCTCCCCATGTTGAAGTTGCGACACCACCGCCGAACAGACGACTCGTCCATTACATTGTCTCCATACACCTCCTTTAATTGGCGATGAATATCACATGGGCGAACGTTTCTTGCATTGAGGAATTTAATCACTGCCCTCACTTCACAACTGGCGGCGTTCTCAATTTTTTTAAACATTGTAAACAATCACAGAAACAACACAGGCAATGCTAGCGTCACGCAACTTGGCTCAGAGAAGGCAGACAAGCCACTGAAGCTATCTGACCTCGTCCAGCGGCTACTCGCGTCGTCAGCACTTCATGCGGCACGAACGGGTACTACTTTCCGGATGACCCTCGTGTGTGTGTGTGTGTGTGTGTGTGTGTGTGTGTGTGTGTATATATATATATGATGTCATGTTGAGGTAAGGTTGAGCCGGGAACAATTGAATATGATGTCATCTTACTTTTCCACCCCTCCACAGATCACACTTTGCTGGACTTGGTCTCCTTTTATTATGTGATAAGTGAACCGCCCTTAAATATCCAAAACCTATCTTAAATATGTTTCAAATAAACAATAAAATCTTTCAAATAAATTTGCATATAAATAATGTAAGTCCAAAGCTGTAAATATGGAGGTGCATAAAAGTGTACCTTTTCCCACATTTTTGTTTGGAAAGGAAACTTGGGTGTGTGGGAATTAAAACTTGCACAGGGTGACAAAGTGCCATGGCAATAGGATACTTGATAGGTTCTGAAGGATGTGAAAGAGGATTGGGAACGTCCAGGATAAACGTCCATGAAAGAACATGGTTTGGGTGTACTAGTGATATGCAATTAATGAATGAAGTGTGCTTCACTGACTTGATCACGTGATAGAATGGATGGGAATTGGGTCACCAAACCTGCCCACATGACAAGAGAGATGACTGAACATGATTGGTTTGAGAGCAAAGGGGGTAGACTGTAGAGAAGGTTCTTGGCAGTGTTGTCGAAGAGACTTCCAAGATGGGGAATATTAGATCTTGGGAACATGAAATTATGTTTAAAACAATGTATGCATGTGGCAACAGAGATGAAAGAAGTGTATAAGGATAGAGTGGTGTGGAATAAATCAGTAAATGGGAAAAAGTTCCCTTAAATAATGTTTCTGAAGGTTGCTTGCCCCAGTGACAGCAAGGTAACACTCTCGCCTGCAAATCCAGAGGTTGCAGGTTCAATTCCTGCCTAGGTGGGCTTTTCTCTATCGAGGGCTTTGGTGTTTGTAATAATCTTGAATGCAATGTACAGGGGTTAGTTGGAAGAAAGGTCTATGAAGTCTCAATGAAGTCCAATTAAGTTGTTGAATAAATAAATAACTTACAGAGTTTCTTTTTACATCGCCTGCCCTGAAAGACTGAGGTACGAAGGGTATGGATGTAAAATAGAAATGGATTCCATTCACCAAAATTTGATCAAATATAATATGAAGATATTTAAAGAGTAGGTGTAATTGTGTAAATGAATGATATCCATTTTAACTATACTCATTATAACACTGACTTGGTTAATTTTTCATTAGTCCAAAAACAGCACTTTGGCCTTCACATTAGACTTTGAACAATGGTATAACAACAATGACAATTACATGCACCAAGTTTTTGGGATTTTAAAAAGTTAAAATTGGTTATTTTAAAAAGAATTAATCTTAAATGGGTTGGTAAACTGGTACTACCAGTCCACTGCTGAGAGCATTTTATTTATCAATATTTACCAACTAGGCACTGATTATGATGTTACCTCACCTTATAAGTTTCTAGAAGTACATTTCTACCAAATCCTGTCACTACTACTCTGACACCCATGTACTATAATGTTGACATCCCATTTATCTTTTTTCACAGTCATACTTTGACAGTTGAGTATTCTGATCAGAGCTGTTTGAACCTGGGACACCATTTCTCTATAGGACAGTGAGTAGTAGTTCCTGGTGACAACTCTCTTTTGTGTATATAAAGTTCTTCCTCTTACGGTGTCTCTTATCCAGAAGAAATAGGAAACTAACTCCTTCATAATGGACATGCTTATAGCATTATCCTAGCAACTAAATTGAACAGAGAAGAGTTGGTTGGAATTTATGTATTTTTTGAGTAAAATGATACAGTTAAAATAAGCATTGTAGGTGGAGAACCTCGCAGTTACAACAGGAAAGTCTTGGCCAAATGAACGAGCAGATCCTGAACTGTAATACATGTAGAGTCCTCGGATCTAATATTGTATTGCCCCAATATGACACCTCCCTCATCTCTTTCTCAACTTCCCTAGCAGTGGCAAATCCCAACCTCTTTCAAATATTTGTTGTCCATATTTGTGGTGATTTTGAAATATCTTATTGATTCTATGATATGATGATAATTATCTTATGATATTTAGTTTGCATTCTTAGAGGTTCATTTTTAAGATTGTAGTTAGTTTATAGTATAATTTTATTTCCAGCATATGGTGGTGGCCTGAAATCTTTTTGAGTAAACACTAAGATATACCAATTGTTTGCTAGACATGCACTGCACTCGTGGTCATACAGCTGTCAATGATTGGCCTAATTTGAACCATGAATTCAAGCATACACAAATTTATGATCCAGTATTTCTTCCCCAATGGTTGATGTTTGTTGGTTCCTAAAAGACATGTATGGAACACGTCACATTGATTGCAAATGAAATGAGGCTTAGAGTAACCATCACATTTGGCAGTTACCAGATTCTCCTAACTTTTCTCTGAATACGCAACACCTTATCAATGCCGTTGCTATTACCCCATATCCGAATGTCATAAAGAAATGTGCTCTGAAATAAAGAAAACAAGTAATATATAGATAGATCTTATCCTAAGCCTTCTAAATTGGTAGTTTTTGACAGTTTATTACAAATTGTTGCCATCTGCACATTCCTTGATTTAGCTGTCAATTTAGTATTGAGGAGCAAGTCCAACATATTTATTGGCTGAAAATCCTGACATATGTCCTTAAGACTACACAGTGATTGAGTCTTATTTTCATTCATTAAATATCTGTTTGCAGTGACCCAAATGGCTGCATCTTAAATTTGGTTCAGGAGAAGTGTTTGTAACACCTCTGCCTCCCTGCTCACATAGTATAGCATTGTATCATCTGCATACATTATTCAATTGCCCCTCACTCATTTAGGTTCTCTAAAGTTAGTGTGTGCAACTCCCAGTCCTCATATGGAGTAAGGGCAATGTGACCTATATGTATCAACCCCATCCATCTGTGGGGTATATTTAGATGGTCTCCAATTAAAAATTATTTATACTCTACATGAATTTATATTCACCTCTTGAAACATGATCTGTGTTGAGTTATTAGTATCTTTTTGGTGTTGCAATTTGTTGTTTGTTTTGAATAATTATTGCTAGATTGCCTTGAACATGCATTAGGAATACTGATCCATTTTTGTGATTATATATTAAAGTCGTGGTAGTCCAGGGGGTAGAGCATTGGACTGCTCACCGTAGGGGCCCAGGGTCAATTCCCGGGAAAGGCACTCAGGGCACCCGTAGCTCCACCCAAGCTATGTGGTTTTTTGGGTACCTGGTCTTCCTGAGAAACCAGAACCGGCACAGTGAAAGGAACTGACCCCCATACCCTGATGTGCGAATTTCACATGCCGTTAGGCTTAGTACTGAGTGAGCTCTACCATCACCTGCCAAACCGACCTTTGGGTTGATTACTGTGTTTATGGTTTCTTTTGTATTAAATTGTGAAATTAAACCAAAAATTTCTAACTATGTACATATCTAGAAATGAGGCTTAGTATATAGTAGTTCAAAAATCATTTGAGTTATACTCATGTATGGCATTATATTATTCAGTTTTACTACAATATATACTATATCAAAGGTATGTTTACTCAAGAATTAATTTTGGAAACTAAAATATTTTATGCATCATGAGTTTATGTCATGATGTACAGCATTATGTAATTAACCCTGACAATACCATGAGGGAATGACTTCAGTGGAAATTGTGATGGTAGACCAAAAGCAGGAGCAAGTGTTCACTTTTGTCTTTTTAATAATGCCTGATGCATAAACAAAATGGACAATTTTAAGGCTTCATGTTATTCTATTTTAACTCATTGTTATTCAGTTTATTATTCTAGAAATCAATTGAAAAAGTTAATAATTACATCATAAGGGTTAGCTAATGGTTTATTTAGCCATAAATCTCAAAATCTGATTACCAAATCGACTGGTGAGATAAGAGTGGAGAGTAAATGGAAGATGTATAACAAACTGCATGCTTAGTCCTACGTTCTTTCAGTCAGCCACCAGCGCCAAGCCAAATGCCAAGAGAAGAGAATCATAGGGAAATACGTGGGACGAGTTAAACTTTATGCTGAGTTTCAATCGTGGCTTGAGCAAGATAAGGGCTACTATCCTGGATCATCAGTTCCTTAGCATTTGAAATGAGGCAATATCTACTTTATCACTTCATGCTCACCTTGCCCAAAGCTGCTATAAACGAAATTTTGAGTTTTTTGGAATTAAATGAACAGTGGATCTTGTAATAATGAGACATCTACAATATCGCTTGCCATATCTAACCCTCGTTATTACTGTTGGTGATTTCATAATCACTCATTAATTGATTACTATGACTTTTAAGGATGATTTAGCCATCAATGTTTGGGCATTTTTTTCATAGGAATAAGGATATCATTTGGGAAACTGTAAATAAAAATTTATCAAACATTTTTATGAGAATGCTGTTTTTTATAGTATGCATTGTTACAATATGTGACATTATGCATGCACATTTTCAGTCGTATATATCGGTAAATGGAGTCATTTGATTTCATGAACCGTAAGAGGTTACTCCTGAGATAATGGATTGAGAACTTACATAATTAATCAATGCAAAGGCTGAAAATAATAACCTTCGTCCTTTTTGTATATACAAGTGCTCAGTTTTAAAATTTCTACTATGACATAAGAACTGTCACAAAATTACCTATAATCTACATATGTTAGCAAGACTTCAATAAAAATGAGCATGAAAACCTTTGCATGCTCATACAAGCAAATTAAAATGCCCATAACATTTAAATCGTTCAGATCCCAGCCATTAATTTATATTTTTGTCAATAATGCCACGCGACAAAAACCTGTAGCATTTCCTTTAAATAGCATTTATTAAAACTTTATAGGAATATATTGAGAAAATGAGTTGCAGCCCTGAAGAGTAAGAACTACCTAAGGCACTTGACCATTCCTTTCCTCCCAGTGATGATGTAATTATTTTCAATCATAATCCACACTTACCACCTTTGATGTCTCACCACACTTTTTCTGATCCAAATTGGGGCTTTCAGAATCTTGTCTCACTTTGGACCTAAGTCGAGGCCCACTCACGCTAGTGATGCCTTTTCAATTTGGCGACAAAATCAATTAGAAGAGGCAGATTGTGACAGAAGGCATTGTGAAGAAAGGTGATTATGGTTTAATCCAAATCCGCCATCAGGTGATGATATTGCCAGCAACAACACTGAATGCTGTCCAGGGTAAAACAATTGAGCCATGATCCATGACATAATTTTATGTTTTCCATGATCATGCAGATGCTGAACCACTCATAACATCAACAACACTCTTTGAGTGCCTTTCGTAAGCCTCTACTTAACAGCAACAAATCAAAGGGCAGGCAATAGATTATATCATGGGTATTACTTGTTATATTGAATTTCTAGTGACATCAGGTTTCCAGTGTATCTGTAACATTTCTCATCCTTGCTCACCAATTTTGCTGCTAGTGGAGAACATAATTAATTTTAGTTTCCAACCAGAGTTGTCAAACCCAATCTTTACGAGTTCAATCTCATAATTTTGAATGGGTGTCCATAACATCACTTAGATTACTGAAACAAGTACAACGTGCACCAATTTTACATCTCCCCTGAAACCAATATACTTTTTTCTGCACATTTGATTTCCAGTAAGGTAATCATTTAGGGAAGTGCTACTGCCACATTATTATGTAGAGAATAGAATTTTCTCTGCAGTTTCTAGAGGGCATCAATCACCTCTTCACCAAGCTAGGATCTGATACTGCAAGTTGAACTAACGAGGGTCTTCAAGTTTTTGGCACTTAAATGAATAATATTATGACTGGATATTTGTAATTCAACTAACAGGTTATGGAGCAAGAATGTTCATCAAGAATGATTTCTGATTCTCCAACCACATTAGTTTATTCATATAAAACTTTACATAAAGAGGGATGTCTCTCCCCACACAGCACACTGCCTCCACCACCTTCCCCCACGCCCCCTCTACTCCTCGCCGCTCTTCTTCCCTTCTTCATCCTCATCCTCTCCGTCCTCCTCCTCGTCTCCCTCCCCTCCAACATCTCCCGAGAACTCAGCCTCCTCTTCATCATCATCTCCAGCAACCTCGGCATTCTCTGCCTCAGCCCGCTCCATCTGCCGTGCCAGTTCAGCCTCATCCGTGGCAGTGACCACTTTTGGCTGAAATGGCAAGAAGAGTGTAATGACAGAGATGATGTAATTGAGGCATTTAGCAGCATCAGCACAGGAGTACTTCTCATTCAATAAGTGCTTCTTCCCTAATGATTTCAATTGTTCCAACCGTATAGTAACCAAGCACTTGAAACCAAAAAACTGTAATTTATACATTGAGTAATATCTATAAATTGTGTGGAAATTATCGTATATCACCCACTGAATTTTGCATGATGAGGAAATAAATGTGAATCTACAAATGCTGGTCAACCAGTCGTGAGAATTTTCCAAATCACTTTAAAACAAGTTGCCCTGAAGGATCATGCACCTAGAAATAATTGAAGGAAGTCGTAATCTCGATGCCTTTTTAACTGAATGATGAACTTCTATGCAACAAGTCCTAACTCTGATTTAAATAAGTTTGTACCTTGACATACAGGAATTTATGTAGGCACCCAACAATACACGTCAGATTAAATGCCGTGTCATGGCCAAAGCAAAATTGCAAAAAGGAAGATGACCCAAACCCTGAAATGATTCCCCGCACATGATCTCATGCATTGCTGCTTGGCTCAGGAGCAGAGGAGGGATGTGCAGAAAACCCAACTTTGCCTGCGCCTTCCCAGAAAGAATGATGCAACCGGGGAACTAAAAGGCCCAGAGTTGGGGTGTACAACACTACACTAATATTGACTTCAAATTGTATCATTAATAATAATTTGGCCCGTTTGATTGGAATCAGGCAATTTATTTTTTCAATTTTTTATGGGGTACCTTATTTTTAAACCCCCAATACAATTTTGTTATTATTTTAAAAAATTAGTTACATGACCTCCCTTTCTGTCATTCTTCCCGTTCCCACCTTTATCTTTTGTTGATAAATCTATCCAATATTTTCCTAATCGGTTTCTCGCGTAGACATTTCCCAATTTGTTTGACGTTGTGCAGATATTCCAGGATATCTTCCAGTTCACGTCTTTCCTCGGCAAAAATTGGGCAATGAAGGACTCTTGTGTATTGCCGTGTCCTCCTCCATCATACATTTACATATCCCCTCCTTTTTTTCTCAATTTTCCTGAGGTATGATCTAAACTCCCTGTGTCCTGTTAAAATTTGCATTATTTCTTTGTGAGTTTTAAAGTTGATCTTCATTCTTTCCTTCACTCTAGGTAGGAATTGTCCGGTTGTTTTCCCCTTCTCTAATGTTTCCTATCCCGTTCACATTTATCCAGGAAATACGCTCTCATAACCTTTCTGCTCCTGCTTCACTTCTCAGCTGGAGACAAAGTTACATCTCCTAGAGTGGCCTCTTCCGTGACTTGATTCTTCTTTCCTCTATTGAGAATGCTATTGGCTGTATCCTGATTATTATTAGGGGAAATTCATTACAGACCATATTGTACCTCCCGGATACTGCAATTAGGCAAGATCTTTGGGCCTCCACCTGTTTCCTCTGGATTCTGCTGTAATTAAGCCTCTCCCCCTACACCTCACAGCCGTATGCCAATATTGGGATGGTGATTTATTCGGTTTTATATTTCTTAAGCTAATTGCGGCAATGCAAAGTCTGTTTCTGCACACCCTTCTTAAGTTGTTAAATATTTTCTTGACCTTGCCTGCTGCATAATTTGCATGTTCTTGGAATGTTAGCTTGTCATCAAATTCAATGCCCAGGTATCCAAATGTGGAGGCTCTTTTGACGTTTTGGACCATAGATTTTTACAGTTAGGTTTTGTAACAATTTTTTCCCCAACTCAACATATTTGGTCTTATTAACAGAAATTTTTAATTTTACTTTCACACTCCATGACTCCACTATATGGCAACATTCCTTGGTGGTTTTCTCTATTTCTCTCCTGGAATTTGCAGGCATTGTGATCACAACATCATCGGCATAGGCTGTCTAGGCAGTTTTCAGGAAGGGGCTGATTCAGCAGATCATTCATGGCCATGTTCCAAAGATAAGGACTGAGTATAGATTCCTGTGGTACCCCTTTTGTAATGTTCTTTTCAATTTCCAAGTTATTTAGTGTATTTTGGTTGTCCTATTCAAGAAATAATTTATTAAGTTCTACTGTTGGTCCCGGGATTTTATAACTTTTGAGTCGGTTTATGCCACTGAAGCCACCATAAGGAATCAAATGCTGATTTGTAGTCTACGAATTTGGCCACCTGGTACATAAATTTATGATTTTTGATTTCTAGCAATAGTTTCATTGCAGCGGCTGCAGTGGATCCACCTCTTCGGAATCCAAATTGGCTTTTGTGAAGTATAACCTTCTCACCAATTGCTTCTTCAATTTTCATTTTGATGATTCTTTCGAACATTTTCCCCATTTCAGGTAGTAGTGTAATGGGTCTGTATGCCTTAGGATCGTAAGGATCTTTTTCTTTAGATTAAAAGATGGTGTATAGGATATCCTTTTTCCATGCTGCAGGTAATTATTTGTTTCTGCAACAGTCCCGTAGCAATCTAGTTAAGTAGTTCAGGATAACCGGCTTGGCGGCTTTGATCAATTAGGCATTTATGTCATCAATGCCTGGGGCCTCTCTCATTTTCATTTCATTGATCATGGTTTCAACTTGATGTGATATCCATCTCCATACTTTGCACTGTTAGTTTCACTCTTAATTACTTTCTGTTCTTCAGTTTAACTTTCTGCTGTGTCATCCGGTACTAGTGTGTTGATAATATTAGAAATGGTTTCACCCAGGAATAGAAGCTCCCCTTTGGGATTGGTCTTAGCTGAGTATGTTGGCAGGATTTAAAATTTTTGTTAATGTATCAGCCAAAATTTTATGGAAGCGCATCATACAAAGAAAGATTCAACAGAAATTGCAAACATGCATATTGTTAATGCCTGATTCTTATGTCAGAAAAAAATTAGCAGTTTCATCAGCATTTGCATGCATACGAAGATAGGATGAGGGTTTGACTGGCTAGTTTGCATATCAGAAAAGATTTGCAATGGTGGAAGGCATTATTTGGTGGAACTCCTTTGTGATGCATAGGAAATGAAACACACTGCTATTCAACAAAATATATCTTTTCTGCAACCAGTTTCAATTGTGATAAGCTGAATCAAAACCAGTTGCAGTAAAGTTATACTTTGAGTAATAGCAGAGTGTTTCATTTTCTATGCATCAGAGAAGATATGTTTCATTTGAATGATGAAAACCCTTAGGGCACACCATAGTGCCTACCTCTGAATGGGGAACGGGGAACAATAGGAAGGTATGATTAAAAGTAAAATAATGCAAAATTAATTTAAAAGTTATAGGTGTTAGTGGAATACAGTTGCTCCATTGAAGCGTAACTTAAAGGTCACAATTGCATCTACATCTACATAATACCCCGCAAGCCGCCGAAAGGGCGTGTGGCGGGGGTGTTAGGTCACCAACCGTAAAAAAGAAAAATACCACATGCAAAAAAACAACACGGAAAATTACACCCACAGCAGCGCACACACTCATGCAAAAATCCCTTCATCCAATACTCATGCAAACACATATACCGCAAAACAACAAAAAACTGCACCCCAGGATGCAGCACGAAAGCCATCCTACAACACGCAAGCTTTGATTGTATTTTGGTGAAAATGCACCACGAAACACTCTGCCCCCAAAGAGTCTTTAAAAGGCAGGGAATGCGACCCAACGTTGCAAGTAGCAGGAATTTCCCCCCGCGGAGAGGGACGAGGGATTGAAAGGGAAACTTAAAAACAGATGAATTGCTGGTTGGTTTGACAAATAAAAATGGTTCACTGGCCATAGAGAAACATGGCATGGAACAACTATGGGCTACTTGAGGTTTTCACATAGATGAAAGAAAATCCATGCACACTCCAGAGGAATCATAAAATTAATGCATAGATGGATGCTACTTACAGCCATTTGGATCTGAAAGACTCCTCCCATTGATGTTATTGTCTCCTCAATCTTTTCTATGGCATGACTCAATGCTTTCAATCCATCCTGCTTCTCTGGAGTTGATGTAGTCATCACTATCAATGAAATGAAAACACATATTTTATTCTCAGGTCACCAACTAATTTAGGTATACGAAGGAGGATAAAAGGACAAGAGTTAAAAACAAAAGGATCAGTAACAGTGTCATTGTAAAGGATATCCAAACACAGCTCCAATTTGTTGCATAGATGCACAGCTATAAGGTGTGATCTATAAGTTCTAATGACATAGAGTGAGAACATGAAATAGTATCGATGTAGACCAATATGTGTCGGTAGGTATATCCAAAGCAGTGCCGAGCAAAAAGTTTCAGCTTTCTGGCTAATTCAGTTTGTTCTATGCACACGTTTGCATAAAGGTCGAATAGTGTCTCCACATGAATTTGTCACTGGATACAAACAAAAGAGATGTGCAAAAGTTATGTTTTTAACTTGGGAAAAGAGAAATTGTAACTCATGAAATGACCCCTGAATCATTTGGTGACAAGTCCTCGAGTCACATGCTAATGTTCAAGAGGTTTTTGCAAAGTGAAGCCGAACATTGGCGGATGATGATGATGAATGGTTTGGATGACCTTTGTTTACAACCATGTCTGAAATCATCACCTAAGCACACCGAATCATGTGCAAAGATTATCTTCCGACTGCTTTAAGCACTTCTGATTAATTTTCTATTGGGTATGACACATGCCGGCACATTTACAGGGGTAGAGAGTGAATCTGGTATTCAATTGCAACATTCTGAGATGCCTTCAAGAGGATATTCAAAGAAAATGTCCTCAGTTTTGGAGTGAGTTACCTCATGCATCATGACAATGCACTAGCCCACAATTAATTCTATATTTGCACACAGTTTTTGGAAATTAATTTTACCTTACACACTTGATTTCGTACCCAGTGACTTTTCCCATATGAAGTAAAATTAAACGGTCGCTGCTTTGAAACTGTAGGATAGATAACATGCTTCAGCGAGTGCTGTGAGCAATAAATGGGATGACCATGTCAAAAAACTTCTGGCACTAGAAAAAACACTTTAGGCTTGCACCTAGTATGACTTTACCCTTGGATGCCGCATCAAGTTGGACAAAAGGCATACCATTATGAGGGTGGTCATCACTCCCAATGGAGCAACTAAGCATCAAGTAGGAGCACCCAGCTCAAGACTGGGCGATGCTCTACAAGGACTCCCTTTCAATGAGTTGTCCAATACAGATAGGTGCTCTTTGATGTGGAATGTGAAAGGTTGAAGGATTGCATGAGTATAATGTGATGCCCCAGATTTTGTTAAGCATGAATGAAATTGAAGGTCTATGCATGGAAATGTGTGCAAATAACATAATTGATATTGATCTTATAGAGCAAGAAATTTTAACAGATCTAATGCCTTGATTGCCATTACAATTTGTGAGGACAGTCTGAAAAGATTCTGATCTAACAAATGAATGAGAGATTTTTTCTTCAAATCTATTTTGAATTTTCAACTTAGTCCCCTTTCAAGTCAATATACTTTTCCCAATTACGCTCTTTTAACTTTTTGAACCCGTTCCAAATATTACTGTATGTTTTTCTCACAAAAAATAGGTATTAGCGTATGCGATACCAACTCAAAGGCTCAACACAAAGAGTGGAATTGGAAGTTCTTCATGGTAACACAAAGAGTGAGTAGGCGCACTGTCCAGATGGAAAAAGCCCTAACTACTTCTTCAAATGCAGTCATTTTTTTGGCATTTCTACCTTTGGCTATCAAGTAACAATGCGCAATACTCTCCTGTTATTATTTTGCCTTTTGAAGACAATATATAAACTTCCGTGACTATCCTAACATAAATCGCCATCACCTTCCCAGCCAATGGAACCATCTTTGCCTTTTTCGCAGGAGAGTGTCCCCTTTACAGTCCACTGTTTTCACTGTTCTTCTGTCTTAGGAGTGTACTGGTGGATCCAAGTTTCACCCACAGTTATGAATAGACGAAAAAATCCGACTTGCTTTGCTTAAATCGCTCCAACAGGGCACCCTTGGCAATCTTCAGTTGAATGCATTTTTGGTCCTTAGTGACCAAACACAATATTTGGATAGCTTACGTATGTCCAACTCTTCAGTCTATACATGACGAGCACATTCTTCATTCTTTTGATATGCTCATAGCCTCTGCTACGTCCCTAACCTTAACTCAATGGACTTAAAAAGGCTGTAAGATGCTCAATTTATCCTTTCCATTAACTCGATGGTTGTCCAGTAACCATTTGGTGAACTTTTCTGATGTTATCAGTGGTTGTCACAATTCTTGGTCATCCCAAATGGTCATCATCAGCCAAGCTGCTATGGCCACATTTAAATAGAGCTGCCCACAATTGTGCCATTTTAAATGATGCTGAAGTGTCCCCGTACACATCTTCCAATTCTTCTTTGATTCACATATGCATATTGCCTTTCGAGCACAAATATTTCATGATAGCTCAAGCTCAATTTTTTCCATTTTCACAAAAATCCTCACAACGACTATCAAATGATTGTCAAACAACAACTGAGCATCTGAAATGGCTGAACTTTTGATGAGTACCTTTCAAAGCATGCCAAAAACATTCATTCCCCAACGTTGGTTGAAGAGTACCGCCATCTTCATGTTGAGGTCAGAATCTTTTCAGACATACCACGTACAGTACATTCATGTACAGGTTTGCTTACAGTTGAAATTCATATTATAATAAGATGAGTTTTTTCAAGGGTTATCACTGCAAGAAATGAAACTTTAAGCTACATCATTTTGATCCAGAGAGCATACAGAAAAGCTCTATGTGGAAATCTCTGGCATCACCAACATCAAAGAAAGCCAAAGGGTCTGCTTTCTGAATAGGCCTTTCTGTGGGTAAATTTATGGTCATATCATTCTTAGATGTTCAGAGAATGGTGCGCGGGTGTGCTACCAGCACACAAAACTGTAAATGGAGCACACTATGAGAAGAGGTGCACTGAGAATTCTCCAAAGCCATGTCACCCACAAAAGGCCACATTGAAAGGAAACAGGCTGGATGCTGCACCAAGATACAAATGTTGTTGCTGAATATCTTGCTTAAGTCAATGAAAAGTGTATTCCTCATCCTCCCCATAGTCCACAACAGAAAAGAGTTAATTATGGCATGAGGTTTCTGATTATTCCTAATTTCAACTATTGAAGGGCAAAATCATTTAGAGTTAACCATCACGAGTTTTAGTCAGCATCCAAAACCACAAACAAGAGCAGAAAATTTTAAGTCATTAAGGTAAATTAAGACAGGGAGGCATTTTATGGAAACTGTGAGAAAATCTGAAGATTGGCATCAACCAAGTGATGATCTGAAAGGAAAAGAATGTGACGGCACCCCGAATGAAACAGACAGGTACATCCAAAAAAGAAAGCAGGGAATATAACAATGAACTGCAATGGAAATCGTCAAAAATAAGCATGACGGCAGAATCAAAATCTTACACCTTTGAAATAAGCCATACCTCTCTTATTTGAAATTATCCAAAGGGCTAATGGCCCAAAAAAAACACAAATTCCAGCAGTTAATAAATATCCGAAAATACAACAAGACAAACATTAGGAAAGACAGAAGTTATGATTGCATCCCATTCTACTTATTTTAAGAATTTTACATCAGATTATTACTAGCTGCATAGGAAAAAATTTTGTGGAAAATAATGGACAAAAATGTCTTGCAATTGATAACTTGCCAAGAGCCATAGCCTATGTTTTTTAAAGTAAGCATACACTAATGTGTAAACCCATCTCTTTATACACAACATAACGTCCACAAAGTATCTGTGTTATTGTGCGGTGTGGGGTAGGTAGAGGTGGGTGTTGCACGCACCATAGAGTGGTGGAGCTATCAGGTTGATGCGAATGGGCATGTCCTCAGTGGATGTTGCAAGGCCAGCCCGCAGTGCAGTCTTGACCGCATCAATGCCCTCGTATCCATAGCAGGCCACCTCCACATCTGCTCGGATCTTAACTGCCTGTGACGTCAGCTTCTGCTTGATATTTGACAGCAGCACCTCTTTCGTGTGGTCATCCAGCCCGCACTCATCCAAGACAGATGGGTCCCTGAATTGAGAAGTACAGAGAAATTATCAGGGGATATTTGAGGTCATATATACCAATAGGGTTGATTTGCTAGGAGTAGGATTTTCAGAGAATGGCAGGGAAAGACGAGTGTTGGGAATCCCAATGTCAGCAATAGCCTACTCGTAGCAAAAGGCACCAAGAAAGTAGACTAATCCATCTGATGAATGAACTTTTCTATACATATATAGCTTTATATAAACAGAAATAGATACAGCCCCATCTATATATAGATATATATGGCTTCCAAACATTAAGGGAATCAATGACAAAAACTTCATTGACTTCCATATTGATGATACCTATTTGTAAGTATCCTCCTTTAATTAAAAGGTTTAATGAATGGTCCCATGGAAGAGAAATACTTTAGTGAAAGCATATTAATTAAACTTTGGATTCTAAGAATTATGAGAAACACTGAGGAAGGCCTGTTTGAGAATTACTCCCTTTGCTCTGTAACATTGATGAGGTACTTAAAAAGTTATTGCGTAGTAACAGAAGCATTAACTTCCATTAAAGGAACAGTCCCAAGACATCATCACACCTGAATTAGTGGTAGCTATTAGGGGAGGCATCCTTTAGCTGATGTCATTTGTGCCATAGGAAAGGAGGATGTGTAAAGGGAACCCGGCATTAGCATTTATGAAAGGTACCAAGGGGTCTCAAGTTTAACGTCCCATCCAACGGATGGTGTACTCACTCAAAGTGCTCTCCACAAAGCACCTCAAGTAGGAATCTGGATACCACTAAAAATGATCGGCCGCCCACAGGATTCGAACCCTCTGCGGGAAGCCACTACGTTAGCCACTGCGCCATCCCAATCCCCATTACACCTGAATCAATATTTTATGTACATAATACAGTTTGTTCCCACATTTATCCATGCCCAATGTCCCTTTTTTCCATTATAAAAAAACATTCTAATTTCAGGTAATACCTTTCAACTATTAATTGAAAGGATGGCATTGAAATAATAATTCTCACACAATCTACCCTCTTCTCCCAAAATCTTGGGTCGATTTCTCAATATTTGAGTGAATTAAAGCCTGTTTACTTTTCCTTTCAGGTGCATGGCTGTTAAAGGAGTAACTGCTGCTCCTACACGAACTATTCATGGATGAAACCAAGATATCAACTTCTACGAGAAGGACGAGCAACATCAAATATCATGCTATAATATGCTTGGAAAGTTATTGATGACCTCGAAGGTTTTCAAATGCCATGTAGGCTTGAACTTTCTGTAGAGAGAGATGAAGTAGAACTTGACCAGATGCAATTTATAAGAAGTTTATAAGATTCCTTCAGTTAGATCAATTTTATAAACTCTAATAAAGAATCATTATGTTGCAATTCTCACTTGCGCCAGCAAGAAAGTATTTAAAATACTTTTTATAGTAAAATGAATTGAAAGGACTAATTAAAGAGACATACTAGTGTCAGGCACCAAATTATCCAGAGCAAGGAAAAGATTGCATGAGTTAATGGGTGCAAGCAGACAAAAATTGTAAATCAATTCTATTTAGTTTCTAGAGAAAAGGTAAAATCTGTGGAGGATTTAGTCATCCAAGCAGTCCCAAGTTCTGTATAAATTTGATTGGTAATAAAGTTAACTGTGGAAGCTGAAGCTTCCCAGATTTTAAATAATTGGCATACTCATTGCATACAAAAATCACGCGGTCATTTTTTCCATTCTATGAACAAGTTTAAAAGCCACATAAAGACTGTGTTACGTTGGCAGAAAGTTTAACACATGAAAACTAAAATCAGATCCAGTTTATCATTTGAATCTGAATACTAATAACCTGCTACTTACAAAACAGCCTGCTTAAAGAAGTCGTAAGCGGATGCCTTTTTCTTCATTTTCTTTTCGAACAGCCATGCAGTCTGGTCATACAGCTTTTCAAGTTGCTCATCACTTTCAAATTCCAGGAGTTCCGCTACATGTCTTAAGATAGAATGAACAGCTTTTGCCTTGGCATATCGCTCTGTGCACTTCTCTACATCTTCTGGGGAAACTCTTCTTTTACTTAGATCAATATACCCTATTTAATGACAAAAATAGTCAGTCAGTACTAATCTACTGACGAGAAAGCATTTGGATAGGGTTACTACACTATTATTGTTTACTCTAACCAGGTGATCAAGATGCAAGAAAACATGAAATCAATTGTACGTAACACAAGTCATCACAATGTAAGATAAGTCACATACTACACTAAGTATATATATTACAATAGGCCATACTACTGAGTATTTACACATTCTTTCGCAGAATAGAACATCTTATATAGTTCAGAGTTTAACTTAATGACTACCAACACTCAATTTCATTCAACGACTGGGGCAAATTATTAAGTAATTTGATGCCCTTTCCCTTGGGTCCATCTTACAAAGCTTTAGTTCTTACACAGGTTATATGTATATCATTAAAGTATGTCATCATCTCAAAATGCATATCAACATATTTCTTATGATATAACCATGCACTTCACGGTATGTTTTTTCAATCACTGATTTTTCGACTTAAAATTTGTATACATGATAAAAAGAGTAATTTCATTTCTTCGAATGGATGGGAAATCATACGGTTTCCCAGGAACAATTCTCATTGCCATTTTTTTCAAGCTTAAAAACATTCTGTTAACAAGTGATATTATCCCCAGCAAGAAATACTATTGATAACGTAGAATACTAACCTTTTTCTCGGTCGACTCTTATTACTACAACAGGTTCAGTCTTTCCCACTCTAATCAACTTATTTATAGATCTTATTCGACGCCTGGACAACTCAGAAAGCAAAATCATTCCCTCAATATTGTTATATTCCAACAAATGCACATATGCTCCCATTTCTGCAATGCTTCTTACATTCACCATAACAACATCTTCAACTTCTGGATATTTGTCTTTATAAAATCGACACGAAATCGGCATTTTGAGTACTTGCTAAGAATCTTACAATAGAAGTCCAAATTCCCTGTAAACAATCATGTCAGGCATAAGGTGAATTATATCAGAGATAGTAAAATACTAAGTAAGCTATTGTACAACTGCAATGCTCAAATAACAACTCAGTACTTATTAGGCATATATAACATCTAATTATTCTTACAACTGCCAGGAGATGATATTTTTAACAAAATATTAAACGTAATCCATGTGACACTTTTGCCGGATTATATCGTCAGTCTTCTCGAATCTACTCTAGCAGAATTAGTTCAATACATTTCCGTATAGATGCCACTGCAAAACACGCTGCCATGCAGCTCTCTGACACAGGATTATGCTAATAGTAGACTCAGAATTGGTATTCAGAATCGCCGTCTGAAAGTCACTGCCGTTGCAATCGCTATGACGTCTCCTCATTGAGTACGTATATATTTCGATGACGGCTTGCAAATATTTCTTTTGCTTATGTCATCGAACTATTCTTTTTACTGCGTTCCCGAATTTTTCTTGTGTGCCATATAAATGTATTTGTAAACTAATAAATTTTCACTGCATAAAACTGCATCTGAAGTGGTTTCATTGAAAATCTTCCTATAATTTAAACATTTTTTCCCGCGATGTTATCTTCCACTCTCATAGTTTGCATTGTTTTTCTTCATAATTTAATTCTCCTCTAAAACATGTATATTTATTCATTTACTTCAGGACTAAATAGACATATTATTCAGTGTCAATTTTTCCTTAAGAATAATTTGTGATTCTCTGTAATGAAGATTTCTGGTATGGTTTTTATGAATTGGATTAGTTTATTAATTCTTTCTCTTCAGAAGGGTAGTCCCTAACTAAACCTGAGAGAGGTGACTCTATACTCGTATGGTCGTTTGTTCCTCTTTTCTTATATTTTTATCGAGTATTATTGATCATTAACTTTTTAATTCAAATTCAGAGTAGAATCGATTGCCCATTTTGAATCTCCCGCACATATGGACAATTGCTCTAGTTCTTTCAATGGCCTCTTGAAAAAGTGGGATGTTAGTATCGCAGTGGTAAATTTACTACGCAACCATTTATGCACGTAATTCCCATCTTTCGGACCGTTGGTTTCCTTGACTTTCGTTGCCTGGCGTTGCCGTTGACGGAATAGCCGTCCGTCCGTCTGATGGTATTTGTTTGAGGTGAGGTATTCCTCACCCATAATAAAGAGGTTGGGAAATTTCAATTTATTTTATGTTAGAAGTGAATTTACACTATTTTTACATGATAAATGATACGGCTGCTTGCTCCGTTGGGTATAGTAAAGAAAAACGTGTTTGTCATTTCCAGGGAAATGGATCGGACAAAGTCATTAGTCATGTTTGATGTTGTGTTGTTATGTGCTTAGTGTTACATGTTTTGTTTATTCTTGTGTGAAATTACTTTAACAGGTGTAGCAACCATGTCCGGTGATATGGCAGATGATAAAAAGGTGAAGTAGAATCCCTGAAATCGTTTTTGTCAGTCCATCCGTCAGTTTTATTCATCATTTATAACTTGTCGTTTGCTTTATCAGGAGGAGGAGAAGGCGTATGGAGGATGTGAAGGGCCTGATGCAATGTATGTAAAATTAATATCGTCTGACGGGCATGAATTCATTGTGAAAAGAGAGCATGCCCTGACCTCGGGGACCATCAAAGCCATGCTCAGCGGACCTGGGCAGTTCGCAGAGAATGAGACGAATGAAGTCAACTTTCGTGAAATACCGTAAGTTATCAGTGAGAATTGTGTTGAAATTCTATTATTCTGTATAAATTTAGTGAAATGTCTGTCATGACCTCGTTGTTCTGTCCTAAAACATGTTGCTCTGTATGTCAACATAGGTGCTGTCGTGAGTATTCATGTTAAAGGATTATGATAAATTTTTCGGTGCCAAAGAGACTAAATAAAATAAGTTTCCGCCTGGGTATTTGGTAATTCTAGTAATTCGCAACACCCTCTGGAAAGAATCAAACTGCATACTCATGGTGTTAAGACGACAGTCCTATACAATTTTGCATAATGAGTTGTGATCTTGGCGTGCACAACCTTGCTACAATTTATCTCGTACCTACAGAATCGGTTTTATTGTATTTGTATTAATTGAATTTGAGCCTGTCTAAATATTCATGCTCTTAGGAGAAAGCGGAAAAAATACCCCCTCATGTATTCTATTCCTCAAGTACTGGCAACAGCTCATTAACGTTTTCTCTGCTTTGTAAGCGTACATTGTTGAATGCCAATTTTAGGAATTAAATTGTTTGATAAAATTGGGTCTGTCTGTCATAGGTGTAATCCAAGATGAAAACAAGAGAATAATATTTATTTTTCTGACCAACATAGTATGTGAGTTTGTAGAACTAGATTGTTGCCTTTCCAGCCTGGTGATAATTCGTGTTTTATATTTTCTGAGTCTTAGTGTCTGGCGTAAATTAATGGAATCTAATCATTTCATATAAAACAACAACTTTTTAATTCCATTATTTAGTTATTATAATGGCCCAGACGTGAACTTGGAATAAGAAACGAACGTGATAATAATTTTCGTCAAAGCCTGAGAATTTGAATAAATTTATGGTGTAGTTACCAAACTCCTGTTTTTAATTCTAACATTTTATAATTCAGTAGTTCGTACTTCTTGTATCTCATCAGTTCTCATATCATGTGTGCATTTGTTTAATTCATCTTGATTTGGCCCATTTAAAGCTGTAGAGTTATTTTATATTGGTAAATGATTCACTTCAATACTTTTTCCCGATTGATTTTATTCCACTGTAATTCAACCCCCTTTGAATGGTCTTTTAATTTCACTTCATGCTCATAAACGGTGGAATGATGTTTCAG
Source organism: Hetaerina americana (assembly GCF_022747635.1). Classification (NCBI taxonomy): domain Eukaryota; kingdom Metazoa; phylum Arthropoda; class Insecta; order Odonata; family Calopterygidae; genus Hetaerina; species Hetaerina americana. The sequence continues at coordinate 15,454,035 of NW_027287095.1, forward strand.
TAAGTGTATTTAGTCCTGTGTGACTTCATAGAGTGAATTTGGATACATTGTCCATCCTTGGAAAATATTGATTTACCATGTATTTCTATCTTAAAATTGATTTTATCTCAGATTTCCAGTTTTTTCATAATCTCCAGGACATGTCAAGGTTATCAGTTTAGCATAATGCCCAATAGGGTAAGGCTAGTTTGATGGAAACCTCAAATTTCGTAATGTCTTGATGCACATCAATAGTAATATATTCATGGGTTGGCTATGGCACAGAGTTTTTAATTGTTATCAGAAATATATTTCATGCTAGATATAATGTGATCCTTTTGTGTTGGCAGCGTTAAGAAATCTATTGCAGTAGTTCTGTGACACAGTAGGTCTTTAGTTACAAATTAATTGAATCCAACGAATTAGGTATTATAATCCCAGAAAAGTAGGGTTTAAAATTGAAATTTGAGAATTTCGGAGATTATTGTGATATTATTTATTTACCAAAATAAACTCTGGGTTCTGATTATCTTTAATGATTTTGCTCTAGATAAATATAAGTTAAAAGATTTCTCTTCATTTGAAATTATCTCTTTTTTTATGAAATGTCGCATTTTTGTGTCAGCCTTATGTTAAATGATTTTATTCCGTATCTGATATCACATCATTTGATTTTAAATGTTGATATACCTGCATTGACAAAAGCATGATTCTTGTCTGTTGGCCTATTGACCTCTTAGTATCTTGATCTCATGTGGTTACTTTTTTTCTCCTTTTGGCACCTGTGAATAACTCTTTGATGTCCATCTGCAGAAAGAGACGGCATTAAATTTTAGTCTATTCATAATAATTTAGTTGCTAAGATAGAATGAAAATAAGATGGACTATAATATGGGGAGGCGTAGTGTCCTTGTGCAACTATTCATGTTTTCCAACTTGGCATCCTTGGCCTATCACCTCCATTGGTTAGACACCACTTCCCCTCCCCCAATGTTTTGCCTCTCTCCGCATTGGAAGTCACACAGCAGTATTGTTGGTGGCTGTTATTCGTCAAACCCACCAAAACTCCCAGGGCTGATGACAACTGACTCGACATGCGAAGAAAGTTGGGACAATCGGGAAGAGGAGAATTGATATTGGGAATTATATTAATGGGAGTAGATTAGGTGCTGGAAAATGATGGACAGATGGGCAGTGACTATGCTTTCACCATTGCAAAGAGATTCCCCCAAGCGGTGTACCATCAAGTTCGTGTGCAGCGAGTGTCGCTCACAAGACCATTATTTTGTATGACTAATGCCAGCCACCTTCTTTCCTCAATAGATTAAGTCAATCGTCTCCTGGAATAGCACAAGTTAGCTGGTGGAGGGGATTTCAAATGAAATAAAAAGCTCCTGCATGGCCATTTAGTGAAATATGCACAAGTATGTACATTGCAATGGCAAAAGGTTGCCATCAAAGCCAACCTTTTGCCTTCAATGTGGCTTAATTCCAAAGGAAACCTCAGTACTTCACATGAAGGAACGTGGAAGCTTACATTGATTTGTCCTTATGCCAGTTGATAGTCAAAGCACACCGAAAACTGAGCAATGGCTCTAATGCTCTCTAAACTATAAAATCTACTAAACAGGAAATGGCCATTTAACAAGCTAAATGCTACATCATTTATCCCATTTTGGAAATTCTGGGGTAATTGCTATTTGTTTCCACAAGGCAGCTGTTTCAAATGAATTCAATGAAATCTCATTGAGGCTAGAGAGTAATATTAAGGGTTGAACTGAACTTGATACAGTGTATGAGAACCACAGAAGATTGAACATTTTCTTGCATAGGGTTGTTAGCCATTGAAATTCAAACAATGGAATGTATGATGTGGGTCAAGAAGATCAGCTGTGGCACTCACAAAAAGGAAAATGTCATTCTTCTGTGAACTCCAATGGAAATCTGAGGCCATTGAACCATGAATCTTCATGTCCCTTCAGAACTAGAGTAAATATACTAGTCCCTTCATCCTATGCTTCAAATCCTGCAGTTCAACGTTTAGAGTAAATGGCATCATATCTATCCACGACCTAGATATTCTTCCGTTAACCCCACCCTTGGAATGGCTATTAGCAAATCAATACACTGTTTTAGGCACAAAAAGTAATTTGATGCCTTTCTTCCCATCTCTGTTGCTTTATTTCACCATTAGTCTGTCTGCCAGTTTTTGTTTTATGGTTAAAAAATTAAAGTATCTTTCATTTGATTTACATTAGAATCTTGGCTTACTGTAACAACTGGAAAACATAAAAATTTATTGCATAAATCATGATTAATTTCCATGATGATAAATTAGCCATGGTTTTCCTGCATATACAGGCGGGCATACCTTGACAAATTCTTTGTCATCATCACTGTCACCACTTAAGAAATTATAAATCACAGTAATTGCAAGTGAAATAGAGATAGCTTTATTGATAAATAAGTCCAAATTCTTTTCAAAGTGAAAATACACAATTGAATGGCAAAGTCAGTTTAGATTTTAAAATTCTTAGGACTTATTGTAGAATTTGATAGAGAGAATAAATATATTAATGATATGTAGGTATTTTTGAAGATAAAGTTTTTGCACTCCCCAAATTTTGCCAAAAGGTGCCCTACATTCCATCAAATATGGTAAGAGTTGGCAGTTTGGCATTTTTTTCCCAGTCTATATCTGCATAGTGGCGTAAAATTTAAGTCTGTGCACAACTCAGAATTTTTCTCGCCTCACCCAAATTTTTTCAAGAATAAATGTTCACCTTCTTAAATCAGGATACTTGTATGCCATGAAGTGATGTATTTCTAAATACCCAGCATGTATTCATTACAGTAGTGACAATAAATTAAAAACTTTTCTCTTTGTGTTGTGAATTAAGTGTTAGTGAATTAAGTGTGTAGTTAAATTTTAGCATTCTTGTTGGCATGAGGTAGTAAATATATTTTCACTACATTAGTTTTTGGTATTTATTTAGAACTAAAAGTGCATTTAACCCTGGCCGATCTTATTAGGTTTCTGAGCAATAGCGGCCTGTCCCTGGGATCCGCAGTTGGTGTTCTCAAGGTCAATCAAGTCCCTCATAAATTTTTCATGAACAAACAACTGTTATGTTGTTCCTGCAGAGGTCAAGGATACGTATAAAGAGTATTGAGCAGCAAAAGTGTGCTAGAATTTGTAAAAAAGAATGTAAGCATACAAAATGCAAACAATTTATTCAAAATGGACACAAATAATCTTAATTGCCGCTGAAATTCCATCAAGTTGTTTTGTTTACTTTTGTAAAAACAGCTTTGTCTAAATTTGACATCAGATTTTTTTTATTTCCAATAATAATTTCATTGAAATACAGAAATCGGCTAGGACTGCTCTGCAAAATTGCTGTACATAACATCAAGATTATACTGTAGTTACTTCAAGTAACCAAAATGAAGAAATTACTCACTTTTCAAATTAATCGTTTAAAATAATTTACTTTGCATTGAAAGAGAGCACATGTTTTAATATTAGTTTGCGAGTTTCAGAAATGATCTGCTGTCAAATCACCCACACTGTGTCACACTTATAGTTCAGTTTGTTATCAGTCTTATTAAATGGATTTAACTCTATGTAGCTCAACAAATCTCAAACTGTCAACATGACATCGAGTTATTCATTTAGTAGTAGCAATTGAATTTAGTATAAATTGCTTGACATTGAAGATTTCCATGTGGATGTGACTATTGGATTGTACAGATCTGTAGTCCTGTGATAGAATACTGGGCCTTGCAGGGCCAAATGCATAACAGAGAGAATATCCAGGTCTGTTCTGGTCATTTTTGGATTTGGCTTTAACATTAAAATGCTTAAATAAAAGGGTTTGGTAGTTTTCAGTATTCCCCTGACAAAGATGTGTGGTCTGGATCCAGTTCTGGGGTAATAGATGATCAAATGCTGCTGTAGATCAGTTACTAAAATTGTAATGGACATAAATGCCAGTTCATGCCAAGAGAATTAAAGATAAAACGTTAGAGTATTTGAGTTAAGAACTTCAATATAATGCAATCAGTTAAGATATTCTATGGGAAGTCATGTAAGGTGTTTATTTCTAGTCTTCTGCCATGGTAAGGCCACAAAAATTGGGGTTTGAAGTCTCTCTACTGCAATATCCTATTGTTTATAATGTCTACAATTTTCATTTGGAGCTATACTCCTTCTCAGATTCACCTCTTATGATATATATTTTTCCTGACGTTTGCTTAATTGATTTGGATGAAGGTTTTGTTTTATTTTCTGGAAATACTTCATGACAAATCCCTTCCATTCTCTATTTACAGGTCTCATGTCCTGCAGAAGGTTTGCATGTACTTCACTTACAAGGTTCGCTACACCAACAGTTCCACTGAGATCCCGGAGTTCCCGATTGCACCTGAGATTGCCTTGGAACTGCTCATGGCAGCCAACTTCCTCGACTGTTAACTCCTATGCCTCTCCTCTATTTAACAAGTGATTATAGAATTTGATTGCATACACTAAAATAATCATTGTAAACTCCTAATGTGCATTTTTGCATAGAACCCTTTGATCGACAGACCCCCTACGGGTCTTGGTCCAGTGGCTTGATATGGTACATAAGGCATCCAAAGGAACATTTTCAAAGACAAGTTCACTAAATTATTCCATGCATTACTAGTAGTAACTGCTGAAGCCTATTTTGCATAATCATAATATATTACTTTGTTATGTAATATACACTGCTTGTTTTGAAAGCTGAGTTAACAACACCAGCTTTGGTTAGGCATGTTAATTGTAAGGGAGATGTGGACAAATGCTATAATTTTCTGCTACTTCCAGTTTATGTTGGAACATCTCATTTAATAAAAATCACTGGACAACTATAGGATGTTGCAGGGTTATCTCTCAGCATTTGAATCGAATATGATTTGTTCAAGTTTTTCCAAGCATAGAATGGAATTTTTAATTGATTCTTTCCCACTTTGCCCTCAAGTCACTTAAAAACTTTTTACAGTTCCAGCAGCCACAAGAAAACAGTCCTAGTGCTCCAAAATATGTTACACCACCACTCAATAAGGGTGCATTTTCCACCTCCCTAGTTAGTCTACTAATTTTTTAAATGGGAGGCACTCTGAGCCTTTTCCTGGCTGACACAATAGAGGTGACTTGAGAAAGGTTAATAAAGCTGGCCCTCTTTTCGTTGATGAAATGGGTTATGCTTGAATGTGCTCCACAACTTTGCGGCAGAGTCATCAACCACCCATGCTTAATGATGAATGTTTTGTCTCAAATCAAATTAGTCAAAATGTTGACTTGGGCTCGGAGGTGGTTTTTCAGGGATGGGGGGGACTGTTTGTCCATCGGAGGGACGTCCTTTGGCCAATTCACGGGAATGACAGTGCCTTCGCTCACTGGGGTGCACATCTTATGTGGCCATGGCAGGGTGTGAATTGTTGTTAATCTGAATAATGTATTTGAGTAATGTGACCTGCACTTAATATATTAAAATTTTGTAAAAGTACTTGTAGGAAATTCTTAGTGATTTATTTATTAATTGCTGCCTATTATGACTTGCATTGTCCCATGTCTCCTCCTTTCAACTGCTGCTGTTCTAAGAAATGATTTTGCATTCAAGTCGCTAACAGACAAACTGGATGAGCTTTTTTCCACAAAAGTGTTTCTCTCTCAGGTTTCGTATCTAGATCATACACACACACACACAAACGGCCTTCTCTTGCTGTTGGAGTGCTAGTGGGATTTACCAATGTTTGTGCCAGTGATAATTGTCCTGTCATTGTTGAGTGTATATGATTTGTTTCTTTTGTGCATTAAGAATTGTAAATACATAATAAAATAATTCACTCTTTGACTCTATCCACGCCCTGGATTATGAAAACATTTCTCCAGAGTTGTGATGCTTATTATGTATTGCGTGAAGGAGCTGAAAGAGCTAATAGCCCTGATGCTTTACGGTGGAACAGTGGCTCATTTGAAGGTCTCCAGTTTAAATTCGGTATTGGGCCTGATGTTCTACTTTCATGTACATAATAGTTTTTCTTCGGTTGTATTCGTGGTGTGATGTCAATTAATAGGGAACTTAAAAAAATCAAACCACTCCAGCCCTTTAAAATTTTTTTCACAGCAATCTCTTGCCCCTTAATCCTTATTGGTGTACGACGGTAAATTTTGGAGACCCAACTTCTAAAGCTGAGTCATGTATAATGAGTATTGCACCAAAAGCATTCGGCATTTTTAGCTCATGAGATTATTGAAAAAATGTGGCTCTTAAGAATAATCAATTATGGGATAGCTTGCAGGCGATCGTCATCGGCTGAGAAATTGTTCTACTTTTTGCCAATGTGCTGTCTAATTTATTACAGATTGCTAGTTCTTTGCTTTTTACAGTCATTGTCAGAAGTGGTGTCGACTCCTGGTTCCATACTCTGCATTATTTCATCATCAGGAGGGTGTGCATTCCCAAATTGCGGTACCTTATGTTGAAAGCTTTGTTTCTGTGTCCAGCACACAGGAAATTGTGACCAAAGCCCTGAACAATGCACATGAGCACACCATTGTGTACCCACGAGAATTTGGACTTGATGAGAAGTTGGAAGGGATTTTCAGCAAAGCAGTACATGAAGGGTGGATTACTGGTGAAGGAAAAGGGCGTTTACTTTTTCTATGTGGAGATTTCTTTGGGAAGAAGGATGCTTGATTGTTTAAAGAGTTGACCTGCCCACCCATCATGTAATGAAGCCAGGCGACCACTTTAATCTTGTCCTTCTGAATGGATATCCCTTGGACCCTGAGCATACACGATTGATTTCAATGCCACAATTGTTTAGTGAAGTATCTGTAGCTTAATATGTGGATATGGTGTTAAACATATCTTGGATGGGGGGTTGTGTGCAGAAGTTAATTCACTGGAGTGTATGTACAAGGGGATGCTCGGTGCTTCTCCTGATTCATGATCAGATTTCACTGTGGAATAAATTTCAGAGAATAAACATTTTGTTTTGACATAATGTTGTGTATTGCATTATTGGAGATATTCCAGAAAACCTATGTTTTCCCCAATCGCTTTACAGAAGTACAGTGATGGTCGCCAAGGAACCAAACGCGACCATTATGACGGCCTGTTTTAATTAATATTATTTTTGGTAGTTAGCGCATTTTAATGAGGTAGAAAATGCTAATGTTGTCCCATTACAGCACCTTAAGTTGGCAGTGCATTTCAGAATAAGCTTCCTATTAGTATTGGGCAACTAGGCTTCATTAACGTTATCACTGGCTTATTGAAAATCTAGGAGTGATAAAAACATGTTACGTAGCTGTTGCAAGCCGTATTTGTGACGAGCACTTTCATTATGACAACATGAAGGAGAGTAACTGTATGTTTAATAAATATTAATCGGGCTAGTATCAATGGTCAACCTTTCGATTTTATTCCGAGACAAATCGAAGGATATCTCACCAAGAGAAGCCGACCGGAGTGAACAATATAGCAGCGAAAATGATTAAAGAAAACTTTCACTGAAGTATTGCCAACATACGGGTCGCAGTCAATAAGTGAATGCTTTATTTGATGTTCCCTAATAAAATATATTTAATGACTTTGATGTGTTTAATACAAGGAATCATATCAAATTTTAATTATATATGGGCGCATTATTAGGCTATTTATTAATGCTAATACCGTAAGCATTTCTCGGAAATAATAAAAGAGTGCTTGGCGCAAGCATTGGGGTTAATCCTCGGAGCAGCATATTTTAGTTAGATTGAAGATTTTAGCAAAAATCACACTAATATAGCTTTGTATATATTTTTTCTTAATATTAAACCTAGAGGAAATAACACTTTTCGCCTGTGGTTATGCAACTCGTCGGTGAGGTAGATTTTGGAACGGATGTACGGTTCACTTAGAGGTTTTAGTTTTTTTCTCAGTGTAGTGCTGTTAATCGTTAAATCCTAGTAAACATTAAGAAGGAAATCAAGTGCTTTCGCAAACTTAGGGGTTATTAGGGAGCCATTGAGTGTATCTTAGATGTTGATCCTTTGCTTGTAAGACTAGCTATTTGTCTGTGTTAGTGAAAATGCGTGACTACCGTGTGGTATTTTGAAGCATAATATTAACATTATTTAATTTATATCGTGATAGTAATTTTCGTTTGCAATATTTCTATTTTCATTTTCAATTCGTTGCCTTATATTTTGGCGAATGTTACTTGTTGTTGTTAATTACCTGCGACGGTCAGTCTAAGTGATCACTCTTGTCGGGATGTCATCGGAGGAGAAAACCCCTACTAAGTCCGTGGAAGATCTTATTAGAGACGGAAAGAACTGTAAAACTGTAATGTGTTTGCATTGCCCTTCAAAGATTCTTACGCCAAAAAACGGAGCATATAGAAAAGTTGAGGTTTGTATTGCCAAAAAGGTCAATAAATATTATTTAGAGACATTTCCTACTGACAATATAGGGAATGTTATCAAGTGTTATGTTCTCTCCAGAAGTATGAATCAGTTGATTTTTATAATTTAATAACTTCCATGCTGGACATAAACGTGTTTAATGAAATTTTCATATTGAATTGTAAACATGAATGGGAAGTAGGAATCTTAAGTGACAGTTGCTGTCAAACATGAATGTGGTTTGAGAAGAAATATTAAAACTATTTTCAAATTATATATCGCAAAAATTAAGATTACGCCCAGCCTGACGACTTATGGCTTCCACTTGGATTTTCTACTAAGTTTCACTCACTTTTCAGTTCAGTTCGGCTGCTGTTTTACCTTTTAGCCCATCAGAAACGAAAACAGTGTGTCCATATTTGGCATCAATGTATTATAATTATGTTGTTATCCCCGAGCCAGCTGTAACAGTTCGGCGGCTATTGAGGAATCACTTTGCCTCTCTTCCTTTTCAAAGAGCCTTTAATAATCAAGACTCTTTGAATGCCGAAATTTCTGCACACACAAGTGTTAATAATTTTATCTCATTACTTTTTTATGGCAAAAAGCAGTAGCCAAAAGTATTTTATCTTTTTCGGTATTTTGAGGCACTGTTAGAAAATTGAACGGATGGCTCAAATTTTCGTCATATGTTTTATTTTTTTTTAATTGCACCTTAAAGGTTTTTAGAGGCATATCCATGGTTTCTAAGGCAGCCATACCCGACCCCGTACACCAAAGACTAAACACACGCTGAGTAAGGCCTACTCTTTAGTAGATCTCCCCTTTAAATCGTCAGGCCTTAAGGACCCATTTCAGATTTAACAATTCCAAAAGTCACGACAATTGGCCGTCGTAATGCTTTGAGTGACTGATGTTAATGTTTGCGTCATAATAGGCCCAGGCCTTCAATTCTCCCTCCATCATGGCTATAATAGACTCAGTATCTTAGGATCAGACTTAGGATATAATAAAATCAGTATCGCCAGTTACAATTAAGAGGCTGTGTTTATTTACTTTCCTTACCTATGAGGAAGATGCAAGTACTTACTCAACTTTTAAAAAAGATGAACTCGATCATCAAACTTTTCTGAAATTTGAGGAAACTCACACAAATATATTGAGGGAGGATTTCCAGTTGCCCAAGAGCTTAAGAATTCTAATTACAATTGATTTTTTGTTCTTAAAATGTGGTGATTATCTATATTAATGGAAAGTTGATTGTTTCTGATAGAGACCTTGAAAAATATGTGTTGAAATTAATATCAATTCAAATGTAAATATGGCATCATAAAGTTAACAGATTATTGGATTATGCATTTTTCTGAAGGGAATGAAATACTAATGTCATCTGTGCAAATTACAATAGAGTATGCCATCTTTATTCCATTAGTCTTCAAGTTGTGAATTGCAAGTTGAAATGACTCATATGTAGGTATTTATGGAGCAGATGATTTATTTCTCCATGCTGGTTGGATGTGATATATTAAATGTGGTAGTGCGCTCAGGTTGTTGAAACTCTGTAAAATCTGGAACTTTTTTATATGTGTATTAACTGATGAAAATGAATGATAGTGGTGTTTTAATGTATACTTACTTACAAATGTGACACTATTCTCCATTTTACTAGACCATTTAATGGATATACTTGCCCATTATTAACTTACGCAATATACTTTTCAATTAAAAGACTTATTAAGGTTTCTTAATTGAAATTAGTAATATTTCCTAATGTTAATATGTTCAATAATATGAACGTAATACTTCTTTTGCGGATTATTTTCTTCGGTAGTAAAGAAAACTCCCTATCTGCTCATATTCATGGGTTTTATTAATTTTTGATACACAAAAATCATTATGGATTTTATTCACTTCATATTTTTTTTCCAAACTGTATTCAGTTTTGTGTATTCCTAGAAAAAATATCTCACAATCTTTTGCAGAATTTGGAAATTAATCGTAGTCTATGAGTTTATTAATAGCAGAAAAAATGTTATTTGTGTGCTTTCATCATTTAAAGTTGGTTTATCATCACTTTTTGTTTTTGGTTATCATATGAAGGATGTCTTCATAGTTAGATTATTCATGAATGTCAGAGAGTACAGGGCCATGCTTGTAGTACTCTTCTTTCGTCCTCAAATACAGAAGAAAGATAGGTATTACCTCTTTTTGATAGGCGACTCTGCAGTCTTATTACAAGATATGACTCACACCAATTTAATGCAATTTGATAAATGCTCATTGGCTCCAGTTTTATCAGTAATATATCATGATCCAGTGGGTCATGGCAGTCCAGCATTAGAGCATTGGACTACTGACTAGAGAGCCCAAGTTCGATTCCTGGGCAAGCCTCTTCGGGCACTCTCAGCTCCACCCAAGTTATGTGATTTTTCGGGCACCAGATCTTCCTGGGTGACCATAATTGTCTCAGGGGAAGAAACTGGCTCCCTTGCCCTGATGTGTGAATTTCACATGCCTTTGGGCTTAGTACTGGGTGAATTCTGTCATCACCTACCAAACCAACCTTCGGGTTTATTACTGTGTATGTATATCATGATCCACAGTGTAAAAGGCTCTGGTCATGTCAAAAATATTTTCATTACTATATGTTTGTTATTGATCTCTTTTGTGATGTTGTTATTTGCATTTAAAAGGATTTAATTTGCTAACTGGTGAAACAAGATCATGCTATCACCATCAAGATAACCAATGAGCCTTTTACAAAATGTATACCTTTTTGTATATACAATACATATTCATGTGTGATGTGTTGGGAACTGTTCCATAATAACAGGAACAAAAACAATCTCAGTTTTCCTCTTGTTTAAATTTAATGATGTCTAGTTCTTCTATGCCCATTACCTATCTATGTACCTTTGTCTTTAACAAAGTTTAAGTCTTTTTTTTTACTGTTGTTAATTGAAACTAGACATGATCAAACTTGAATAAGTGGAAAACTACAGGTATCTTTATTTTTCTTATGCATTCAAATATTTCCCCAAACTATGGTATCATAGATATGGAACTATAGTTGATTAGTTTATTTCTGTCATATATACTAGGGCCACTTAAGGTATCTTCAGGGTATCAGGATAAGCATCACCAGCCTGGGACCGATCTAGTAATGACACAAAGGGGTTACGATGAATTCCTCTGCCTTTTATTATTTTGCCAGTGAAACCATTTTTTATGTAGACTTTATCTTTCCTATCCTGTCCAGATAGGAGCACGACAACCTTGGATCAGGGTTTAAGATACATAGAGTTGAATGGCATTTCATAAATTTGAACAGTTTCCCCATGATTGGATTGAGCTACATGGGGTAAGTCCAGGAAAGAGTGGGTACGTTTATTTGACAGCTCAGCAGTATTAGTTATTATGTTCCCAGGGTCATCATTAACCTAATCAGGCTGTTCATTCTTGTTGGTTTTGATTTTGTTTTTTTATGATATCCCATGTTACTCTAGAAAAGTTTGAGACATCCTAAACCATTGATCATTGTACTTTTTTCCTTTTTATTGAGGGCTAATAATCAATCACATGATGATGATGATGTAGTTACATTGAAACTGGTCGCTTTTAATTTGTGGAAAATTGCCAATGTTTTTTTAATCATAAAATTCCACCATATCACGCCTGTAATGTCTCTTTTTACCCGTAGTTGTATTCATCCCAGGCATGTTACAGATTTCCTTGTGATTCTTAAGCAGCTCCGAAGCCATGTAATGCTGCAATGACCATTTAGTTTTTGTCACTCCTTGCCATAATACGCCATGTTATCTTAACTAGGAAAGATCAACTCGTCACTAGAAAATGCTGTTATTCACGTACTTCTTACTAAATGTGTTGGAAATAAACACGTTTATTTAAAAAAAATTTGTTGATAGATTGGCCTGCTGGCACTGAGTCAAGACAAATGATGTTGCTTTTAATTATCCTCACTTATACTGCTGGTTGAACCTCCTTTTCTGTGCTCGTGTGTCGAGTAGCCAAAATCTGGTTGGCCATTCCTGGACCCCTTTTCCTGTAATAGCAGAGAGATAAGGGATCGCATATGGAATACAGAGGCTCCACCATTTCTGAAAAATCATTAGGATGAACTCTCTGGCTTGGACTATGGCTTTATTCATGAGGTTTCATAGCACCAAATGAAAGTTGGTGTCACTTTTTTTTTTAATATCTGTGTGTGAATCTTATTTGACAGCAGAATTGAAATTCATTTCATGTTATCATCATTTATAAAAATTGTGCTGGGTGCCCTCATGCTTGCATTTAAAGTTGCAATGGCTAAATCAGTCCATTTATTATGATTAGTAACATTATTTGTTGTTATAGTTTTCCAATTGTTTCGAGAACTCAATTCTCGCTTTGTTTGAGTGTATTGTGCAGTCAGCAGCAATAATACCATCCCCGTTTTGCTTGCAGTTCAGTCTGCCGGAGCCACGTCGCAAGAGGGGGGCTGACAACGAAGAGGATGCCTTGAAGGAGGAACTCCTCACAGACTTTTGGCTCGTCGAGGATATGTATCATTTTGAGAACATGGGATTCTCGAACTCAGTGGGCAATGTCAAATACCTGGCTTGTGCAGATTGTGAGATGGGCCCCATTGGCCTCTACCAGATGGACACAAAATGCAGCTACGTCGCTCTGGCCCGTGTGCGCCACACTGCGTGATGAATGTCGCCTGCTGATTGATTGTTGCAGTTTTCCATTTCCATTTGATATGACGGAGCTGCAGCATTTGGTCTTCTCTCTTCCCCCAAATTCTGCTTGCTCCCATTCCCCCCCTCCAATCCCCTCCCTTGATGCTCACCCATTGTGCTGCATGACGCTGCCCTTCTACTCAGCAGCACATGACCTGCATGCAACCTCTCTGCTCTGAACTTCTCCTCCATGCCATCGCAGTGGAAACTTGATCATCTTGTGCTTGTTGCTGCTATATTTGTCAATAAATAAATGTCTCTCAATCAAGCCTTTTGTTTTTTTTATATTCCCTCCAAGGAATTGAAGAAAATGTGAAACCTTACAGCTGAATTTTGAGGCAAGAGTGGGCCTCTGCTGGGGATGATATCCACTGCCATATTTAATTTGGGTACAGGGCATGCAGAAGGCCTCATAGGCCTCCCAAGCTCTCTCAATATTTCAAGATCTTAACTTTATTCTGATATTTGTGATTGCATTTGAAGCAGTGTCCATTATGGTTGCAAGCAATTAATGGAAATGTACTTTCTAAATGTCACTGAATGGTTTTCTGATGAGCGTATCTATTTGTAGAATGGGTTTTGATGAGCAATCATTGCACCATCCTCTGTATCTGATGATTAAGTGATGTCCATGGGAACTCATTGCAGAAGTGGATATAAAAACCAACAACAGTAATCAAGCCAAAGACTGCTTATAGATAAAGATAAAAACTTTGAAAAATATCTGTAGACTGGTTGGTGTACTGAATAGTTTTCTTTGATTGGCAGTGAGTTTTCAGTATTTTGATTTTCCTTTAAGAATAATTTAACTCTGTGATGACATCTTAGAGTGCATCCTGCGCTTTCAGCCTTTTCAATTTTGTTTGATGAGTCAATGGCATAGTGAATAAGAAATATATTTTTGCAGATTTTAAAAAATGCCTTCAACTGCTAGATTCATGCATGAAAAAGATTTCCGTTCAGAGCAAATGTGCAGCACCCACCATGCACCACAGTTGGTAATCCCATTCATACCAGTTGTAATCGTTACAATCTTGGTTTTAAGATTTGAAGATCTTGGCCCCAGTTCCCCGCTTAATGTTACAATGTTGAACCAATGCGGTGGTATTGGCTTTGTCCAGGATTAATGTAATATGTTTGAGACAGGGGAATGCTAGTAGTAATAGTTTTTATGGGAGGCGACCGACAGCTGAAGTCATTTGCGCCATTAGTGATGGATGGGAAAGGAAGGGTGGAGAGAAACCCGGCATTGGCATTAGCCTACTCTTGTTGAAAGGTGCCAAGGGGTCTGCAGTTTAACTGTCCCATCCGATGGCCTTCGTACTCACTCAAAGTGCTCTCCACAGAGCACTTCAAGTAGGGATCAGGATACCATTGAAAAATATTTGTTGACTCCAGGATTTGAACCTGAGCCCTCTTGGTGAAAGGTCTATATGTTAGCCATCACACCATCCTGATCCCCTATGGGAATACTAGAGGATGTAAGGCCTCTCAAGGAGACCAAGGGAATATATGTAGAGAACATAGATGAAGAAGTGAGAGAGAAAAGTGTAGCATTAAATTATCAGATAATCATTGCATTGAAGAACCCCAGGAAACAGCAGAGCAAATTATTAGCTTCAGAGCAGTGGGTAGTATTGAGTTTGCAACGGGCTGCTATATCTTCCCTGGTGGTTACTTTGTTATGAAGATTTACGTAAGAAGGAGGTGAAAAAATTGCAATTCAACTAATTCTTTCTCCCGACAACTCTTCTCTGTGTAATATTATGATGTGTTTTGATTTGGAGAAAAAGGGATCTTTATGCATCGACTCAAATTCATATTCCTCTTTCCCCCTCCAAGGTTACATTAAGATGGATCCTTTCCTTTCTAGACTTAGTCAGTGTTATTTACATTCACCATCATAATTGGGTAAATTATTTTCAGATTAGGTTGATGAACATATTGATTAGTTTTAGACATGATGTGGTGGAATTCGAACATAATAAAGAAAAGATAGTAACAATTTCCCACTAGATAGGTTTAATAGCTCAACCCAGTTTCAATGTACTACATCATCTTGAGGTGACAAATTGTATTCAAGTGCCGTCTCATTTACATTTTTGCATACAGGGAAAGGGGGAAAGAGTACACAAAGTCTCAGAGGTCCAAGTGGGTGAATCACCAATCACATATAGGCAGTGGGAATGGCATCAGAAAGCTAGGTGGTGGAAATTGCTGGAAAAGAGTTCTTCAACATTTTTTAAAATTTTCTCCGTCCATCCTTTCCTTCCACATTCCCCTTCCCCAGATACAAAAATGTATAGATATAAGACGGCACTTGAATTCATTTTTGTCACCTGAAGATGATGTAGTACATCAAAACCGAGTTGTGCTATTAAAGTTAGTGGAAAATTGTGACTATCTTTTCTTTAATAGTTTGATGAATTTCTGCGCTCAATTCTTCTCCTGGCTCTCCTCTTCATGATTAGATTCTCATTTCCTCTGTTTGATGCACATATGTGATCCAAATATCTCTTCCTATTCAATGGGGAATGGTACTCGGGTGGATAGATTCATGGCATCCTGTTTGGAGGGCCCGGGTTTGATTCCAGGTGGTGCCTCTGGACACCCACAGCTTTGTGGGGTGTGATTTTTTGAGTGACTTATCTTTTCTTGGGAAATATATGTATTTGTGTAAAAATCTTTATAACCTACGCATATGCAAATACATATATTATCAAGTAACATACATGTACACCTATGAATATATACCTGATATCTACACAATGTTTAATCTTGTGTTGACTCCTATATTAAATGTTGTTAATATTTCTGTAGTGACTTTGGTTTCTTATTATTATGATTCCTGATTGTCCGGGAAAAGAATGAGTATTTTTATCAATCTGCACTGGAATCAATCTCCCTTATTTTATCTTTGTGGTCTGAATACCTGAGTAGTGAGGGGCTACAATAATTCCTTTTGTGTCATCGTTAAACTTGTTTGTTCTGAACCTTTCTAAAAGTCTTAGTCTTGCTTGTTCTCTTTGCATCTCAAGTGGCTTCCAGCCTAATTCCCCTAAAAGACCTGTCACTCTTCTTGTTATAAAAATGTTTCACCAATCTGGAGTATTTACTCTGGATTTTATCTAAATCTTTTTGTCAAATTTTCTTTGAAGGATCCCAAATGCTTGCGGCATATTCCAAATGAGGCCTAACTAGAGTGAAATAACACTTCTCTTTTACTTTCTCGTTACATTTCCCCACCACCCGTTTAATGAAGCTGAGTTTCTTTAAAGCAGATCAGCATCTTGTCCTGATGTGTGCTCTTTATGAAAGGCGTGGTGTTAGAACTACCTCAAAATATTTAACTTGAACCCTCTATTTAAAAATTTATGCCCTGTTCACTATTTCCTTTGATCCGAAATTTCTAAACCGCTCATTTGCCTACATTAAGTACTAATCCCTATTCCTAGCACCAATCCGATGTTGTGTCCAGGTCTCTAGGGAGTAGCTCGCAACCTGATGGGCCCCTTATTTCCTTGTATGCCACGGTGTTGTCAACCAATAATCTGAGATTGCTACTAACGTGTGAGCTTAAGTCATAAGTGTATATTATTACACTTACCTGGGGGATGTTCGAAGTTACATCTATATCCATCTGGATAGGGTTTCGAATTTTCATTAAGATATTCCCATGGCATTTTTGATTTTAAGGAGTGTATGGCTTTGCACATGATACTTTTTGTTTTACTCTGATATTTCTGTAGTTTCTGTTTAGATGCATTCATATAAACTACATCTTCACTTTTTAAACTCTTTTAAAAATCTGATTGTACCCCTCTTTGCCTTCTTAATGCTGATCTGACTTATCCTATGTACCATCTAGGTTCCTTACTGTCATATTTAAGTTTGAATGTACATTTTAGAGTTTTTACTAGACAATTAAAATAGCATATCTGGCCAATTCTACACCTGCAATTATATATTCTGGGATGATAGGATAAAATGTGGACATGCAAGGGAATGATGGAGAGGGGTGCTTACAAGTAATTTGTACTTTCTCATGCACACTTTCCGGCATATAACCTATGCTATTCATCCATGTTTTTTTTAACCAAGGCAGTGTGGGAGTGAGTGTTGCTTGTATTCAGGGCAACATTCACACAGATGTTTTATGAGCTGTGGACATACATTAGATATTTCAACTTGGTCATCAAATTTATGACAATTTGATCCTTGTCATTTGCCTTAGTTCTGGCAGTTTTTAAAATGTTTGACCTTGATGATAGTGGGTCGAAAGACTTTTATTGCATTATCTACAGAAAGGAAGAGCGCAACTTGCTGCAGTCATTTTTAAAATTACCCATGTAAATTCATATGCATTCTGGTCATCTCCATTTATTCCTGACAGCTCACAAATTCCAAATATAATTTACTTATTATAATTCCCACAGGGTATATATACCATATTTAGTGGAGTACAGGCATTCGTGACTGCAACAATAAAGAGTTTGTGTTGGTTTCCTTGTGAAATAGATCTTTCGAGAAATAAAATAAAATGCAAAAAACTGATATTATGGATAATATTATGTGGGTTGTTAAATAATTCGACCCTTTAAATATCGCTTCCAGGTAAATTGTCGAGCGAAATTGCCTTGTAGGCTTTCCTGGGCATTTTCCTTAAAAGCTATTCAAATTTAGTTAAACTTATTTCTGCTAACTACCTTCTCCATTCTTTTATTCATTAATATTTTAAACAGACTCCTGTTTCTACGTTAATACATCTCTCTGTTACCGTGAATGGGAGAATAGAGAGCATTCTGGTGAATTCTATACCCTCAAGCCCGAAGGAAGGAACTGCAAGCACTTTGTTGTTGGCTGGTGAGTAGTACCATAAACATGTGAAAACATCTTTTTAACGCATAACCTGCATTTAAAATATTGACGCCATTACAATTAAGCTGCTGATTGGATGAAAATTCATTCTAATGAACATCAAAATGTTTTGAACCGCTGGGGTGTTATGCTGGACATGGAGGATGGAATGCTAATAGTCCTGTATAGCTTTTGTTTCTTCACACTGCACGGTCGAATTTAATAATAAAGGACATTTTCTGTGAGAAGTGAGAGTATTATTTCTGAAAAGAAATTTAAAGAAGAGTCAAAGGATGGGTCGATGTGAAGTTGCACTGCTTTAGTCTCATTCTCGTAATGGGAATGTATCCTGAATGCAGTCGTGCTTGGCGGTCTCAGATGTGCGTTTCACATGGGCGTCGCAAGATGGCGTTTATGGTCACTTGGGGCCAGATCAATGACGTTTGGCATGCGTCTAGCGAGCGGGACCTGCGAAACCCCGGTGTTCACATGGAGAGGGCAGGGCTTAATCGGAGCCACGAGGCCTTTAACAGCGTAGATTAATTTCGCCGTAGGACCTGAGAGTTAGCATAATTAGGACTATACATATCTGCAGTGCTTAATATGATTGAGTTGGAAGACGTTGCGTGTAAAACAATTGTTACTAAAACTATAATGTCGAAGGAACGGGTCCGTACACTAAGCCCTAACGAAAACCCGATGGGCAGTTCTATGAGTGTGAACAACATGCTCGGGAACTATCACGAAACTTTTCAGATAACAGAGGATATCTATATATTAAGTCCTTAGTTAAATTGCCGAATAACCTTTTGGAGGAGAAAGTTAAGAAAATTACTCACTTTAGTCTTTCGATATCACCGAAGAAAGGTTGACCGTAACTTTAAGATAGGCAATTATCATTTAATTTTAATGAATGATAGCGCATAGTATGATACCCGCTCAGGTTTTGATATATGGCGGGTCTGCCGCGACAATCCGACCCGTCGGTTGGTCTGGTGTGTGAGCTTTTCTTTGGTACAATGTACTGGATTTTTTAATTGGAATATTTACCGAACATAATCGTATTACCCAAAATAATCAACGAGAAGATAAGTTTTGTATAGTTGACGGTGTATTTCTTATTTTCAGCGTGTGCAATTCACACATGCTTCTTTACCTGTGCTCTGACCACCGGTTCCTTTGCTTTGCATGCTTCATTCGTTTCATTTACGTCCATTTCACTTTTTCGATCGTTCTTCACACGCACATCTCAAAAGTCTCCAATCTAGGTCTATCGTATTGCACCAAAGACCAGGTTATTTAATTTTTTTATTTACACAGTACCCTGCAAGCCACCGCTAGGGTGTGTGGCAGGGGGTGACTACGCAACAAATTACTTTTGACGCAAAATATTTGTACTCCTTAGCGCGGTCGGGCAGCATTATTCTGATCTCTTTGCATTCGTAATGGCATCTTAAATCTATCTGTTCTACACTTAATCTCTCTAATTTTACTGAAATGATCCGTACGTCTGATGTAATACCAAGTACCTACCGTTGTACGATGGGGTGAATAATTTATTTTTAATATCATTGCTTTGCATTAACAGCATTGCAGAGATATCCTTCCAATTTATTCAAGAGATTTAATCTGTAATTTAACCTTCGCTCCGTGAGTGATTCCCAGCCCAGCTCCTCTAATTATTTTGATACGCTACCAAGTTTATCATAACAACGTTTTACAAATCTAGCTCCTCTACGCTGCACGCGATCCAATTCGGCAAATCAATGCAACTTCATAAGGATCCCATACATTAGCAGCATATTCTAAGCGAGGCCTAACCAGATAATCGTTCCATACTTGACCGTCTCTTTTTGATTTCTCCCAACAATCCTTTCTCCTCCTCCACCATACCTCGTTTGTTTTGCTTTCTGTCCACTTCACCTTCTCCATCCTTTGCCAAATCTCGCTCAAAGTACCTGCCCTCAATTCCCTCCTCCTTGCAACATCTTATTTGCCTATCGCAGTTGCTCTTCATATGTCCTGACTACTTTGACCACGATGGTCCAAAATACTTCCGAGATACGTAAACTGTACAACCTGCTCCAGTTTTTGTCCTCCTATTTTGACGTTTAACTTAGCCTTTCCCTTTCTGGAAAACCGCATAACCTTTGTTTTGTTTACATTTATTCTCATCCCATATCTATCACACCGAATTTCCAATTCACTCAGCGATCCTTGCCACCTCTTGACTCACTGACTCCCGCCGACTTTCATCCTTACCTCCAGTTCTCCCCGTCCCTCTTTAACCACATGTACGAGTATGCATATTGCAAAGGAAACACTTGGTTTTTCCACATAAAATATTTATTCACGACCTAGGTTTCGACGCTCAGCGTCATCTTCAGATGACGCTGAGCGTCGAAACCTAGGTCGTGAATAAATATTTTATGTGGAAAAACCAAGTGTTTCCTTTGCAATATGTATCGTTTCCACAAAGTGACGCCTGAAGCTATCTCCTTTACGAGTATGCATGTTGTAAAGCACAGATCATGGAGGTGATTCCCCGCTCCATACCCATTCCGTCTCTCCATCCGTTACCCGCACCTGTGCAGTCTGAGACATGTACAGGCTTTGAACAAGCTTTCTATCCATGTATTATTCCTGTCTTCTTCAAAATGTTCATCAATTTTGCCCATTTTACTCGCCATTTCTATTTTCATTCGACCAACCTTAAAGTTTATTAAATGAAGAATACAATGTATCTTTCCACTGTCTTTTATTTACGTACAACTAGTTTCAACGCTCCAGCGTCATCATCAGGTATTTGTTTCCCGCTCTCCAAAAACACATTGGGGGACAGAAATTCAAGTCAGACGAGGAAGTGCAAGAACCAGTCGTCAGTTGGTTTCGTGACGCGGTGGGGAGAAAGGGCCGGCATTAAAAAGCTGCTTACAAGGATGCAAAAAGTGTGTAAGGCAACGATGTAAAAAAATAGCTAAATGCTCAGCCTTTCCTACGATGTACACGAAGTTGAGAATAAATTTGATTTTTCATGAAAAAAATAGGAGACCTTACCTTTCGAATCGTCCTCGTAGTTCCCATTCCAAAAATGGGAAATGCAGCCATATGGACTGTATATTAATAAGTTTGATTTCAAACGCAGAAAAAGTGGCAATTATGATAATCAATGAGAGGATTACCTAGGGGATGGTCAATTTGGGTTCACGAAGGGGTGCCATGGTAGTAATAAGGTCACCAATAGCGAGGAGCATATGAAATAATCCGGATCTATTTGTTTATTTTGTAGATTTCGAAAAATGTGTTTGATGTAGTAAACTGGGCAGAGTTAATGAATGTGTACCACTTATAACAATAATAATCATGAAAATCTTCTCCGTCCTCCTTCAAATCAAACCTATTCAATGACTTACTTAATTAATGTGGCAAAAATACCAAAGTATGTACTTCGGTTGCAGCTTACGGAAATATCATTTAAAAATTTTCCAAATGTAAACACTTCACACAAGGAGCAACGCAATAGTGAACAAATGCAAATACTTAGAGCGAGCACACCTCTCATCGAACTTTGCTAAACACCCGATGGAATAGATTTGTTCCGTTGGATTCAAGTGGATTCAAGAGAGAAAAAATTACTTCGTGTGGACTTATTTATGGTTCAGGCGGAGTGGAATCCAGTATGCGTAATTGAGTGGTGCGTACTATGTAGAGCGTAGAGGCGTCTCACGGTTTCGCTCGTGGTCCTCGCACTCAGATTTATGATTCGAAATCGTAGGAGGACGCTGCTGTGAGAGAGCGGCTTCACTTCCTGGGGCCGGCTTTAAAGGCCGAGCGAGGGTAGGAGCATCAGGAGAGCTGAGAGCTCTCCTTCGTATTTTACGGAACCGTTATGTTTGAAATCACTCGAGGGAGCGTCTCTATATTTTATCGGCCTTCCGCTCAGGTGCTGCATATGTTCCGATGCGTGCTGGGAGCCGAGTCGAAGGCAAACGCCTCCGATTCGCCGCAGCATCCGAAAGTCTCGTTCATCTCAATTACTGTTCCGCTATGAAACTTCACAACGTCGACAGACAGAGCGTGAGATGACGAGAGAGAAGGAGAGAGGGTTGTGGTGGTCGTAATACAGTCGTCAGTGAGGGTAAAATAGAACTGATTTTTAGAAAAAGGTGGCATCGTGACTCATGGCAATGAATGAAAAATAAAGGATACAGGTATGATACTAAATAAAAAAATACTTCGCACAAATAGATAAGTATAATAGTAAGAATCACACGATTAAGGCGTAGTCATATCCCATTATGTGGTTTTGTTCTTTTTACGGGTGGTGACCTAACAACCCCCGCCACACGCCCTTGCGGCGGCTTGCGGGATATTATGTAGATGTAGATTATTGGTGAGGAATTGAGACAAATCAGATTGGTGTCAGATACCTTTGACGGGAATAACTATTTTCCTATCCTTCTCTCTTAATGTGTGTATTTTTGACGCTGTATGCAGGTAGAAAAAATTCACTGTGGGGATAAAAATTGTTAATTGTGTCATGCAAGAGTGTACCCTCCAAACTCCTTGATTGCTAAATTACAAGAAACTGCAGGAGATGCCGCAGCAGTAACTTTCAACGGAGTCATCCGCTAATATGCATTTAAATGGAACAATTTCAGAGAGTAAAAATTGTAAAATGTTGTCTCTGAAATTGATGAATCCTAGATTGCTGGTTTCAACGCTAATGGAACCTAATTTCACTTGCAGTTATGGGTAAACAAAATATATCAGCTTATAAATGCATATTCAGCATGTGACTGCATTAAAAGTGAATCCATTAAAACATTTCGTATTTATTTCATTCATTTAAAACTGGACTCTTGTTTACAATGCAAATATATTTAAGCGATGATGTGAACGAGTCGATGCTCATATTTTTATGCTTTGCAATTAGTGAATTGAATTACTATGGAGACTGAGCGGCTCTAAGACAGACGGACAGTGACAATATCATGACTATGAGGGATTTAAAGTAAATCTATGTGAAAAGAACTTCTTGAATTTGGCAGTAGTTTAATGAAGACGCGGATGGTAGGTAATGTGGAAGGATTACCTGCAGGAGAATCAGATAGATTAATTATGAAAATCTAGTTGTGAAAGACATCAATTAATCAATGTATCAGAGACTGAGGAGCTCGGTTGAAAACAAATTTTGTAATTTATCAGACATGATAAAACAATTCCACAGGCTATGAATTTCAGAGTGTTTCCATATTGCGATGGAATTGAACAAAGCTTCTGTAGTCAAAATACATCAAAAACTGCCGGAGATCTCTCTCCTCTACCTTAATTATGACTTTGAAAAACCAAATGAGTTAATTATGTCTGATTGACCTTCGTTTTGATTTTTTCTGCTCTTACAGTTAGAATAAAAAGGTATATATCTTTTGGCGACATTCGATATTCGCTTGGAGTTTTTTTTATTACTTCAACATGATAACTAAATCCTGGAATCGAGATGAACAACTCTATTTAAAAACTGTAATTATTTTCACACTGATCGGAAAGCATTGTGTTGCTTTGGATTATTCATAAGAGCGCGCGGGAATGAAAGTTAAGCAGTTATTCTAAAAAGATAAGAAATCAAATCCGACAGATGGGAAAGAAATTCAGAGAAACGTGAATGAAGAATTCACGCTAATACATGTAATATGAAAAGAGACGTTACGTCATGCACGTGAAAAGATCGAAGCCCGTTAGAGCAGAGTGAGGAACCACGGCAAGAAGATACACCCCGCGGACGATAGAATGTAGTTCGGGAAAGGAACTGGGCATTTTTTCACTGAAATCCCTAAAGTGAAGAGATGAAACATTTATTTGGAGCAATTTTGTTATCAGTAAAAAACTGTCGGAGCCATTGATGTCAACAAGGAAGGAGGCATCATGCTGCTGACGTCTGAATTCTAAGAAGAGTTTTCACCTGTATTTTCGTGATGAAATCACTTAATCCTCACGACTACGGCAAGATCTTGCCTTTCACGCGACCCTTCGTCCTCCACTTGGAAATGGATCGAAAACCGCGAGCAGATTAACCAAAATCCAAGGAAGCTGTGTCAGGCTCTTCTGACTTTTATTTTTCCTATCGGCGACGCACGAGGGGTTTATCTCGGCAAAATACCCGCAAAAGAAATATTACATACAGGGCTTTTAAATCAAAAAAAACCCGAAAAATTACTGCATTTTCAGAAAGCACTCGCCAAAACTCGGATCATGTCATGTATTTCGGTGTCTTTCCATCACATTGAGGAGCTCACAAATCTGGAAGACATGCAGGGTCCGGCTTCGCACGGAAATGAACCCCACGGCTTCATTGCGGTATAATGTGACGAAGGAGAAATAGTTGGAGAGATAATATACATCTACTTAATACCCCGCAAGCCGCCGCAAGGGCGTGTGGCGGGGGCTGTTTGGACACCACCCGTAATTAAGAAAGAAAAAAACCGTATGCCAAAGCCACAAATCTATACTATCCACAAACAAAAAATGTTATGCATTCATGCAGGAACACTTACACCCCACACACATTCAAACACTCAAACTATCAACTAACATACACATACACCTACAAATATACCTGGTAGAATAGAATATATCTTTGCAATTAAACATTTTTTTCCGACATGTAAATTCAATGTTTTTAATATTTCTAAAGTGACTTCGGTTTCTTACCATTATCATTTCTGATTGTTCGGGGAAAGAATGTGTATTGGTGTCTGTACTGGAATCTATTTCCCTTATTTTATCTTTATGGTCATATCTACCTAAGTAGTCTGGGGCCATTATAATTCCTTCAGCGTCATCGTTTCTTTAAGTGTTCATTTAATGAACATGAACTTCCACAAAGTTATGGAAAAAATAAGCGAGTAATTTGAATGGAAAAATGCACAAGTTTTCCGCTATCTCCATGATTTGATTACATAATAGGAAACATTAAGACACATTTGGTGAGAATAATGAGCATGGATAAAAAAATGGGTGGATGGGGGAGGATTTCTAAGTCTGGTTTTCATATGAGCAAATCTTAATTTGACAGTGACTCATACGCTTGCAAAATTGCTAAGCTTGGCGAAATAGGTGTGAGCAGGTGAAAATTTGAGTTCACTAAAAATAACGACAGTAGTGACATCTTCAATAAACACAAATACTGGCCAAAAGATAGAATAGGATGTATACTTTAAGTTTTTATTTGGAATATGGTCTAAGTATTTGGGATCCTCAGGAGAATGCGTTGATTAAATAATTTGATGAAAACTGACAAAATAGTTGCAATTTTTCTCTTTAAGTAATAGACTTTTAGAGTGTATAGTTGAAATTATTTGATTGTTCATTATACACTAAGTCCACTGCATCACGCATGAATTGTAACCGTATAATTGGAATGTAGTGAGGAGAGAGTTAGCAAAATTCATTTTAAAAATGTTGCGGGGACTTAGTACGGCGGGGTTACTGGAAAAGCTATCCTGGGAGTCCATTAGCGCACAAGAAAACCAAGAACTTGTGAAAAAGACAGCCGGTAAGATCAGGAGTGATATGAGAGGACATTCTTGAGTTTATTTGCGACATCGAGGTGAAAATTAGTGAGGCCCTTCGCAGGATGTCGCTAATTCAGACCGAGCGCATAATAAAACGAGACAATTTAACAGCGATACTAATGGATTCATATACTAGTCCTTTCTTCCCCCTCCCGCACATTTCGCGAGCAAACAGAAACAAGATATAGGACCCCAGAAGCAGCATGCAGAAAACCTAGGCACTTGGATACACTTGGTACTTGGTACTTGGCACTTGGAAAACCTAGGCACTTGGACAGTAAGTCCCCAGAAAAAATAGAAAAAACAAATAATTTTGGGTAGATGTTTTTTTTATTTTAAAAACATTATATCTTTTTAGCTCGATACACGTTTCCAGCGTTTATCCAACTTTTTTAAGCCGTCCAAATGGTAGGATTACGGTAGGTCCTCGAAATAGGTATTTTTGTTGGCGATGGTCTCCTCATTTGACGTGAATCGTTTGCCTCCTTGCCATTTTTTCAAGTTTGGAAATAAAATAAAATCACTGAGGGGCCAATCTGTAGAATACGATGGATGTCGTAACAATTCGAATTTTAATTCCATAATTTTCACCAAAAAAACTGCGCAGGTAAAAATTGTCTTGTCTTCTTGGAGGAGAATTTTTTTTTCTTTGCCAAATGAGTTTTTCTTCATTTATTCGCTCGACCTGCACAGCAATGACGCATGATATATGTATTCCCTTTATTGTTTGCCCTGTTTGCAAGTAATCGATGCAGATGATTCCGCTTGCGTCCCAAAAAGCCGTAACCATCACTTTGTCGGCTGATTTCACCGTCTTCTTCGGAGCCGGATCGCCATTATAAATCCACTGTTTCGACTGATCCTTTGTCTACATAGTGTATCCATGTTTCGTCCACAGTTGTGTGTTGACGCAGAAACTCGGCAAGATTGCGACGGAAAAAGACGAATCGACCACATGGTCGCGTTTACTCTCCACTGAGAGTGAACTTAGCTAAAATCTTGCCGAGATTTTTTTCACATCCAATTTTTAGTTTAAAATTGAAAACAATGTACGTATCTCATGATATATACAGTGTTTTCTTATGATACGTACAGATATAGCCTGTGGCCTCAACTATTTTGCGAACTTTAATTCGTCGATCACTCAAAACCATAGCGTGGATTTTGTCAATCATTTTCACTTCTACTGGACGTCCCGAGCGATGTTCATCAGTTGGCGATGCACGGCTCGGTTTTAACTCATTGGTCCATGAAAATGGGCCGAAGGGAAACAAACTGCAAAGTGCTATGGTTGTCAGGGGTGGAGAGAGACATCAAGGAAGTCAGGACAAGCGGATGCAGGATATTCTGGGTGATAATTGAGCATCGAAGAATGTATCGGAATGACGTGTAAGCCGGGAAGAGAATGTTAGACGGATTGAAAGGAGGAAGTACGTATGCGGAATTGAAGAATTGTTTACTGTGATGTGTGGGTGTTTCGTAATTTAGCGTTATTTTAGGAGGGGCTTATAAGTAAAGCAGTGATCTCATAGTCCGTTCGTCAGACTCCTGCTAATGATTATAATAAGACTTTTTAACTTCAAATTAGGCGGGAAAAAATAAAAAAATCATAAATGACTTAATACCCCGCAAGCCGCCGCAAGGGCGTGTGGCGGGGGGTGTTAGGACACCACCCGTAATTTAGAAAAGAAAAAGAAAAAAAACCGCATGCAATAACCACAAAATCATATATCCACAAAAAAAACATGGCATACATTCATGCATGAACACTTACACCCCACACACATGCAAACACTCAATCTACATCTTACATACACATGCACCTGA
Source organism: Hetaerina americana (assembly GCF_022747635.1). Taxonomy (NCBI): domain Eukaryota; kingdom Metazoa; phylum Arthropoda; class Insecta; order Odonata; family Calopterygidae; genus Hetaerina; species Hetaerina americana. Next base: position 15,481,436 of record NW_027287095.1, read on the forward strand.
AAGTATACCTAACAGCTTTGCAGTGTTTAACTTTGCTCCAACTTGTAAATTCAATTTGGGACTTGGGATGAAAGTGTCCCCAGTAGTAAGGGCATACGGTTAAGTGTTATGTTTGCGAGGAAAGCAATTGCAAAGAGGAGTGAGTTAATGGCCGATATTCTAATTGAAAACGTAAAGAATATTGTATCAGCCATCTGAATATTGTGGCTGACGTTGTGAGGTTTCGAAGCAACAAATGACGGAAGCCTATCGTAGGGTATGGGTTATGGCCTTTTGCGCGCGGTGTGAGGCTTTCGCGACTCGAAGGCGATCGCCGCGTGCGGGAAAGGGTTGCCTCCTTGCGTGGAGGATGGGCATACGATGGGGGAAGTCGGGGAAAGGAGATGGAAGGGAAGGGAAGGGGATGGGAGGCGTTTTGGAGCGGGCTTAAATCGCAACTGAAGAGGGAAGTATTGCAGGCGCTCATCAAACTTTGTGTTTCTTAATCCCCAAGGCGATTCGTAACGGCTTCAAGGTCCGTCCGACGTTCCAAGGAGCTCCCAACAGTAGTGCAGCGGGAGTTAGGGAAATAAACGCGACTCAAATAAATAGAGAATATTTGCGGATTCCCTCTAATTCCTTCGGATTTGTTCACCATCTCCGACAGGTGAAATGTTCGGCTATTCCAAGGTTTCGTGAATTAATCAAAGCGGTTTGACGTTAACAGGTCGCGAATGGGGAGGAGTTTTCAAATGGATGCGAACCGACAATGTCGTAATTTATGGTTGTTTGCTTACTTAGTTGCCGCAGAGGTGCTTCAAGCGCCGGTTGCCTGGCAGCCGTCGACCCACATAAACACCCTCCTCACTGCTGTCTTCTTCCTCGCCCGACAGGTGTCTCCCCTCGCTCTTTCGTTGCCACCGCAGCGGGTGCAAATGTTTGTTTTCGTCTCCAAAGTGATCCCTCCCTTCCTCCCCATTTGCCCCCAACAATCATCGCGCCAACATTCCCCGCAACTCCCGCGTCTGTGGGTGGGGACCGGGGTGCGGGTGGTGCACGGGCCGAGAGCAGGGCCATCGAAAGGCGAGCGCCACCTTGCTTTACGTATACGATGCCCGTTTCAGCCAACGGCCTCGGTTTTTTTGTGCTTTCTCGTCGGAGGAGAGGGCGTTGCGACTGGGAAGCAATCGACGAAATAATCGGATAAGCAAAGTTTCGTACGCGATGGAGGGGGGGGGTTACCACGAAGAGTTTGGAGCCAGAGAACACGCGATTGGGCACCATGTGCAGAACTTCGTTTCACTCAGCAGGGCACTCCTTCCTCTGCGCAAGTCTCACACGTGGCTACCATCCTAAATCCCTCTTCACTCGGCTGAGGCCAATATGTATGTACTCGTAGTATCTCCGAGCCATAAAACGGGCACGATCAACTGAAGGCGGCCGGTTAAGCCGCTGGGGGGGTTTGGGGGTAGATCGGAGATGTTCCGGCCTATGCATCTCGGAGAACACAGGGGCGAAATAGTCTTTCTGGTTCGCATATGGAGGAATGTAGGGAAGTAATTGTTGTGCTACTCAATAGGAATTTTGAAGAGATATTCGAATGCCACTCTCATACTCTCGTATGTGCTCCTCGTGAACTTCATGTATTGTTGGTGACAGCACATATTAATTTAATTTCTCACCACTCTCGGCGCTAGCGTCCATGCGACGATGGCACGTGATTGGAGAACATAAAAACATGCCCTCCCTCCAGAGATTGGACAATTTGACAACGCCGACTCAAGAGGTGTATATGGACCATCTTCCGCGTTCCGTGACTAGCCTTTAAAAGTGGTAATGGGAACAGTCCCGCTCCCTAGGCACTCATTCTCGAGCCTAAAAAATTATGTCTCTTAAGATTTAACGTAAAATGCAATGCATGTAATACGTAATTGCACGAGAGAGGCCCTTTTGTAAAACCCAGCTCCCCAGCGATATCCAGTGAAGGTGTCAATCCACTATTCTGCTTCTAGTAGTGGTGGTAGTTATTAGGGGAGGCGACAGACAGCTGAGGTCACTTGCGCCATTAGAGATGGGGGAAGTGTAAAGAGAAACCCGGCGTCGGCATTAGCTTACTTTTTCAGAAAGGCGCCAAGGGGTCTAACAACTTAACGTCCCATTCGACGGACAGTGTACTCACTCAAAGGTCTCTCCACAAAACATCTCAAGTAGGGATCCGGATACCATTGAAAAATATCTGCCACCTACAGGATTCGGACCCCGCCCCCCCCTCATTGGGAAGCCAGTATGCTAACCACTTTACCAATGAGATCCTCCCATCGTGTAAGCGCACCATAATTGAATCATAAATGTTTTCTGGAGCTACCAACAATTGGACTACGTCAATGGATGCATGACATTGGAACTCTTCGAGAGACAATTTTGCTTCGGGTGACGTCATGCAGACTACCTTTTCTTAACTCAATGAGTATCTACATCTACACAATACCTCGCCAGCCACCTAAAGGGCGTGTGGCGGGGGGGGGGGTGTTAGGTCACCACCCGTAAAAAGGAACTAAACCACATGCAAAATCAACACATACATGCAAAACTATGCCCACAGTAGCGAATACATTCATGCAAAAACGTCTCAACTTAAACGCATGCAAATACATACGCGTATATTATCATCAAACAAATAATGGCACCTTAGGATGCAATATGAAATTTATCCAATAACGTGCAAGCTAGAATTTGAAAAGTAGGAAGGCGGAATTTCACTCCCAAATGGACATGCAACATACAACGCTCTCCTCCCCAAGGATACAGGTAGAGAATGTGATCCAACGCTGCAGGTAGCGGGAGGGTCCCCCCCTCACAGATAGAGACGAGGGATGAACCTCAAAAACAGAAAAGGCAGAGCGAACAATACTGTAAAGAGCCCTACATAATTTAAAGGCATTCTAATGAGGTCATGCGGAAAGAAAGAGTTATTATGACAAAACACACGAGGTTATTGAAAGTGCATGTATTTGAGAAGCACTAATTACTCCCTTGAGCTGAGGGTGGCAAGTGGAATTTTTGCTACCTATAACCCTACATTAGCTATCCCGTATTGTCCGTGAGAAGAATGAGTCCTGGAGCCTGCTAGTTGTCTATTTCTCAAATTTTATTTATATATTATCCAAGCGACCAATGTATGTTGGAGTGCGAATAATTTGCGAGACATGCGGATTTGAATTATTTAGTAAGTTCAAACTAGCATTGAACGAATTGAAAAAGTATAATAATAATAATAAGAATAGAATAACAATAATTTTGTTTCGACAATTAATTAGGATGAGAAAAAGGGAAAACATTTCGTCATATTTCACATTGGTACTTGATTTGTCATAGTGTTCGATTTGATACATTATTGTATCGTTAATATTTCATTATGCATAAAATTATGATGATGACGGCATTCTAATAAATCGATACATGCGTAAAGACTATTTCGATTCGATAGTGCGCCAATACCCTAAGATGACTGGTCATTCGCGACGCCCCTCGAGATCCACCAGAGGATCGTCTGCGAAAGCCTTCTGGTCTCCGCCGGCGATTGCCCTCGGCGGAGATCGACCATCGGACGACATGCGATGCTGGAAGGTCATTTCGAACTGTTATTACCTAGCAACGAACTAACCTCTTAATTCCTATCATTTAGCTTAACTAATGTTTACTTTACATCTTGTCGTTCAATGCAATATTTCACGTGGGTGTTTAATGGCACCCAACATTCCTTTTTATGAATGTACGAGTAATCGTATAATATAGGCATCGCAGACCGTATCATGGCTCTTTTGCTGTATTCTCATAAGTTTAAACGCGCTTCTTGCGTCTTTCTTTTGCATTCATTTGCATATTTTTGCATATTCTATCTACAACGAGCACATTTTACCGAACGTTGTGTATTTTCTCTGTATTATTTTGCATATTTTGGGAGCCCATAGATCGGCATAATTTATCTATAGCTGATCAATCATTCACGTTGTCCCCGGTGGTGCTGCGTTCTCGAAGGGGAGGGAAGGTGTGATTAACTCGGTTACGAACGAGAAACTTAAACAAAACGGACCAAGATGAGAGCCTCTCCCATCCAACCTTCACCCGATACGGTCCCAAGACATCACAACTGAAATAGTGGTAGTAGTTATTATGGAAGGCGACCGACAGCTATGGTAATTTGCGCCATTAGAGATGGATGGGAAGGGTTGAGAGAAACCCGGCCTCGGCATTAGCCTAATCTTAAGGAAAAGCCCCAAGGGGATCGCAGTTTAACGTCCCATCCGACGGACGGTGTATTCATTCCAAGTTCTCGCCACAAAGCACCTCAAGTAGGGGTCGGGATACCACCGAAAAAAAATATATTTTGTCTCCAGGATTTGGAACAGGGTGTGGGTAGGAAGCCAATACGTTAGCCACCATACCATCCTTTCCTTGGGAGACGGGGAAGAGGGGAATCCCGACGAAGGCATGAGGTAGAAACGCCAGTGTCAGCCCACGACCGGAACTATGGCGTGGGGATGCGAAAGACCGGTCGACGCGACGGGGGCTGGAAACATCTTCATGGGAAATCCATTGCGGAGACTACCGTGTACCCCGATGTCACCACCTTTAACGGTTGCGGAAATTGAACGGTGGCAACACGCCGCGGCCTCTGAAAACCATTACTTCTTGAATCACAATAAAATATTCTTTTTTTGTTTAAATATGCAATAATAAAGATAAGAAAATGGAAGAATGTATGGACAGGGTTGGACAGAAGGAAGCACAAAGATTAAAATAATAAATTGAAATGGGTATCAAATAAAGCAAAAGAAGCATAGTGGAGGCAGTTCGAGGATATGGAAAGTTTGCAGAGGAAGGGTGAAATTGTTGAGCGCCATTCAAGAAAGTTAAAACACTGCCAGGAAGTAAAAAGGGAAGAGCTGTGTCAACGGTTGGAGATAAGTCAGATAAAATAATAGTTGAAACAGCAAAGATCCAAGAGAGATGTAAGGAATACATAGAAGAACTGTATGACAAAGAACTTAGGCCAACAAGGTTAGACATAGAAAGAGAACATGACGTAGAGGAAGATAGCTTGAGTCCAGACATACTCGACGATGAGAGAGAAAGATCATTTAGGGAGATGAATTCATATGAGGCCGTGGGGGTAGGCAAAATTCCAGTGGAACCTCTCTGAGGTTTAGGAAAATGTGGGAGGAAGAGTCTTTAAGGACTAATTCGTAGCATTTACTTGTATGAAAGAAGAGTCTGGCCGGAAGACATTGCTAGAACAGTCCTAGTTCCTCTTCCAAAAAGGTAAATGCTACATCATGTGTGGACTAGAGAACAATAAGTTTGATTTTGTCCACAGCTTAAGTGGTTCTTAGAATCATCAACAAGAGAATGGAGAGCAGGTTAAATGATTACTTAGTGGATGATCAGTTTGAGTTTAGGAAGGAGAGAGAGGCACGCGCGATGCCATTGCAGTAATGAGATCACTAATCGAGAGGAAGATAGAATACAATAGTAGGTGTCGGAAAGGCGTTTGATGGAGTGAATTTGGAAAAATTAATGAGTATATTGAAGAAAATAGGAATCGATTGGAGGGACAGGAGGCTAATCCGCAGCATATGTCTCTGACTACCCAGGTGCGAGTAGAGGATGGAGATTCCGGATGGCCAGTTTTAGGAAGAGGAGTGTGGCAGGGTTGTCCATTGTCACCGGTGCTGTTCAGCGTATATTTAGAGGGAATGATTAAAGAGGCTCGAGATGAACCGGAGATAGGTATGAAAGTTGGCGGGGAATACGTATAATAAACTAGGTTTGCTAATGACCTAGCTCTAGTTTGTCAGTCAGCCAAAGGGTTGCAAGCATTGCTGAGTGAATTGGAAATTCTATACGGTAGATATGGGATGAGAATATGTATAAATAAAGCAAAGGTTATTCAGTTTTCCAGAACCAGAAAGACTAAGCTAAACATTTAAACAGGAAGGCAAAAACTAGAGCAGGCGGAGCAGTTTACGTATCTCGGAAGTATTTTGGACCAAATGGGTCAAGGCAGTAGGAACATTTGCTAGTTACTTAGACTAGTATTAGACATTAAAGAGAAGAATTGGGTTAGAAAAAGAAGCTTTCACAAGGAGAAGGGAATTGACGACAAGGACGTTGAGGAAGGATGTTAAGAAAAGACTCGTTAAAACTTTGATATGGAGCGTGGCTATGTACGACACTGAAACATGGTAATCGAAACAGGATGGTAGACGTAAATTGAAGACTTTTGAATATTTGGGTGTGGAGAAGGATGGAGAAGGTGAAGTGAACAGAAAGGAAAGCAAATGAGGAAATGCTGAGTATGGTGGGGGGGGGGGGGGGGAGAGGGTATTCTTGGGAGAAATCATAAGGAGGCAGGAAAAATGGATGAATGGCGCATTGATTGGTGGTGGGATGTTAAATAATGTGGTAGAGGAGATAATGCTAGGCAAATGAGGAAAGGGTAGGAATAGGATAGGGATGTTTTATTTATTTGTCGGCTTAATTGGGCGAGGTTTAGATTTATAGTCCCTGCTGCCACCTACCCTTACATTACAGAAATTATATTGAAGAGAATTACATACAACCAAGCCCTAGATGGAGGAAAATCCACCTTGGCGGGAATCGAACTCGCGACCTCTGGGTTAGTAGGCGAGGATGTTGGACGGAATGGAGGGAGGTAGGAAGTACACAGAGATAAAGAGGGACGGACTTACTGTTAATGGTGGATGTCAGGTTGTGTTTTGTTAAGAGAGACGACGAAAGTATTTATTTCTTGTGTCCATCCAAAACCTACCTCAACAGGTAGATTATACAATTACCAATAATAATGAGACAAATTAACCATGGGCGATGAAGACTTCACCGGAATCGGCGAGCGAGCAAGTCAGTCACATGATTCATAACCGAAAATTTGTGGAGTTCATTTTTTCATCTACGTGGCTCGCATCCAATTGGGGATGAGACAAATGACGCGCACGGCGCGCGCCTGGTGGTCTTCTCGCTCCGTCAAACATCGTGACGCCGCATAGCATAAGAGGGACGAGCGCATTTCCTCGGGCCCTGACCCCCTTCTTCTCCACCCCAACCATTAATATATACGCGCGAAAACATACGAAGGGCATGCTCCGCATTCCTTGCCCCGCGGATTTATCCCTCCCGTGTTTTATAGCCCGCCGACAAAAACAAAAGAGCCTCTACCCTCGGAAGCCGAGTCCGCTCTTCTTCTGAATCCCATAAAGTTCTATAGTTAGACGCATTAGCAATGCGGTGGCGCCTCACTCCATTTCCCACCCTCCCCCTCCGCCTTTAGTCTCTAAACCGCGGACTGCTTTCCTTATTCGGGCATGCGCTTACTGTCTTGCGGAGGGTTTGGAGGGGGCGGGGGAGAGTCCTCGGTTAGCGTAGAGGTCTTGCACTCGCGCGCGACGACGCCTCCTTTGTTTTTTCCCGCTTGGCCGCGATGGCAGCGCAGACAATGGATGCCATGCACATGGAGACTTTGAGGCCGCGGTCGGGAGCAATCTCGGGCAATGGGAACGGGAGTGAAGGCCCACGGGGCTCTCTGGAGCGAGCCGACCGGCGGTTTATGGTATCCGCGCGCACCAATGGACACGAATCGACCTCCCAAGTCGGACGCGGCACGTAATAAAGCTCTATAATATTGAGTGCGGCCAGCATATACTGCGCGCGGTGCCATATTTGGCCTTGCTGAACATCGCTACGTCCATTCCACGTCTCTAACTGTAATTGTTTGTCACGCATAATAAAAATTGATGGAGATCACTCCTTATTCTGCTTGGTTCAGTAATTTGACCGGTTTCACATTTTATTTGCAATAGCCGTTAGGGGTAATACATTATTGAGTGCAGTCACATTGACGCGCTATGCTAAACTTTTGACTTTCTGGACATTGTTTTCGTTTAGCGTCCATCTTTTCCCACCCGGAAGTCATTTGTCTGGCTTGTTAGCAGAACTGTATAGTGTGCTTGTATTCACTATTTAATGGGTTTCACAAATAAAGGGTTCTAAGTAATAAGTTAGTCAACTCTGCGCTCGCCACCATAGTGGAACCTAGTGAAGATGCTTATTTATGTGTAGATCGTGTCTCATTCTGTAATTATTCGTCTAAAGTATGTTAATATAAAGCGATCAACAACACAGTATAATTTTGCTAGGTTTAGTATTTCGACGGATTTTGATTTGATATAGAGGAGATGATCTACCTTTTAGAGCACGGTCGAAGTTTCACGTGATTTCCATAGGTAGCCATGGCGTCCATTGCTGTTATCTTAGACTTCCATTTGTCTCAGTTTGACATTATTATTCTACCACACAACAAATTGGCTAAAATCACCCAGAAACCTTTTAGACAAGTAAATGCTTCGGCTTTATTTTATATGCAGTAGCTGATGTCCATCTTGTCACATCATAAAAAATGTTTCAGGCATTATTAGTATTACTGTATAGCATCCTAAAAGTCACCGCTAGGGTGTATGGCAGGGGGTGAATGCACACCAGACTAATTTTGATTCGAATAATTTTTCCCCCCACCACGGTCGAAAAATGTTATTCTGATCCCTTATCGTTCGTGGGAAAAATTATATCTTAAGTCTATCTATTTTACTCTTAAACTCTCTAATTGTATTGCCATGATCTCTCTTACCATAGTACGATGGGGGCAATAATACATTTTCAACACCACTGCTAAAGAGACATCCTTCCAATTTATGCGAGAGATTCAATCTGTAATTTAACCTTCGCTCCGTGAGTGATTAGCAGCCTAGCTGATCCAATATTTTGGATACGATACTAATTTTATCATAACAACGTTTTATATATACAACTCCTTTACGCTGAACGCGATCAAATTCGGCAATCAATCTAACTTTGTGAGGATCCCATATACTTGCAGCATATTCTAAATGAGGTCTAACCGACGATAGATTACCTTTGTCTTTGACCTTTCCGTCACATTTACCCAGTACTCTTTTAATAAATCCTAATTTTTTGTTAGCTTATCCACATATTCCCCATATGTGTTTCGCCCAGGAGGGATCGTGAGTGAAGGTCACGCATAAGTATTTAATCGAGTTAACGCCTAAGTATTTGATGAAGTTAGTTTTCTGGAACTTATTTAGCAGCGGCCCCTTTTATTTAAATGCGGCCCCTCGCGGCATGCACTCAATGGTTCCTCGTCCTATCTGGTATGGGCGGCCGACCTTGGCATGCGATTGCGTATTGCATTTAAACAGGCCCCCCTGCCTCCAGCGCTCCTTTGCCCCGGGCAGTCCATCTCCTCTAGACTCCCCGACCCAGGACCCGAATGGCTTCCGTCAGACCAAATGGGCTGTCCAACTGCAATTTTCACAAGAATCAGCGATGCTTCCTCTCGCGTCCCTCCCTTCGTGCATTAAGTAAATAGAGGAGCAGGCCTGGACCCGTTGCCCTTGGCGACCCCACTGCCGCAGCACTCGACCCCAGGCGCCGGCGCTACGGCCAATCCTGAAGTCACGTTTCTCTCTCTCGCTAATTTCAATAAATCATCGACGGTTGTTTCAACGATATTATTCATATATTGGTTCAAACGTAAAAAACAGCATATTTATAGTGATATTAAAAAATTCAAATGATTTGGAATTTAAAGTCGATCCTGAGGCCAAATTTCTCAAAGCTGCATGTCGTATTACAAACTCTTCAGGAAATGATCTTCTCTATTGTAACAATATAAAGCTTGCAATTGGCGTTTTGCGTAATGTAGGAAAGTGCTGCGTCATTTGTTGCCATATGTGGACTCCGTATAAGTGCCAATCACAAATGAACTTGAGGGTTGGAGCAATGCGGTTCCTGGTGGTAGGCGAGTAGTTGACGAGAGAAGCCGCCGTTGCGTTGGCACCCAAGACTTGAATTCCGACAGCGCTAGGGTCATATTCGGGTCAAAATTAGTCTAGTACGTGTTCACTCCCTACCACACACCCTAGCGGTGGCTTGAAGGGTACTTAAATAAATAAAATAAAAATGAATCGAATATCCAAACCCATTTATACTACTAGTATACTACTACTACTACTATACTAGTATACTACTACTACTAGTATACTACTAGTATGGCAACGCGCAAATTAAGCCTCGCTTGCCCCAAAGTTCACATCCTGGGTTGCTCGATATTGGTCACCGGCAATGCTGTCTCTCTCATTTTCCCCGGCGGTCGTTTGTAGTGACTTACTGTGAGCGAATCGGAAAGCAAGCAGTAGAAAACTTGCCGTAAGAAGTTTGGTGGTGCATGCAGGAGATAATTTTTCTTTTTAAATAAAATTAAATAGAAGTGATGTTTCCTTCCGCAGTGTAATAGGTTGGCGCTTGGCATTGCCTGGGAACACTCAAAGCAATCAATGCTACTTCCGCGAATGGTCTCCTTAAGTATGGGAGATACGCGTGAAGTTTTCGTTGGGTGAACTATTAATCTTTCGATTGAAGCCTCCATAAGGGCCCGTGCGAAATACATTATTTTCAATTGTAAGTATTACAAAAAAAATGAGGAAGCGAAGGCATGTATTTCAGAATGCATTGGTTGCATTCCCTGAATTGCACCCTTCCAACTCTCATAATCTCAAAATAGTTCCTTCGAACACCTCGTGCCCAACTTTTGAAGCTTTTGCGAAATATGGTATTTTTTCCACTGGCGCCTCTCTAGAAGATGCTTCTGGTAGCGTAGTGGACGTGCATAGCCATGGGAACAGATGGACATGATCAAAGAACTGCGGAAGACAGTTTAGTGGGATATTCTGCTAATATGCATTAAAATGTAGCAACTTCAGAGTATAAAAATCATTATCCTTGACTGTGATACATGTGAATATACATACGAGGTCTGTCCAATAAATACGCGAGGCCATAAAAACTTTGTTTTGCAAAATTTAGTCTACATCGATTTCTTTCACTTCCAAGTACTCTCCATTTGTTACTCTGCATTTATTTCATCTTCTTTTCCACTGTTTAAAGCACCCTTGGAAGTCCTTGGCAGTTGAGCTTTTTAGTTTTCTCGTCGTTTCTTGCTTTATTGTGTCCACATCTTCCCAGTGATGTCTCCTCATCACATATTTGCACTTTGGGAATAGGGAAATGTTGCAGGGGCGAGATCTGACGAATAAGGGGGATGATGAAGGATGGCGATTGAATTTTTTGCCAAAAACTGGCCAACAATCAATGCTGAATGTGCAGGTGCATTGTCATGGTGAAGGATCCATCCATCATGTTCGGTTAAAATATTGTGCGCAGATGATTTTCGTGAATTCAGTTCATCAGCTATAATTCGGACAGTTCTTCGACGATCGGTAAGGACAAGGGGCCGCACACGATCAATGTTGTCGTCAACATAGGTGGTTGAAGGTCGTCCCGGAATTGCATCATCTAAGGGGTCTTGTCGGCCATCTTTAAAACGCTTAATCCTCTTGAAAACGGATGTTTTCTTCAGAGCATTATCACCGTAAAGAGCTTTCATCATTTCGGTAATTTATTGATAACTTTTACCACACCTCACCAAAAAACTTGATGTTAATTCGTTGTTCCGTGATTTCGTGAATTTCCATTTTCGACAAATAATAAAAACAAGGACAACAGAAACTAAAATAACTGATACTATTCGCACAGCTCGACGATCCGTCAAGCACAGACGGCTCATTGGGTCTCAGGCAACTAGCGCCGCTAGTGGACGAGTCTAAAATCCGCGTCATGGCCGCCAGGTTGCACCCGATCGCGCATTTATTGCAAAGTCCAAGTATAACCATTAATATATGTGAAAGCATGATAAAATATATTTACTTCGAGCAGAAACGGCCTTAATGGTGAGTGGGGCCTTGTGCAGCCACCACGCCGCTGGGCCTGACGTGGTTGTAATGCAGCGGGAGCGGTAACAATGTGATCAGCGGAATCAATGTGGTTTCGACAAGACAGCAAATAATAACCGCGCGACGACGAAGGGTGCTGCAAGCTTTCTAACGCTTATAAGTTATTCTTCCCGCTCACACAAGAGAGTTTGTACCGCCAAATTTTGTGTTATAAAAAATGAATACATTACACGCGTAAAAACGCTTCCAAGCTACAGTTTTAAATAAATTTAACGGTAAAATCAGGTTTTATATTAACGTTTTAAATTCTTAAGCTTAATTTAAATGGCATGAGAACGCTTCTTTGGTTAGCCTCTTAATGCTGAATTACGTTGAGATATGTTATTCATGTTTTTAAGCAATTTCACATAAAGAGGCTCCAAATTTGGTAATCTCAGCCGTACATTTCATGGCCTTTTCTGTGAGGTCCTCGTGAAGTCAAAAGATCTCTCACGTGATCGTAATTTGTAACTTATTTGTAATCGACATCCGCGGGGCCTCGGTGGGGCCCTGTTAGTTAGGTGCCGACGCACCACTAGCCAGCCTCAGAGGCGGGCAGTGACTTCAAGGATTTACAGCTTAACTTTAATCAAGTTGGCCAAGAAAACTAGTTACAAATCTAATCCGTTTCCCCTAGACGACACCGAACTCCTTACTAAAATTGTTAAAATCAACTTGTGAAGATTATATCGTAGTGAAAAATATAAATTCATAATTTAATTGCCAATAAATACATCTTTAAAATAGAAATTTTGATCGATTGGGCGACTGTTTTGCAAAGGCCAAGTCGGGACTGAAAGGTGGTTGGGGAATCGTCGCGATGGTGCTGCAGAAGGTCTTCGACAAGCAGACACTCGACTCTACTTTTGGTCTCGTCCGTAAAGACCTTCGGAGGACGGGTTTAGCGCAAATATTTCGCATCGCCAAATATTCAGAGATAATGGTGGTGTGCACTGCCATCTTATCAATAACAATACAATCTGCGATCAAGCACACACTTAACTGACGGTCTGAATTCAGCACTTAACGCACATATCAGGAAAAAATTGCTGCCGATACTTTTTATACAAACTTTGTATGGATAAAACTAGCGTATACAACTTTTTTTTCGCGATACATTTCACGATAGTGTGTGGAGGGGCAGGAGCAGGGCTGAGGGGAGCCATAAACATTCCTGAGCATCATGAAAATCCAGCAATAGGCGATGTAGATGCGGATTCGTATTCTATAATGATTGAGATATTTTTGGAAACTCATTCGATCTTTAAACCGAACGCGCACGCTTTTCTTCCATCTCGAGTTACCTTGGGGAACGAATATTGATGGGCCCCGTTTGCCCTTTCGACAGCACTTGATGGCCGGCTGTGGGCCTGCTCCGTTTTACGTATCTCAACTGGCGCCGTTTCCACTCCAAGCCCGAGTGATTTACCAGAACGACCGAGGCCGACAACTCACATTTTGACGCTCCAAACAAGCCCACAATCCATAGCTCGATTAATCAATTAGCGATGCGAGGGCGGACGCCGCCGTGACATTCCATCTGGACAGAGAGAGGAGACGAGACGGCTGGGCGGACCATCCTGAGGGGATAGGCGGCACGCGGCGCAGGGATGCATGCCGCGTCACATATGACGAACTATATTCCCCGGTAACCGCCGCGTCGTTGCCTGGAAATTGAAAAATAGCCAACATTATAAATATAAAAATGTACTTGATTGGAAAACTAAAAAAAACACGCTACCATAAAATAATACAGTGAAAAATTAGGAAAATATTTTCCTCAGTGGGCGAAAATCGCTCCGCGTTTAATTAAAGTCAGACCTTTGAATATCGTGCCGTTTATGTACGGCTCGAAAGCTGGGGCGTTGAAGATGCAAGAGAAAAAGAGTTAAAATAGTGGATTTTACGATGTGGGTTTGGAGAAATATGGACACGAAACAGAAATAAATGTAAAGAAGCCGTACGGAAGCATGCTAGGGAGCATTTACTATAAAACGCGGGAAGTTTTACACCTCAGAATTATGAAGAAACTGTCGCTCTGGCTGACCTGGTAAAAATATCCAATTCATTCCTTCCTTACTTGCCGATGCTCTGTAGAGCGTATGCATATAATCACAATGCATGATATTCCAGGAACTGCGATGGATAATGGAGCGACGTCAGCATCTGTCCGACGTATTAGAAGCCGATATCTGCTTCAAACGGAATGCAGAATGTCTAGAAACTAATGGGTAAGTGAAATTTTCTTAGATTTTTCAGATAAGCATTGTCGGGACGAACGTAAGAGTCTGTAGCCAATCGTATCGGGTTGAGGATTGCGTATAGTGTACACAACTTGGCCGGGAGCGATCCGCTCTTCAAAAGAGCACTTTTGCTTTCACTTGTCAATCTCCAATTAAGTTAACTATAGGCATTTACTTTTAGCGTTTTTTGTTCCTTATAAGATTTGCTACAGTTCAGGCCGTAGAGCAGATCATTGGAATTGGATGAATTCCAACTTCAGCGATTGCGCAACCATCCCACGTTTTCCCATCCCTCCGTATATAAGCCAAAAGCGAAATCGGAATTTGAACAATTGAGCAGCATAATCCGTCATCGGTAATAATAAACATTTATTTTATTCATGCCAATTAAATGAATCTGGTCAATTGTATGAAGTAATTTAAACAGTAGAAAGCCAATTAAAAATAAACAGAAAGTTCTTATAAGTAGTTGATAAATAATACACATATCTTAATGAGGCATTTCCAAACCCTGAGACACGACAAAATCAGTCGATCTTCGGATTTAACCCGACGAGTGATTTATTCATCCAAATTCTCAGCAAAAACATCGCCTTATACTTTGGAAGATACGATTAGCGACCGACAAAGTAGCTATCAGCGGTGATTTACAAGTGTTTATTACTATGTTTAGGTCTTTCTTATTTATGATACCATAGCGACCGTTCGAACCTCCAATTAGGATCGAGGCCTTAGGATTGGGGAACCTTTACGTCATGTCACGACATAGGGATTGCCTATGATGAGCAAAGAATAGGAAGAAAGTAGCTTCTCCTTTGCCTGGTCCTCCTCAGTTCCTGACAGCCTCTCCATTTCGCAGTCCGGAGTGGTATCTTTTGGATCACACCTCCTCTGCTTCGAAAGCAAACAATCCCCGCCCGCCACTCAACACACGTCTCGCAATATCTCCCTCATTCCTCCTTCCGGGAATTCCCCTCCTTCCCATCTTCCCACCTTTCACTCCCAACTGACGCTAAATCGCCGGCCTCGTCCACGTCAACTTACGGTTATTCCAACCTCGTCTCCCCTTATAGGTACGTCCAAAGTTCATTGGCGCGAATTCACATCAAGAACATCTGTTTAAGATGGCGCCATCTTCAAAAAACTGCTCTTCCTTCAGCAAAGGTGGAGTGACAGCAGACTCTTAACACTGTATGTGTATCTACATCCACACAATCCCCGCAAGCCGCCGCTAAGGCGTGTGGCGGGGGGTGTTAGGTCACCACCCGTTAGCTAATAGAAAAGCACATGAAAACCAAATCATGTGACTCCTACATAAATATTAGTTTGTTCATGTACTAGACAACCTTAATCAAGAGAGAGAAATTACTTACTTGTAACAATTTTTAATAACAGGATACGTACATTCAAATCATGCTGTAGAACTGTGAAAAAAGATGGGTCTATTAAAAAAAAGAATAATATGCAGGAATAAACATGCAAGATATCGACAAATATATACACTACCAATTCTAATTATCTCCTACCCGATTGCTGTCATGTCTCTTATGATCTCTAATGGTTCGAGGGAAAAACGACATTTTAAATCTATCCGTTCTAGAATAAATCTCCCTGATTTTACGTACGTGATCTGATTCACCATGGTAAGTGGGGACCTGTAATATGTCCTTAACATCCTCAGATAAGTAACCTGCCACAAATTTACGCAGTATATTTAACCTTAATTGAAGCCTACGGTCAACTGGTGACTCTCATCCTAATTCTTTCAATAATCGCGTGACACAGCTACCAGGATCATAACAACTTTTCATAAAATAGCTGCTCTTCGTTGCACTCGATCTATTTCCGAAATTAAGCGTACCTCTTGAGGATCCAATACACTTGCAGCATACTCAAGGTGGGACCTAACTAACTTGAAATAGCAAAGCATCTCGACCCATTCATTACAATTCTTAAGCATTCTTTTTATAAATACCAACATTTTATTAGATATTCCGCAAATTTCACGAATGCGTTTTCCCCAGGACATATCCGTAGTTATCGTTACCCCCAAGTATTTCACCGATTCCACGTGTGTATTATTGGTTCCCTGTATAGTGGGTTTTTGGGTGAAATACTTTTCCACCAAAAATTTATCGAAATATATTTATTCAAATTAAATTCTGAAACATCGCACTCAAATCGTC
The DNA here is from genome assembly GCF_022747635.1 of Hetaerina americana. Lineage (NCBI taxonomy): Eukaryota > Metazoa > Arthropoda > Insecta > Odonata > Calopterygidae > Hetaerina > Hetaerina americana. Next base: position 15,497,765 of record NW_027287095.1, read on the forward strand.
TTCAACCATGACTACACTAAAAGTTTAACTATTTGCTCGGTCTTCCTGTCTTCACTTCCCTCAGCTTGTCGATTGCGCGACTTTTCTTCCATTTTCCTCACCAGCTCGGTCATTCAATTTCAATGTTCAGTTAAGGTGACGGTCCGCGGAGCATGCCGCCATTTCTACTCCAATGATTTGTCTGCATACCAATACCTCGCGAAATGACCCCTCACTTGTCTTTCTATACAATACACTACACGCCAGTCGACTTGGTCTGACGATTCGTCTAATGAACCGCTTCCATTTGAATTTATTATTTTCAGATGGGGCGAAATAGAACGATCGGCCCCTCGACTTTTATTGCGTATTCTCCTCCTCCCTGCCCCCGATAATCTCGTCCATCACAATATTCGATCGCCTCGGTCATGACATTCCCGCGTCTCCGCTTTCGAAAGTGAAGTCCAGCAGAATCGAGCCAAGCGCGCATACATACACACACTTACACACACAAACACACACACACACGCAAACACACACACAAAGAGGAAAAAAACAGATGAAGGTCGCAGTTTCAATTCAAAGCATCGCCTCGATGGTCATCGAGGCGATAAATGCGTGTCGATGGCTTGGCGAGATGAAACGGACCGACAAATTGCCTCTCGGATGGCCTGTCCCTTCGGGGCGATCGCCGCTGCCCAGTGTGCGTCCTCTCCTACTAAGTTGCGCGTGACTTGGCGGGGGAGGAGTGCCCTTTCTTTGCGTTCCTTCACGGTGGGTTTTGGGAAGGAGAAGTTCTCGAGGGCCCTATCGTTTGTTTTATTATTCATCTACATCTACATTTACATAATACCGCCGCCGCCGCAGGGGCGTGTGGAGGGTGTGTTAGGTCACAGCCAGTAAAAGAAATAATATATATATATATATATATATATATATATATATATATATATATATATATATATATATATGTGTGTGTGTGTGTGTGTGTGTGTGTGTGTGTGTGTGTGTGTGTGTGTGTGTGTGTGTGTAATATATATAAGATTCACAGAATTGGGTGTTGACTTATGATCTCGAAAAATGTCTGGTTCCGTGCATGGAACGCTGAAAATTAAATTCTGGTGTTCATTCTTTTGTTCGTGCATTTTTTTGCTCTCACCTTGAAAGGAAACTTCCTCAGTGTTTCGATCCGATGGATGTGCGAAATTTCCTCATCATTATCCACTTCAAACGTAAGATTACGTAAGATAATGATTGGAGAAAATAATCAATAACCAAATAAAAGAAAAATAATTGTGGACAAATTAGAGTGTGCCAGACACACACCGCTTTCTGCCTAAAAGATAATATGTATTTAGGGCATTACGTAAATCTAGAGGCCAATAATAGAAATGGTTTGTTAGAGTGACCCATGCGAAGGAGGGACAAGTCCAGTTTATGTACTAGCAATCATAAATATATTAATTAAAAATTTCAACAATGCAGTGAAAACTTCATGTGTTTCGTTTCCTCTTTGACAGCTTGGTTTCCCGCTCATGAACGCGTGGACTGCTTCAAGTCGGAGTCAACCCCGTCCGTTTGCTGTCGCCTGTAGCTGTCAATTGTAAATGTTTGTTTCGTTTAGCGTTACGTAGTTCGAGTGTCCACCCCACGTGGCGTTATATCCATCCAGCGATCTGCATGCCATTCGCCGTGAGTGTCACTCCGTCGAAGCACTTCCAGCTGGGCAGTGCCATTTCAGAATCTGGAGCGATCCGAACCATATGGTATTCGATGAATATCCCCACTGCCCCTCGCGTCCTTGGATTTAACGGCGAGCAATCGTGTACCCACGTTAAGTCTTTAGTTATAGTGACACCTAGGTATTTTACCCCATCAACTGCTTCTAGGTCAACTCCAGCTAGTCTGTAAACAAATCGTTGGATGGTTCTAATAATCGAACATTTTCTATGGTTTAATGACAATGCTCATTTTGTACACCATTTCGGAATGCAATCTAGATCCTTTGCTAGTTTTAAACGATCCCCATTCCCTGTTTCGGCTGCGCATTAACCCTCTTCCCCATTTCAGCGCACTGAAGAGATTCCCTCGCTGCTAGTGGAGTCAAAGCGGCGAGGATTGGGATCCCAGATACGTACGAATGTATATCTGTATGTGTAAATATCTGGGGATGAGGATCGTTTAATTCTAGCGCAGGTTCTAGATTGCATTACTAAAAGGTGCTCAAAATGGGGATGGTCATTACACCTTAATACTCGTAAATGTTCGGTGGTAAAATTCTTTAAAAGATCAACGGGATTTGCTTACAAATTAGGTGTAGTTGACCTAGCAGTAGTTGGTAAGGTAATATACCTATGTGTTACATTCACAAAAGACTTAACTTGGGGGACTCACATACGTGAAGACTGCGGGCAAGCACATAAAAAATTGGGATTTATTAGACGCATTGTCGGCAAAAGTGACTCGAAGGTCAAGGAACGTTGTTACCACGCTCTTGTAAGGCTTCATTTAGTATTTGCATGTAGCGTATTGGATCCGAGTGAAAAGGCGTCATTCGGGAAATTGAGAGCGTTCAACGCCGGGCAGCCCGTTTCGTTAAAAGCTCTTACGATAAAACGAAAAGCATCACTGAAATGCTTCTGGAGCTGGGGTAGCAATCATTAAAAGAAAGACGATTCAATGCTATATCTACATCTACATAATACCCCGCAAGGGCTTGTGGTGGGGGGTGTTTAGTCACCACCCGTGAAAAGAAACAATGCTACATCAGCGGCGGCGTACACACTTATGCAAAAAATACCTTCATCCAACACTCATACAAACACGTACACTATCATCCAACGAACAATTGCACCCCAGGATGCAGCATGAAATCCATCCAACAACGCGCAAGCCAGAGCATGAAAAGTAAGAAGGCGAAATTCCTCTACCGCATGAACATGCAACAAAAAATGCTCTCCTCACCTAGGACTAAGGTAGGGAATGTGACCCAATGCTGGGTTGAACTTATTAAATAAAATCAAATCCGTATGTTTCTGAATCGAGGTCCCGCAAATTATTCGCACTCAAACATACATTGGTCGCTCAGATGATGCATATAAAATTCGGCAAATAGATGCCAGAACTAGCAGGCTCAAGGACTCCTTCTCCCCACGAACAATAAGGGATAGCCACTGTAGGGTTATAGATAGCAAAAAGTCTACTTCCCACCCTCAGCGTCTAGGTAATAATTAGTTCTACTCAATTGCATGCACTTTCACTAACCTCGTCTGTTTCGTTGCCAAAACTCTTTCTTTTCGATTGACCGCAATAGAATGCCATTAATGTAGTGCTCTTTGCAGTATTGCTTCTACATCTACATCTACTTAATACCTTGCAAGCCGCCGCAAGGGCGTGTGTCGGGGCTAGGACACCACCCGTAATTAAGAAAGAAAAAAAACCTCATGCAAAAGTCACAAATTCATGCTATCCACAAACGAAAGATGGTATACATTCATGCAAGAACACTTACACCCCACTTACATTCAAACACTCAAACTACCAACTAACATGCACATGCACCTACAAATATGCCTAATATTTTTGAAATGTTTAATTTTGCTCCGAGTTGTAAATTCAGTGTTTTTAATAATTCTAAAGTGACTTCTCTGGTTTGTCTGTTTTTAAGTTTCCCCTCCAATCCCTCGTCTCTCTCTGTGGGGGGACCCTCCTGCTACCTGCAGCGTTGGGTGGCATTCTCTCCCTGTGTCCTTGGGGAGGAGACCGTTTTAAGTTGGATGTCCATGTGGTGGTGGAGTTTCGTCTTCCTACTTTTCAAATTGCCCGTTATTGGATAGATTTCCTACTGCATCCTAAGGTGCCTTGATTTGTTGTATGATACTACATGTATTTGTATGCGTGTCGAATGGAAGGATTTTTGCTCGAATGTATATACCACTGTGGGTATAATTTTGCATGTATGTGCTGTTTTTGCATGTGGTTTTGTTCCCTTTTACAGGTGGTGACCTAACACCTCCCGCCACACGCCCTTGCGGCGGATTGCGGGGTATTATGTAGATGAATGTATATGCTTAATAAGGTATAAGGAGTGTAAGGGGCGGGAGTGGAAGTTTTCGATCGAGAAGCGTCGGAGGCGTCATGTGGGAGATGTGGGAGGCCTACGTCGATGGGAAAAGAGTTTAGAGAGGGCCCTCATCATTCTTTACCCTCCGCTTTTTGATGATGTAAAGGCTATGGAAGGCGCCGAGGGCAAGGTGTCCTTTTGTTTGGGTTGCCTAGCTATAACCTCTGCTTCCAATGTGTTCCACTGCGCTTGACTTATCCGGCCTAGTGTACTCATAATCATCTCATTTGGAATATGCCGCAAGTATTTGGGATCCTTGGAAGAAAATTTGGCGAAAAGAATTAGATTAAGTCCAGAGAAAATCCGCCAGATTCGTTAAAAATTGTTATGAATAGAGCACAAGTGTGACAGGTCTCTTAGGGGATTTAGGCTGGGAGCCACTTGAAGTGCGGAGAGAATAAGCGAGGCTTAGGCTTTTGGAAAGGTTCAGAACAAACGAGTTTAACGATAACACTAAAGGAATTATAATGGCCCCACACTACTCTGGTAGATCAGACCACAAGGATAAAATAAGGGAGATACGAGGGTCATCCGGAAAGTAGTACCCGTTCGTGCCGCATGAAGTGCTGACGACGCGAGTAGCCGCTGGACGAGGTCAGATAGCTTCAGTGGCTTGTCTGCCTTCTCTGAGCCAAGTTGCGTGACGCTAGCATTGCCTGTGTTGTTTCTGTGATTGTTTACAATGTTTAAAAAAATTGAGAACGCCGCCAGTTGTGAAGTGAGGGCAGTGATTAAATTCCTCAATGCAAGAAACGTTCGCCCATGTGATATTCATCGCCAATTAAAGGAGGTGTATGGAGACAATGTAATGGACGAGTCGTCTGTTCGGCGGTGGTGTCGCAACTTCAACATGGGGAGGGGGAACACACACGACGATGAGCGTTCGGAGAGACCGTCTGTCATTACAGACCAACTGGTGAGCTCAGTTGACGAATTCGTGAGGAACGATCGGCGCGTCACAATTGATGACATCTGTGAGCATTTTCCCAATGTTTCTCGAACAATTGTTCATGAAATTGTTAAACACCATCTGCATTATGCAAAAATTTGTGCAAGATGGGTCCCTCGCGTATCTCAATGAGCTGGCGGCGAAGGACTATGCAGCAGGAATACAGAAACTTGTCACACGTTATGACAAATGCCTTAATTTGCTTGGAGATTATGTTGAGAAGTAGTTTAAAGTATCCTCTTTCAAATAAAATTTTTTATGTTTGTTAATATTTACTTTTGTGTCTTTATTTCACGAACGGGTACTACTTTCCGGATGACCCTCGTAGATCCTAGTACAGATAGATACAAATACTTATTCGTTCCCCGAACAATCAGAAATCATAATATTAAGAAACCGAAGTCACTTTAAAATTTTTAAAAACATTGAATTTACAAGACGGAAAAAAATTAAGTATTGCAAAGTTATTAGGTATATTTGTAGGTGCATGTGTATGTTAGTTGGCAGTTTGAGTGTTTGCATGTGTGCGGGGTGTAAGTTTTCTTGCATGAATGTATGCCATGTTTTGTTTGTGGATAGTATAGATTTGTGGCTTTGGCATACGGTTTTTTTCTTTCTTAATTACGGGTGGTGTTCAAACAGCCCCCGCCACACGCCCTTGCGGTGGCTTGCGAGGTATTAAGTAGATGAAGACGTATAATAGACTGATGGTAGTTTAAATATTATAATACCTTTCTGGTGTGTAGTAACTTGGACTCGGGTTGTAGCGAAGGAATAGGTTAGCTGAGTAAGACTACGGATATCGGCAGCGGCTATCAGTCGAAAATGAGTTTCATACATTCGGCGGCCTCAAATTTGCTACATTCGCGCCATCACACAGACCGTATAAATTAAGAGAAACACACTCTAATACGGACAGGTGAGTAGTTTCACTTCATTTCCCCTAAATTGCAATCACAGAGAAACCGAGAAAAGATTCCGGTAGGAAAACACAGTTTAATATCCATCCCGTATCCCTTAACACTCTAACACTTCTCACTAATCCGCCGTCAAGTAGAGTCTGCTGTTCTGACACCCTCTGCCACATGCCGCATTGGTGAATCTCAGACATGCTTTCCGGACTTTATCGGTTTATTGCATGCCTAGCAGAAGCGTAACTCTACGCAGGAAAAGTCGGAGCAGAACCCAAGACATTGTTGTCAGGTGCGTGAGGCGTGGTTGCCAAAGGAGGCGCTCTGCCGAATCCCCTTTTGGCGCCGACGCATCTGCGCGGGTGTGGGGGGGGGGGGCAGAGATAACAGCACCATTTGTATGCCTGTAAGCCTTCGTACACGGAGTACGTACATAACTACCGAATCAAAATGACTATTGCCAACACGTGTTGCATTACGTTAAACAGCGATGGCGGGGTCGAGAGGGGTTGGGGAAAGGGGGGGGGTGGGGCGTTCCCCATGCCGAATGTCTCCAAGGGCAACGCGTCGTAAACAGCGGCGTTGTATAAATAAACTTTACTGTCGCGGAGAGGAATGGAGGGCGTCTTTTGGGGGGAGGGTTGGGGGGATAAACATTCGCCCGATTTAACGCCCCCTGCCTCTCTCGGCGGTGGAAATATAAAAGGATTCGCTCCGTCTCCCCTAATTTCTGAAAAGTCTCGCTTGGTGGTGATTAATTAGTACAAGTGATAATCTCGCCTCCCCAGTAGGGGACGTCGTAAATCGCGACGATCGCTAAATTAAAGGCGGAATGGCTGGACATCTATCTTTCCCTCTCTGCCTGCATTCCGTTGGCTCTAAGATTAAAGAGGGGCGCCTGGAGCGATCTAAAAATATCGATACAATATAGCACATTAGATGTATAATTTTTAGCATGCTGATTCGGTAAAAACGATACAATTCTGTATCGATTCACTTGCCAACATGAAATGGGTCGAAATTTCTTCTTTGGACGATTGGTTGCATTTACAGGTATATTATACACCTGTATATTGGCCAGGAAGTATAGATTTCAATTTTAATTGGTCTACTAACTCATAGCTCATTGGGTACTTGGAAAAATATAATCTCGTTGTATTGTTCAAGTATGTTAAGTTGAAGTTCACTAATATACAAGTAATGCAAGTGATATACAACAATACTTGTAAATAGTATTAGTGAAATTCATTAAGCCACATCGTTGTGCGTGTGAGTGTAAGACACGCGTCATGGTGCCCATACGCAAACCACCGTCAAGTGTTTTTTTAACCAAAATAGATCTTTCTATTCGTTTTTCCTTTTTATTCCGGACGCAAATTAGGAACTAATCGGAATGCATCTTAGAGCTAAACATAAAAGGCATCATTCGCTGTGCAAGCTTATCCACACCTACTGAATACCCCACAAGCCGCCGCAAGGACGTGTGGCCGGTGGTGTTAGGTCACCACCCGTAAAAAGGTACAAAACCACATGCAAAATCAACACATCCATGCAAACCTTTACTCAAAGTGGCGTATAAATTCATTCAAAAATCCTTTAATTCTACACGCATGTAAATACATATACTATCATCTAACAAATAATTACACCTTAGGATGCAGTAAGAAATTTATCCAATAACGTGCAAGCTATAATTTGAAAAGTAGGAAGGCCTAATTCCACTACCATATGGACATGCAGCATGCAACGGTCTTCTCCCCAAGGACACAGGTGGGGAATGTGACCCAACGCTTCATGTAGCGGGAGGGTCCCCCCCCCCACGGAGAGAGAGGAGGGATGGAAGAGAAAACTTGAAAACAGACAAGGCAGAGCAAACAATACTTATGAAATCCCATTGGAAATATTTGAAAGACTTACTAATGAAATAGAACATCAGGAGATAATTATCGTCACCAAATTATGTCGATATATATCGCTTATTTGAATTTAAGATATCGACGGCTGGCTTGCTCTACTCCCACTCGATATATTTGGCATTTAAATGGGATGCCACACAAAAATTCGCTATTGTTTTTGCTCTTTCATTTTTTTGCTTAATGACTCAATTTGACTTAAATAAACTACCCATGCTAATGGAGGGAGCGATGTCAAAGGTCAACCTCGAACCATGGAAAAGAACAACTCTCGCTTGAGAGAAGAAGACGCAACGATTTTGAGGCCCCGGGAAAGGCTAAATTTTCCATGAAATGTGAGCGTGTCCTTAGAAATCAATCAAGGAAGATGTTTCTGGGAGGCGCTCTATTCTGTTGCCACCCCTAGCTGTGCTGTCGCCAGCTCTGCATAATTTTTGTTTCAGTCAACGATGACCGTTCACACTGACGTGACAATGGCTCTTTGCGTGGCCTTCCGTTGCTATTTGGTTGTTAAGAGAAGAGGTTAATGGAAACCGTCCGTATTGGAGTGGCACAGGAAAATTATCCATTTTGCATTATTACTGGAGTGTGCTCGGAGACACCCTGGAAGCGCGAATATTACACGCAACGCAACATTTCGGATAAATATAAAATTATGCGATTTTTACGCGGCTTGATGCGATTTTGATGCAGAGAGGAAATAATGCCAAATGTTTTCCGCCGAACATATCCTTAATTATCGTAACACCCGAGTATTTTTACGATTCTATGTTTTTTTGTTGGTTTTTTGTGTGGTGTAAGTGTTTTCGGATGAAATATTCTTCCTTCCAAAATTGATCGAAAGACTAATTCTTATGTAATTCTATCTTATTTGGAGGAGGATTCATTGGAAGAAGAAAAAAATGCAAGGTGTAGATGGATTGAGAGTTGATGTTGATTCTCCAAGGCATGAGTGGTGGAAGAAATTTCGGGAAAGAGGGTGAAGTAAGGATGAGAATGGTTATTTTAGATGGCATGACGACAGATGGAATTGTGCCTAGTTCCTAAAAATTGATTAAGTCAACGCAATAGGCAAACGATAGGACATTTGTTAATTTAGATATCTCATAAAATTTTGTCTTACTAGATTACTATTTAAAATCTAGGAAAATATAGATTTACATATTTTTGTTGCAAATGCCTATTTTCCTTCAGTTCGTTGAGGTGGACCACTTTTTGGTCGAAATACACGCATCCGACGCACACCCTCGTCTTTCTCTCTTTTTTGCTATCCCTTGACGTTGTTCAATTTGAGTAATATTCTCCCAGTAGTGAGGCATGTGTCATCTCTGTGTTTGTCTCTGGCGCGGAATTTATTCCAGTAAACAGTCACGGACAGTGTATATCTGTTCATAAAACCCAGGTATCCTTAACGGAGTCTATCACTGCATTATCATCAGACACGCCGCTAAAATGTAACGGACGTTGCCTCTGCTGACGGGCGTGCTCAATCGAGAAAATGCACGCAACCTCTCGGCGATTAGTTCCTGGGCATACTTTATCAAAGGGCGAAGGTGGAGGTCAAAAAACAAAAACCAAGCAGTTTGCGAAACATTTCTGCGAGATATTCAATTAGTTTACAGAAGCTAATTGTTATTTTGTTTAAATAGTTTTTAGTGTTGAGTTTATTAAATATTTTCATTAGGTTATAGTATTTCTGCCTAATATTTTGCGTTAGTAAAAAGTATTTATTCAGTATGTATTTTTCCTCCTGTTATTAAATACTCATGCGGACCATATATACACGAATTAAAAACTGTGTACTCTTTGCCGTAACCAGTTTGTGCACAAACAAGTTAATGTGCACATTCAGTAAGTCGGAGCAGTTAAATTAAAGTTCGCGGAGATTTAATTTCTACCAGCCAATGCTTTGTGAGAATGTCAAAAGTGGAGCCAAGACGTCTTCCGGCCAGCCGTTCCACCTTCAAGTATTTTCACCTACGTATTTAACTAGATAATAAGTTTTAATTGGCTTCCTGACGCTCCTTGAAATCTTATATTTTATTTCATTTATTTATAAATCATTTATTTTAACAGTGCTAGCAAACGGAGGCATCTGAGGACACATAACTATACTTAGTTGTTTTATGGGATCATAAATACCATTTTTGGTAGTAATACAGAGTGAATCAGAATGGACTCCCTAATTAGACCGGTGAATTGTAAACAAACCAACCATGATAATTCAAAAATGTTTTTATTTCTGAAAATGACATTCAATTTCATTTTTTTCCATTAGGTTTTAAAAATTATTTCATCCAGGTGATGATCTCGGTGAGCGATGCACATATTGAGGCGTTCAAAAAGGTTTTCGAAAACTCTTCTCAGAATATCTTGCGTTATTTCAGCAATGACATCTGTAACTTTGTCCTTACGAGCTTCCAAGATGAACTTTTTAAGCCTCCGCTTTGAGATATACCCAAAGATAAAAATCACATGGGCACAAACCCGGGGACCGAAGGGGAAATAATGAAATATCCCCTCGTTAGGAGATCAGGCGGCCGGAAAATTGTTCTTGCAGGATTTTGCGTGACGGGCGGTATGAGTCATGGCCACGACCTGTTGAAACCAAGAGGCTTTTGTGTCATATTCCTCACTATATTCTTCCATTTTGGGGAGTAAAATGATCCCCAGAATCTCACAATAGCGCACAGAGTTCACAGTAGTAGTTGAACCTCGTGGTTCAGAAAAGTAAGGCCTAATAATGTGTATGGAGGACAAAGCGCACCAAACCGTCACTTTGGGGCTATGAAGAGGTCTTGGGTGAAGTTCGCGGTGGTTTCAGTCGTCCAGTAATGAACGTTTTGCTGAGCCGGAGAAGTGAAAATACGCTTCATCGCTAGATAAAAGCGCCCTCTGCGTCACCACCACACTATTATTGTTCTTAAAGAACTTTCCTACGACTAAGCCTCGATGCTCACCAGACTTCAACATGGTAACTACTAAAAATGACGTTGTTTCCTCCAGCTAACGCCGCTACTACCACTCCGCTAATTCACCTGCGCGCTCTTTAGTGATTTTTCAAAACCTCGGAGTCCATTCTGAATCACCCGGTATATATATTAATGGCAATTGCAATGGGTTTTAATTTCACCAACAAGGAAGTATGGTGGAAAGGAAACAAACTATGCAAATTTCACTTGAATAGAGATTTATTCACGACCCTGGTTTCAAACACTTAATGTCATCTTCAGGTGTCAGACCTGAAGATGACATTAAGTGTTTGAAACCCGGGTCGGGAATAAATCTCTATTCAAGTGAAATTTGCATAGTTTGTTTCCTTTCCATCATGGATAAATTTCACAGGGTTAACCCTAATACCGTTCGGTTTGTTTAAGGAAGTATGGTATTCTAATATATATATGTGTATATATATATATATATATATATATATATATATATATATATATATATATATATATATATATATATATATATATAACACTTTTTGAAAGTCTCACGGACGTGAATAATAATGTATAACACTTAGCACTAGTGGACACAGACAAAAACACAGAAACACACAAAAAAGAGACTCACTATTTTTCGAATTTTCGGTGGTCGTTGCCACCTTTATCAAGGAAGAGAGGGACAGAACTGTTCTGTCCCTCTCTTCCTTGGAGACAGAGATTCGTGTAGATTATTCCATAGTTTTAAAATAAAACTAGTTCCTTTCACGTGCAACTACATACCAAGAATAGACAAGGCGCGTCTCTGTATTGTTTTATTGATGACAAGGTCCATTCATTGATCTACAGGGTCGCACCCAAAAGTGGTAGGACTGATTTTTTACAAGAATTTTATTGACGATATACTTACATCGACTTAATAATCTTCAAAGTATGCTCCTTGAGCTGCTACACACTTAGTATAACGTTGCTCCCATTCGTACGCCCGCTGGAAATTTTCTTTGGGGATGCCGTTGATGACCCTCGTCGAAGCCTCTTGAACGGCCTTTATCGAGTGAAAACGTCGTCCCTTGAGCTGTCTTTTCATCAGGAGGAAGAAGAAGAAGTCCGGTGGTGCCAGATCGGGAGAATAGGGCGGGTGCGGCAACGTGGCAACGCCGTATTTGGCCAGGAGCTGTCTGACGACGAGCGCGCCATGGCACGGCGCGTTGTCATGATGACATTGGCCCAGCAGTTTGCGATGGCCGGTCAGACTCTTTTCACGCGTTCTCGGAGGCGGGTGAGCACCTGCACGTAAAAGTTCGCATTCACAGTCTCCCCTGGTGGGACAAACTCCTTGTGAACCACTCCATGACGGTCGAAAAACACAATCAACATCGTTTTGATTTGCTCATGCGAGCCTTTTTTGGACGTGGGGACGCGGAGGTGTACCATTCCGCGGATTGTCTTTTCGTTTCGGGGTCATATTGAAAAACCCATGTTTCATCACCAGTTATCACATTGTCCAAACAATTTTCATTTCGGTGCAAATTGGCTAACACTTCTTCGGAAATGCGCACACGCGTTGCCTGTTGGTCGACACTCAGAATTTTCGGCACCATCTTGGCGCACACCTTGCGCATGGCCAAATCCTGTGAAATAATGCGTTGGACATTGGATGCAGACAGACCCAACTGGTCTGCAATTTCTTCACTGGTTAAGCGTCCGTCTGTGTTCAGCAGTGTCCTCACTCTGTCCACATTCGTGTCGGTTCTTGCCGTCGACGGCCGTCCGGAGCGATGGTCGTGGTCAACGAGCTCCCTACCCTCTTTAAACAACTTGTGCCACTCAAATACTGTGGAACGGCAGTGTTCCCATAAGCCTGCTTGATCATATCGAGGGTCTCAGTTGCCGTCTTCCCGAGTTTCGCACAAAACTTCACGGAATAACGTTGCTCTAAATTCAGATTCATTTTGTTTTTTGACGCGGACAAAAAACTTGCTTCATAAAAACCGGTGTCCTCACTCAACGACAGCCCGCAGGCGACTGAGGTTGGTGTCGGTCTGTTGCTAAGAGCCCCCTCCACCTTACCCTGCCAGGCAGACCCCCCTCCACCACTCCGTTCGCGCCAGAGAAAATCAGTCCTACCACTCACTTTTGGGTGCGACCCTGTATGTTACAATTTTGGGACAACTGTTTATGGTTTTATCCATTTTAAATATTGGAAATTTTCCGCAATAAAATTTTAGGTCTTTCTTCTTGCAATATCAAGCAATTCCAACAAAGTGTCCCTGACACAGGACATCACATTATCCTGACCGATATAAAACTCCAATAATCTCTTTGTTTGTTTGTTCCACTCCTTCCCCAGAAATAACGGACAGATTGAGTTGGAATTTGGTGTAGAGATACATTGCAACTTGCATCAACACAGCGGCGCTTTTAGTTTTGAAAGAATGCTCCAGAAACGCTCATGTTTTAACGTAATTAGCGTTTAATGGGTAAAACTAAAAATTTCTCTGAAAAACTATTTCCAGTCACTCATTAAAATATGAAACAGTATAGCTATAATTAATAGATCGTTTATACAAATTAAGCTAGAAGATTAAAATTTCTAATTATTCTATTTATTTTTTCGTGTCTTGGTTAAAATTTGGAATTAAATTTATACAAACGTGTATTGGTTGTTATTTACATTCGCTTTCTCTAATATATATATATATACCACGAGTGTACGGAAAAACTCACACGAGCGGCACAATAATGGGCTGACACAATATAACACAAATAGAATAGAATAGCAACATTTAAGAGTGTCTCTCTTGAAGAAGGCCTCTGAGAGGGCCGAAAGCTCGAACAATTTACCGTGTGAGTGTCCTTTTAAATGTTACTATTCTATTCTATTTGTGTTATATTGTGTCAGCCCATTATATATATATATATATATATATATATATATATATATATATATATATATACATATATATATATATATATATATATATATATACATTCAAACACGAAATCCCGCCAAACGGCGAATAAATACTCATATATACAGAAACAGATATAAGGAAAAGGGATAGGAACACATATAAAGGACGAACACAATAGAGGTGGGGAAGGCGGAATCGAACGGATCACAAGAGTAAAAATATTTCCTCAACCGGGACTCGAACACCGGATCTTTCCACTTGCCGGGCGGATGCTCTTAACCACTTGAGCTATCGATATATATATATATATATATATATATATATATATATATATATATATATATATATATATGTATTATCCATTTGATTTCGAAAGGCAATTTTCTCCTTTGGACTGAAATGGCATCCATGGGGCACCACAGCGATAATATTTTGCTTTGGGTCGATCAAATCATCCACCGTGGCCCTTCGAGTGCTACAGGAGACTTACAAATTCAAAGGGTTGGTGGACCAGGATCTCCAGTCACTACTGTTACGGTAGTGAACATTAATACCGCTGCTGCCATCTAGAAAGAAGATAGTCGAAAAGCTTTATCAGAATCGTTGACGGATTCCATTGGGTGCCAGGCATGCGTTTAGTAGCAGAACATTTATACACGAGACATGTTTGTGCGGGTGTGCGTTCGGATACCCGGAAAAGAGTAAATTACGGGATTTGGCTTCATTTTGACTTGATGCTGCAGGATAATGAGCAGCTTCTTTCGAAGGTCATTACCACAGATGAAACTTGGCTATAACATTTTGATGTTGTCAGCAAGCAGCAAAGCTCTGCGTGGAAATGTCCGGCATCTACAACAGAGCACGCAATTGCAAATGGCGCATACTATTTGTGTTTACTGAGATTTCGCCGAGGTTGTATCAAGGTCACGTTTCTAAGCAACAGGCTGCATGCTGCACCACGATGATGTAGGACTCCGCATCGCAAATAATATTGCTTAATACCTCATGAAAATCAATATAAATCGATGTTCCTCCCGCTAGTCCAGACCTAGCTCCATGTGATTTTTTGCTCTTCCCGAATGCGAAGAAACAATCTCGTGGTAAGCATTTTTCGTCATCAGAAGCAGGCGAACTGAACTTGTTTCAACTTGCAACGGCTTCTGATGATGCTATACTTAAGTATAAAATAAATTAAACTTGTCCCACATGCGCACTCAAACATTAACCTAAAAACATGACATTACCTGGAATGTTTGTGCTGTAAACTATAAGAGTATGAAAATTAATGACCACTCCTTGTTGAACTGATCTCTTCTCGTGTTCTCTTCTTTCGTCCTGTGTTCTCGAAATCCATCCGGCAAACCTTATCGAAATCCCACCACCTGCTGAGCAATGCCGTAACATTGAGCGCACGTGTCCTTCCTTCTGCGTGTGTATATATTTAGCTCTTGCTATTCTGATGTCTTGCATCTCTCTACCTCTTCTTTGCTCCCTCAGGCGTGTTAGCCATTTGGACGGAGATCTGGAAGGGAAAGGGGAGACGAGCGAGGTTTCAAAGGCGGCTTCAACCGCAGGCGAGATAGATACAGTCGCTCCCGCAACGGACACATCTCAATGTTTAAGTGCCCACCTGCTTTAGCGGGCGCCCTCGAGGCGTTTGGGATTATTGGCGCCACCAGCTCGTCCGTTTCATACCTATGGATGGTCGACACGCATGGACAATACGCCCCATCAAAGTGCTACGAAGAGTCCTGGAGCATTCGTGAAAAATCTGCATTAAACAGCAGTATCATGCCATTGCAATTAGTATGTCTTGTTGCGATGTTTTATCCTTTAAGGATCTTCAAATTGATATGTCCCTCAGGTAGTAAGACTAAGTCGCTAAAAAAATATTTTTTACCAGAATTAATACATTCCCTCTAAAGTCTTCGAAGTAACATTCGTGTACGTCCAAACTGCTGCCAGCGGGTTTTCCACGCCTCGTGCGCCTTCTGGAAAGCAGCGCCCGGAATGCTGCTAAGCTCCCTCTTTACGGCCTATTGTAACGTTTCCACCGATCAGTGGTGATCTCCTTTCAGCTCGGATTTGAGGCGGGGAAGAGGAAGAAGTCTGATGGAGCATTGTCTGAAAAAACTTGGATCCTCACTCACATGATCAAGAAGATCTTGGCAGATCCGCGTGCGACTTTTCTTTCGTTCGTCCGAGAGCACCAACTTCGTGCACACCTTTCTCATGCCCATTTTTTCGCTCACAAGTCGATGCACATCATTTTTAGGGTACCAAGTTTATCAGATACCATGCTAACACTTAATATATAATCTTTGTCCAAAAAAACTTTTCTTCTTGCAAGACGTTTGTCACTTTTTGAGGTCGAAGGGTGTCTTGGACGTTCGGCGTCATCAACATCTTCTCTACCCTCCCGAAACAACTTGTGCAACTCGAAAACCCCACGATCTACCCGTGGCGTTATCATCAGAAGCTGCATCGAGCATGTCATTTAGTCTCTTTTCCGGTTTTGCCCAGTGTAACGCAAAATTCGATGGATGGCGTAGGGCTGTTCCATTTACTGGTTCATGATGGAACGTAACGAGGTGACGTTATGGAGGTTTCGCAAAAGAACAATAAAACCTCCGCAAAGGCTGGATGCCATCTACCTTTGACCCCCAGCCTTTCCTTAGACTCCCCTCCAACGAACCCAGTCAGAGAAACCGCCACCCGTTCGTCCGTCTATCCGGGAAAAAATAAGTTACGCTACTACTGGGCAGACCTTATATAGTTTTATCACAGTCCTCCATGAAATGTATTCTGAAGGTGGATTTAGAAAGATGGGGAGGCACATTTTTAACAAGAGAAAATAACATTCATCAGCAGATACCCAACTCGAAAAGATCGAGGCCCGGTCGTCGTCGTGATTGGTTGCTCTCTTTTACTCCCAAGCGATCCATCATGGGTCGCGCAACTCTCTCAACGAATCCAGAATGAATATGCAAACTGCGTGATTTTCAGGATGTTTTCGTGATTAGAGCTCCGCAATCAAGAAGTTCGGTTAATTAATTCCCAAGTAGCGAAATATATTTAAGAACACCTCAGAAGATCCGTAGGCTACTCCTGAGACAGCACGCATAACCATTGCCAGTGCCTTTTCGACCGTTTCGCCCATTCCGAACGCTTCCCGGTGGCATGAGGAGTGCGAAGTAATTAACATCTATGTTTACTACACTGGACACCAAATTCCCTCCCGTTTTCCCCATTCACTCCCCCTCTGCCACGAATTTGATGTTTTCTTTAATTCCTGAATGTTCTCCAACAAAAGGACGACACTATCATTTCCTCCGGGCGAATGAGACGCGTCTGCCGACACGCCGTAAACTCGGAAACGCCCAACAGAGTCAGGGTTTTTTTTCATTATGATTAGAGTAACGGGAAATTTCGGGGAATTTGGAGGAAAAATTACTGAAAAAATTTGTTTTAGGTTTTTCGTTATTCTTCTTTTCGGTGACGTGCCCGGCGTTCGCGTGTTTTTGTAGTTCAACCTCGTTTGTTTGTTGTCAAAACCCTTCCCGCATGACCGCATGGGATTGCCATTAAAGAATGTACTGCTCGTTACAGTATTGCTTACTCGGCTTTGTTTATTTTGAAGTTCCCCCTTCCATCCCTCGTCTCTCCCTGTGGAGGGGGGGACCCACCCACTACCTAAAGCCTTGTGTCACATTCTCTACCTGTGTCCTTGGGGGATGAGATCATTGTATGTTGTATGTCCATGTGGTGGTAGAATTTTGCCTTCTTACTTATAAAATTCTAGTTTGCACGTTATTGGATACATTTTTACTACACTCCAAGGTGCATATGTTTGTTAGTTGATAGTACATGTTTTTGCACTCGAGTATGTGAAAAAGGTTTTTGAATGAATGTATACGCCACTATGGGTGTAGGTTAGAATAAATATGTTGATTTAGCATGTGGTTTTGTTCTCTTTTACGGGTGGTGGCCTAACACCGCCCGCCAAACGCCCTTGCGGGGTATTATGTAGATGTTCTATAAAGGGAGGCACAGAGTGGACGATTCACTAGGAAATGTGAAAGCAAATTCATAACTTCTTCCTTGAAGTAATTAATAAATATCGAAATTCCGAAATCATCAAATTTGCTCGAAACAAAATTTTATTTTTCATGCAGTTTGCTGAAAAAATGTAAAGTGTATGTTTCATTTAAGTAAATAATAATAATTGAAAGCAATAAATTCAAATTAGATATTTAGGAAAGGTTAGGAATCACCTTTTAATGTTCCGCATCAGATTACGTGCTATACGTGACAACCGACCACTGTTTCAACAGATAGCTGTCATTATCAAGGTGAAGGGTGATAGCTGTTCGTCGAAAGCATAGTACAGTTGTTAATAAACTGGTGTGAAAAGTGATCTGTCTCATTCTAGGTTGGTTGATTGCACAATATTATGCCTCGCCCTGTTCTGCATGTATGTGCAATGGAGAGGTGCGGATGGAGAGGCGATCCCTGCCAAGGAAGGAAAGAGAATTCCGTCGACGAGATGCTTTGCGACTGCTTTGGCGGCGCCACCTCCGCAAATCTCTGGACGTGTGGGCGTCCAGATGTCTTTCGCGGAATTGCATTTTCAGGAAGACACACCTGTTCCAACTTTGGACGAATATGATAAGTGAAGAGTTGAACTTTGCGAGATAAGTGGGAACGGGGACAAATGGGAAAATGAAATGACCGGGAAGGAAGACTGTTAACCAAAGTGTTTTAGAAATGGATGGCCAAAGGTGAAAAGGAAGAAAGGTTGTTTGAAGAAATGCAAGGAAGTAGGGATTAGTGGACGCAGAAGGACATTTCGAATGTTGAGGCGTCGGAGTGTTGAATACGATGATGTACAAAGAGGGGAGAATGTTGGTATTGGGGGCGGCGGAGAAGAATGTGTGTAGGGTCGGAGGGAGTGAAGAGGAGAATGGGAGTATTTGGATTTGAAGAGACGTTATAGAGCATTGGCATAATTAGTGCCGTGTTAGGCATATACAATGCATCCTAATTATTGTGGAAAGTTAATGTCAGGTTTAGCAAAAATAATGGGGGATTGCATTTAGCCTAGTCTTATTTTGAAATGAATTGAAAACCCAAATTGTGTACGCGATGCACATTTCTTCAGGAAATTATCGTCAAGTATTGACATCTGCTGGAATGTTACTGAATGTACGTAAGATCATCGAAATCAGTCGCGGATTCTGATGTAATTGGGACGGTATCTGCTCATTCAGGGCACACGACCCACTTGCGTCAATGGTAGCAAACATCTGACTGCGGTGTGACGGATACCGCAATCAGCAATACATTAGAAACATAAATATCCTCGTCGGTGTTGCCGACGAGGATATGTATGTTTCAATTAGTATGGCAGGTTTCATCGCCTCATTTGAAAACACCCTTTCGCATAGTAAACATGTACAGGGTGCGTTCCAAAAGAAATGCTTTTATTAAAAAATAATAATTTATTGAACAGATTTGCACAAACACTTCAATTTCTTCAAAGTACTATCCTTGGGCATCTACACATTTTTTACCGCGATTCTGCCATGACCGGTACGCGCCCTGGAAGGCGTCTTCGGGGTCCTCTTGCAAGGTCTTCGTCACGGCTGATTGGATCTTTTCTATGGACGAAAAACGGGTTCCTTTCAGGGATGCCTTCATCCGAGGGAACAAAAAGAAGTCTGCTGGGGTGACGTCAGGACTATGGGAGGGTATGGCAGCATTGGCATGTGCTTGTTTATAGGTGACTCTGTAATCCGTACTTAAGATAATCCACATTATACTATCTACATTTCTTCTTTGATTACCAGCCATTCTTATTCTACGAAAAGGCTTAAATATTAAATTTTGTCAAAATAAAATTAAATTATATTAACTAAATAGAATACGTATATGGTATATAAGCAAGACTGAATATATGTATTTGTTCTGCATGCCTGGTATAAAACACGATTTACATACGTGTTATTTTGCTCTTGAACAGTGTTAGTTAATTTAGGGTAAACTAAAAATATTAATACAATTTATTAATATTATATGACTATTGTACATTTCATATATCATGCATCATGCAATACATTTAATCACGCGAGCGTGGATTCGAAAATGGTCGTAGGGAGTTTGTGCCAGAGGTCTGCACATGCACCCTGCCGTCTGTGATAGAGAAACCAAACACTCGGCTGCAAAGTAAGCTCCTCTCGAATTCGTATTATAATACTGGTCTAGTCAGTTGAGGGTGAAATAATATTTCTTTGGCTCCTATTCTGTTGTTATGAATCATATTAGTCCATGTACGAGTAATTCCCTAAATTGCATTCATAAGAAAGGAAGTTCAAGGGACTGTTGTGGTAAAATTGGCTTTGGTTCAATTTTTGGATACTTGTGTGTGCGTTGGCTCAACTAAAGTTTATTCCATAGCAAGGCCACATTTTTCTTTGATGATATATGATAAGGAGGAATTTTGTGAAGAAGTATGTTACTAATCAATTTACTCGTGAAGGCGAAATGTTTCCAAAGTTATCTTTTTATTCAAAGAATTATTGTGAATATTACCCATTGTTTGATAAAAGCTATGCTTCAAGGAAATGCACAATGTGAGCATAATCGTTACTTAGATCAGTGAACCGGGAATTTATTAAATTGATATCTAGCCGGCAAAGGGAATGTTTAATCGTATATATATACGAAATATGAGAGAAAAGATCCTCTTTTTGAACGATCTATTACCATTTCATGAAAACATAAACAATATACAGGCCGTTTATTTTTCTAATATACTTCGCCATCATAAAGTGATAGAAAAAAATATATAATAGCACTTTAAAAAGAATGATATCATGCGATGAATGGAAAGGTAATAATAGCTTACCAATGCTGCCTTGATAATATCGTTGGAATCGAATGGGTTGGAAAATGATTATTCAGGTAAATATTTGATGTAAAACCGCCGAATCTACGTAATTATTAGATGGGCTGATTCCTATTTGGATTCACACCCGTTTTATTCAAACAGAACCTTACTGCCGAAGTACTCAGTGTCGTGAAGTTGTACCAACGATAGGCCAAATTAGATTAAACCCCTTCAAACATTTTCCTTATGCAAGAAAGGCTTAGAAATATTTTTCAACCGTTCATTCGTTAAAATGTAAGGATGGTTTAAATTACTCCCAGATACGGGACACAATGCTAACTTAAAAAAACGTAGCTTTAAAATGGAGACAAAAGGAAGGTTACCGAGCATTCGCAAATGTAACATTGTCAGGACCCTCCGACGCCCCCCTGCCGCTTCCTTGCTTCTTTATGCCCCCATA
This sequence comes from Hetaerina americana, assembly GCF_022747635.1. Lineage (NCBI taxonomy): Eukaryota > Metazoa > Arthropoda > Insecta > Odonata > Calopterygidae > Hetaerina > Hetaerina americana. The sequence goes on from NW_027287095.1 coordinate 15,518,852, forward strand.
GACTAGAGCACCACCCCACGGGGGGCGGTAGCGCCCCCTTTTGAGACCACTGCTTCAGAGAAAGGATCCGCAATTTCCGATTGCACTGGCTTGAGAGACCCTTATAGATTTTAATGTTCTTCCAAGAACGTCGAACCGCTGAAGATTTCCTGAGATCTGCCGTGAGTTCGTCATCCCCATTTCGTACCGGAACAATACGCCTTTTGATCGTCTTTTATTTCTTTCGGCGGAAGGGAAAAGAGAGACAAAAAATGTGTCGAGTTAAAATGACATTCGGAATCGGTTACGGGAGAGGGGGACATAGAGAGGGTGAGAGAAAGAGACATTCACTTCTGAGTGGAAGGTCAATGCGGCCGTTACCGGATTGCGCTCCCCCGCCATCTTGTCGCCCGCCTCGACAAATTAACGTCTTCTTTCATTAATGCGCGTTCTTGTCTTCCGTTTAATGCGTTTACACGCGTGAGCACGCATGAACGTATATAAATATAAATGCATCTATATGTTTTCACGCAAAAAGACCCTCGTAACTCGGCGATGAGCCTCGTATTCAATTTTAAGCTCGATATCGCCTCGATGGGGAAGCTGCCGGGAGGATATGGGGCGCGTGATCGCGGCCCTTTGCGACCCCGCGCATGCGCGGTCGTTGAGTTCGCCTCTAAAACTATCGCCGACTATAAAATAATCTTCACAGTGAGGCGGAAGATTTATGGCATAGATCCAAAGGGGTTAGGAAAGGACCATTTTAATTGTTCAATCCGTCTATTTCCATCAATTTATACTTTTTATTCACACAAAAGGATCAATCAATATACTTGGTATCAGCCATCAAATGCAACAACAGCACCTTATTATGAATTAAATCATTCTAAGGAGGAGCTCGGGTAATTGATTTAATGAGGGCCGATGGGGGAGCAGAAATATAGCCCAGGCCATTTTCTTTTTCTAACTGATTTCCACGCTGAGGAAAGATCAATAAATCAGTGAAAATACAAAGGCTGAATGCCCAAGTTAATTCCCCGGAAGATGACTCGGTATTTCATGAGTAATATCTGAGATGTCATAAAAAATTACCAGATAATCGAGAAGTAACGTATAAACTCCCAAGGACGTGGGCCCAGTGTACGATCAAGTTAAGGGGCATGAGTTGTGGTAATGTGCGGTGATAAACAGTGGAGTTAGGAAGATCTGTTTTGAAAAAAATGCATGCTATTCAGAAGTGGGGCATGGAACTTAAAAGGGAGAGGAGAACTTGCGCCATACTGAGAAGTAGATCTTAAGAACGAGGTCGGTGCAGCGGAAGAGAGCAACGTAACGGTTGCCGGGGAGCGAAGAAATTAATAACACGACTACAGTGAGATTATCTAAGGAATTATGGAGGCTGTTTTCAGAGATGAGAATAGACAAGAAAATGCCAGATATTCTCTATTAAGGTCGACGATTGAAGAGGGTATTTCCAGGATACGAGTATGTTGTCGGAAAACAGGAAAATGTGGGCAAGATAAGAGTATTAGAGTTGGAAAGAAACTTATGCCGAGAGGGAAATGGTAGCAGAGTAGGGTGTTCTCATTGAACGGACTGAGCGGAGTCCGTCTCGTAGGGAAAGGAATAATGGCGGTCGGGTGGCAGGGTGGGTGTCTACCACTTGATGACCTTTTAAAGGGCAGATTCTGAGTGCCCGAAGAAATGAAGCACACCCGCAATATAGCAATGCAAATGTACAAGAAGGCGGACCGAAGAAATTGCATCAACTCTAAGAGGGATCAGCATCACATGTTCAATTGGAAGGCTTTAAGGACGGAGAGGAAAAGCCTTGGTGGAGAGAAGGATAGAAGGGCAAAGCGATTTTAGAGCTGGCAGATCCTGCACGGATACTAAATTTTGTTTAAATCCGCGAAGAACTTGAAAATGAATTTGGTATTTATGCAAGGTCTGCCCTAAGTAGTAGGATTGAGTCGATTAAAAAAACATTTTTGATCTATTGAATTGATAAATTCACTCAAAAGTCTTCGAAGTAGCACCCTTGTGCGTCCACACAACGCTGCCAGAGGGTTTTTCAAGCCTCGGACGCCTTCTCTAAGGCGGCGCCCGGAATGCTGCTAAGCTCTCTCGCCACGGCCTGTTGTAATGCTTCCCACCGAGCCGAGGAGGCACTCAGTCACACAGTCGAGAAGCTCTTGGCAGATCCGTGTGCGAGTTTCCTTTCGTTCGTCCGCGAGCGATCGCGGCACCAACTTGTCACACACCTTTCTCATGCCCATTTATTCGCTCACGAGTCCATGGACACCATTTTTAGGGTGCCAAGTTCATCATAAACCATGGGAACACTTAATCTGCGATCCATGTCCAAATAAGCCTTCACTCTTCCATGATTTTTGTCACTTTCTGAGGGCGAAGGGCTTTCTGAAAGCTCGGCGTCCTCAACATCTTATCTTAACTCCAGAAACAACTTGTGCCATTCAAAGACACTTGATCTACCCATGGCGTTATCACCATGAGCCGCATTGGGCATGTCATCAGTCTCTTTCCCAGTTTTGCCCCGTGTCACGCAAAATTCGATGGATGGCGTAGCGCTGTTCCAATCACCGTTTCATGACGGAGCGTAACGAGGTCACGTCTTAGAGGTTTCGCAAACGAACGATCCGCACTCCGCAAAGGCTAGGAGCCAACTGCCACCGGCTCCCAGCCTTTCCTGAGACTCCGCTCCCTTAAAGCCAGCCAGAGAAACCGCCGCCTCTCCGTCCGTCTATGCGGGAAAAAATAAATCCTACTACCTTTGGGTTAGCCCTAGTACATTTAAAGGATGTTTATTAAACCGTACCAAGAGTTAAAATGATGGACACATTGGGTTAGACAGGAATTAATAAAAGTTTCACAAGCCATTAAAAGTTTGAATAATGACATAAAGTCTGGTGTGTAGTTGGAAAGGAATATATTCTCGGAATTTGTAATGACAAAAGGTTTATTACGAGTATACTCCGTCTCCTCTCACCAAATTTATTTTAATTTTTATTACTTGGTAGTCTACCGCTTAAGTTACGTTTTGGATGGGCACGCAAACTGAATAGGCCCACATTTCTTAGCAATGTTTCAAAAGCCACCACCTTCTATACTGTGATGAACCCATCTTTCCCATGCTTCCTCCTTTTTTCTGTCCAAGACACCTCTCCTACTTCCACCACTTCCTCACTTGTCCAACGCTCTACCTTCTACGTCTATTACAATCCTCAGTGTTCAATCGTCTATCAGAATGCACTGCATTCACATTTCCTACCTTGTTTCCATTTCTCCCAACAACCCTCACTCCTCCCCCCTTCATCGTGACTAGCACTTCTTCGTCTGCTTTCCCAATCGTGCATTTCATCTTTCCTATCCTTCCCCAGACCCATAATTGCAAAGCCTACAACCTACTCCTATCACCTTGCTTCAACGACCCAATTTTCCAGGCCACACAAAACCACACTCCATTCTGAAATTTTCATTTGTGTTTTCTCAACATCCATATTCAACGTTGAATAAACTTTAATTAATTTATTATTAATATTTAATCTTCTTTAGTTTAACTGTTAATTAGTTCGTTTAAATAAACATACTTTGTAACTTCCACACAATGTCCACACAATTGTGTGGAAGTTACAAAGTATTTTCATTTAAACGAACATGAACCTCCACAAAGTTGAGCCCGAGACCATAGAATTCATGTTAATTAGTTATTATGGTTTAATTAGCACCTGAAGTAGTTGATGGATTCCAGGTTTGCGAGCATGTTGATGATTATTTTAATTAACCGTTCAGAGGCGATTCAGCCTTTATGACGGTTCGATATGGTGTTTATTTATTTATTTATTCAGTATTAGTCCGAAAACAGCACGTTTTGGCCTTTACATCGAACTATTAACAACAATAACAATGGTCACATTTACAAACACCCAAGCCCTAGATGGAGGGAAACTCACCCAGGCGGGAATCGAACCCGCGACCCTTGGAATGGCAGACGAGGACGTTACCCCGCCGCCACCGGGGTCGGCAGTTCGATTCGATACAAATTGATTGAATTAGAGGTATTTCATTCAATATAAATCGATCGTTTAATGAGATTCAGCTCTTCAGTGAATCTTGGTCCCGAACAAGATATCGATACATCATGTCTATCGACGTATCAGTCCGCAGGGTTTGACCTAGATGCCGCTGATTCATTCATCCGTTCTGGTCGCAGTCCTATTTCTGCTCGACGTGCCGCGTAGCCTAGTCCATTTTGGACTCTGATTCACTCTCAGAGCACTCGCTCACTGGGGTGAGTGATTACCCTCTCTGCTCGGGCGGGATTCGAACCCGCGGCATTTTGCCATCCGCATTCTCCATCCGTTCGACGGCATCCATCCAGATTTCACGTTGAAATATCTTTTTTCCCTCTGAAAAGAGTAATTTTCTCAGATTTGCGACCTAATGGACGTGCTCTATTAATGGGCAACCTAGATTAATCCCATTGCAAAACTTCACATTCGAAAGAAAAACACGCCTAGGAAGTTAGCCAATCCTTTCGTCGGTTTAAAAATACCGTAACCAAACCTTTATTCTCTCTCAAAGGGATCATTAAAAAAAATTCAGTCGTTATTTCTGACAGTATTCAAAGCAGCAAAGGATATGCAGGTCGAATGTAGTTAATGACGCATGTAAAAAAACAGGCCAGAGAGTTAATACCTCTGGATGATAGTAATTAGACTGTAAGACTATGACGTTCGTGTTGATTCCAATACCTTTCGTCTCGCTGCTAACTCTCCCTGCGAAGGTTGCCTTTCGTTATCTCTTCCGTTTAAGGCACCGCTAAGCAATCAAACTTAGTACGAAGAATTAGTTATGAGTATTAAAAGCACATAAAACTGTACGGTGATTGTCCATGAGATTTCCACTGCTCAATTAAATATCCCTTATGGTCATGAACATGAGTGGGTAGACTATTGAGAACACGTGTTGAATGGGGGAGAGATAAAAAATACCAGTATTGGTTTCTAAAGGGCAGTTTTGTTTCATTCCGGCACAAATGCCCTTTGTTTAAAATGGGCATTACCGTAGGTAGTATAACTACCCATCGCTAAAGTGCGCTGAAACATATATGGGTTGTCCACAAAAAACGCAACCCGCGTCAGTTGTCTGTGGGCCGTTACAGTGTGCTGATCACTATAAAGTTTCTTTTCAAACACCGTTGATGGGGAGCACATATCGGGACAATATGCGGTTACATTTGAAAGAAACTCGGCTTCATCAAACGGGTGGTGGGGAAATATAATGAGAAAGTTAAATAGAGGTGTTATGTTGCTCTAGTTAGTTACCAAACATTTGGTATGTGCCGGTGGTATTTGGGATCCTTGGGAGAAAATTTGGCGAAAAGAATTAGATAAAGTCCAGAGAAAATCCGTCAGATTCGTTAAAAATAGTTATGATTAGAACACAAGTGTGACAGGTCTCTTAGGGGAATTAGGCTGGGAGCCACTTGAAATACGAAGAGAACAAGTGAGACTTAGACTTTTAGAAAGGTTCAGAACAAACGAGTCTAACGATGACACTAAAGGAATTATTGTGGCCCCACACTACTTAGGTAGATTATACCACAAAGATAAAATAAGGGAGATAGATTCTAGTACAGATAGATACAAACACTCATTATTTTCGTGAACAATCAGAAAGCATAATAGTAAGAAACCGAAGTTATTTTAGAAATATTAAAAAAATTTCATTTACAAGTCGGTACAAAATTAAACATTGCAAAGATATCAGGTACATTTTTAGGTGCTTGTGTATGTTAGTTGATAGTTTGAGTGTTTGCATGTGCGTGGGGTTCAAGGGTTTTTGCAAAAATGTATACCATGTTTTGTTTTCGGACTATAATAAATTTGTGAATTTTGCATGCGTTTTTTTTCTTTTCTTAATTACGGGTGGTGCCCTAGCACCCCCTGCCACACGCCCTTGCGGTTGCTGGCGGGGTATTTACTATAATTTGAGGTAAATAAATACAAAATCGCCCTGTAATTTAACAACCAACCCGTCCACCTTTGCGCCCCTCCTGCCTCTCTTCATTTCCCCCAATCGTCTCCCTTCACGAAATCTCCACTCTCGACATTACCGTCGGTCAAGTTTTCGAGCCGAGCGCTCCCCATCCAAGTTGTCACTAATTTTAATGAAGATCCCTATGGATCCATCCCTCTTGGTTAAAGCTTCTTCACCTGAAGCCATTCCTCACCTGGCGTTCTGACTACTTTGCCAACCTTCGTCTAAAACACTTCGTAGGGATAACTTCGTGAACTGTTCTGCCGTGGTTTTTTTGTCTTTACTTCCTTTGGCCCCACGATCTTTACGTTGATCTTATCCTTTCTATTCCTGGGGAGTCTCAATACTTTAATTTTCCTATGATCGAATGTCATATCTTACCGTTTCCACTAATTCTGTAATGCGCCTAGCCGTGATTGCAATAAATATAAAAATATATTCATTTATTAGGACTGCGAACCCAAGGCTGTAATCCTCCACTCCACCACAAATTGCTGGGTTAGATATATCCCCCTGGAGTGGCTGGGCTCCAGGGGGAGATTACTTCATTTCCTGAAAAAACCTTAAGATTCTTTGGCTGCTAAAAATCAAGAGATGGCTTTGAATTTTACTGAGAAATGTTTTAACAAATGACAAACGTATTCGAACAAAGGCGTCATTTTCCCCTTACACTACGAGAGGAGAAATTCGAAAACGCCGGGTGTGTTCATGAACATCGAAAATCGAATACCTCCCCATTCCAGACGACCGCCCCACCGCCTTGGGAGAAAAAAAAGGCGAGCACTCGGCAAAAATGGCGGTTTCATCGGATTTCCGCGATGTTTACGCGCGCAGGCGTGACGTCATGTCAGCGGTTGAAAGGAAGAAAGGGGCTTGTTTACGCGCGCGTGTTTGCGGTCGCCTGGGTAACGTTCCCTTATTGTCAATAGTGGGCGGAAGCGCGTCGCGGCCCGCCGCGAATAGGGCCTCGGTGTTAATTCGCGCAGACGGTCTCGGAATAAACTTCCTCGTGCCATCCAAGGCCGTAGACGTCGTAAATATGGTTGCGCGTGTTTATCAAACGAAAGGATATATGCTGATGGAGGAATAGTTTCTACTCTCCATCTCCGACTGGAGTTGTTTAACCTTTCCGAATGTCGATTCACTCTTTCGGTATCCCCAAGAATAGTGCCCCCCCTTATCGCGTGCATTGGGCGCGGCGCCATGCGGGCCTCAAGGGCATGCGAAATCAAAGCGAGGGATTTTCGGTGAGGGAGTGAGGGGGCGGGGCGTTTCTGTTTATTTGGAGAGTTTGGAAGGAGCGACTGATTAGATTGGTATCGTCAGTCCGAAGAAGAGCGGGCGCATGGTGGCTGCGATCACTGCCTCCTGCCAAACACTCCCTCTCGTCCGTGGGGCGCTTTTTACACTCAAGTTGAACGACCCCCGCTTCAATAAATCCTCAACAATGTCCCCAAGGCATAAATCTACTTCTACATTTACTAAATACCCCGCTAGCCGCCGAAAGGGCGTGTGGCGGGGGGTGTTAGGGCACCACCCGTAATTGAGAAAAAAAAACATAAAAACTACCGTTTAACATATACATGTACCTGATATCTTTGCAATGTTTAATTTTGTACCGAATTGTAAATTAAATGTTTTTAATATTTCTAAAGTGACTTCGGTTTCTTACTATCATGATTTATGATTGTTCGGGGAAAGAATGAGTATTTGTATCTATCTGTACTAGAATCTATCTCCCTTATTTTTTCTTTGTGGTATGATCTACCTAGGTAGTGTGGGGCCATTATAATTCCTTTAGTTTCATCGTTAAACTCGTTTGTTCTGAAACTTTCAAAAAGTCTAAGTCTCGCTTGTTCTCTTCACATCTCAAGTAACTCCCAGCCTAAATCCCCTAAGAGACCTGAGCCAGTTGTTGGAATAGCGTTACGCCATGTATCGAATTTTGCGTGACACTGGGCAAAACCGGGAAAGAGACTAATGACATGCTCAAAGCAGCTCATGGTGATAACGCCATGGTTTGATCGTGTGTTTTTCGAGTAGCACAAGTTGTTTCGGGAGGTTGGAGAAGATGTTGAAGAGACGCCGTTCGTCCAGGACGCCCTTCGACCACATGAAGTGATAAAAATCTTGAAATTGTGATGGCTTTGTTGAACAGGGGTCATAAATTGTTTGCATGGTTTCTGATGAACTTGGCATCCCTAAAAGTGATGTGCATCGACTTGTGGCCAAAAACATGGGCATGATAAAGGTGTGTGCAAAGTTGGTGTCGTGAGTGCTCTCGGACGAACAAAAGGAAACTCGGACGCGGATCTGCCGAGAGCCTCTCACCCATGTGAGTGAGGATCCAAATTTCCTAGACATTGGTGGCTGACTTCAGACTTCCAGACTAACCAGACTTCTTCCTCTTCCCCCGCCGCCGCAAATCCGTGCTGAAAGGACGTTACCACGGCTCGGACGAAGCGTTACAAAAGACCGTGACGAGAGAGCTTAGCAGCATTCCGGGCGCCGCTTTCCAGAATGCATACGAGGCGTGGAAAACCCTCTGTCAGAGGTGTGTGATCTTCGAATAATTTTGAGTGAATGCGTCAATTCTGGTTAAAAATAATTTTTAATCGACTCAGCCCTACTACTTTTGGGACAGACCTTATAGACGTCCGCTAAAGCCTGAAGCAGTCAAACCCTATTCATTCTAAAAACCAAATTCCGTTGATTCGAAATATGTGGTTACAAAGCCCTCATTTCTTTCAGTGGAGCATGAGTGAACATCGGGAGTGTAAAATCAACATTCATGGAGACTTTTAAGTGGCAGCCAAACAAAATAATCCGAGAAAACCTGATGTTTTTTTTAACATTGACTCATAGGAACACTCCTTTGAAGTGTGAATAACCTCGCACTTTCCCTCGCATTAAGTGAACCCTGTTCCACGACGCGTTCCCTCCTCGGCCATCGCTGACACGATCAAGGGTCGTGACCCTGTGTCGCCGAGGCGCCTCATACGAGGACGATTCGGAAAGTAAGGTCTCCTATTTTTTTCATGAAAAATCAAATCTATTCTCAACTTTGTGTACATCGTAGGAAAGGCTGAGCATTTAGCTATTTTCCTACATAGTTGCCTTGACGATCAATCACTTTTTGCATCCTTTTAACCAGCTTTTTAATACCAGCGTCGCTCGTTTTCTCGTATAAATGGAGCTAATTTAAAATGTGGTGAGGCGTTCGCTTATTTTTCACGCACACCTTACATAAATCGATTTGCGCTTCCTTGTAGTCACTTTTTTACACACGTACTTCACGCCTTCGCGATGCATGATCCATAAACGGAAGTCTGTGAAAAAAAAGAGACGTATTCCGTTCCCATCCCACGGCTGGTGGAATATCGTATCGTCGACGCCGTGGATCAATGGGAGTGGGCGGCCGAAATGAAGATCACAGAGGCCGGCTCTTGCAACTGCTCGCTCTCGCATCGAGTCCGTGACATGGCGATTCGATGCGGGACCGAGAGAGTGAAAGGGAGGATTAGTTAGTTAGTTACAGCAGCAGCAGCAACGGGGATCGGGGGCGTCTTTTGATGGCTGATCTGTTTGTGTGCGAGCTCTCTCCTTTGAGAGGGATGAAGCCTTACACCCCCTTCCCCCGCCTCAACAAGTACCCTTAAATACCCCCGCGCCATCTCCCCCTTCCCCCCGTTCCCCCCTTCCCCCGCCATGGCCCGACGCCAAATTCCCGCCACGAGAACAGAGAGGGTCCCCCACTCTCACTCACTTGCCCGCTCCTCGGCCTTCCTTTGTTGCTATTGCTCTTTTTTTTCCTTCTCTCTAGTCCTTGCCACAACATCTCCTCTTCCATCCGGCAGCCTTTTACATCCTTGAGGAACAGAAGCCTACGTCTGTCTTCGTGAGTGAGAATGTATATCGTACGTGTCCATTCACTCTAGGTTAATTACATGGAGTTGGCTCAACACTAGGCTGTTTTATTAACAGCAGCCATACGGGTCCAGATAGATAGAGAGATATTGGCCTTTATTTGGGCGAAATTGAGACCTAATGGTCTCTTCTTCCATTTAACCCGTCGTCGTATACATACTATACGAGGCATAAAATTTATAATTACGTGCATATATACACATAAATACATATAGGCAGGCATGAATTCATTATGCACAGATTGGCACATCGAAAAGGAAAGGGGAAAAATATATATACATCCATATATACATACATATACATATATAAATTAAGGATACACCTACACATACACACATACTCAAAGTAAATGGCAGTGAAGAAAGAGAACAATAAAATAGGGAAAGTCCAAGGAAAGAATGAGGTTTGTGGGCAAAGCTATGGAGAGCATGGCATTTCTCACCTAGTAAAAACCCACGCAGGAAAACACCCATGAAGAGAAGGGGGGCGTGCAAAACCTGCGAAAACCCAGATAAGTGTTCGATTGACTGACTCTTAGACTAGGCACCGTTGCACTCCCACAAGTCCAGAACAACAGGACCCAGCGCAATATCCTCTCCTTCAAAACAAGCCCTGCTTCGTTTCCGCGAACTTCCCCCTTCCCTCCTCCGCCCTCTCCAGCCCCTCCCCACTGCTCATCCCCCTCCCTTCCTTACTTCCTCCTCTCCATGCATCGCAGTCTTTCTCCGTCGACACTCTCTGCGTGTGCCCCGCATCCACTTTTGCCTGACTTCTTGGAATTCCTTCCAATAACCTTCGTCCTCTTCTAACGAGCTCAAAACTCCTTCGTCTGCCTCACTCCTTCCGAACTTTTCCTCCTTTTTCCAATGCCCACCTCTGCGCTCATTCTCCTTTCTCCAACGACCCAGGTTTTCGAGCTGTACGACACTTGGGTGGTCATGATTATAAACTGCCTGCTTTTTTTCCTTGTTCTTTTGGGCGGAAATATTAAAATATAAAATAAACATACACTCCCGAAGAAAGTTGAAAAAAATTAGTCCCCTTATCAGAGTGAATGATCTTTTATGCCGAAAAATATTTCTCTGTGATGGCAATCCCTATTCGACGAAAAAACTCGGTGTTTGAGCAATTCATTTATACGAATTAGATTTGAATTCTATAAAATAACAGGAATCGGTGAGTGAGTTCTTCGGATTCTTCCCATGAGTCAAATTTAGTAGTTTCAGGCGTGATGTGGTGGAATTCGAACACAATAAAGATCGGATAGTAACAATTTTACAGGAGGTAAGATTTATTGTATGATCTAATTATCTATTTATTTATTTTTTATTAATTTTTTTATTTATATAAATCCTGCAAGCCACCGTAAGGGTGTGTAGCAGAGGGTAAATACATTTCAGAATATTTTTACTCGAACATGGCCCTGATGTATTGATCGGTTTCGATGTATTACATCAGGTACCAAAATGAAGTCAAGTACCGTCCCATATACATTTTTACATCCCGGGAGGAGGGAAGGGAGAGAGAATGGAAAGGTTTGCCAACCAAACAATAGGATTCGACGCACAAAATTTTTCCGGGACGCAAAAATCTATGCAATATTCAAAACCGGGATGCAAAAATGTATATAAGACGGCACTTGACTTAATTTTGTTACCCGAAGATGCTGTAATACATCGAAACTCGGTCGTACAATAAAACGCATCAAGTGGAAAATTGCTGCCATCCGCTCTTAATTCGACTGAGTCTTTGGCGCACCGCAAAATCATCATTTTGTGTCGGCACTATGGAGAGACATGGCAAAAGACCAAAAGGCGGAATATAATCTGAGTGAATAATAGCTCTGCAGTCACTAAGTAAGGATTCGCGCGAGATAAGAGACATGCTATATATTGCATGCACTCTCCCTTTCAGCTACATTTACATAATACCCCGCAAGCCGCCGCAAGCGGCGACTATGGGCCTTGGCTTCTCCCAAGTTAAAATATTTATCTTTTCCTAAATAATTCATGGTATCTTCGACCTTCTGAAATATTTATGACCCAACGGAGAGAAAAAACATGTGTCCTTCCGCGGCTGATTGTTTGATGGCACTCAGAACACAACACAAAATGGCTGCCGCCTGCCTGCGGATAAGTTACGAGGGTCATCCGGAAAGTAGTACCCGTTAGTGAAATAAAAAGACAAAAGTAAATATTAATAAACATAAAAAATTTTATTTGAAAGAGGATACTTTAAACTACTTCTCAACATAATCTCCAAGCAAATTAAGGCATTTGTCATAACGTGTGACAAGTTTCTGTATTCCTGCTGCATAATCCTTCGCCGCCAGCTCATTGAGATACGCGAGGGACCCATCTTGCACAAATTTTTGCATAATGCAGATGGTGTTTAACAATTTCATGAACAATTGTTCGAGAAACATTGGGAAAATGCTCACAGATGTCATCAATTGTGACGCGCCGATCGTTCCTCACGAATTCGTCAACTGAGCTCACCAGTTGGTCTGTAATGACAGACGGTCTCTCCGAACGCTCATCGTCGTGTGTGTTCCCCCTCCCCATGTTGAAGTTGCGACACCACCGCCGAACAGACGACTCGTCCATTACATTGTCTCCATACACCTCCTTTAATTGGCGATGAATATCACATGGGCGAAAGTTTCTTGCATTGAGGAATTTAATCACTGCCCTCACTTCACAACTGGCGGCGTTCTCAATTTTTTTAAACATTGTAAACAATCACAGAAACAACACAGGCAATGCTAGCGTCACGCAACTTGGCTCAGAGAAGGCAGACAAGCCACTGAAGCTATCTGACCTCGTCCAGCGGCTACTCGCGTCGTCAGCACTTCATGCGGCACGAACGGGTACTACTTTCCGGATGACCCTCGTATTTCTGTTTTCACTGACCATTTTCGATTCTTGAATACCAAAATATCTGGATGTCCTTTGTTTTTAGTTGTTTTATAATACGCCATTATCTTGAGTAATCTCCGAGGAAGCAATGCTAATATTTATCAAGATACATCAACAGGAGTGTTTACGGAAGCGACCTACTTATGTATTCCAACACACATTAGCGTAAAATTGAGGAATAACTCCATTAAACTGTTTAATTAACTTTCTGTTCTCATGATCGATGTATGAATAATTTGGTGTCTCACATTTTAATTTTATGACAATAAATAAATAATGTTGATAATGTTATTTGCTTCGGAATGGGAGAGAACAGGAAGTGGCCTACGATCGTCAAGTTGGAAACGGTGTGCCTGAAACGTGTGTTTATACGGTTCTATGGGCAATCCCTCGCAGACTTATTTATTCATTTATTTCATTTGTTAATCGAATGAGACTGATATTTATATTCCCTTCTTTCACCTCACCCATAAGCATTGCATTGAAGACAATTACATACACCCATGCCCTAAATGAAGGAAAACCCATCTAGGCGGGAATCGAACCCGCGACCTGTGGGGATTGGTAGGTGAGGACGTTACCCCGTCGCCACCGGGGCTGAGCTGATGACCAATGGCAAGTGCGAAAATAAAGAGTCGGAAGAGCTGCAGCAACATCTACCATTGTGCCATGCCTTGTGGAAACAAATTCCTAATTTTTTTGTTTTGTTGTCTCCGTCGTAACTTTATGGAATTTGCATTTTATATTGAAATGAAATGAAATTATTGACTTTGTAATTCCACGTACTTTATTAAAAAAACACAACCCAGGTTTCGAAGTTGAACGTCGTCGTTGAACGGTGGTCCTCATAGAAGCAAACTTGGTATATACAGGGTTCGTCCGGAAAATAAGTGTACTGATTTTTTCCCGCCGCTCCAGGCGCGCCCAGCACCGCTCTGACGGGCTGCGATTGGAGGGGGGTATGTTGGCAAGCGACGCTGAAAAAGGCAGTCGGCTCTGAGCTGTGGTGTAGTGAGGAGCTCTGTTAACGCGAACCTCCACGCTCGACCCACGTCACGGAACGCGATGCCGAAGTTTTTGGAGCAGCGTTATTCCATCAAATTTGCGGTAAAGCTTGGGAAATCGTCTACCGAAACTGTCGGTATGATTAACCAGGCTTACGGAGAGTCAGCCATGTCCAGAAACATGATCTTTCGGTGGCGCAAGATGTTCGTGGAGGGCAGAGGTCGACGACGAACCACGGCCTGGACGCCCATCAACGACACTCACCGACGAAAATGTGCGAAAAGTTCGCGATGTACTGAACTCTGATCGTCGTCTTAGTGTTCGGATGATAGCAGAGCAGTGTAATGTGCCAAAAACAATAGTGCACGAGATTATTAGGGAGCAATTACAGATGCGAAAAATTTGTGCAAAGTTGGTGCCGAAACTGCTCAGTGATGATCAAAGACTCAATCGCTTGGAAATCACGACACAACACTGCAAAAATGATCCACATTTTTTAGAGAACGTTGTTTCGGGTGACGAGACGTGGATCTTTGAGTACGACCCGGAGTCGAAGAGACAAAGTGCGGAGTGGCACACCCCATCATCACCCCGTCAAAAGAAAGCTCGCATGAGCAAATCTCGGATCAAGGCGATGCTCATTGTCTTTTTTGGCAAAAGGGGAGTCGTCCACTACGAATTTGTACCTGAACGACAAACTGTAAATGCTGCATTTTACGTCCAAGTGCTCGACAGGCTTCGAAAACGAGTCGCCCGCGTCTGGCCAGCGATCAAAAACGTCTGGCGGCTGCATCACGACAATGCGCCGTCTCACACCGCGCTTGACGTGTCGGACTTCTTGGGCAAGCACGGCGTGGCAACGCTGCCGCACCCGCCCTACAGCCCGGACTTGGCACCACCGGACTTCTTTCTGTTCCCGAAGATAAAGAGGAGTTTGAAAGGAACGCGATACGGGACTTTGGACGCCGTCAAAGAGGCCGTGACGACGTGTCTTCGAGAGGTTCCCGATGATGCCTTCGCGGGAGCGTTCCAGGAATGGAAACGCCGCTGGAACAAGTGTATCGACTCACAAGGGTCCTATTTTGAGGAATATTAGCTTAAGATATGTAAAAGTGTAATAAATTTTTTTTCCTGAGCTCAGTACACTTATTTTCCGGACGAACCCTGTACATATGCCTTCTGATTGGGGGATGGGGGAGAGGGAGGGATACAAAACTCCATTGGGCAAGTTCCTCCTTGCAAAGAACCCATTTCAAAAGTTCTGACTGCATCGAGCCTTTGACCTATATTTTCAAAATGAAGAATTTTAGTCTCAAAGTCACTGTTGGGATCATTCTCGATTATGACGACGTTCAACGCCGAAACCTGGGTCGTATTTTTAAATGAAGTGTGTGGAATCACAAAGTCAATAATTTTATTTCATTTCAATATGTTATGCAAATTTCATAAAGTTACGCCGGAGACAACAAATATTTTAAGTGCGCCGGTAACGCAGTTAAGGCAAGCCCAAGTTCCCTGAATTTCCTCGACCTATCCATTTGCAAAGACAAAGACGGGTTACAGTACTCCATTTTTCGCAAGGAAATGTATACCAGACAATTAATCAATTCCTCTTCAAGGAATTGCTTCGCTCAAAAGCAGGATGAGAACACTCGGCGCGAGTCGGGAAGAAAAGGGGCGTGCTGCTTGCTAGTCAAGGTGGCTCGTCTGACGCCACGCCGAGATGCCTTCGCATCCAAATCATCGAATGTTTTAATGGCCCGATCACCGCTGACGCCACGATGACGACGGCGAGTCGATGAATGGTGTACACTTCCGAATCGACACAATGGTGCTCGCAGGGAATGGTTCTTGAGAGGACTACCCGCAATTCATTAGAACGGGGCACAGATTGGACGCCTGCTGCATCCAGTCCTGTATGCCTTTTCGCACCGCGGGAATCATTTGATCTCTGTCATAGTTATTCGTGATGGCGTCTTTAAAGGGATTATTTTTTAAATAATGATGTTCCGTTCAATGTAGTTGATGTCCAGTCCAGGACCAGTGACTCAGCACTGTTTCACTGCTAAGCTCTCAACTTACCACCAAAATAAATTAATATTATGAATTCCTACTTAAGATTAAGCCCTTCATCCCTGCCTCCCCTCGTTCCGCAAAGTATGCATTCGCAATCTTTTCCTTCCCCTACATCGCTTGCTCTCCCCGTCACTGCCACTGTCCACTCACTGCCCACAACTCTCCGAGAGATATCATTCTCTCTCATTATCCAATTCATTTGTCCTGCATGACTCGGCATCCGTAATGGTCTTATATCCGCTTGCCCTGCCTCCTTCAATGCTCTTCCAACAACCTTCTCTCCTCTCATACCTTGCTTAGAAATTCTTTGATTCTTTTCCTTTCTGTCCATTTTACCTACAGGTATATTCAATTATTCTATATCCCCTACTCATATCTCAAGTTTATTCAGCCTGTTCTTCTTCTTTTCCTCATCAGACCAAGTTTCAGTACCGTGCAAAACTACATTTCATATCAATTTTCAACGATTTCTTTTTTTTTTAATCCTTGCTCACTAAATTAATGTCATTAACTTCCTCCTCTTTGCAAACGTTTCTTCACCTTACGAAAATCTTAATTCAATCACATCGCCTCCTTCTGCTAATTCAACTCTTTAAATTATATCCCCTAAGGTTGAATAACTGATCGAAGCACTTTTCCACTTGATAACATTTTTTTTATTTTACCACCGGGTTTCGATGTTCTACACCATCATCATCATCCGGTCGTAAAATAAAAGAATTTTATCAAGTGGAAAAGTGCTTCGATAAGTTATTCATTATATTCGACTTCCACCACATCACGCCGGAAGTTACTCGATTTCCCCTAAGGTTCTTTAACCAGTTCCGTCTGTTCTTGGCTGTTGATGTGAACGGACGTGTCTGAGCGAGCTCTGGCTTAAATCTTCCCCACCCACCTGCCCTTTACCATTGATTCAATTGTGTAGTGGCTGTGACCGACTAGTGGCTGTTCAGCAGCTGTAGCGATAAGTGTTTTACATTTTATTGTATTAGTACAGGTATTAATACGATGGGGGTAATATTCTTGTACAGAGTATCGTGCTTATAGGCAATCAGTAATATCCAACGAAATTCTCACCTCTTAGCAAATCGAAAACATATAAGTGATATTTTTTATTAGCATAAAAGTGGACTTAGAAACTATCAGTTAATATAACTAAAAGTAAATATAATTCCGTTAATGTGTTCATACGTACAGGGTGCGTTCCAACGGTAATGCGATTGAATTTCCCGCGCCGCTCCCATTGGTTGGAGGGGAATCAAACTTCCTGTTGTACCTGGGGGGGGGGGGACGCTAAGCTTTGCCGCGAAACCGGTCTCAGTGCTCTCCAAGCTGTGGAAGCGGCAGGACGTTAGTTATTGTAAACCTCTGCACGCCGACCGTGCCGCAAAAAATAGAATCGACAATCGAGCAACGTTTCGCGATTGCTACGTTTTGTGCTAAACTAAAAAAAAATCTCTTGAGGAGACTAACGAAATGAGTTTTGAGGCTTACGGGAACTCTGCTCTGTCCTGTACACCAAGTTTCCTTCTATGAGGACCACCTGATGATGACGGTAAACTTTGAAACCTCGGTCATGTTTTTAAATAAAATATGTGGAATTACAAAGTCAATAATTTCATTTCATTTCGAATTCATAAATGACGGAAATACGCAAGTCGGTGGATGAAATCATGTGTTGAAGTTGCTACCATCTTTAATCGGTGAAGTAAAAGATGTGGTATTTCTGACCCCTTTGCGCTGCCGTAGGAGAGGCATCATGGAAGCACGATTGACAGGATTAACTTACAGGTATCGATTTAAGTATCGATTGATCGAATGGTGGACCCAAAAAGTCACTTTTCCCGGGAACGATTGAGAACCGGAATTAACTGCTAATGGTGGCGACGGGAAATTATATTTCGTGTAAGGTAATTTAGTTCGTCATCATTATATTTACTTGTTTTATTATTCTCTTGTGAACAAATATTCTGGCAAAAATTCAAGAGAGGTAACGCGTTTCCTCGAATGAGGTTACCTTGCCGGGATAGGGAAACCTTCCCCAGATATCTCCGAAGCATTTTACTTCGTCACGATATCATAAACAGTTGATTGGGGTACCCGAAGAATCGAACTATTTCGAAATATAAATCCCAGTGCGTACACTTTCGATAATAGCGGCTCTTCGATTGCACTCCGCACTTTTACGTAACATCTGGACCATTTTGAGGTTATTACTGTTTACTAGATGCATATAGATTTCAAGAACTCCAACCGAGACATCCAGGGGAACTGCGATATAGCGGGAAATACAAATTGAAATTTTTCCGGATTTAAGCGCCGTATGCATATATTACATATGCCGTAATGTATGCAAGCTGTCGTCAAAATCATTTCCACAAGTTCAGTCATTTAAAGTCTCCATTAGTTGATGATGTGGAACGTCCCTACAGGCTTATTAAAAAAAAAGAGAGGAACACACGATCTGTGATTAATTCCTGAGTCCCCCACGATTATATTGCGGCCCAGAGGAATCATCCCAATCGTCCTCCGTAATTACGAATCGCCAATTTTCTCCGGAAAAAACGATGCCTCAGACCTATCCGTTTTAATGCCCATCCCTACAGGCTTGAGTGCATCGCCTTGTCTTCTGTAGCAAAATGAAGTTTTCAAGTTGTGCTCTCCATGCTTTCAGATATTCAACCTGCTTCGGAGTGCTCCCTACCAAAAGCCCTCGGATATTTTATTCACGCTGTTCTCCCTCCCGCAGCGGCTATTAATAAATCAAGTGTGTTTGTGTTCAAGGGTGTGAGCATTACTTATCCCGGTTGAAGAACGCAAAAAAAAATCACCACGCGAGCCCTGGAGGAGTGATGCAACAATTACGATGCGGCGGGAGGCACGCCATACCACGTGACTGGTCTCGTATTCATCTCGCGTCACGGGTTGCGTCATTGTCGTCGTCTGCAGTACTGTAATATGCGCAATGATTCGTTTGTCCCCACCCCCACCTCCGCCTGGGTTATTTCTCATCCCGTCGGAATGCGGAGTCTCCTGTTTTCCCGGCTCGGCTCGGCGGGGAGGAGGCTTTCCTGCTCCCGTTGGGGCGAATGGGCGATTTTTGTACGGAAGACGTTCCAACAACCCCCGCTGCTTCCCCCCCCACCTGCCCGCCCCCCTCCGCCGCCGCCGCCAGCTCCCAATCGCCCGCCTCCGTGAGGAATTTGGCCAATCGCCATCTCGCGGTGCTGAGTTCTAGATCGCCAACCCGTCTTCGATCGTACCCTAGAGCGATCCGCTGAAAAGGTGAATTTTCAAATGCGACTTATTTTTTAAATTTATGATTTCGCTGACGGAAATATATGTACATCACAAGGGAAAAAACAAATGTTCTTCCTAGAATATCCTCGTTTATAAAAAATATTCGATTGAAATACGGGCTAGCTTACAGATTTAATTACGTACAATCCGACAAATAATTCGTAGATACGTGCCGAAGAGATATTTTGAAATCTGGCACACCAACGAATACTGGAAAAAAACTATATTTTTTGGAATGGGGGATGTTTCACCAATCCATTGATAGGATTGCACTTTTGTTTCGATGGCATATCCATAAACCCATGAGTCATCACCTGTTTTGATCCCGGACAAGAAGGTTTCATCCTCTTCAACTCGATCAATCAGTTCCTGGCAGACTTGAACTCGAAGTTGTTTCTGATCTGCTGTTATCAGGCGGGGCACGGATTTGGCGGTGACTGGATGCATCCTCAATTATTCAGTCAGGATTTCATTTCAGATCACATTTCTCCACACCCATATTTCGAAAGCATCCAATCTGCACCCATCATCCTGCTTCTGTGACCATGTTTCCGCGCCGTAGGTCCCATAGCAACGTTATAACTAGCATTTTCTTAACAAACTTACTCGACGTCCCTGTTATATACCTCCTTGCGAAACCTTCTTTGGATAACCCAATTCTCCTTCTTATGTGTCCACTACTTTGACCATTTGTGTCAAAAAACTACCAAGTAAACTGTTTCCTTGTATCTAGTTTTTGCCCTCCTATTTTAGAGTTTAGATTAGCCTTCCTCTTTCTGGAACACCAAATAACCTTTACTTTATTTACATTTATTTTCATTCGATGTATATTGCTCTGAATTTCAATGTACTCAGCAATGCCTGCAACTGCATTACGTGCCTGACTGAAATACTAAAGCTTGATCATCAGTAAACCTAACTGATTTCTCCGCCTACTTTGGTTCATATCTTCCCATGCCTCTTTAATCATTTCCTCCACATATACGTCGCACATTGGAAGTGATAATGGACGGCCCTGCCTTACACCTCTTCCTAACACTGCCCATTCGGACTCCCCGTTCCCTACTTACACCTGAGCTTTCTGAGACATGTACGTGATGCGAATTAGCCTCCTGTCCCTCCAATCTATTCCTATATTCTTCAATATAAGCATTAGTTTTTCACAATTCACTCTATTAAACGCCTTTTCTAAATCTACGAAACAGGTAAATACGTTCTGATTGCATTTATATTCTTCTCGATTAGTGATCACATCACTGCTCTGGCATCACGCGTGCCTACCCCCTTCCTAGACCCAAACTGATCATCCCCTAAGTAATCATTTGCCCTACTCTCTATCCTTTCGTTGATGATCCTGGGAACCACTTTTGCTGCGTGCGAAATCAAACTTATTGTTCTCTAGTCCTCACATAATTTAGATTTCATCTTCTTTGGAAGAGGAATCCATTCTAATCTGATCAAGACTTCCGGCCAGATTCCTTTCTTGTAAATGCTACCAAATAACCCAAAGAAACTCTTTCTCCCATATTTTCCTAAAATTTTAAATAGTTCCAAGGGAATGTTGTTTGTCCACACTGCCTTATTTAATTTCATTCACATAATGCTCTTTCTGTCTCATCGTCGAGTATACCAGGGCCTAAGCAATCTTCCTCTACGTCACATCCTCTTTCTGTATCTAAACTTGCTGGCCTAAGTTAGTACAGGTCTTCTATATATTCTTTCCACCTGTCTTGGATATTTCCTGGTACTTCTATTATTTTAGCCAACGTATCTCTTACTGTTAACTCAGATTATTCCATCTAACCTCCCGATAGTGTGTTTAACTGCTAGTACGGCTCACCTATTTCCTTTGCAAACCCTCTATATCCTCGCACTGCATCTTCCAATATGCTTATTTTGCTTTATTTTTTACCTGTGTCAATTTATTTTTTAACTCTTTGTGCTCCTTCTACCTAACTCTGTGTTTTACATCTTCCATTTGCTTCTCTCATCTGTCATTCTTGTCAACTTATACGTGATCCATTGGTTTCCTTGTCCTTTTCTTATTTACAGTTCCTATAGTTTATTTTGCGGCTTCCGACATCCCTTTTTTGATATGTTTCAATTTTTCCTCGTGAGTACTCCACTCTTTTCCCTCATTCATGATTTTCTATACAGCCTGCTGATAATCCTTTCTTGTAAATCAAATTATTGCTTCTACATTCCATTTCCTAACCCGCCTCCCCTGCCTTATCTTTGTGAATCGGACGCTATACTTCATAACAACTAAACTGTGAGTCCCGCAGTTGCCATGACTCATTATCTCTTTGCTATGAATCATTTAAATACTGGTAATAATAATTGAGGTGGTTTCCCGTTGTCTTCCTCAATAGTGTATTTAACATGACACTACTAAATGGCCACCCCACTGGGGTCAGACGCCTTTGCATTCGCCTCACTGAGTAGCAGACGCTGCGCGGACTACTTTTCGTCTGGTGTCCAACCTTCGACCTATCTCGCAATCGGTGACCCTACCAGGAGCAATTGCGTATCATTGCTCCCGCCAGCACAGCTCTAGGGGCCATCGGAACGCACAACCCCTTCCAGCACGTCAAGATTTTAGTCCATGGGAGGAGAAGGTTATATGCACGACTTTAATTAACTTTTGGATCAAACATTCGCGGTTAATTGTATCTCGGAAGGAATGACACTAGTGCTGGATTATTCTGCGAGTGACAAGGACGACAAGTACTTAATGAGGGGATCGGTTGACACTCCAGTAGTCGCTTTATTCACTCGCACAATTCGACACGAAAACATAAGGAACCATCAAGCACCACAGTTTGAACTCCCCGGATGCCAGTAATCACTAAATATTCTAATTCCTGCTTGCCTAACACCCAATATTAACATCGGTTTTACGCATGCACGAATGAAACAGAAAATATTAAAGCTGTCGATCCGTAAGTACTTAAACAATGCCGTATGCGACCTCCAAAATCTACATAATACCATGCAACTCGTCGCAAGGACGTATGGCAGGGGGTGGTAGGTCACAAGCCATCTATATATATTTCCTCTTTTTCCTCATGCACCCCGCGATCCACCAAAAATCGCGCGGAAAGGGGGCAACCGAACAGCAATCATGCAACATGCCTACATATATTACGAGTTTTACATGGCTAGTAGCTATTTCTATGCCTAAACAAAGAGGGAAAGAACATATATTTAAAGAGGGCAGGCACATATGCAATGCAGACACTTATACCTGGTAATATTCTACACATTCCGGACGGTTAATTCACAAATACAATAGACTTTATCCACATTCGCCCACACCCCACCTGCCACAAGGGCGCACGTAGGGGGGCGTTTAAACGATATTCATCCATGAAAGCTATATATATATCCAGTCACATGTAATTATTATTATTATTATTAGGTAATCTACCGGTTAAGGCAGGTTTTTGGATGGACGCAGCTCCTAATAAATATTTTGTGACTCCTAGCAAAACACAACATCCTAGTCTACATCAGGTCCCTCTTCATCTCCGAGTGCTTTCTTCCTCCCTTCATCCCGTCCAACATCCCTATCCTGTTCCTTCCCTTTCCTCGCCCACCATACCAAGTACTTCCTCGTTTGTTTTCTTCTCGGTCCATTTCACCTGTTCCATCCTTCTCCACACCCACATTTCAAAAGCCTCCAATCTACGTCTATCCTTCTGCTTTAATGACCACGTTTCCGCGCCGTACATAGCTACGCTCCATATCAAAGTTTTTACGAGTGTTTTCTTAATATCCTTACTCAACGTCCCCGTCATCAACTCCCTCCTCCTTGTGAAAGCCTCTTTGCCTAGCGCAATTCTTCTCCTTACGTCCCTACTTCTTTGACCGCGTTGGTCCAAAACACTTCCGAGATACGTAAACTGCTCTACCTGCTCTAGTTTTTGCCCTCCTATTTTAATGGTTAGCTTAGCCTTTTTCTTTCTAGAAAATCACACACATGTAATATTGATTATATATGTAATAAAATATAGATTATATATGTGTGTGTATATATATATATATATATATATATATATATATATATATACAGTATATATATATGCTTTCGTAGACGTAACACGGAAGTGCCGAATAGTACAATACACAGTAACACACAATATAGAAACACAAAAAAAGAAGAACACTTAAACGTTATTTCTTGATATTTCGACGGAAACAATCCGTCTTCATCTGAAGATATAGAAGTATATATATATATATATATATATATATATATATATATATATATATATATATATATATATATATATATAATATCTTCGAAATGGAACGCTCTTCGGCGACACACAAATATTTCCTATTGGTCCCTTTACCTCTCCTTCCCCCACCTCTCCCCCGCACATCCTCTCCGCTCTTCCCCGAGAACGCCATTCTGAAGACGACAGCCGTGCTGTCGAAACGTAAAATAACAAATTGTGAGTGTCCTTTCTTTGTGTCTCTATATTCTAAAAATCTACATCTGTGTTTATATATATATATATATATATATATATATATATATATATATATATATATATATATATATATATATATATATATATATATATATATATATATATATATATAAATATAATCTCCCTCGTCCCACACGTCTTTGCTTCGGTTACGGTCGTTTTCAGTCCAAACATACACACTAACACACCGGTCGGGTCAGTCCCTCTTCGCAAATTGCCCGAGTTGACCCCTGACCGCCTCCTGCTGGGGGTGGGTGGGAATAGGAGGCGAGTGGAGGCAAAAGAAAAAAAATTAAGGAGAAGTGGTTCCCGGGGTGTGTGACCTCGTCACTTTTTCGTGCATCTCCGACAATTAACTCCTTTCATTCCATTAAGGGCTTCCTCGAAGACGTCTCCCGGCAACTCCGTCGCGAGGACGAGCGCAGCGGAAAACGCATTTCGACTTTTATGGAGCGTCCCAAGAGAAGGGAGGAGTCGCTCTCACACATGCGCTCTTAGACGGGCATCTGGCGATGGACCAGGGTCCATGCCAGCCAGGGCCGGAGGGCGGGGGATGGCTTCTCCCTCTCCACACTCTCTACCCACGTGAGGTCGAGGACAAGAACTGAATGTACATATTACGGACAGGATGCAGTCAAAGGCAGGACATGAATTCAAGGACATACAATTAGGATTCAATAGCATTAACATCCGCATAATACCCCGCAAGCCGCCGCAAGGGCGTGTGGCGGGGGATGTCAGGTCACCACCCGTAAAAGGAAACAAAACCACATTCAAGACAACACATATATACATGCAAACCTATACCCACAGTGGCGCATACAGTCATTCAAAAATGCTTTCATTTTACACGCATGCAAATACATATACTATCATCTAAAAAAGAATTGTACCTTGGGATGCAGGGAGAAATTTATCCAATAACGTGAAAAGTTGAATTTGAAAGACAAGAAGGCGAAATTCCACTACCATATGAACATGCAGCATAGAACGGTGTCCTCCCCAAGGAAACAGGTAGGGAATGTGACCCAACGCTACATTAAAACTGCAGTCATTGAACGCAGAATGAATCCAAACTCATGCATTTAATTTACCATCTCCACCTACATATCCAACCAGATTAACGTATAGCAGGGGGTGTTAGCTCACCCACGCGCCATGAGAGTGGTAGGTGTGTGTTTGTTTATTTCCCGCTGTTGTGGTCACGGCCGCGGGGCAGCGCAGCGCATCATGCCACACCAGAATGAATTTGCAGGGTAGGGGGTAGATGTACGAGATGATGTAGATGAAGAGAGATGAGAAGAGAGACTTCTCGTAGATGAAGATTATTCCAATCCAAAATTCAAAATCAAATCATGTATCTTAAAGGATTAATACGCAGTAAATACACTAGGTTTGCAATTGAGATGGAGAAACCTTGATTTTGTTGCAGAAAAACAATTAAAACATCTCCTTCATTGCCATAATACAATGGCCTCAAAGGCTCCGCCATTTCGCGTTATCTCTTCCAGTAGTTACATCAGAACCGTCAGCAAAGAATTTTACCATCTAATTGTCAAGTCCTTTGAAAATGTACATCTACTTGATACCCCGCAAGCGGCCGCAAGGGCGTGTGGCGGGGGGTGTTAGGGTACCATCTGTAATTAAGAAAAAACACATCGCATGCAAAAGCCACAAATTTATGCAGTTCGCAAACAAAACATGGTATACATTCATGCAAAAAACCTAACACCCAACACACATGCAAGCACACAAACTACCAACTTGAACACATGCACCAAGAAATATACCTGATACATTGATGTATTTTATTGATACAGTATTGTACAAGTATGCATAATTCAAAGAGTAAGTGAATCCAACAGAATGATTGAGTATGTAGAGCAGAGTGTTATCCACTTGGAAATGTCTCCTCAAACACCGGCGCTCCAGCCCTGAAAGCAAGCAAATATTTAAAAAACCAATCCCTTCTCTGTTGGTTCGACACATCCTCCAGACGAACGCATCAAGTCGTCGAAAAGTCGAATCACAGATGCATATGCGCAAAATGAGTACGACTACGATTCTCGATTCACTAAAACCTTATGAAATTTGCACACCAGCGCAGAAAAAGTTGGCTGCGAGCCAATATCCTGCCCTTCGGCTGATCATTCATGTCCACCCTTTGTAACCACTGGCCACGTGTGAGTAGCTAAAGCCCTCGAGTGACGTCTTGCTTTTAGTCGTCGATTGCTGACCAGGTGCATTAATCTGCAACAACATGTTTATCACTTCTGGTCAAAAATTTAACATTTCCATTCACAATTTTTGACCATTATTGTACAACCTCAACCTCTGCCCTGTAAAAAACCTATTCAAATACTTCACCAATTGTTTTCCCTTCCACGTGTGCGCGCGTGTTTGTGTGTGTGCGTGCGTACGTGGGCGTGTGCGTGGTTCTATGGTTACAGTATTTCTTTCCACATTTAAATCGATTTTCTGCAATAAAATTCCTTATTTAAATTAAAGACAGCCTGTGAACCACCCACATAGAGGTTGTCAGGGTAAGTGTAGATGAGAACGTAAAATCTTCTTTTGCAAAATAATTTTGAATCCGTGGAAATAGCATGGAAGTCATTAACTTAATACGCACACGCTGATCTGATTGCATCGTATTATGTGTATGTGCTATTTTGTTTACCGTAAAAAAACACCTCTACCTATGCTTACAACTCGTATAATCGTTTTGAATTTTGAAGTTTTCTTCAGGCAGAGCCTTTTTGCGGAAACACTATATTACACGAGTAATGGCCCCAGGGCCGGCTAACAAACGGGTCTTTCTCTCCAACCCGACATCATCTCGATGTGAACGGCGCTTGCGCTCATTCACCGCGACATTCGTTGCCTATCGTTACATAGTTCTACTCTACTGTTGTAAATGGGTTCGTGACTTCGTCTCCGGGGAATTCAAATCTGTGAAATGGCGACAGAGATAATAGTGGAGGAGAGAAGTCGGCAATGACATTTGCTCTTTCGCGTTGAGTTACACTCCAACCAGTAGTTGGGCTATGCCGGCGGCAGTACGTACGTCGGACCAATTGCCGTGCTTAGTTCTTCATTGCGCCAATTCGTTGTCGACCTGCGAGTGCGCTTATTTGCTGGAAACTGTTCGTCTGTCGCAGTGTCAATTTGCGCCGAGTATCCAATCAAGCAAGACGGGATTCCCAACGCAGACACCGACGTCGCATTGAGGAGTGCACATATCAGCTGGAAGCCCCATTCGACCAATGTGAAATTCACTCATGAACAGGAAATACCAGGGGGGCATCGTAATAAGGGGGGCCAGCTGCTTCTTTCTCAGTGCTGCCCGTGGTTTCCAAGGAACAGTAGTTGGTGCCCCAAATCCATCAAACTCCTTCGGCGAGGCTGAAAGTGCCCAGAGACGTCGCCCAGATTCGAACCCGGGCCCATCGGTCGTTAGTCCAGCGCTTTATCCACTGGACTACCACGCTTCATTTAGACAGAAATAATCCATGGAGTGTGATCCACTTCCCTCCACCCTCTGTTTCTAGATGTCTTCCCAAGAAATTGATTATCTTGCTCTTAAGTGTTGATTTCTGATCCATTCCGAATCTGCACCTTACCATATATGAAGCTACCACGACGGCGCATGGCAAGGGGTGTCAAGCCACCGGCCAATATTGCAATCGGGGGCTATTCTCATTCGACATTGTCTTATATTTATTAGGGAGATATACAGTTTTGAAGATAGGCTATCATTAGCTAACGACCTAAGTGCAATTAAAAAGTGGTATGAGGCACGGGAACTAGAATTATATTTGAAGAAATGTGTTTCGATAAAATTTTGGAGGAAAAGTATTTCACCCGAAAACACACTATACAGGGAAACAACATAACACACGTGAAATCGGTGAAATACTTGGGTGTAAAGATAACTACGGATATGCCTTGGGGAAAACACACTCGAGAAATTTGCGGAATAGCTAATGAAAAGTTAGGATTAGGTTAGAAATCATAATAGATATGACAGCAATCGCGTAGGAGATGATTGGAATTGGTAGTGTATATGTTTATCGATATCTTGCATGTTTGTTCCTGCCGTTTATTCTTTTTATTCAATAGACCCATCGTTTTAACAGCTATATACCATGATTTAAATGTACGTATCCTATCATTGTTAATTTTTGCATGTAAGTACTTTCTCTCGTGTGATTAACATTTTTCAATTGCATCATCTAACTGATATTTGTGTAGAGGTGTAATGATTGTGCATGTATGGATTGGTGACCTAACAGCCCCCGCCACACGCCCTTGCGGCGGCTTGCGGGGTATTTTGTTAGATGTAGATGCATATACGGGAAGTTGGAATTCTCGCACGTGATGTTCCCTTCCGTCACGAATAGTGCGTTAGGGAGGAATGATTCCCCGTACGTATCACCCACGGCCTGCTCGGCAGTCAGTTTCACTTAAAACATCTCTCGCCTACCCATTTACTATGCAATTCGCTCGCCTGACGACATCCCATCTCCGCGTGTCTCCGTGTTATACTCGAAAGATTGCATTCATCTAATAGTTTGAGTGCAGTGTGTAATCTATGTGTTTCCATTGACTGCCAACCTAGTTTAATTCTTAAATGTCATGACGGTCTCTGCTTCATCAATACGATTTTTCACAATTTTTCAGTTCGAACTTAATTTCTCTGTATCCCGTTCTCTTCTGGTTCTCCCGCGATGCTCCAATCTAAATTTTCGTCGCAAGACATTCAGGGGAAGCGACAGAACGCGAACGGGCGATTTGACGGTTCATGGAAAGACAGGAGCGAGTTGGGAGGCTCATTTAAGTGTACTTGTCCGAAGAGTCTCTTAGAGGGAGGAGGTTAAAAAGGATTAATTAAATCTTTGGGGGAGGGACCAGTCGTTTCGCAACTTTTTAGTCCGACCCCGCCGTTGGGATTTTGGCGAAATTTCGGGGCGTTGCCCTCTTGGGGCTGATTAGTCGACCCACCCCTCCATGCACCATGGATTCATTAAGCCCCCTCGGACTTGAGGGGAACTTAATTTTCTCCGACGGAAGGATGAAGTTTGTTGGATAGGGAAGAAGATGACTTAAATTACTTGTATTTCAAGGTGACGTGTTAGAATAATAAGTGCCCATTCATGTAGAGATTAGAAGGGTAGAAATCCTCAAGTCCATCAGGCTTCATCAAAAGCTTACCCTAACCGTTAGTCTTACCTTTGTTTTTTTTACTTTTAAGGGCATCTGCACTCCTCGGCGGCTTCCCCCGTGTTTCCGTTTTCCAATCCCATTGATATCGTCTGTCGTCCTCTCCTCCATTCTTGCGAATTTCAGACGGGTATCTACGCTGCCATTGGTCGCCTGCGATTCCCTCTTCATGGCGGAGGGTGGCCATTACACACCGAAGACTTCTTCTGTGTCCTTCCCGTGATTAATCGTCCAACTTAGCTCAATAATATCTTCATTTTCCCTTCCTCTCACATCTAATACCTTAGATTCCTTCCTTGTCCCATCCATTACCATTGTCTTTACCACGAATTACAGGCGATACTTAAATGGTAGATGTAGATATGCCGCAAGTATTTGGGATCCTTCAGAGAAAACTTGGCAAAAAGAATTAAATAAACTCCAGAGAAAATACTCCAGATTGGTCAAACATTTTTGTAACAAGAAGACGAGTGTGACAGGTTTCTTAGGGGATTTAGGCTGGGAACCACTTGAAATACGGAGATAACAAGCGAGACTTAGCCTTTTAGAAAGATTCCGAACAAACGAGTTTAACGATGACACTAAAGGAATTATAATGGCTCCACGCTACTTAGGTAGATCAAACCACAAAGATAAAATAAGGGAGATAGATTCCAGTACAAATAGATACTCATTCTTTCCCCGAACAATCATAAACCATAATAGTAAAAAACCAAAGTCATTTTAGAAACATTGAATTTACAAAATTAAACATTGCAAAGATATCAGGTATATTTGTAGGTGCATGTGTATGTTAGTTGGTAATGTGTATTTGCATGTGTTTGGGGTATGTTCTTGCATGAATGTATACCATGTTTTGTTTACACACCTATATACCTTGTGGCTTAAAGTACACATTCGTAGGCAAACCATGTCCAGTGGAATTTCGCCTTCTTAATTTTTATATTCTAGTTTGCACGTTATCGGATAAATTTTTACTAGATTTTAAGGTACATGTGTTTGATAGTTGATCATCTATGTAATTTCATGTGTGTATGTTAAAAAGCATTTTGCATGCATGAATGCGTCACTGCGGGTATGGTTAGAGTAAATATGTTGATTTTGCATGTGGTTTTGTTCTCTTTTACGGGTGGTGACCTAACACCCCCCGCCACATGCCCTTGCGGCGGCTTGCGAGGTACTGTCTATATGTAAATTAAAACAAAATATTTTGCATTCTTCATTGGACACGAAACGTAATCTTCAAAGCAATGGGCATCACACCAGGAACTGAAAATCGAAAACCTGTAATATCTTCTCAGGAAGCTGACGATTTTCGAACATATTTCTGGAGTCCTTTCCTTTCGGCTTCCGTGGAATACCCCGTAGATATCTCCTCGCCGGTTTTACATCTTTCGTGAACTCAGTTCTTACCATCCAACAATTTTGCGGGCCGTATTATCGGAATTATGAAACGCGTTTCAACGCTCACCTTGAGCGCCATAGCCAACTCAGTTTTCCCCAAGTTATTAAAAAATAACGTCGGCCACCGTGCTTTTACTTTGCCGGGATTTACAAATGAAAATATGTATGGCAAATGATATTAATCGGGCGTACGGATTAGTACGTGATTAGAAATCACGTTCTAATCCATCCGCCCGATTAATATCATTTGACACATATCATTTCATTTGAATTTTTTGCTGAGTTTTTAGCAATTTTGGTAAGATATCAAGCCTCTTGTTTCTTCTGGAATATTTCGTAAAAATCACTCGTGCGCCCAAATTGACAACTTTATTCGGCAAAGTTGGCTGGTTATTTTTGGATAATAAAACCAACACGTCTTATTTTTGTAAGTTTGACTTTTTTATTTAAATTAGGGCTATCTATACTTTTAGCGAATACGGGCCTTATCACATTAGTTTGAAACCTTTTTGGGCATGCATACAACAAATACGTTCTCTCTTTTAATTGGAGATTATTTATTTGTTACTAGATCTGGTTGGTAACGATTGAACCCTAGAGCGCAACAAAAGCAGATATCTCCTTTGTTGTCAATTGTGCTTCCCCCCTCCTCCAGTTCAGTCTTCTTCCTTTGATAAACGGAGTCGTCTTCCGGGCCAGGACGGCCACGGTGGCGATGATGGTATTAATGGATTTGGAGAAACGTGGAGGGAGACTCGAGCCCAAACGTTTCGGCGTGGAAAATCGCTGTAATTGGGTCAACGAGACCTCGACCTCGTCACCAATGGAGAGTCGACCCACACACGCACGCACTCACGCACCACGCGAGGCGTCGTCTTCTTTCGTTTGTTTACAGCGCTCTCGTCTTCGCCCGTCGGTGGTCACTTGTTAATGTGGGGGCGGGGGGGGGGGATGGAGCTGTTGGGAGTGGAGCGGAAGGGCGGTTGTGTGCCTGGCACGTGAAACAGGAAGGGATGGGGTGAAAACGGGGTTTGGGACACGTCCCCTCCCCATCTTCTGTTGTTTACGTGTCAGCGTGGTGTTGTGCTTGCCTCGTGGCCATAGCATTTTTTTGTTGCCTCTGGCGTAACTTTATGGAATTGACACAACATATTGAAATGAAATTATTGACTTTTTAATTGAAAGTTTGTGGAATTACAAAGGCGATGATTTCATTTCAATTCAAGCATTTTAATTTAAAATTACATTACGATGAGCATAGGAGCTAGACATTTGCGTTGTTGCCTGCATTTCTTTACGAAATTCCCCGAGCTATTCGTAGAAGAGCAGTGAACCAAAATGAATTCGATCGGTAACAAATACATCTACATCTACACAATACCCCGCAAGCCGCCGCAAGGGCGTGTGGCGGGGGGTGTTAGGTCATCAACTGTAAAAAGGAGCAATACCACATGCAAAAATAACAACATGGAAAACTACACCCACAGCAGTGCACACACTCATGCAAAAATCCCTTCATCCAACACTCATGCAAACACATATACTATAAACCAACAAACAACTGCATCCCAGGATGCAGCACGAAAGCCATCCAACAACACGCAAGCCAGGACACAACAATCAAGAATGCGAAACTCCACCAACACATGAACATTATACTCCACCACCACATAACGAAAACTTCAAAAATGGCAACCCAATCTAAAAGCACCGACGATTTTAACACCTTCGTCATCGAAAATGTTCACCATCGCGTGAAATACCGCGCGCACGCCAACGAAAATGTACTCTTTACGAAGGCCTAGAGATGGCTAACAGCATTCATAAATCAAATAAGTCGAAGAGGCTTTATTTAAAACATTACATTGCTATGGAAGAAGGGTGACTATTAGGTACGATTGGAGGATGCACAAAAAGAAAAGACTTCTTGAAGGAAGCACGAAGAAATAAAGGAAATAGCAGAGGGCCAAAGACAGAAAAATTTTCGATATGTGGGGGAGAATGTAGTCGTTTGCGGCCCCGCAAAAATCCAACTTTGAAGGGTAGAGTACTTGGAGTAAATGCTATGGCATTTCATCCCACAGATTGGCGATGCCAAGACTGTTAATCTATATTTTTCATATAAAAAGGAATTATTTTATTGAGTGCAATTGGCACTTGTTTTGAGCAAAGTTTTAGTGAAGTGCAGTGAAGCATAGTAAATATAAACAGGCGCTAGAATATTAATTTTATAAACAAAACTGTATGAAGGGAGTATTTAGAAATGAAGAAGGGGTTACTTTATTGCCTGACGTCAGGTTATTTTTTGTTAGGAGAGGAAAAGAAATTTAAAAAAAATTCAGTCTGTGTTCATCCAACACCTAACCTAAAAGGTAAAATACCAATAATAATAATCTCTCCTCGCTGACCTCTCCATTTACTGAGGCCAACTCATTGCTCTGCATTTTTTTCTCTTATTTCCTATTGGCATCTCTTGGTGAGTCCAAATAGGATTCTACCGCCTATTTCTTTGTTTAATGTGCTACAGGCGGAGAGAACAAGATGCTGTTCAACTACAATCACGTTACTTAATATTCAACGCCACACCGTTACATGTCCTCGCTAATGATCCTGAGCAGATCTCAAATCCCTCCTCTGTGTTCCATATTTATTTCATTTATTTTTCGCTATGCGTTGCCTCCCACCTTATCACCATCTGTTCCTTCGCCTATCGTTGGATTCCAGCCCTCAATCATTATCAAATGTTTCTCTGCAGAAACACACGCGGTTATGTCCTCTGGCTGATAGTATGCCCTATCGAATTCTTCCTCCATATGATTGCTCGGTGGCATGTATACCTGAACAATGGTCATGTTCGTCGGTTCTACTTTTATCATTATTAGTAATATTCTATTTGCTACTTGCTCTATAGCATAGAGCAAGTAGCTTCCTCCTACAAGTAGCTTCTTCTTGACTAGGCTTCTTCCTCCCTCTTTATTCAATACTATGGTAATCCCTCGTTGGCTTTCGTCCCCTCCGCTGTATTTTACTCTATAATTATCCCTCCAGTACTTCTCGCTACCCTTCCATCTGCAGTGAATTCTTCTCGGGATTTCAGCCGGGTAATCTCCTCTATCTCCATCGCTGCCCTCGTGGTCCTGAAGGTGGCTCTGAAGTTCGATTGTGCAGACGAGATGAGATATGGAGATGTACTCAGGGGAGGAAAGGCAAATTAAGCACGATAAGGAAAAGAAGGGGCAAGCCTTGAAGTAGGACGAAATTATGAAGAACTTGAGTTGAAAATCAAAGCTAGGGATAATTACGGATGTCAAGTATGGGAATATGTATCAGGGTAGAGTATCAGAACATATGAGGGAGTTGAAATCGGTGAAAGAGTCGCGGTGGTCCGTATTTGGTCAACCAATCTTCGTACTGAAGCCCTCACGATGATAGCATTAAGGAAAGGGAAGACTAGACGAGAGATACGCACGTTAACTAAATTTCACGGAAGACCAATTACGGCGTTAAGGTTGTGGTCAGCATTTCAACCTTTGCAGCCTTTCGGATACTGATGGCGAACTAGTTCGTAGTTGCGCGAATGCCCCGGCCCTCGTCTGCTCTTCCGATGAGGTGCCCCCGTCCGAAGGATGTCAATGCAGCGGGGAAGTGGCAGTCCGCCCGCACGCCTTCAACCCCCCTTAGGGGCGAGGCGGGCGGGTGGGGGGGTGGCGAGACCCCGAGGCGCTTGTGTCAACACGCGCGCGCGCGCAGCCAGTAGTCGGGGGACGGCGTTGCAACCCCCCCGCCCCTCTGTCCACGGCGACCGTCGCCTGCCTCCGAACCACAATCCTTCCCTCCCGATATGTGCTCCCTCCCCCCTGGAATGCTTGCGACCCCCCGGGTCACACTTATTCATTTATATCTCCCCCATATACCGCCATCTCCCCTTCACCCCTTGAAGGAGAAATTCCTCCGGAAGAAATGATGCAATCCAGCACATGGGAATGCGGAATACTCCGACGTTTGTTTTTCTTCACCTTCCATTGCGTTGATATGTGCAAAAAAGGTTAGGTTTCAAAGACAGAATGTAATCATTACGTCTTGTATACGTACCAGCGGCTATTCCCGGCCTTGCCTGACTTATTTATCCGCACATTTTTTTATCTGGAGTTAGTTAATATTTTGACCTTTTATGTACGTGTATGTAATATGGAAAAACGTAAAAATATCAATAATTAAGTTCATTTTGAAAAAAACGAACCGATGCAATTTTAAAGTTTTAATTCAAAATGAAATAATTCGAGACCATCAAATTTCCCGGTAGCAGTTTTATCGACAAATTGACGCACTTTTAAGGTTAACTTTTGAAGAAATAATCCGAAACTCTCGAATTCTGCGGCATTCTGTTTACATTGTACGACGCGCCTTCCCAGTTTTCGGCGTGGGTGAATCATTGTATGCGTTTGTAAATAATATAATGGCTAGAGAAGGAATGCGACGGTTTAAATGCCACTCCTCATTTAAATGAATATATTGAAATCTTAATTCTTAGTGAAACAAGTGCTGAGATCTGTGATTGAAAATAACTTTTTAAATAAAAAAATCGACTTTTTCGATCTTAATAATGTCCAGAAAAGTATATCCAAATCGGTCGTTGTCTGTGCAACTTTCGAAATATTTACCCAATCATTTGTGCAGAGCCCTTTAGAAACCTTCACCGTCTTGGCGATGATGTGTCCCCAATCAAACATACACATTAATATTCAGATGTATGCATTGTTCACATTAAAATAGGGATAACAGTATTTAATTATTAAAACATTTAATATTAAAGTTCCTACGCGTAATTTATATCATGTAGTAAAATACATGATGTCACAGTGGGGTTAAACGTGCGTGTCCCCTGAATAAACGCGTGCAAATGTACCAAGTGCTTTATTCCAACATGAATGCTTCATCTGCTTTTCTTCCTGTTCCGGACACCAGTTAAGATTATAGCACCAAACTTCTGCAAGGAGATCTGCTATTACTCCAGGAGCATATGTTAAAAAGGTCATGGGAAATGTTGAGTTTTAAATGAAAAATCAATCGCATCCCGATGAAACATAAATTTAAAAAAAATAGATTAAATTGAATATCTCGATTATCCATGCTATCAATGACCAAGGAGAACTCGATGCGATAATTATCGAATCAAATTGTTGATGCGACTTCATATCGATGCGTTTGGATCGTCCCCGAGCAGCATTGACGGTGGGCGGAGAAACCTTTCCGCCACGTCAATCCTCCCGCCCTTCCCATGGATAGTGACACGCGGCCGCGATTATTTGGCACGCCCCTGCCACCCCCACTCTCGCTCCTGGTCCCAGTCTTCATGCTTTTCTCGTCGTGGGTCGAACTGGTTTACATGAGTCTACATCTTTTATTCATTTATTTATTTCACATTAATCCAAAAACAGATTTTTGGCCTTTTTGGCAAAAAATCCCACCTACCTGTAGATGGGAATCGAAACCGCAGCCTCTGGGTTAGCTGGAGAGAGCGTTACTTCGCCTTCACTGGGACCAGCGCCTAACATTCAACAAGCCGCCTTGAGGGTGGTGTGGGAAGGGGAAAATGCTCGATTGTACGAATTTACAGAGCGTTGCCCATGCTTTAATTACGCTACTAATTACATAACGTTGGTACTGAACCTTCAGTTAAATCTCACAATTTCTCAGACTTTTATCCTCCATCCATCCAATGTTAACTGAATTGTTGCAGTTTCCCAAACGAATTCCTGTTTCCCTATCAGCACAGTATCTACTAGTTCTTCCTTACCGTAATCGCCAATCAACCTTGATAAGTTATTTTTAAATATATATCGATTAACGTATAGATAAGAAAAAATGTGAGAAGCATTCACTGGAATCATTGATAAGATTTTACGTCTTTCAGAGCACCCCGATAGGATAATATACCACTTAATTTAGCTTATCTTATTGCTGTTCTTAGAATTGACGTTCTTAGAATAGAACTAAAATTGAAGAGGAAAAGGACAAACTTAAATTATATACTTAAAGTTAATTTCCAAAGTCTGTCACAGTATCCGACATATGATGTAGCAGTTTGCAAAAAAGACGTTGCACAAGCCCTGGTATGCTTCTTACCCTCTTTCAAATTCGTTCATTATTCCATTCGTGGCCTTACTTGATCTCTTCTCTCTCTCTCTCACACACATATATATATATATATATATATATATATATATATATATATATATATATATATATATATATATATATATATATATATGTGTGCAGTGGGATGTTGAAGACTGTGATAGAGGGGAGAATGTTGGGCAAAAGAGGAAAGGGAAGGAACAGGATGGGGATGTTGGACGGGATGAAGGGAGGAAGAAAGTACTCAGAGATATATATGAAGATATATATATATATATATGTGTGTGTGTGTGTATATACAAATTATCATTAGGTAATCCACCGGTTAAGGTAAGTCGCGGTAGTCCAGGGGGTAGAGCGTTGCGGTACCGACTGGAGGGTTCCGGGTTCGATTCCCGGGCAAGTCTCTGGGCACCTGCAGCTCCACCCAAGCTTCGTGATTTTTCGGGTACCAGATCTTCTTGGGAAACCATAACCGGCACAGGGAAAACAACCGGACCCCTCCCTTGATGTGTGAATTTCACACACCGTCGGGCTTAGTACTGGGTGAACTCTACCATCACCCACCAAACTGACCTTCGGGTTGATTACTATGTTCATAATTTTTACCGGTAAAGGTAGGTTTTTGGATTGTCACAACTAACAAATAAATATTTTGTGACTACTAACAAAACATAATCCAATCACCTATTTAACATTAAGGTCCCTCTGCATTCCTGAGTGCTTCCTTCCTCCCTTCATCCCGTCCAATATCCCTATCCAGTTCCTGCCCTTTCCTGGTTTGCCTAACATTCTCCCCTCTATTACAGTCTTCAACATCATTCGATCAATCACCCCCTTCATCCACTTTTCCTGCCTCCATAGGATTTCTCCCAACAAAC
The DNA here is from genome assembly GCF_022747635.1 of Hetaerina americana. Lineage (NCBI taxonomy): Eukaryota > Metazoa > Arthropoda > Insecta > Odonata > Calopterygidae > Hetaerina > Hetaerina americana. Next base: position 15,556,265 of record NW_027287095.1, read on the forward strand.
CCCTCTCTTCGCCCACCATACCAAGTACTTCCTCATTTGTTTTCTTCTCGGTCCATTTCAAATTCTCCATTCTTCTCCACACCCACATTTCAAAAACCTCCAGTCTACTTCTATCCTCCTGCTTCAATGACCACGTTTCCGCACCGTACATAGCTACGCTCCATATCAAAGTTTTTACGAGTGTTTTCTTAATATCCTTACTCAACGTCCCCGTCATCAACTCCCTCCTCCTTGTGAAAGCCTCTTTGCCTAGCGCAATTCTTCTCCTTACGTCCCTACTTCTTTGACCGCGTTGGTCCAAAACACTTCCGAGATACGTAAACTGCTCTACCTGCTCTAGTTTTTGCCCTCCTATTTTAATGTTAAGCTTGGCCTTTTTCTTTCTAGAAAATCGCATAACCTTTGTTTTATTAATATTGAGTTTCATCCCATATCTATGGCACTGGATTTCAAATTCACTCAGCAATGTTTGCAGCCCTTTAACTGTTTGAAAAACTAAGGGAGCACAAGGAGCTGGCGCAAATGCAAGTGGTGGAGAACTGCGCAGGGGGAAAGGTGGTGGGCGAGGTGTGGAAGAGATAACGGGACAACGAAACATATGCTTGACAAAGGGGAAACAAATTATTTTCTCAAACCTTTCCTTTGCTATTCTTACTTCTGGAGATTGTTTGGCTTCTATTTCTGTTTGAGTCGTCTGGGTCGGGCGCCAGGTATCGGTGAATCACCCATCTTCTCGAAGTACTGTGGAGGCGGATAGTCAGGATACACGTTGTATTTCGTATAACCTTTCTCTCCTATTGAGAGGGTTTGCTTGCTTGTATGGACGTCCTCTATCGCCAAACCCCCTTAGTTTATTTGGTTGCCCATGGAACCAAAGGATTTACGGAATCACCTGAAGTAGTATATATACACTCAGTTTAACTCTGGTGTTACTGCCGCACTTGGTGGTCGAGGACAATGGGGATGCGGAGAACGCGTGGACAAGATGGTAGTAGGAAACTAGGATTTATTATAAGGGTATATAAATAATATATATATTATTTACCACTGGGGGAATGTGAGGAAAGAGTAAAAGAGTGATGCAAGGTGATGGTGTCAGTAGTTACGCTTCATTTAGCATATGCCACTAGTACAATTAGTATTAGCTAGCGCTGCCAAATGCTTTGTAGTCTATCTATGGTATTAAGAACACTATGATGGAACTCACTCACGGAAAGGTGAATAGAGAGGTTAATTTTCTCGAATGCATTGGAAGCATGTTTTTTTGCGAGTGTGTCCAAAAGTGAGTGTTATAAAAATGTTTCACCTATCTGGAGTATTTTCTCTGGAATTAATCGGATTCTTTTTGCCAAAATTTATGTCAAGGATTCCAAATACTTACGGCATATTCCAAATGAGTTCTAACTAGAACAAAATTACAACTCTCTTTAACTTGCTCATTACATTTCCCCACCACCCGTTTAATGAAGCCGAGTTTCTTTAAAGCGGATCCGCATATTAACCTGGCTGATATGTGCTCCCCATGAAGTGCGTGGTGTTTTAACTAACCACAAATATTTAACTTTAGGTTTTGGCTGGGTAGAGAGGGAGAGGGGGCGGCTCCTAGACGACCGTTGAGGGGGACATGTCGCCGCTCCCGCGACAGGCCGACTTCAAAGCCCACCCACGCGGCGCGGCGCCTCGCCCGCTCAGCACCTTGGGGGGAGGTGTGGGGGGCCGGTATGACACGTGGTCGGCCGATTCGCCTCTCGCTCTGGAGAGGCGTCGAGAGAGAGGCCACCATCCATTCTGTGCGCGTAGCTTAGGGGAGTGGTGATGAATGATTCAGCGTTTCCAGTGTTTTCCACTAATGATCATGTTTACGGGTTTACAGTGATTGGTTTATAGATTAGCATACTAATTACCTACTTTTCTCAATCATTCATGTCATCGGAAACGACATTGATTTTTTTGGCCTTGGTATTTCGAAGCGGACGCCTTGATGTATCCATGCCGTAATCTCCAATAACAGATCCATCCAGGTTTCTGTGCGCCCCAAGAATTTGGATAAAGTAACAAACTTGAAATTGAAATTCTCAAATCGTCAACCCAACACACTCCTCTCCAAACCCAACCGCCCAAAATGCCCTAACCTTATCACCACTTTCTTCCACGGAACCCACAAAATTAAACATATAATCCGTGAAATCTTCCCAATATTAACAGCAGTCGGTCCACATCACTTTTATTCCCACATTGCCCATCCGTTTCGTTGAAACGCCCGTCGAACTTGCGAGAAATCTTCAAGTGGACAAGACCAATCCAACGGGCCCCCTTTTCTCTTCTCCGCCCCTGTTTGCACCATGCAGACGCCCACGCTGAAAATACTGCAAATCTTCTAAGATCCACATCCTGCCTAAATACCAATTCCCAACCTCCCGCCACCTGCACCTCAAAAAACATTATATACCACCTCTCCTGTAACTTCTGCGAGGGTGAATGCACTTCCACCCTTTCCCTCCGCATGAATAACTACCGCTTTCCACCAAATCTTCCATCTTCCTTAATTATCCCATCTCTAACCACACTTCTTCCGAAGACCAATCTTTCGATGACTGCTTGTCTGTTTCGGTGATTGAAACCCTTCTTAAATCTGCAAGTTGCATAGAGATGGGAACCCGCGGGATTGCGCATATCTGGGTGCTCCAGTCATTTAAACCTCCCGGCCTGAATCAAGCCCACTGAAAACATCCAATAGCCGCCCACACATCCCCATATATATACAGGGTCGCACCCAAAAGTGGTAGGACTGATTTTCTCTGGCGCGAACGGAGCGGCGGAGGGAGGTCTGCCTGGCAGGGTAAGGTGGAGGGGGCTCTTAGCAACAGACCGACACCAACCTCAGTCGCCTGCGGGCTGTCGTTGAGTGAGGAAACCGTTTTTAGTGAAGCAAGTTTTTTGTCCGCGTCGAAAAGAAAATGAATCTGAATTTAGAGCAACGTTATTCCGTGAAGTTTTGTGCGAAACTCGGGAAGACGGCCACTGAGACCCTCGATATGATCAAGCAGGCTTATGGGGACACTGCCCTTCCACAGTATTTGAGTGGCACAAGTTGGTTAAATAGGGTAGGGAGCTCGTTGAAGACGACCATCGCTCCGGACGGCCGTCGACGGCAAGAACCGACAAGAATGTGGACAGAGTGAGGACACTGCTGAACACAGACCGACGCTTAACCAGTGAAGAAATTGCAGACTAGTTGGGTCTGCCTGCATCCAACGTCCAACGCATTATTTCAAAGGATTTGGCCATGCGCAAGGTGTGCGCCAAGATGGTGCCGAAAATTCTGCCATGGCGCGCTCGTCGTCAGACAGCACCTGGCCAAATACGGCGTTGCCACGTTGCCGCACCCGCCCTATTCTCCCGATCTGGCACCACCGGACTTCTTCTTCTTCCCCCCTGATGAAAATATAGCTCAAGGGACGACGTTTTGACTCGATAAAGGCCGTTCAAGAGGCTTCGACGAGGGTCATCAACGGCATCCCCAAAGAATATTTCCAGCGGGCGTACGGGGAATGGGAGCAACGTTGTACTAAGTGTGTAGCAGCTAAAGGAGCATACTTTGAAGATTATTAAGTCGATGCAAGTATATCGTCAATAAAATTCTTGTAAAAAAATCAGTCCTACCACTTTTGAGTGTGACCCTGTATATATATATATATATATATATATATATATATATATATATATATATATATATCGAACGCATCTATCATTTCATCCTTTTGCCCCTCGGACACACCGTTTAGAACAAAACCGTCGAAGTGGCATGCACTGTGCTCCGGCGAGCAATTTCGGACCGGGCTTGAAGTCTGTTCACTAAGCGGTACGCTACACCTTCCCGTCGACCGCATCCCTACCAATCATCCCTCGGAATTACACCCCTCCCCCCGCTTCCTTACCCATCCCCTCTCACTCACGCCATTCTGGCGACCGTCGAAACGCTAAACATGTTCGTGAATGGTGCCGTTTCTTTGTGTTTCTAGGTTCAGTTCATTGTTTCACCATATTTTATGCAAACATTTGTCTCGTCGCTTAAGAGAGTTTCAACAGATACGTAAAACCTTCACTTCCTCCCCCTTGTTTCATGTCTGAAAATGTCCACATATTTTTTTGCCACGTTTTCATATTCTATTCTTCCCCACTCCTTTATCTCAGAAGCCTATAATTTATGCTCATCCCTATTCCTCAATGGTTGAGATTCTGAGCCGTACTAAACCTACGCTCGATGTTTCTTTTCACAAATACTTTCTTTATATCTTTACCTGATACCACTGTTTATGGGTCACCTCCTTCTCTTTGTAAAATCTTCTCTACGCAACGCATTTTTCTTTTGACATCCTTGTTTCTCTGCAAATGTGCGTATAAAACCTGCCAGCCCCGGTGGCGGCGGGGTAATGTCCTTGCCTACCAGCCCAGAGGTCGCCGGATCGATTCCCGCCTAGGTGGATTTTCCTCCATCTAGGGCTTGGTTGTATGTGATTGTCTTCAATATAATGCCTGTAATGTAAGGGTTAGGTTGAAGAAGGGACCATAGGTCTCAATCTCGCCCAATTAAGTCGATAAATAAATAAATATAAAACATTTCGCAGCTGAGGCAATCTTTCTATCTGTTTCGGTTTATGCTTTCCATCTTTGATGAGTGCCTTAAACTTCCAATGTCTCGAGAGTCTTAGTGCCCGTGCATCGGCATAAATCCGTGCACGCCGTTCTTTCAAACACCGTCATTTCGGGTCTCTCCTGGCCGACTTTGACAGCACTCTCTGATGGACAGACAGTATTTGTTCGAGGCTGTCGCCGTTTTCCCAGCACCCAACGCCCTTGAATTATGAATTTTGGATGAAACCGTCGCCATGTTGAAAGTGAAATGTGAAAATTCGCACAATTGTAATGAGTACTTCAATCCTGTATTCTCCTCGATCTGACTTTCTTGATTCTTCATCGACTCCCTTTCCCCGTTGCCCAATAATGGCGGGTGCGTCCTTACCTGGATCTTTTTCAAGCATCGGACACCTTTCTCTAAGTATCTTGTTCTGTTCTCGCATCGGTATCCACTGGAAATTGGCCAAATTACTCTTAGCATTCGTGTGGCGTGATCTAACTAAAGAAATAACACAGTTTCAGGCGTAACGTGGAGGTTCTTCATGGTGAAAGAAGACATTTGACTTTTCCACATGGAATAATTTTATTACGACCTAGGTTTCTTAAAGCGTAACATAGGTCGTAATAAAAATATTCTTTCATGATGCAACAATTTCACAGTGTAAAAATCTTGTGCCTTAAACGGGATTGGAACTCGGATTCCTAGATGTCAAATTGTTGCATTGTAATGATCATATAGCATATGACTCCGTTAAAAGTTACTGTTGCGGTATTTATCGCAGTGTCTTGGAACAATAATATCTGTGAAGAAGGCAAGTGTCTTCTCTCATCGTCTGACTAAAAATAAATTTTTCGGGTCCGTTTCGCTGCATTTTTCGAACAAGCGTCAAACCACTTTTTCCCGAACCACCTTCCTCGACCATTGTTTCACAACCCATTGTTATATACAAAAAAACAGAGCAAAATGATTCCCTTTTTGTAAGTTTATCGATCCCGCCGTGGGAGCACCCGTCTGAATACCAGTAGAAATCAATGGGATTTCAAGCATCAGAGTTCTCGGTGGAATATCCTAGAGTTTCAGGTAAGATTTTCAGCGGGCAGAACAGGGCTCGTATCCTCCGATTAATAATTTATTATCTTCAGTTGAATCTCTATCGTCTCGTGCCTAGGTCGTCAGTCGTTTTATCCATCTTTCAGTTCTGTGGAAAAGTTTGTTCAGCAAGAAATGAATGAATGAGGCATGGAATACCGCTATGTTTGGAAGGGCCATATTTTATGCATTCCCTCCCAGTTAGGTCAATTTTGATGATGCCCGCCTAGGTTTTTTTTTGTATTTCACAGTAAGGTAAACTCTTTTGAATAATTTCTGAGTGCATGAGCACTCTAATTTGTTCGTTAAGGTTTAAAAAAAATTATCGCTTTATTTTTACTGTTCAAATGGAAACTTAATTTAATGCAAAACTCATGAAAACTAGCAAATCCTACCAAATGTGTTCGCGATCTCGGTGGGCCTGTTATTCCTCTTTGCGTTTCGGCGTTTAATTTGCGTACTGCTCTTTTAGATTTTCCAGCATTCATTTGTGTAACGGGCGGCCCCCCTCCATATGAGACTTCACCGATGGACGTCTGTTACAAATATGCAATTGATTGAACCAGATTCTTTCACTCATTACACTCGTCTGCGTTTCGAGGGAAAGATGAGAATGTTGTCCATTATGTTTTCACTTGTATTTCACGCCCTTACGGATTGTGCGCTCGTACATCAGCGTCATGTTGCATTTTATCGAAAGATTTCCTTAAATCTAAAATCTATTTGTTTCTCATTTGTTCAACTCGTCGCCCAAAATAGACCAGTTGTGACTCACAATATCCGTTTGTTTTCGAAACCAAAGGTTGCTAAATGTAGAGTCGTCACACTTAATGTTGAAGATGACGTTCCGTTGATTTTTAACAGAATGCGAAGTTAGGAGTTTATTTCGTCAGTGTTTTTTTTATATCGCCCTCAAGCGGAGCGGCTCTGGCCGTCTTCCAGTGACTGAGAGCGAAACTATGCATTCGGGAATCCGACTTGCTTCTATTAGAGACACTTACTGCTTGGATTAGTAATGACTGCATGACATCACTCATTTCCGGTTTGTTGTAAAGGGAGTACAATTTCAAATTGGTTCGTGGGTCGCGTTTTAAATACTCGCGTACTGTCGCCCCGTGAACAAGCCATTTGTATCTCATCATCATAATCGTGAGAATCTCAATCCCAAGATTGGTTTACATCTACATATACATAATACCCCGCAAGTCGCCCCAAGGGCGTGTTAGTTCACCAACCGTAAAGGAGAACAAAACCACATGAAAATCAACACTGCCTCCCTCTTCCATTGAATTATGATTTATTTACCCCCGCCCCTTCATAGCGTTGCTATTCTTCGTCTCTTGGTTTCCCTTGTGAGATTTTACCTTCCATCATTATGCATCTAACTAATCCATTTTACCTCAAGGCGCGTGAAATCAATCTCTAGTCATTCTTCATTGCCGTAGAGTACTCCATATGGTCCTTTTTCTTCTCCTGCCCGTGTATCGTATACTTCCTCGTTCCTCGCCTTGCATACCCGTTTAATATTCAGGGCTCTTCCCTTCAGCACCATATTCAAAAGGACACCTCTATTTACTCATTTGGTCCACTTTCCCAATGTTCCATGTCTCTGATCCGTAGAGCAGCATCCTCTGCACGGACACTTCGACCAACTGCTCCTTGTTTTGCTCCCTTTCGGTTCTTTTGACGTAGTGATTGCCTCTTCTTCATAGATGCCGTATTAGCTGGAGCTGTTGTTATGTCGGTCGGACTTCTTCCATCCCAAGTTATACTGCTGCCGCTCAGGTGGATTCCACTCGCTAAATCTCCACTCCTCGAATTGTCGGTGTGTTCCGCCTTTACCTCCTCTCACTATACTCTTAGTTACCTTCTTTTTGATCAATGGTTACGATATTATGTTCCCGAAGTACTTAGTCCGTAGCATTAAGAGTTAATGCGTTGATTTCTCCTGCGTTTCTGCCATGCACTACTTCGATTGCTGGTAACCTAACACCCCCTACCACACGTCCTTGCGACGGCTTGCGGGGTATTATGTAGATGTAGATGATGTCATCTGCACAACGGACCGTGCCAATGTCTTCGCCCCGCATTATTTTTACTCCTTCGATGCCCAATTCTAGTGTTAATTTTATTGCTTTTGTACGTTGAATGGTGCTCGAGAGAAGTTGTATCTTGGTCTAACTCCTATCTTTATGTATTTTAAATATTTTTGTACTTATTTTTAGCAAGGTGGGATGATAGGTGTTTACTTAATGCAACATATCCCTTTTCTCGATGAAGATCTCTGCCCTCCATGGAAAACTTTAAGGTTAGGAAGCAGGAAAAAGTCGCTATTCAAGTTTCATCCAGAGATCTGAGTCGACGAAACAAATTCGACTCTCTTCCCTTGAACCGCTCCGACCTCGCCCTTGAAAAGTTCATTCGAATGCGTTTTTGGTCCTGAGTGACCAGATTTGGCACCAAATGTGTGGATAGCTTACGCATGTTCAATTCTTCAGTCAACACATGAGAAATCCGTTCTTTCCATATGTCTAATAACTGAGTGCTGCTATCTTCATGTTGGGGTTGGAAATTTTTCAGATCGCGCAAGTATATCTCAGATGCACTATAATTATAATTAAACGTACTTTAAAATAGCAACGCATCCCGACTCGTGGTTGCCAATACAACATATCTGTTGAGCCAACATTGATGGGCTAGTGTCGTGTGTCGATAAAAATCGATTAATTTATTTTAGCGGAAACTAGAACATCCTTCGTGTTAAATGCCACGATCCAGCGGAGTATTGTCACCAACCTCCGCTCGCGTCCGCCTCCGCAGATGCGAGAAACACTCACTGAGAACGCGACCCCACGTTAGACACGCGCCACAGTGATGATGCATGGTATGAGTGTGTGAGTGACCCTGTTCATTCAAGGGTTCCCTCAAGGGCACGCCCCCCTCCATCCCCCCCTCCGGCCATCACGGTCGACTCTTCGGCGTACGAGCGGCGGCGGGCGCGGTCCACTGACTTAATTTGTTTTCCGGTTAAGAATATATAATCGATAGTTAAAAAAAACATCCGATCCTGAGTAATCTCAATTCGCGAAATCATTTTAGAGGCGATGCGCGGAGAGGAGGAAGGGAGGGAGGGAGGTGAGGAAGGGATTGCTGGAAATGCCGCCGTTTGAAGAGTCGGAGATGTCTCCTGAAGGGCACAGGAAACGCGATGTTGACTCATGCTATGGTTGAGCGCCGTGAGTTTATCTTTTCCGTGGATTGGCGCGTGAAAGAGACACACTATGTGAAGGAACGTTCGGGTAGAAATCGAAATTATGTCGGGCCTACGGACGGTGATCAAATGACGGCTTTTTGCAATCGATAAATTACGGATTCCACAGGCATCCACACGTATACTGCTACTGCGAGGACGTGTGGGGGGGGGGATGTTAGAGCACGCCAGCGTATTTGGTGAGCAATGGCTGTGAGGAAGTTCTTTTTGTCTAAGATTTAAGTTTCCTACTCTACGAGAAGAAAAAATTGAGAAATTAACAAACAAATATAAAATGTTTTAAATAAGATACTCGCGAAGAGATTGAAACTCTATGGGTCACCTCTTGGGAATGAGGGATTGTAGATGGACGAACGAATTCTTCAGTGAAATCGCAAAATTAATGAGGACAGCGAAATGAGCTCAGCAGACAAAAAAAAAATAAATGGATGAAGCTGGATTAATAGGAGAAAGAAATATTAATTACCAAGGTGAAATGATGGACAACAACTTTGACTTGTTGGAAAGGCTTGTGTTTTTCATGGCCCCAAGAACTGCAAGCTCTAATTTAGGTACCTTGGGGTATGGACATGAAGTTAACATGAACTACATTATTGGAAATATATTTTACAAATCTAAATTAAAACTAAGAGTTAATAAAGACTGCAATCATTGTAGTTGCATGCCTGGTGTAGTAAGTGGATTTCCTGTGAATTGCAAACTCATGTCTTTTTCCCTTATGGTAATTGTCAAGTCGAGGAAGTTGATTGTGCCGTTGACGTTTGTTTGTTAAGTAAATTTGTACCTGATGATGCCACAACTTGGTGAAAGGCGTTGTACCTCATAATAAAAATCTGTGGAAAAGTACGAAGTCCTTTTAGCATGGATACATTACCGAGTTACAGGAGGGTGTTAACAGTAATCTTGTATTTCGTGGAACTTGGTAGTATGTATAACTGCTTAGCCGCTAGAACGTCAAGTACTCATAGATACCGGTAGAAACCACCAGATAAAAGTAATAATTCTGAGTGTACGAAGGCTATTTTTTGATTGATGTTAAACTGCAGAGTCGTAAAAATGTCTACGGGCAGGGAAGGAAGTTCCTCCTTCCCCAACTTTCCTAATCTTTTCCTATCCCTATCTCCCAATATTCTTCTTCCCTTTGCGTATCATAGATGTAAGCGACCGGTAGCCGATTAAAATACCTTCCTCTTTTAAATTTCTCCCAACCAACTTCTTTCCGCCCCTGCTATGAGTTATCCTTGATTTGTTTTTTTAATTTTAGCTCATTTCACTTTTCGTTATTCTCGACTCCCACACCTCGACAGCTTCTGATCTCTTGCTTTCAACTACTATCTCTTTGTCAAATACTTCTCCACATTACGGACCTCTTCATTCAATATCCTTACTGGTTCGCTCCCTTCCGCAGAGAATACAGAGACTTCCAAGGAGTAAGGAACGGCAACAAATAGTTCTGCCAAATGTTAAATTTTAAATTTGTTAATTTGGACTTTTACTAATGTTATAACTTTGGACTGCATGGTAATCTTGGTAATACTCATTAAAATACGAACAATAGTTCAAAATTCATAAATATCCACGGTCGAAGTTTTCCGTAAATGCATATGAAAATGGTTGGTCGAACGGGTTTCTGACAACATTTGGGTCTTCATATACATGTACGTGAATGTATGTATATCGGCTAATTTTCATGCCATTGAATTGCGTTATTTTCGATCATTGGTCCTCGGGTGGTCTGTTTTGCTAGGATATAGGGAAGAGCACCAGTATCAGATCTTTTCTACAACGCGCTAGCAGAATATGTGAGTCGAGGGTTGGTCCTTGACCCGGGGCAGCGATGGGTGACCCACCCGCCTTTGTCGAGAGGTTGAAGCGCCGCCCCTGAGAGTCGTAAACATTCGGAAAGAGATTCCGATTACAAGGCTACTGCGCGCGAGGAAGGGCTTTGGCCAAAAATGAATGAGAACGGGACGAATAAATATTTCAACTCCTTTTTCTCCTCTGACTGCATTTATTTAAGTCTTTAGGAGAGACCTCTACAGCCTTAAGAGGCTTGCTAGTAAGACATGAGGAGACGTAAAATGTCCCTCCCGTGATGGCCACGACTGCCTCGCCGGAATGGAATCGACCGCTTTCTAAACGAGAACCCGCAATCACAAGACTGCAAGAGCTTTGACTAATCATCAATTTATTTCTAAATATTTTGTTATTTGCTGTTTCCGCAATTATTTCAATAGTAGCACGACCGCCGTATACTTGCCAGGTTATCTTCCCTTGTGTTGCAGAGCAAATATCCCCCCGGGAGACAGGTGTGGCCCCGCCAACACCAGTGCCGCACTCTGTTAGTAGAAGCGGCATTTCGACAACCGAAATCAAAATTTAAGCATTTTTCTTGTACTTTATACGAACAACTATGCAATGCACTTAATGCAATTTATTCGTACATCTACATCTAAACAATACCCCGCAAGTCGGCGCAAGAGCGTGTGGGAATGGGCGAGGTGTTAGGTCAACAACCATTCATTCACAATCTAAATTATATCACCTCGAGACAAATATTTGCTTGATCATGCACTCGATAAATTTTAATTACTCGAGAGAAAGTACTCACATGATATTATATTCAATAACAAGATACGTATATTCAAATCATGCTGTAGAACTGTTAAAAAGATGGGTCTATCAAGTAGAAAAACACGCAGGACATCGACAAAATATAAACACTACTAATTGTAATTATCTCCTACGCGATTGCTGTCATGTCTATTATGATCTCTAATGGTGCGAGGAAAAAAATGATTTTTAAAATCTATCCGTTCTATTAAAAATCTCCCAGATGACTTTACGTTGATGATATGATCTACAATAGTAAGTCCGGGCCTTACATAAGTCTTTAACATCCTCAGATAAGTAACCTGCCTCAAATTTATGCTGTAAATGCAACCTGCGTTTGAACCTACGGTCAACTAGTGCCTCCCATCCTAATTCTTCCAATACGTGTGTGTGTATTGGAAGACCGTGTCGTGTCACTGCTAACTTGTTCATAAAAACTTCAGAAAAATCTAGCTTTTCTACGTTGCACTCGATCTAATTCCAAAATTAAGTATACTTAATGAGGATGCCATACACTTGGAACATACTCAAGGTGGGGCCAAACTAACGTAAAATAGCAAAGTTCCTTGACCCTCTCATTACAATTTCCATGTATTCATTTAATGAATCCTAACTTTTTATAAGCTATTCCGCGAATATGTTTTCCCCAGGAAATGTCCGTAGCTGTCCTTAAACCAAAGTAATTTACCGATTCTACGTGTGTTATGTTGTTTCCCTGTATAGTGTGTTTTCAGGTGAAATATCCTCCCACCAAAATTGTATCGAAACGGTATTATTCAAATTTAATTCTAGCTCTCATAATTTCCACAGATTCAAGCGAGATGTAGTGGAAGTTTGTCATTATGAGAAAAACAACTTTGAACTTTTCTGCAGATTTATCTGTAACGCACAACGCGTTTCAGTTCATCGAACCAGCTTCAGGTACAAGACAAAATTCAAATTGTGATACATCTTAAATCTCAGCGTTACTGGGGCGTCTGACCAAGGAGACAATAGAAATCTGCCTCGATGGAAGAAACTTCAACCGAGAGAGAGGATATCGGCCTATCATGGAAGTCAGTGATCCAGACAAGAAAGATGGCAACGAGGAGAAGGGGATCAACGGCCAATCAGGAGTGACCTGAGCCAAAGCTGAAGGTATATAAGGACGCCAAATGATTGTTAACAACATCTGCCTTCACCATGCCTATAAAATTTTAATCCAAGCCGAAGAGGCTCCGGCCTATAACGAGTGCTGTTTGCTTTTCACACTGTGTGCACAACGAATTGCGAAATAGGGGCAACATTCGCTAGCAATAAAAACCTTTAAAATCAAAATCGAATGTTCACCACCGCTACCTCTTTGTGCTGCATGTATCCTTTTTTGTCGAATCCATCCCGGAGAGGGATTTGTTTCCTAAATCGGGGTTTCTGTTAGGATATAGAGTTTATTATTCTCCTTCATTTCTTTCACTGTACAACATCATAACGGAAATAAAAACCTTAAAACTGAAAAAAAAACAAACTGAGCCGGCGTCGTTTTCAGAGTTTATATACTTTTTTCTCAGTTGAAATTTCATTGCGGAAATAAAAACATTTAAATCAAATCATATCATTGACCCGACATCAGCGCCCTGAGGGCGATGGTGGAGTTAGCCATCGAAACGTCGGCGGCTGAAGCCCTGACCATCCCCCAGCCTGGAAAACCCAAGAAAGACTTCACTAGAATCGTACTCCGGTAAAGCACCAAATCTCATAACCTTGATAGTAATTTTCGTTTATATTTCAATTTCAATATAATTGGTAATAGCAGTATTCTCCTGTTTATCCGTAGAGCATTCCTTAAAAGTCATAATGGCAATGTGTATGCTATACTCCATTTCCTCCTTTTTTCAGCATTAATTCTCCGGTTTTAATTAGGTCCGTCAAATGAATGCGCATGCTAGATTTATTCTCTGATTAATTTTTGAATGCCATAATCGTCAATAAATATAGCCTGGCGAAGAAAGAATAATTCCCCCATGAGGATCTGGCACCGGAAAAATCACAGAGATCGTGTGAATCTAAGGGTGTTCAGAGCGGTGCGCCCGGGAATCGAACGTGGGCCCTCTTGCCAGCAGTGCAGTCTACCTCTGAGCTACCTCATCTAAAATGTAAGGTGAAATGGAATCCAAACCTTCGCAATGAAAAAATATGGAAAGCACTAATCTTTTCATTGAAAAATTGTTACTTATCCAAAGAGATTTATAATATCACAATTCTATACCCTAGTTCCGGTATGCCGTGACGTTATGTATAATTGACCCAGGCCATTATCAAGCATTTGCCAGTCGGGGGCTTACGAGAGAATTATCTCTGCGCCAGCGGCCCGCCAACCGCACGTAATAAAATAAAATGAATCCAAATTAATCACGCACTCTCTAGCTTGGATGTACTAAATAGCCTTGATCCTTGCTAGTCCCAAGCACTCACACCCAATCAGGGCTTTCGAGAGGTTTCCCTCTGCGCCAGTGGCCCGCCAATCACTCACTTGCTTCGGTATGTGTATATGTGGAGAAAATAATTGAAGAGGCATGGGAATGAAAGTCGGCGGGCAGTTCAAGAAATCAGATTTACTGATGAACCAGCTCTAGTTTTTCAGTCAGCCAAGAAGTTGCAGGCATTGCTGCGCACGTTGGAAACCAGTGCGATTGAGATGGATGGATGAGAATAAATGTATATAAATAGGCTATGCGATATATATATATATATATATATATATATATATATATATATATATATATATATATATATATATAACACTTTTTGAAAGACTCACGGACGTGAATAATAATGTATAACACTTAGCACTAGTGGACACAGACAAAAACACAGAAACACACAAAAAAAGAGACTCACTATTTTTCGAATTTTCGGTGGTCGTTGCCACCTTTATCAAGGAGGAGAGGGACAGAACTGAAGGGAATACGAGGGCTGGAGCGATGGATGGAAGGGGAAGGTGGGGAGGGAATTCCGAAGGGACGGGTTTGGAGGGGCAGCGTTAGAAGGGTGGGGAAAATGTAGAAGGTGATGGGGGTGGAAGGGGGATGAAAATATAATTAGAACAGGGTAATTAGTGCCTAATATTGATTCCTGGCCAGTTCCAGGACTCCAAAAGCCAGATGAAGGATTGCTCTAGTGTTTTCAGTTTCAGAGGAGGATCAGAGGGTGGGAGGGATGCTATGATTGATACACTATAGCATTTATCAAAGGGAGTGTTGTGTTCGGAGGCGTGTTTGGGGATAGGGAGCATGTCAATGAAGGAAGAGTTTTTGCATGAGGCTCGGTGGTTGTTGATTCTGATATTGAGGGGTGTGGTGGTTTGCCCAATATAATAGGCAGGGCACAGTTGGCACTTCAGAAGGTACACTACATTGCTAGAAGTGCAAGTAGAGGAGGGAATTGGTGGGAGAGAGTTAAAAAGCGGGTGGGAGAGGGATGGGATTTTGGTTTTGAAAATAGGGCATGTTTTACATCTGGGTTTATTGCAAGGCGTTGGAGTGGTTTTAGGACGGGTTGGGGATTTAAGGAGTGGATTTGTTGATTTGAGGAGATCGGATAGGTTGGCGGGGCGTTTGAAAGTAACTGAGGGGCATTTGGGAAAAAGGTTGGCGGTGGCATTATGATTTTTTAGGATAGGGTAGAGGTCTTTCAGGATTGATCGTATAGATTCTAAGCCCGGGAAGTATGTAGTGCAAATTGAGAGAGGGTGGGGTTCTGCGGTGGAGGAAGGTTTGGGAGTGTACGCATGTTTTCGGATTCTTTTGTTCAGGAGGGATTCGGGATAACCTCTTTTTAGGAGGGAACAGTGTAGACTTGAAAGGAAATAATCAAGGGAATCAGGGTCACTACAAATTCTGTGTCCCCTTGTGGATAGGGAGTAAGGAATGGAGCGTTTTGTGTGATATGGGTGGCAACTATTGTAGTGTAAGTATTGCTGTTTGTTTGTGGGTTTAATATGTACAGAGGTGTGAAATGTTTGGTTTCTTAATGTAACATTTACATCTAGGAAGGTGATTTGGGAGGAGGATACTGTAGAACTGAAGGAAATAGAGGACGAAGCATTGAGGTCGGAAATGAAAGCTTTCAGGGAATCGGTACCATATTGCCAGAGGAGGAAGATATCATCGATGTACCTGAGCCACAATAGAGGTTTCAGTGGTTGTTTTGACAGGAATTTCTTCTCTGCGAGACCAAGAAAGAGGTTTGCATAGGAAGGGCTGAACCTGCTACCCATGGCACAGCCCTTGATTTGTAAGAAGAATTTGTCGTTAAAGGAAAAGGAGTTGCGGGTGAGGATGAACTCGGAAAGACTAAGGAGAAAATCTGTGCTGGGTATGTGTGGCTCAGGGCGTTGGGAGAGGTAATGTTTGAGAGCGGAGAGACCTTCTGAGTGGGGAATCGATGTGTATAGGGATGTTGCATCTATGGTGGCCATAATGATCTCAGTATCTGGAGGGAGGGAGGTTGATTTTAGCCTTTCCAGGAAATGGTAAGAATCTTTGGTGTATGACGGTAGGGAATGGACTATCGGTTGGAGATAGTGGTCTACAAATGCAGAGATTCTTTCAGTTGGGGAGTGACGGGAGGATAAAATCGGACGACCTTTCCTTTGTCCTTTCAAGTCTACACTGTTCCCTCCTAAAAAGAGGTTATCCCGAATCCCTCCTGAACAAAAGAATCCGAAAACATGCGTACACTCCCAAACCTTCCTCCACCGCAGAACCCCACCCTCTCTCAATTTGCACTACATACTTCCCGGGCTTAGAATCTATACGATCAATCCTGAAAGACCTCTACCCTATCCTAAAAAATCATAATGCCACCGCCAACCTTTTTCCCAAATGCCCCTCAGTTACTTTCAAACGCCCCGCCAACCTATCCGATCTCCTCAAATCAACAAATCCACTCCTTAAATCCCCAACCCGTCCTAAAACCACTCCAACGCCTTGCAATAAACCCAGATGTAAAACATGCCCTATTTTCAAAACCAAAATCCCATCCCTCTCCCACCCGCTTTTTAACTCTCTCCCACCAATTCCCTCCTCTACTTGCACTTCTAGCAATGTAGTGTACCTTCTGAAGTGCCAACTGTGCCCTGCCTATTATATTGGGCAAACCACCACACCCCTCAATATCAGAATCAACAACCACCGAGCCTCATGCAAAAACTCTTCCTTCATTGACATGCTCCCTATCCCCAAACACGCCTCCGAACACAACACTCCCTTTGATAAATGCTATAGTGTATCAATCATAGCATCCCTCCCACCCTCTGATCCTCCTCTGAAACTGAAAACACTAGAGCAATCCTTCATCTGGCTTTTGGAGTCCTGGAACTGGCCAGGAATCAATATTAGGCACTAATTACCCTGTTCTAATTATATTTTCATCCCCCTTCCACCCCCATCACCTTCTACATTTTCCCCACCCTTCTAACGCTGCCCCTCCAAACCCGTCCCTTCGGAATTCCCTCCCCACCTTCCCCTTCCATCCATCGCTCCAGCCCTCGTATTCCCTTCAGTTCTGTCCCTCTCCTCCTTGATAAAGGTGGCAACGACCACCGAAAATTCGAAAAATAGTGAGTCTCTTTTTTTGTGTGTTTCTGTGTTTTTGTCTGTGTCCACTAGTGCTAAGTGTTATACATTATATATATATATATATATATATATATATATATATATATATATATATATATATAATATACACATGAATACAATGTCACGGCACACAGGGACTAGGACATGAGTTTGAGAAATTAGAAATGTCATTCAATAAAATATCATACATAATGTATGATATTTTCATACATTATCATAAATATCACACACATATGTTTACAGGGTTCGTCCGGAAAATAAGTGTACTGATTTTTTCCCGCCGCTCCAGGCGCGCCCAGCACCGCTCTGACGGGCTGCGATTGGAGGGGGGTATGTTGGCAAGCGACGCTGAAAAAGGCAGTCGGCTCTGAGCTGTGGTGTAGTGAGGAGCTCTGTTAACGCGAACCTCCACGCTCGACCCACGTCACGGAACGCGATGCCGAAGTTTTTGGAGCAGCGTTATTCCATCAAATTTGCGGTAAAGCTTTGGAAATCGTCTACCGAAACTGTCGGTATGATTAACCAGGCTTACGGGGAGTCAGCCATGTCCAGAAACATGATCTTTCGGTGGCACAAGATGTTCGTGGAGGGCAGAGAAGAGGTCGACGACGAGTCTTCGAGAGGTTCCCGATGATGCCTTCGCGGGAGCGTTCCAGGAATGGGAACGCCGCTGGAACAAGTGTATCGACTCACAAGGGTCCTATTTTGAGGAATATTAGCTTAAGATATGTAAAAGTGTAATAAATTTTTTTTCCTGAGCTCAGTACACTTATTTTCCGGACGAACCCTGTATATATATGTATATATATATGTATATGCACATATACCTATACTCATAAACTTCCAAAACTTCGATGTATTTCTCTCTTGAATAATACCGTGTAACGTTCCGTTGAGTTTGATCGATTGGGACTTGTTGAATTTGATGGCGATTAATGGACGTCCGAGTGATTAATGACATTGCGGCCGGGCGTATTTTCGTCTTTTAAGTGGGGATTGTCTTCTTCTGTCATTCGGAGGAGATCTCGTCTGCAGCCGCTACCAACCTCTCCGCGTTCGGAATGGAATGTGCTCCACGGTCCTCGATTATCACGTGCCAGTTTCTCTCTCCTTTCACTCCATTCCCCTTGGAGGATGGGGCTTTTTTATCCCTTAAGAAATTGCAGAAGGAGCGCTCGCAAACTATGCGGACATTCCAGTCGTCCCAGGTGAGTCGGTCTCGTATTTCCAGAGATAGAGAGAGAGAGATTCACGTCAACGGCGAAAGGCGAACGGAATGCGTGTCGCGTTTGTTCGCGACGTCTTCATCGTCCCGTCCGTACGATAGATGAGCCTCCCGTGACTCGCTCGCTCTCTTTGCGTTGTGGGTACGGATCGGATTTGACAGGGCAGAGAGCGAACTTGGCCGGGAGCATGCCCTTTTACCGACTGCCCTACTCGAGGGCGGGATCCTCGGGGCCGATGACAGATGACATTCGATTGAGGTCGCTCCTCCTTCCGGTCAACAGTAATCAGGATTTTCTAGGCAACGAAGCAGTCAATAATTAGTCTATCCAAATAGTATCCATTCGTAATACCAAATCGTTTGATTAAAAATGTCTGTAGGCATTTTTCTTTGATTGCATATTCGTGAAAGAGGGAAGAATGCGTTAGTAAATTGTTATATCGGAAGGGCACTGCGCAAGATAGTACAAATTTCAAATAATTATCTCAAAAATAATACTTTTGATAAATATAGAGAAATAATATGCTGCTCATTCGTCGCTTTCACAAATTAAATTGTTGTCGCCATCATAGTCTCAAGACTTCCTTCGAACGTTCTTCGGTGAATTTAAGCTCATACGGTCGATTATGAAATAAATATAGATTTTCATGGAACACGGATGGGTTTCCCCGCAAGAATCTTCTACATATACTTACATAATACCCAGCAAGCCGCCGCGAGGGAGTGTGGCAGTGGGTGTTAGGTCACCATCCGTAAAAGGAAAGAAAACCACATGCAAAACCAACAAGGTATCATGTTGGTTTTACAAGTGGTTACTCCAAAGGTATTAATAATGAACAGTAACGGTGTAAAAGAACAACGCACAGAGAACGCCTTCCACGATGAATGTATACGATGAATCCTGAGCTCCAAAATGGCGCATTTGAACCTAGCAACATAGGTTTAATACAGTCAGATTTCATGATTGATGTTATAAACTTAATTCTGTTGAATAAGTGTAATGCTGCACAATATATGAAGTCAAATAACCCCATTTTGTGCGTGCGTCAATCTCCATGCTCTAGTATCTCGAAAGGGGGGGGGGGAAGAAACAAGTGAATATCTCGGAGCGCTCCCATGGGTTCTCCCAGAGGGCGGGGGATGTGGGAAAGAAGTGAGATTTCTGCTTCGCTGATGTAAATCCCTGTCGGAACCCTTCAGGCCTCTATTCTGCGGCCGGCAACCATCGTTGCTCGCAACGAAGCTACATTAATGGCAGGATATTAATGGAAAAATTACGACTCGTCGCGAAGAATCCTCATTGCCTGTCAACTGTATGTACCTCATTATCCTATCAAACCGGGGATTGGTTTGTGCATACTCGTACATAGAACTTCCCAACCTAGAAATGTATATTCTGTGCCAATATTAATTTCTTATTTTCTTCATAGTTCCTTTTGCTGACGTCTTCCATCACTAATTCTTGTTCGTAGATCTTCAATCGCCGTTCCTCCTTGGTTTCCTTCAGATACAACGGCACATCTAATTATTAGTATAATTCGTTCTTGGTTACGGTTCGACGCCCTAATTTTCATTTTTCCCCATGGGAAATCAAAAAATCATATTTAGAACTATCGAAATTGTTGGATGGTTTGTAAATACGAGGGTCATCCGGAAAGTAGTACCCGTTCGTGCCGCATGAAGTGCTGACGACGCGAGTAGCCGCTGGACGAGGTCAGATAGCTTCAGTGGCTTGTCTGCCTTCTCTGAGCCAAGTTGCGTGACGCTAGCATTGCCTGTGTTGTTTCTGTGATTGTTTACAATGTTTAAAAAAATTGAGAACGCCGCCAGTTGTGAAGTGAGGGCAGTGATTAAATTCCTCAATGCAAGAAACGTTCGCCCATGTGATATTCATCGCCAATTAAAGGAGGTGTATGGAGACAATGTAATGGACGAGTCGTCTGTTCGGCGGTGGTGTCGCAACTTCAACATGGGGAGGGGGAACACACACGACGATGAGCGTTCGGGGAGACCGTCTGTCATTACAGACCAACTGGTGAGCTCAGTTGACGAATTCGTGAGGAACGATCGGCGCGTCACAATTGATGACATCTGTGAGCATTTTCCCGATGTTTCTCGAACAATTGTTCATGAAATTGTTAAACACCATCTGCATTATGCAAAAATTTGTGCAAGATGGGTCCCTCGCGTATCTCAATGAGCTGGCGGCGAAGGACTATGCAGCAGGAATACAGAAACTTGTCACACGTTATGACAAATGCCTTAATTTGCTTGGAGATTATGTTGAGAAGTAGTTTAAAGTATCCTCTTTCAAATAAAATGTTTTATGTTTGTTAATATTTACTTTTGTGTCTTTATTTCACGAACGGGTACTACTTTCCGGATGACCCTCGTATGTTAAATTTGCAATGAAATATCCGTCAGCAACAAAAAAACATCGTGAGGGACATTTCTTCCAACGAGATGACCTTAAAAAAAAGAGCCCAGAGCATCCAGTTGGGGATCGTGGAGCGATGCTGTGGCTGAGTTACCTGAAGATCTTAAAAGTCCTAAAAAAAATTTATAAAAAAAACAAAACCGTAAGCATATTAAATTGTATACTAACAGCTTTCGTCAGATTTTAAAAAAACTGCGGAAGATGCCGCAACAGTAACTTATAACGGAGTCATCCGCAAAAGTGCATTACAATGCAACAATTTCAGAGTGTAAAAATCATTCGCCCTGACCAGAATTCGAACCCGGATCCCTCGATGTCTGGTCAGTTAAGCCAGTTAAGCTATCGAGGAATTTTTACACTCTGAAATTGTTGCATTGAAATGCATATTATTGCATGACTCCGGTCAAACAAATTGAGTAGCTTCAGGCGAGATGTGGTGGAAGTCGAACATAATGAATAACTGATCGAAGCGCTTTTCCACTTGATGATGATGTAATACATCGAAACCCGGTCGTAAAATAAACAAAAAATTATCAAGTGGAAAAGTTCTTCGATCAGTCATTCACTGCGGTTAAAGTTACTGCTGCGGCATCTCCCGCAGTTTCTTGGAATTTATTTAAGGTAAAAAGAGCCTGTGCTTAAAAGTTGGCTTTAACCTCGTGGACTGTGGCGCGTCGTGCACGACTACGAATACCTGTGACATTGTATGTACGGTATTTCGTCAAAACATCTTGTACCTTTAAAGCCCACAAAATTTCGGTTGAAGAGGACGCCTCGATAGCTTAACTGGCTAAAACACTGAGGGAACAACGGACATTGAGGGATTCGGGTTCGAATCCCAGTCAAGGCGAATGATTTTTAACTCTGAAATCGTTGCAACAGACCTCGTATGTATATGTATGTATGTGTGTACAACACGAATATATATATATATATATATATATATATATATATATATATATATATATATACATGATATATATGGACGACAGACGTTTGTAAAAGGAGATGAAAAAGTGCAACCCACTCATCAGCATTATAAAAACTAAGTAAAAAAAGTTTGCATTCGAAATAGGGAAGCTAATCTTGATGTCAAACTAGGAAGAGCAAAATAGCGGAAGAGTTTCTCTAATTAGGAAGATCAGTAGAGAAGATTGAAGGAGCAAGCTGGAGATGGCAAGCAGAATTATCAGATGGGACCTTAATTAAAGCTCACGGCCACAGCATAGGCAAAAGATAGCGATTCGTTCAGAGTACTACCTTGATCGAAAAGTTCCCGGAATAACCACCGTGTGGCGCTCCCATCGTTCCGATTTGAGTTCTGTTTTTTTTGTTAAATTGGTACATCTGTTGTTGATATTCCCTTTAAATCTTAGTGTCATAACTTGACATTTGCAAAAGTTACGGTCGGTTTTCGGTATGTCCATCAGTGCTTCCTACGATTTTTCCATTACTTCCTCTCGGCTGCTAAAACGCGTTCCCCGTAATGGTTTTTTAACTCGATTGAACAGAAAGAAGTCACAGGGAGCCAAATCAGGTGAATTCGGTGGCTGTTGGATGGTATTTGTTGCATTTTTCGTCAAAAAATTACGAATAATGATAGCACTGTGCGACGGTGCGTTATCATGGTGCAAAATCCACGAGTTTTCTGCCCACATTTCTGGTCTCTTTCGGCGAATTGCTTCACGCAAACGTCTCATAACGCCCAAATAATACTCTTTGTTTACTGTCTGGCCTTCTGGCAAAAATTCATGATGCACTACACCGTTGTAATCCATGAAAACCGTCAGCATTGCCTTCTTTTTTGACTGAAAACGACGTGGTTTTTTTGGTCTCGGCTCATTTGGTGAACGCCATTCACTTGCCTGATGTCTGGATTGCGTGTCGTACTCATAAACCCACGTCTCGTCTCCAGTAATGATCCTTTTGATGAATGTGGGATCGGATTCAGCCTCGCAAATCATGTCTTTTGCGACGTCAACACGGTCTCTTTTTTGCATGAAATTGAGGTCTTTTGGCACCAACTTTGCTACTACACGACGGAAACCCAAATCATTAACCACAATGTCTTGGGCGGATCCATAGGCAATGTTCAAGTCCTCCGCTATTTCTCTGATGGTTAATTTGCGGTTATTGACCAACATTTCTTTTACTTTATCAATTTTTTCACCGACTTTCGATGTCGATGGTCTGCCACTGCGTTCATCATCTTCGATTGACTCACGACCACTTCTGAACCGCTCGTGCCACTGGTAAACGACCGTTTTTTTTAGAGAATCGTTGCCGAAACACTTTTCCAACATTTCCAACGTCCGTGCGCCACTAAATCCGTTTTTTACGCAAAATTTAATACAAGTTCGTTTTTGCAAATTTAAATCCATTTCTGAAATTGTAAAAAATCGCCAACACACACAGAGATAGATGTACTCTTGGCTACGTAACTTTGGCAAATGTCAAGTTATGACACTAAGATTTAAAGGGAATATCAACAACAGATGTACCAATTTAACAAAAAAAACAGAACTCAAATCGGAACGATGGGAGCGCCACACGGTGGTTATTCCGGGAACTTTTTGTTCAAGGTAGTATATCTGAAATCTAAGTTTCTACGGCTGTAGGACGTAGACGATGACATCAGCAGAGGAAAAAAGATTCGAGGCTATGAAAATTATTATATTTTATCATTGGTGTTCCACCGCTTAAGTTAGGCTTTGATTGGGCACAGGCTGGAAAGCAATGCATCTCTTCGCCTCTCCTAACGAAACACTACCTGACATTACAATTAGCCCTTCTTCAATTCCGCACGCTTCCTTACTCCCTCAATTCATTCCATCCAACATCCCCATCCCCTCTATTCCTGCCCCTTCCTCACCTGTCCGGCATTTTCTTGCCCTCTATCACAGTCTTCAATATCCCATTGAAAAAAAATATGCTTTGCGTTAATTTTTCCTGCCTCCTTATGATTTCTCCCTACAATCCCCTTTCCTCCCCCGTCATACCCAGAAACTCCTCGTTTATTTTCCTTTCCATCCACTTCATCTTCTTTATCCTTCTCTTGGGATCGGGATGGTGCGGTGGCTAACATACTGGCTTCCTGCCGAGGTTCGAATCCTGGAAACGGTAGATATTTTTCAGTGGTATCCCGATCCCTACTTGAGGTGCTTTGTGGAGGGCACTTTGAGCGAGTATATCGTCCGTCAGATGGGACGTTAAACTTGGTGGACCCCTTGGAACCTTTCGTTATTAGAGTAGGCAAATGCCGACGCCGGGATCCACCCCTCATCCTTTCCTGTCCATCCCCTATGGCGCAAATGATCTCAGCAGTCGGTCGCCTCCCCTCAAAACTACTACTACTACACTGTATCACGCACTTCAGGCCATTGTAGCTCCCATCTTTAAACTAGTAAATTTTCCTTTTTATTTTTTAATTGCATTTAACATATGAAAAACTTAGCATTTACTACCCTGTGATCACTAATTCCTTCAATAGTTTCATTAGTTCAGATGCTTTCAGGTATGTTCGTTGCTAACAAATCAAGACTATTACCCCTAGTTGTTGACGCGATAAGTTGATGCATTGAGTTCAACGTAAAAGGTTTTAATAGCGACTCGCAGGTATCTTTACCCCCCGCTTTAAAACTGTTCAAATGTGCTCCTATCAACAGAAGGGAATTTGAAATTTCCAGCGATTATAATGCCACGATCGTTGTTTTTGGATGGTGGACTTTTGATTTGCTGATCTAGTTCTAGTTGTACAATCATCTTTGTCGTCCCGCAGCCTTTTGTAAAATATGTATCCATAGACTTTTTTGTATTCTGGAATATTTTAAGGGCCAGTCTAATGAAAACCGAACATCCGCTACAACGTGACCTCGGAATGGTATTATTCAAAAGTAATGACGAAAAGCATTGATAAGTTTATTCCACTAGGAGACGAAACGATTAAATCCAGTTTTTTTAGGTCGCTGACGGATCTATTACCGCAACCACTCTTGCATTTCCTCGTCCTGGGCGCGTATCGTCTTGGAGTGATTGTGCACCCTTCTCGGAATCTCCTATGCCACTCGTGCACACTCGTCAGGGACATGCAGTGTTCACCATAGACTGAATACATACGATGAATGATGAATGGCGCGTGCAGCAGTACCCTTAGCCACCAGAAAACGAACCACACCTCTCTGCTCTTCATTGCTTGCCTCCATTTCTACAGATGGACGGACTCACTGGACTAGTCCGCGCACCAACAAGGGCATAACCCAACCACTGCTTGCATCTATGAGTTGTCACCATGACGTTCTCCTACCACAGTGATGGCGGTATTGATACGTAACATCGGTGTTGACACATTTCAGGCATACTTTGTGCTATGGCGGGTGTTCTGTTTTCATTTGACTCACCCTCCTGCTTGAAAACCAAACGCTTTCTAAACTGTCATCTGGAATTGTCTCAGCCCAGTGAAAGCAAGAATTTTTAATTGCAATAAACAAACCGCCCCCGATTCTATTTACGCTGTCATTTCTGTAAACGGAAAAGGATTTTTGGAAAATTTCACCGTCGGCGATATCAGTGGATAACCAGCTTTCTGTTCCAATAGATATATCTGCGTCTGTGATTTGAATAAGGTGATAATTATGGGTGAAAGAAATGGGGATTAATGCTTATTGTAGACAAGGCAGTTTTAAAATTTTGGAACAAAGGAAGTGGGGAACAGGACAAAAATTACGAAACAGAGGGTTCAGTACTAACTATGGCCAATCAAGTTATATATTTGGGGGTAGTTCTAACACCACGCCTTCAATCACTGTAGGTAACACAAGATACGTACAGTGATTTCAATTTTGAACTAAAAATTCGGTGCGGAAAGAATCCTAGCATGATGAGAGCCGCGATTTCTCTCAGTGGAGAATAAAGGCGGTCGATTCGGAGGCTGGTTTGGTGCTTTTCCGTCGCAATCCTGACGAGTTTCTGCGCACTTCTTTTCTTACAGACGTAACCGTGGACGAAACATGAATGCACTACTACACTCTTCAACAAAAAGGAACAGTCTACACAGTGGGTTATTTTCTAAAAGCGATCCGGTTCCGAAGAAGGCGAAGACGGTGAAATTGGCTGACAATTGATGGCCACGGTGTTTTTGGAACGCGCGCGGAATCCTCTCCATCGATTAGTAGTAGTAGTTTTTAGGGGAGGCGACCGACAACTGAGGTCATTTGCGCCATAGGGGATGGATAGGAAAGGATGAAGGGTGCAGAGAAACCCCTCGTCGGCATTAGCCTACTCTTAACGAAAGGCGCCAAGGGGTCCGCAGTTTAATGTCCCATCCGACAGACGGCGTACTCACTCAAAGTTCCCTCCACAAAGCACCTCAAAGTAGGGATCGAGATACCTCTGAAAAATATTCAACACCGCCGGGATTTGAACCCGCGCCCTCTGGGTGGGGAGCTAGTACGTTAGCCCCCGCACTCTCCATCGATTATTTGCAAAAAGGGTGAACGACCCATGGAGAATATTTTTCGCCGTTATTGCACCGGTTGATCGAAGAAATCAAAGGGAAACGTCTCCATTTGGCAAAGAAAAAATTCTCTTCCATCGAGACAATGCACTGATACACACCAGTTCACTTTCGATAGCGAATATTATAGTATTAAAGTTCGGATTAATATTACAACATCCACCGATTTCTCCAGAGTTGGCCCTTAGTGAGTCGTTTTTATTTCAAATTTTGAAAAAATGGCTCGGTGGCAAACGATTCCCTCCGAGCGGGAGGTCATCGCCGGAACACATGCCTATTCTTCCGAACCTTCCGAAATTCTACTTTTTTGGGCCGCTTAAAATACTCAGAGAAACGCCGGGAAAAGCGCACAGAGTTAGGGATATTAATTTGAAAAAAAAGAATCTCTACCCAAAGTAAATTGTTTTTCTATTTTTTCGCTAAGGACTTATTGAACGGCGCACGGATCCTCCTCCCTCCTTCGAGTGCGCGCTGATGAATCGCGCGGGGCCGTCCTCGGCATTCCGTTTCTCTTCCCGCCCTCGCCTCGCTTAGTAACGAGTGACCGCAATGACCGCAACTCTTCACTCTGTGTTTCAGCGTTAGGCTCGAATGACTGGCTGCGCTCCTGCCTTCCCCTGGCAAGAGCAGCGCTCACTCGACACATAGGGTCAATTCCTTCGCATTCCGGATGAGTAACCCTCGTCTCACAACCCCCCCCCCCTGGTTTTACGCGTTTCAAACGGAGGCCCCCTCCACTTTGATGGCATCACTTCCCTCCCCCCCTCATTCCTCCAATCGAAGGGCCGCCTCCGAGAACACCGAAGGCGACGACTTCACCTGGAGGGAGAGCAGAGAGTGAGTGACACCTCAAGGGGTCGCATATTTGGCCGTAGGCGCAACTAATTGGAAGGGGGACTACGGGGGGTGGGAAGAGAATGCCACCGTCGGACGATCACATCAGAGGGAGGGGACCGCACGCACGCACTCTTTTCTCTCGCACACAAACACGCTGTCTACTCGCATGAGGAGGAGATGAATAATCAAACAGCCAATGGCGGCAGCCCTTCCCTTTCGCGAAATATTCTTTCCCGTATTCATTCCGCATACTTCTACTGACTGACGTCGAACTTCCCAAACACTGCCAGAGACAAGTGACTTCGACGCGGCGTTTTCGCTTCCTGGCGTCGGCCGATTTGTTTCTTTTAATTTTGCACCCTCGCCCACCTTTCAGGACAAATGGTCCTCGGAAATTAAGTGACATATTTCTATGCCAGTCAACCGAGGAATCCTCTTCTCCTGTACGAGTAAGGATGTCCTCGGAGGAGAGGCTGAGGGACCCACCATGAAATTCAGCCCTCCGTTATACCCTTGGCTCGGGCGGGGAACCAAGACTCGGATATCCCTCCCTAAAGGGCAATTCACCAATCTGTGGACATGTACTTGGACAGTATTCCATTTCGGACCCAATCCCACAGAATGAAATTCAGTCGGCTTAATTCCCTCGGAGCGCAACCATATATCGTAAAACGAAAAATACTTATGATTTCTCCCAATGCATGGAATCTATTTTATAATTCTTTTTTTCCCTCCATAGAGGCTCTAAAGATATTTGCTTTCTTATTCCACCTCATCATTTCAATTGCAGTGACTATAATCATCGCCTTTGATAATCAACACTTAAGCTTTGACGCTGTTCTACGCTAAATCATTTTTTTCGGCCAGCCGCTTCACGTGAGCCTTATGTACATTCGAGGCCTGTCATTGTTCGTTATTTACACCTCATATGTTGTCTTTCCTCTGTACATATGGGGGCCGTTATCTGCGATGAAAAGGAAATAATGTTCCCAGACAATGAAAATTCCCGTTACTCCACACTCGGCGAGAAAAATATCGGTAGGTATTGGACTACGGAGTTCTTACTTGCAGTCTATTGGGTGAAAATGTTTCGTTATTTTTCAAGGAAAGGCATTATTTTCCAAATTAATGAAGGTTTTAGCAGATATGCGAACATTATGTCTGTCCATCTTCCACGGATCAGTCCTCGGGCACGCAAAAAATCAAGGGAAATGTGAATTGCCGAAAGTTTCCTACACCGCAGGAAAACATTTTCCTAGTTCCTCGTAGTTTGCATCATGCAGCACTGAGTGAGCACTTATCGACTCACAAACCAGTTCTCTATCTCTATATAATTGCGTGTGTTTGGTGACATCTGTGCTAACAAATGACACGATGAATAATTCAACGAACCAGAATACGGATTGGTTAAAAAATAGAAGTACGAGACTATCTTCCCTGTGCCGTTTTTCAGTGACCGCCTTCACCCAGATGACAAATTACTTACGTGGGTTGCTTTCGAGAGCGAAGCACATGCATTGCCGTACGTTCACGTATATGGATTCATCACGCACGTAGTGTACGTGACTGTGCTTGTACGATTGACTCTCTTCATTAGTTTCCCTGGAGTCAACTTCTCCAATTACGACGTAGTTTTCCCGGGTAACCGTTTCTCGGGGCAACCCGGTTAATCCGCCTTCCCGTTGACCCCTTCCGGTTAATACAGGGTCTAGTCCAAGTATTCCTTCTCGCTCACTGTTCCCTCGACGTCCGCTTTCAAGCGGGCATCTTATCTTAAATGATGTCCAAGTAAGGATTTCTCTCTTCTTCTTCTCGTCAGAGTTTTGCTTATACTTCCTTCATCTCCTGCTCTCCGTGGGAATTCTTTGCATCAAATTTAAATAAGTCAGGGGCTTTGATTTTGGAAGAGGCTGCACACCCAGGGAAGTCCTTAAACATAAGCCGAATTGAGTTTCACATGAACAATGTACTTGTATATCTACTCTAGGGCTTCTCTATAGTTAGTTCCTCTTATTTTAATGTACTTTACTGCAAATCCTACCAATAAGAATAATTTAAAGTTTAAATTGTAAATTTAGCCAGCAAAAACTCGAAAAAGTTTCCATAAATTGAAGAGTGCGATGGTTGGCAAAGGCGTTACTGTTTATGAAATGGTGGACAAGAGAAAGGAGTGATCCGTCTGTCCTCCGTGAATGGATCTCGTCCGAACGGACGGGTCATCCCCTTACTGACCCAGAAGCGCACATTGTCCGACGCCAAACAATATTTGATGTCCGTCAAACACTTATTTCAACGCTTTTTTATTTTCTAGAGGCCGAAACGTGGCTGTGCAGATACGGGTTCGGAGTGTGATTCAAGAGCCTTAATGACGGTTAACCTGTATGAATATTTGAACTCAGTGTAGCACTCGGAGGCCTTGGAAAGATTAATTTTAGAACAAACTGGTTTAAAATGACGCGTTTCCCACGAACGATAAGTGATAAGAATGACTGCCGTACAGTGAAATTTTTGTTTTGCTGTCTAGCTAAGTATATGGTAATTATTTTATCCAACTACTAGCATGCGCAGAGTAGTATTTTCAGGCTTAGACCCCTTAGCGCATGTGAAGCTAACAGTAAAAAGTATTTCCATCTTTCGAATTGTTTTTCTTCTTTATTCACTATTATTTATTTTTCTCTAAACTACGGGTGGTGCCCTTACACCTCCCGCCTCACGCCCTGCGGCAGCTTGCAGTGTATTATGTAGATGTAGATGTAATTTAAATCACCATTTCATTTATGTTTTTGCAAACTCTAAATCGAAAGTTAAGCATGAACGACGTCGAGAGACTTCTCCTTCATCACTGTGTCTGAGGTCCGATTCACGATCAGGCCTCCATTCCTTCTATAGTATTCCAATTCTAAATGCCAAATCCGTTGTCTCCGTGTCTACGATAATGATTGAATTTGGTTTATTCCTGATTCTTCTAGCTGGCACTTAAATTGATACAAGGTTTCCCTGTTGTATTCATGGTAGCAGTACAAACTTAAATAGCTTCCTTGTAAGCAGCAACTTCATGATGAATTGTTTCACTGCAGCCACTTTCTTTGCCCCCACAATCTAATATTCATTATTTTTCTTCTTATCTATCGTGCGAATGCACTGAGGCAGGTACTAACGAGATATTAATTCGGAACGCGTCAGTGAACACACGGGCACTCCGGCATCTGTTGCGTTGATTTAAATTAAGATCGTTAAGTCTCAAAACGAGTGTGGTTAATGTGAAATAAATTGCAAGCCATTGGAGCATCTTTGTAAGCTTTTAAGCGGAAGGGATAGAGGCATACGCAAAAGTCGTATGGTGAGACGATACTTTTGGTCGGCAGATTATAAATGTTCGATCTTTCCCTATTTCACTGAAGTTATCTGCATTTAGATGTGTCTCCGCCACTTCAATATTTACTTTAGATCTTCGTTTCATCATGGAAATTAAGTCGAAAAATTTGCGACCCTACAATCAGTGCAGTTCGTGGAGTACGGATATTCAGAAGTTTTTAGATGCGAAAACATGCCTGTTCGTTGAACGAAGGCTCTCCTCACAGCATTATGAGAAGCCCACACCCTGACCAATGCATATTATTTATTTGTTTTCTTTTCCAGTCTCCTCGACATTCACATTCCAAAAATTTCATATACGCTAATCCTCTTGTTTCGACGTCCAAGGTTTCTCGGCCATGCAATACTGTTTTCCGGATGACATTGTTTATTTAATTTTCCTTTGTATCTTTCCTTATAGTCTGTGCTATCGAATCCTGGCTCTTTGTAATACGAGGGTGGTCTGAAAAGTTTCTGATCTAACAAAGATGGAAGTCATTTTTTCTGAAACTTTCCGTTTCCGACCTAAGTTTCAGAAAAAATACCTTGTATCTTTGTTAGGTCGGACACTTTTCAGACTACCCTCGTAGTTTGTTGGCCGAAACCACTCTGCGTCGGACCACCTTTGTTCAAAACACTTTCTCAAGTGGTGAACTGTACTCCCTGCTCTAGTATATGCCCTTAAACTTTGATGTTTGTCTTGTCCTTCCTATTTCATGAGAAAATAGACAGGGCATGTGGAAGCAGGAAATAATTGACCAGAATTTTGAGAACTGTGAATCATGGTGGGGTGAATGTTAAGCAAGCGAGTGAGATAGGGGAATTAAATCAGTGGTTTGGATGTAGTTAACGAGAATGAGGAATAAAGTGATATTA
This sequence comes from Hetaerina americana, assembly GCF_022747635.1. Lineage (NCBI taxonomy): Eukaryota > Metazoa > Arthropoda > Insecta > Odonata > Calopterygidae > Hetaerina > Hetaerina americana. Next base: position 15,587,736 of record NW_027287095.1, read on the forward strand.
TTTTGTAGTCTACTACATAATATAACTTTTCGAATGGACTCAGGCTGTACACTCCTACATTTCTTAGTTTCTCCTAACATTACCATAACCCAACACCAAATTTAAGACCCTCTTATCTCGGTAAATGTACTTCCTTCATCGCTTCATTCTGTCCAACATCCCTATCCTATTCCAGCCTCTTCATCGTTTGCCTAACATTCTTCACTCTAACATAGTCTTCAACATCCCACTGCCAATCAGTACGCTTTGCATCCATATCCCTGTTTCCTTGTATGATTTCTCCCAAAAATTCTCTCTCCTCCCCCACCATACCCAGTACCTCATCATTTGTCATCCTCTCTGTCCACTTCATCTTCTCCATCCTTCTCCAAACTCACATTTCCAATGCCTCCTATCTACGTTTATCATCCTGCTCCAACGCTCAAATTCCCTAGCCGTATAAAACCACGATCCGTATGAAAGTTTTCACGAGTCTTTCCTAAAATCTTAAATACCCGTCTTCTATTCTCATATTATTGCAAAAGCTTTATTGCCTACCACAATTCTTATTCATCTTATGTCCCTTCTCCTTTTACCTTCTTGGTCAAAAACACTTACAAGATAGACAAAACTGCTACACCTCCTCTGTTTTTTTAATCTCATATTTTACAGTTAAACCTAGCCTTTCTCCTTTTCAAAACTCGGAGTGGAGTGAAGTATGTATGTGGGGCTGAAAAAACGAGTTTAATTACAATGGCGCGTGTGGTTAATTATCGTAGGATTAGGCAGGGCTCAATAGTTTGTGGCGTAGGGCTCTATCTACAACTACTCAATACCCCGCAAGCCGCCGCAAGGACGTGTGGCGGGGGTTGTTAGGACACCACGCGTAATTAAGAAAGAAAAAAACCACATGCAGAATCCACAAATTTATACAGTCCACAAAAAAACATAGTATACATTCATGCAAGAACACTTACACCCCACACACATGCAAACTCTCAAACTACCAACTAATATACACATGCACCAAGAAATATACCTGATATCTTTGCAATTTTTACTTTTGTTCCGACTGGCAAATTCAGTGTTTTTAACATTTCTAGAGTGCCTTATGTTTCTTACTATTATGATTTCTGATTGTTCGGGGAAAGAATGAGTATTTGTATCTATTTGTACTAGGATCTATCGCCATTATTTTATCTTTGTGGTCTGATCTACCTAAGTAATGTGGGGCCATTATAATTCCTTCAGTGCCATCGTTAGACTTGTTTGTTCTGAACCTTTCTAAAAGTTATTGCTCTCAAGTCATTGGTCTAAGCCTCGCTTGTTCTCTTCGTATTTCAAGTGGTTCCCAACTTAAATCCCCAAAGAGACCGGTCACTCTGTATTGTTATCATAACAATTTTTAACGAATCTGGCGGATTTTTTATGGACTTCATTTAATTCCTTTTGCCAAATTTTCTCCCAAGGATCCCAAATACTCACGGCATTCCCCAAATGAGGTCTAACTAGAGCAAAATAACACCTCTATTAAATTTTTCATTAGATTACCCCACCACCCGTTTAATGAAGCCGAGTTTCTTTCAAGCGGATCCGCATATTGTCAAAAAATGTGCTCCCCATAAAAGGCGTGGTGTTAGAACTACCCCCAAATAGTTAACTTGATTGGCCGTAGTTAGTACTGAACCCTCTATTTCGTAGTTTTTGCCCCGTTCGCCACTTCCTTTGTTCCAAAATTTCAAAACTGCGCATTTGTCTATTTTAAGCATTAATCCCCATTCCTCGCACCATTCCGAGATTGTGTCTAAGTCTCTACAGAGTAACTCGCGATCTAGTTGTCTCCTTATTTCCCTGTATACCACCGTCTAATCTAAAAATACTCAAATACATGGCTGACTGTTTCAACACAGAGAGCCACTTCCCTTTAACTGTATGCTTCCCTAGATGCAAAGAACGTGTGGATTTCATGGATTCCGAGATGGGAGACTTTGAAATGGCCTTTATTAGTACCGACACGGAGACGGGATCGAATCCATAGTTCCGAAGCGTGCCATAGCGGCACCTTCACTTCCGGGCCAGGAGATGGAGTCTAATGGAATGGAGAGGGCCAATGGACGAGCAATGGATGCCGAAACATCAAAGGGAGAAATCGCACGTGCTTTTACCCCCCAACCCCCTCGCCTTCACATCGCGGATTGGTCCGGACGTCTAACTTTCAGATGCATTTGACAAGCTTTTAACCAGCCCCCCCCCCCCCCGGGTGCAGGGGAATGCTTTGGATTGCACTCAGCCATCGCTCTCCAAGCGGTTGGCGGCGATCCCTGTTTTCAAGTCCACGTCATGAAAGGAAGGAAATAAATCTGATGTGTCCAATGGATTATTAAAAAAATCATTTTGAGTTTTCACTCTTTTTGAACAATTAAGAGGACATAGGCTTAATACTGACGGTAGCCCATTATAATATTCAGGTCTATCACAGTTTTTTCTTTGCGTCCCTACAAAGTGAAATGAAAACATGGTCTCGAAATGACATCTTTTAGTTTATTCCTTAACACGCAACCTTATTTATTTGGAAATCTCTCGTTTTCTTATAGGGTGCAATATATTTGGATATCCGAATCTTAGGGATAAGGAACCGTACGGACAATGGCATTTCTATGTAAATGGCATTCAAAAATGGCATTCAAAAATGGCCGAAAAGGAACACTTAAAATTCGCATTAGAACCATATTTTTCTGAATGTTTCGTTCGGCATACAACAAATGACGAACATAATAAGAGAACCTTTCAATGATTCAAATTTCACACAAATGACTCAATTATTACACAAAAATTCAAAGTTCAAAATAAAATAATGCGTCACAGGAAACTCTTATCAATTTCAATAACATAATAAAAATAGTTCGACCTTTTGAAATGGTTATCAATTAGGGAGGCACCACTGTTTCGGGTTGAAAAGAGACCTAAACTTCGCTCTAATAGGTAGTGTTTCGTTAAAATCTATTTGGGGCATCTTCTCTAGAAACTAAAATGAAATGTCAAATTTCGAGCTTCCCAGATTAATACATTTTGAGGTATTTTTCCAACAAAAGAGTATATAACACACGATCAAACGTACAGACCGCACTCATGCGGAAATATGCGGCGTAAATGGGATCTAAAAAAATGCTTCCCCCTCTGCTCTGCATTTAAACAATAAAAATAACAAGAGGCGGTCAAACGCGTCGCTGTCGTCGGCATATTTCGACGCGGCAATTTCAGGGACAGCTCACGTGTGGACAACTACCTGACGGAAGCTGTTTGCGCCAACGTCTTGAAGCCAAGTGTGATCAACCAGTTCCTTCCGCTTGTCATTTATTGCGATGACTGAAAGGTCCCTCGATTAAAGCAACCGCAGCATACGGAAATAGCGAGTGCCCACAAAATTAATGGCGTAGGTGTTTAACGACGATGCAGTGGTTTACCGTGATATCCGTGATCCTGAGGACAGAGCAGCTTTATCAGATGACCTTAATGCCATAAAACGCTGGTGCGACACTTGGAAATAAGAATTTAACTTCAAAAGTGCGTAGTGATAAATTTTTGGAAAAAGAGAAATTTCCACCCGAACGCCGAATGCATCGGAAACACCGAAATTGAATGGATAGACTCAATTAAATACCTAGGTGCTAACCTCACTCACGATCTCCCCTGATTGAAACATACGTAGAATATGAGGGCAAGATGACAAAACAATAGGATTTATTAGAAGAGTAATTGGTAAATGCAATTAAAAATTTAAAGAGAAATGGTATCTGTCGTTGGTTGGGCCTAATTCAGAATATGCTGCAAGTATATGGGAAGTTAGATTGATTGGCGAATTAGATCACGTGCAGCGTAGAGGAGCTAGATTTGTAAAACGTTGCTATGATAAACTGAGTAGCGTATCAAAATTATTAGAGGAGCTAGGCTGGGAATCACTCACGGAGCGAAGGTTAAATTATAGATAAATTCCAAAGAAACTGCGGGAGATGCCGCAACAGTAACTTTTAACGGAGTCATCCGCTAATGTGCATTTTAATGCAACAATTTCAGAGCGTAAAAATCATTCGCCTTGACTGGGACTCGAACCCAGATCCCTCAATATCCGGTCGAGTGCTTTAGCCACTTAAGCTACCGAGGCGTCCTCTTAAACTCTGAAATTTTGGGGCTTTTAAAGGAACTAGATGTTATGACGAAATGCCGTACATACAATGTCACATGCATTCGTAGTCGTGCGCGAGGCGCCACTGTCCACGAGGTTAAAAGCCAACTTTAAACACGTATGGTGTTTTCCCTTTGACAAATTCCAAAGAAACTGCGGGAGATGCCGCAACAGTAACTTTTAACGGAGTCATCCGCTAATGTGCATTTTAATGCAACAATTTCAGAGCGTAAAAATCATTCGCCTTGACTGGGACTCGAACCCAGATCCCTCAATATCCGGTCGAGTGCTTTAGCCACTTAAGCTACCGAGGCGTCCTCTTAAACTCTGAAATTTTGGGGCTTTTAAAGGAACTAGATGTTATGACGAAATACCGTACATACAATGTCACATGCATTCGTAGTCGTGCGCGAGGCGCCACTGTCCACGAGGTTAAAAGCCAACTTTAAACACGTATGGTGTTTTCTCTTTGACAAATTCCAAAGAAACTGCGGGAGATGCCGCAACAGTAACTTTTAACGGAGTCATCCGCTAATGTCGTGGACAGTGGCGCCTCGCGCACGACTACGAATGCATGTGACATTGTATGTACGGCATTTCGTCACAACATATCGTTCCTTTAAAAGCCCCAAAATTTCAGAGTTTAAGAGGACGCCTCGGTAGCTTAAGTGGCTAAAGCACTCGACCGGATATTGAGGGATCTGGGTTCGAGTCCCAGTCAAGGCGAATGATTTTTACGCTCTGAAATTGTTGCATTAAAATGCACATTAGCGGATGACTCCGTTAAAAGTTACTGTTGCGGCATCTCCCGCAGTTTCTTTGGAATTTGTCAAAGGGAAAACACCATACGTGTTTAAAGTTGGCTTTTAACCTCGTGGACAGTGGCGCCTCGCGCACGACTACGAATGCATGTGACATTGTATGTACGGTATTTCGTCATAACATCTAGTTCCTTTAAAAGCCCCAAAATTTCAGAGTTTAAGAGGACGCCTCGGTAGCTTAAGTGGCTAAAGCACTCGACCGGATATTGAGGGATCTGGGTTCGAGTCCCAGTCAAGGCGAATGATTTTTACGCTCTGAAATTGTTGCATTAAAATGCACATTAGCGGATGACTCCGTTAAAAGTTACTGTTGCGGCATCTCCCGCAGTTTCTTTGGAATTTGTCAAAGGGAAAACACCATACGTGTTTAAAGTTGGCTTTTAACCTCGTGGACAGTGGCGCCTCGCGCACGACTACGAATGCATGTGACATTGTATGTACGGTATTTCGTCATAACATCTAGTTCCTTTAAAAGCCCCAAAATTTCAGAGTTTAAGAGGACGCCTCGGTAGCTTAAGTGGCTAAAGCACTCGACCGGATATTGAGGGATCTGGGTTCGAGTCCCAGTCAAGGCGAATGATTTTTACGCTCTGAAATTGTTGCATTAAAATGCACATTAGCGGATGACTCCGTTAAAAGTTACTGTTGCGGCATCTCCCGCAGTTTCTTTGGAATTTGTCAAAGGGAAAACACCATACGTGTTTAAAGTTGGCTTTTAACCTCGTGGACAGTGGCGCCTCGCGCACGACTACGAATGCATGTGACATTGTATGTACGGTATTTCGTCATAACATCTAGTTCCTTTAAAAGCCCCAAAATTTCAGAGTTTAAGAGGACGCCTCGGTAGCTTAAGTGGCTAAAGCACTCGACCGGATATTGAGGGATCTGGGTTCGAGTCCCAGTCAAGGCGAATGATTTTTACGCTCTGAAATTGTTGCATTAAAATGCACATTAGCGGATGACTCCGTTAAAAGTTACTGTTGCGGCATCTCCCGCAGTTTCTTTGGAATTTGTCAAAGGGAAAACACCATACGTGTTTAAAGTTGGCTTTTAACCTCGTGGACAGTGGCGCCTCGCGCACGACTACGAATGCATGTGACATTGTATGTACGGTATTTCGTCATAACATCTAGTTCCTTTAAAAGCCCCAAAATTTCAGAGTTTAAGAGGACGCCTCGGTAGCTTAAGTGGCTAAAGCACTCGACCGGATATTGAGGGATCTGGGTTCGAGTCCCAGTCAAGGCGAATGATTTTTACGCTCTGAAATTGTTGCATTAAAATGCACATTAGCGGATGACTCCGTTAAAAGTTACTGTTGCGGCATCTCCCGCAGTTTCTTTGGAATTTGTCAAAGGGAAAACACCATACGTGTTTAAAGTTGGCTTTTAACCTCGTGGACAGTGGCGCCTCGCGCACGACTACGAATGCATGTGACATTGTATGTACGGTATTTCGTCATAACATCTAGTTCCTTTAAAAGCCCCAAAATTTCAGAGTTTAAGAGGACGCCTCGGTAGCTTAAGTGGCTAAAGCACTCGACCGGATATTGAGGGATCTGGGTTCGAGTCCCAGTCAAGGCGAATGATTTTTACGCTCTGAAATTGTTGCATTAAAATGCACATTAGCGGATGACTCCGTTAAAAGTTACTGTTGCGGCATCTCCCGCAGTTTCTTTGGAATTTGTCAAAGGGAAAACACCATACGTGTTTAAAGTTGGCTTTTAACCTCGTGGACAGTGGCGCCTCGCGCACGACTACGAATGCATGTGACATTGTATGTACGGTATTTCGTCATAACATCTAGTTCCTTTAAAAGCCCCAAAATTTCAGAGTTTAAGAGGACGCCTCGGTAGCTTAAGTGGCTAAAGCACTCGACCGGATATTGAGGGATCTGGGTTCGAGTCCCAGTCAAGGCGAATGATTTTTACGCTCTGAAATTGTTGCATTAAATTATAGATAGTTTAACACAAATTAGAAATTAGCTATTGAATTAGTAAATTGAATTTTTTATTTAACATAAATAACTCTTGCATTAATTAGAAGGTCTCTGTAGCGATGGTAGGGAAAATATTTTATTACCCCCATTGTACTACGGTAGGAGGGTGAATGTTAACAAAATCAGAGAGATTATGTGTAGAACACATACATTTAAAATAAGATTTTTACCGTGTATAATAAGGGAAGAAAATGTCTGTAATTTAAAAAATAATTTTGTTTTCATTCTAAGTTGCTCAGTATTTGTCTTCATTTCATCAAACCGTAGTGTATTGCCCTTCTTGATACTATCAGCTCGTCTCCTAAGTACACGAGAAGTGGTGCACACTTAGAGTAGTAAATGTTTCCACAACCATTCGAATGTATCACAACATACATTATTGGCATAATTTTAGATATTAGTTATGCATAATAATTGAGAAAAACAATTTTTGATGTTTCTAGCCCTTGCCACACATTCTTGCGATGGATTGCAGGGTGCCATATAGATATACAAGGAAAAAAATCGCGTGCGATTGGGCGATCAGTTAACGAAAAACAAATTTATTTAGACTCCGTTCATCGAGAGGATCGGGATGGTGCTGTGGCTATCGTACTGGCTTCCCACCCAGAGGGACCGGGTTTGGATCCCGGCGGCGGTAGATATTTTTGTAATGGTATCCCGATCCCTATTTGAGGTGGTTTGTGGAGAGACCTTTGATTGAGTACGCCGTTCGTCAAATGGGACGTCAAGTTATTTTACCCCTAGGCGCCTTTCGTAAAAAGTAGGCTAATGCCGACGCCGGGTTTCTCTCTACCCTTCACATTCTTTCCTGTTTATCCCTAATGGCGCAAATGACCTCAGCTGTCGGTCGCCTCCCCTAAATACTACTACTACTACTACTACTACATTGACGAGACTTGAGTGAAGCAACCATGAAACTAGTAATGCGCAATTATTCGTCGCAACAGAATTAATCTCGTGTTCGGTGCTACTCGCTCTTAACAGAAGAAACTCGAAATACGCCGCAATGCATCACATTATAAATAATAAACTTATCGTTTTCATTAATCCTGAATGATTTAGCCAGGTGAGTAGAGATCTGGGTTTCCTTACGAGGAGTCCCGGGGTCGATTCCTCGTTACGTATCTGGGCACCGTCAACTTCACCCTTTGCGATATTTCGGCTTTACCTGAATTTTCTGATAAAAACGTAGACAGCAAAGGGAAATGAACCTTATAACCCTGATATGTGAATTTCAAGCGCGCCGTATGGGGGAGGGCTTAAAGCTACAAGGTGAGCATTTTCCTCTCCATGTGGCAAATGGGCACTCGTGCTGAGTGCGGTCATTAGTTTAACCATCAATCATTTTTCTTTGTTCCTGACCTGTCTTTCGGCAGATTTCAACTGGCATGCCCCGCCACTTCTTTCAAACGCCAGCCTTTATCTTCTCCATTTGCGAATGACCTTTCCTCCTTTTGCCGCATAACAGACCAACCCTCCATCTTCCTCTCTCTCCATCTGTTGTCCTCTACTGAATACAATCTCCTTCCGTTTCCATGCCAAAATCATTCCTCCCTTCCTTTATGCCACAATCTCCTTTTCTTTTCCTCCTCGTTTCTGACACATGTTCCTTCTCTCCTGTGCTCCTGAGATCATCCTTACTTTATCCATCCATTTCACTTCATATATCTTGAGGATGACGCCGACGTGTCGGAACTAGTTGTACCGAATGAAAATTTAGTGGAAATACACTTAAGTATTTTTACTTCAGTCCTTCATTCTTCTCCAACATTATTTCCATACTTTCCTTCTAATCCTTGCATCGTGATCGTCCATATTTTACATGCATTGAAGACAGAACTTCAAACGAAGCAATTAGCCAACCTCTTCCTCAGTTCGTTTTAAAATCTTTTGGCAGGTTAAAATCCTTTTTTTCCCTCTCAAACCTTAAAAAAATATCTTCCCCATGTGTGTCCTGATTTTCATTATTTCTTCGGCACAGATTTTACTCACGTCATTGAATATACCCAAATGTTTAAGTGTTCCACAATAATTAGCATTAATCAATTTAGCATCAATATGATTATTTGAGATTAGGCATATTAATCATGCTTTACTTGGTCATCAACTCTCGCCCAACATAAGCTAAACGCAATTTCAGAATTTATCTAAAGGCTTCCACGACGTCTATCTGATGGATGGTCATTGCTCCGGGAATGCCCGAGTGTTCAAAAAATCCGAATTAATCAAATATTTTCACCTATTCCATCTTCCAGAAAACGCCAGCGCTTTCAGCATGACCGCCCCCACAAATCAATACATATCTACGACTAAAGACGATTAGTCGCATCCAGTGAACGTGAACATATGCGGCTAGTTCCGTGAGATCGGTTTCCATCGCTGCCAAACGGACTAAAGTGCGGTATCCGGTGCTCGTATTATTCCTAGAGAGTTCAAGATGTCTTTCCGTTCCGCGGCGATTGCTTCCCTCGTGGTATTCCCGCCACCATATGTCATTATTTCCCGTTCCTAGTGGAGTGATGTCAGCGGAACCGCAATGGATGCATTTACGCGCTGGCTCACTCGGAGAATGGGACTGAAATACGCGCGCGCGGCTCGTCTGGGTTTCCGGTTGTTGACATCCGTGGATGATCGGCTGTCAAGGACGCCGCCGCGTCTTCGCAGTGACCGGGAAAGTAAACAACGCCGGTGAGATATCCTGTTGGGTGACCTACTCGCGTGAGAGAAGGGCTAATTTAAAAAGGAGAGATTCATTCAAAGCAGAAAGGAATGGGAGTTATCACACAATCCAGGAATACAAATGTGCACATTTTGCAGAAAATCATGCAAATTGCTACTTAAGTTATAAAAATCACTGATTTTGAATTACTGGATGAAAAAAATGCATTATGCATGGTTTAGTATATTGTTCGGTTTACCTTATGCTTGTATACTGAACTGCGAACATTAAGACAATAATACTTATGTAGTACGAACTTATTGCAATGCAAGCCGCGGTATACAGTGACAACAGTGTTCCAAATTTATTTCGTCGAATAATTCAAGAGTTTTAAGTCGTATGTGTATGAAATGTGGTAGAAGGCGGAGAATTACGTATCCTTACATTGAGTTACACCGCAATTAAGAATATTATATCGATTTGCTTCGTTGTATACCTGTATATTTTTAGCCTGGAGTCAAGGCACTTCAATGTGAATTTGCGTAATTTGATTTTGATTTTATTCATATATGTGCACTTTCTTGCCCTTTGCAATGACCAGTACACTGAGCAAGCAGTCGTAGTCCTCTCTCCCCCCCCCCTCGATATTGGCTGGGTCTCGGATTTTGCGCCAGGCGGGGCCAAAATCCTCTCGTGTTTGGCGAGGTAGGACGGGGGTGAATCGTGAGGTTTGAAAAGGCGATGTAATGGTGGCCAGAAGCCATTCGCGCATCCCGTCCAAGGGGAAAGGATGTCGGGCGTCCGACGAAGTGGGAAGATGACCCGAGAACCCAATCCTGTCCCCCCTCTCTCCGTCGGTGGTCATCTGAGGAGATGCGATGATGACAATTAAGAGGAGATACAAAGAAGGAAGATTAGGAGTTTTAGCGCGGTATTAAGTCCGAGCAAGCATCAAGTCTGAAGAAGTGGAAAAATATTTTCGCGAGGCATCATCTCCTGTGTTTCAATCACTTTGATTACCAACAATATGTAAAATTTGGAAGTATATATATGTATGTATATATATATATATATATATATATATATATATATAAAGGGGGAATAGGAATGGAGTTGCAGGGATAAGCAAGGGCATAATATCACTCGTTTACACAAACGCGGTGGTGGGGAATAAAAATTAATTTGTGAAAGGAAAATTAAGAATGCTTCGGGGTATGCAGTCTCTTCTTCAACATATGAAATAAACATATATATATATATATATATATGGCAACATATAACATTGTAAGTACATTTTATCATATTATATTACATCTCCCAATTGGCTAATTGTACCCTTAGATCGCACCCTTACGTATACCCCGCGATCCACGAAATAGGTGTGTAGTAGGGGTGCAAATACCAGGTGGAAAGGATGGGTGATAAGGGAGGATATGGGAGAGGAAGGGAAAAGGGAAAAAATATTCGTTAAAGAACTATCAAATAACTTGCAAAATTGCATGCTGCCGCAGAAAGACCTAATTCAAAACGAGGGTTATTTTACCCAATGATTTAGCCATTTGTTATTCGAAAAGGAGGGAATAGAAATGAACCAGAACATATTATACGACAGACCTCTGCCATACCAAGCACTAAAGGACTGTAAAATAGGGAATTCTCAAAATGGCGAATTTTTTTAATATAAAAATGAAAATTAGGTGTGCCTGCGTGTGTGTGAAGTCAACGATGGTTCCGTCTCCCTGTGTTTTGGAGTCGAATAAAAAAGCCCGGTCACTCGAAATCGATTAATATTCCACCCGAATCGACTCGAAATCAAATACACGATTCATTCTCCAATCCGAAGATTGATTGATCGACTTCATTAGTGTATGAATTCTCCCTCGCACCCCCCTCTCTCTCTCTCTCAGATGAGTCCTGCTTCTTTTGAACGGCGTGCATCCATTTATCTCCCCCCGGCGACTCATCAAGAGATGTGAATGGTGTGTTTTCCTAACGGATCCATGGCGTCTGACTCCAGGTGTGACCTCCCACGACTCTTCTTTTTCGAGGATCCTTATGCTCTGCAGGTCAACTCTCCCTTCCTTCCGTTTTACTCTCTAACTATAGCTGCTTACATCACATTTTTGAGCAGCCGCCTCCAATAACGCCACATGTTTGAAAGTGCGTAAGAACGATTCACTCGAATGCTTCCTTACCTGTGACCGTACTGGGACCCTTTGACTGATTCGCTGCCTCTTCCTCATTAGAGTCTCTCCTCCATTGATTTCTAAATAGCATTGATTCCTTGCCGTGTTTTGCTGTTCCCGACCTCAGTGATACTGGTCATCTCCTCGCTGCCTCCGACCCGTCTCTCCCGCGTCTATAGCTTTCTTCTGCCTCGCCATCTTTTTCTTGCAATGCTTCGCTTGAGATGCCTTTCTGAAAGCCATCTGGATGGAAAACGGCAGCCGTGGTGATGGCAGTTCCTTTGCTAACAGCAAGGACGATTGCATGCATCATGTTTTGTCCATTATTCCGTACACCGGTTAAAAAATTATGAGTATATATTTTAAACACGGTATTTGAGGCTTTTCAACATCTATTATATCAACAATACTTAATCAACGTCCCTGTCATCAACTTCCTCCTTTTTGTGAAAGCCTCTTTGCCAAGCGCAATTCTTCTCCTTACGTCCCTACCACTTTGACCGGGTTATCCAAAACACTTCCGAGATACGTAAACTGTTCTACCTGCTCTAGTTTTTGCCCTCCTATTTTAATGTTTAGCTTGGCCTTTTCCTTTCTAGAAAATCGCATAACCTTTGTTTTATTAATATTCATCCTCATCCCATACCTGTCGCTCTGAGTTTCCAATTCACTAAGCAATGCTTGCAGCCCCTTAGCTGATTGACAAACTAAAGCTTGGTCATCAGGAAACCTAACTGATTTTACGAATTCCCCGCCCACTTTCATTCGTACCTCCAGTTCTTCCCATGCCTCTTTGATGATTTCCTCTGCATACAGGTTGAACAGCAACGGTGATAATGGGCAACCCTGCCTTACACCTCTTCCTAACACTGCCCATCCGAACTCCCCGTTTCCCACCCGCACCTGAGGAGTCTGAGACATATACAGGTTGCGGATTAGCCTGCTTTCCCTCCAATCTATTCCTATTTTCTGCAATATACTCATTAGTTTTTCCCAATTCACTCTATCAAACGCTTTTTCGAAATCTACGAAACAGGCAAATACCTCCTGGTTGTGTTCTATATTCCTCTCGATTGATAATCTCATTACTGCAATGGCATCACGCGTACCTCTCCCCTTCCTAAACCCAAACTGATCATCCACTAAGTAATCATTTTCCCTACTCTCTATCCTTTTGTTTATGATCCTAAGAACAACTTTAGCTGCGTGGGATATCAAACTTATTGTCCTATAGTCAGTCCTCACATGATATAGCCTTTACCTTTTTCGGAATAGGAACTAAAACTGATCTCACAAAGTCTTCCTGCCAGATTCCTTCCTCATAAATACTACGGATCAGCCCATATAGCCTCTTCCTCCCACATTTTCCTAAACATTTCAATAGTTCCACGGGAATGTTATCCATCCCACGGCCTTATTTAGTTTCATCTCCCTTAATACCCTTTCTATCTCATCGTCGAGTATGTCTAGACCTAAGCTATCTTCCTCTTCTTCATGTTCCTTTTCTATGTTCATTTTCAATTACAATACTAATAATTAACCCAAAAAACTCTGACTTCTATGTTTTCCTAGACCGTTAAATAATTATACGGCATTTCCCCCATGGTCTTGTTTGATTTCAATTGCCTCAATATTCTTCTTATCTTGCAATCAAGGATGCCTGGCCCTAAGCTTTCCCTATCCTCGTATTAACTCCTCTATACTCTCAATATCTAAACTTGTAATGCATTCACTATAGAGAGCCTCTGCGTATTCTTTCCTACGTTATCGATATCTCATGGCTCAATTAATAATTTTTCTGACTTATACTTTACACGTTGAGGCCTCACTTTGTGGAATTATTTGAAGTATATATTAAAAGAGTTTTTAATTTTCCACAGATTTTATTTCACAGCACAACGCGTTTCACCGACTTGCGGCATGGTGGTCGTTGCCATGGTATCTGACTTGGTACTTAATGATGCCGCAAGTCGGTAAAATGCGTTGTACGGTGAAATAAAGTCTGTGGAAAATTACAAACTCTTCCAATATGGACATTTCTGACTTATCTTAGATTAAGTGCACGGATTTGAGTGCAAGCTTCCTTTTTAAAATTTTCCATAATCTCACCATCTCTCATATCATAATACCACCGTCTTCCACCAAGCTTCTTTCGCTCTATTATTTTCCCGCCTCAGTGTATTTTGTACACCTTTTTATATATTTCTCCCTAATTCTGTGTTTACATTCTTCGATTTCCTTCTCTCGTCTATCTTATTAATCATCTCGTTCGAGATCCATGGTTTCCTTGTCCTTTTCCTAATAACAGTTCCTATAGTTCCGTTTGTGGTCCAAGATACTCCTTGTTTTTTTTAGATGTTTCCCCATTTTTATTTGATTTTACCCCGTATATTTTTAAAATTTTCTCTACTTGCGCAAGATACTCTTTTCCTTTATTCCCAATTAACACTTCTACGTTCCATTTACTCAACCGTCTTCCCTGTTTTATTCTCTTGAAACAGACTTAACATTTGTGATCTAAATTATGATCTAAATCCGCATCCATTCTAGATATACTCTGCCGGTTAACACGCTGATCCTAAATGTGTTCCTAGCGTAATATATATATATATATATATATATATATATATATATATATATATATATATATATATATATATATATATATATATATATATATATATGAGTAGGGCAAATGATTACTTAGGGGATGATCAGTTTGGGTTTAGGAAGGGGAGAGGTACGCGTGATGCCATTGCAGTAATGAGATTATTAATCGAGAGGAATATAGAACACAACCCGGAGGTATTTGCCTGTTTCGTAGATTTCGAAAAAGCGTTTGATAGAGTGAATTGGGAAAAACTAATGAGTATATTGCAGAAAATAGGAATAGATTGGAGGGAAAGGAGGCTAATCCGCAACATGTACATGTCTCAGACTGCTCAGGTGCGGGTGGGAAGCGGGCAGTCGGGATGGGCAGTGTTAGGAAGGGGTGTAAGGCAGGGTTGCCCATTATCACCGTTGCTGTTCAACCTGTATGCAGAGGAAATCATCAAAGAGGCATGGGAAGAACTGGAGGTACGAATGAAAGTGGGCGGGGAATTCGTAAAATCAGTTAGGTTTGCTGATGACCAAGCTTTAGTTTGTCAGTCAGCCAAGGGGCTGCAAGCTTTGCTGAGTGAATTGGAAATTCAGTGCGACAGGTATGGGATGAGAATCAATATTAATAAAACAAAGGTTATGCGATTTTCTAGAAAGAAAAAGGCCAAGCTTAACATTAAAATAGGAGGGCAAAAACTAGAGCAGGTAGAACAGTTTACGTATCTCGGTAGTGTTTTGGACCAACACGGTCAAAGTAGTATGGACGTAAGGAGAAGAATTGCGCTAGGCAAAGAGACTTTCACAAGGAGGAGGGAGTTGATGACAGGGACTTTGAGTAAGGATGTTAAGAAAAGACTCGTAAAAATTGATATAGAGCGTAGCTATGTATGGTGCGGAAACGTGGTCATTGAAGAAGGAGGATAGACGTAGACTGGAGGCTTTTGAAATGTGGGTGTGGAGAAGAATGGAGAAGGTGAAATGGACAGAGAAGAAAACAAATGAGGAAGTACTTGGTATGGTGGGCGAAGAGAGGGGTTTGTTGGGAGCAATCCTATGGAGGCAGGAAAAGTGGATGAAGGGGGTGTTGACCGGCAGTGGGATTTTGAAGACTGTGATAGAGGGTAGAATGTTGGGCAAAAGAGGAAAGGGGAGGAACAGGATAGGGATGTTGGACGAGATGAAGGGAGGAAGAAAGTACTCAGAGATGAAGAGGGACCTGATATAGAGTAGGATGATGGATTTTGTGTTTGTTAGGAGTAATAAAATATTTGTTTGGTAGTTGTGTCCATCCAAAAACCTACCTTAACCGGTAGATTACCTTAAAAAAAATATATATATATATATATATATATTTATAATAGTTTCGACGGAATTTAGCCCTGTCTCCCTCAGAAGAAATAGTAGTACTGCCGTATACTACCATAGCCTAAATAAGTAGTATAACTGATCTCTGGGTCTCCAATCAATTTCCTCGTACTATATCTACTTCCGCCGTGATGTTTTAACCATGCCTTTGTTATAATTAAGTCCTGTCTCCACAGAAATCTATGACTTTCTCCCTGCGGTCGTTCTTTGTTTCTGAATCGTGGTTCCCTACCTCACTACAATCGCTTTCTTTGCCTACCGTGGCATTCCAGGCTCACATCACCATCGACTAGTTTTTTTCAGGGACTCCCGCATTTTTATCCTCTTATTAATTCTATACTCCGTCGACCTCTTTATTATTGCTTGGTGGTACGTATGTTAGAAAAATGACCAATTTCGGTCAATTTTTTATTTCTATTCATTTGTTCACCTGCTTGAATGGAACAGATAAAACCCTCACGCAGAATCCCCGCCAGGTGCATCCTCTCCCCCCGCGCATCCCGTCCCCCGGGGTCCAAGCGCCAACAGCACATCTCTCGGGCGCATGCCGGCGATGTCCTCATTTCAAGGTGGGAGTGACCCTGGGGCTCGCGACAACGTGGAACTGCGCACGCACACCATGCTTCCCTGAAGAAGTGTTTTCCAGTGCCGAGGACTTGTTCCCTCGGTTGGGAGGGGCCTTATTTCTCATCCTAGGAAAATAGAATGAAATAGAGAGTCGGGTCAGACACGTTCGCCATCTGCCCCAGATTATTTTAAAGCCATTCTGAGATGGAAAGGAATAGTGAGTGATCTGAATTGTGGATCTTGATTTCGCAATTGTTTTAGAATTCCACGCACGCAATAATGGAGGAGAGACAGGATAATTACGCTCGAGGACAATTGATAGACCTCTATAGTTGATTTATAGCCGCATATTGATGTAATTGGATTCGCAATCTTTACCATTAACTCTTCGTATGATTAAATAAATGTTTGGCTCAAGATGTTACAAAAACACTCGTGTTGGCTCTCGATATCCTTTTATTCATATACTTTTATTCGCATTTTTTCTCGATAGAACTCCTTTCCCTCACTCATGACTTTCTCTACAGCCTCCTGATACTCCTTACTGGCCATTCCAGTTAATGCTTCTAAATTTAACTTCCTAACCCACTTCTCCTGCCTTATACTTTTGAGTCGGATGATACGCGTCATGACTACTACATTGTGATCGCAACGCGTATCTGCCCTCGGGAAACTGTGCGAATTGATCACACTGTTCCTAAACATGTGCCTAACCATAACACAATCTAACTGATACCTTTCTGAGTCACTCGGCATTCTCCATGCATATCTGCGCCTTTTGTGATGTCTAAACCAAGTGTTGGTGATGATTAACCCTTGTCTCCTGCAGAACTCAACTGCTTTCTCCCCGCGGTCATTCCTCGTGCCTAAACCGTAGTCCCCGACCTCGTCACCATCTCTTCCTTCGCCTACCGTCGCATTCCAATCACCCATCACTATCAAATGTTTCCCTGCAGGAACACACGCGATTATATCCTCTAACTGTTCGTATATCCTATCGACCTCTTCCTTCGTATGAGTGTTTGGTGGCATGTATACCTGAACAATGACCAAGTTCATCGATTCTGTTTTACCTCGATTAGTAATATTCTATCATTTGCTTGCTCTTTGTTGATTACGCTTCTCCCTACCTTGTTATTCAATGTCTTGGTAACCCGCCGCTGGTTCTAGTCCCCTTCGCTGCATATTACTCTATAACTATCACTCCAGTATAACCTACAATCTACAATTCTTCCATCTCACATTGCATAGATCTAAAATATCTATATTTCCTCCTTCCATCTCTTGCTTTATATTCTCTCATTTTCCTGTCTTCAATATGGTCCTAACATTCTAGGCTCATATTTAAACTAATTTGTTCTTCTTCCGAGTCTTCTGTGCTACTGCTGTCGAAATTGCTTGTCGAAATGTAAGGCTTTCGTGAGATGACGACCGCAGAAGCCTTGCCTCTCTCGTTGTCGGGCATGACACAAGGCCGATTGGGCCGAGTCCCGTTGTTGCCAGGACTCATTTCCTCTATATTGTCCATCATATTTATCTTGGGAATGATAATTGAGGTGGTTTCCCGTTGCCTTCCTCAATACTTTTACTTTTCACTCAATGGCCGCCCCACAGGGGCCATACGCCTTTGCAGCCGCTTCACTGAGGAACAGACGCTGCGCGGAGTAACATTCGTCTTGCTCTTAACCTTCGACCAATCTGGCATGGGTGACCCTACTGGGAGCAATTATTATTACTCCTTCCAGTACAGCCCTAGGGATCATCAGAACGCAAAAACCCTTCCACCACGTCCAGGTTGTAGTCAATGGTGAGGTGTAGAGGTTATGAGAAAACGATACTAATATTGCTGTCCAGACATTTTGTATAATGGGAGGCAACGCGCCCTCTCTCTTCCTGCCCCCCCCCCCTCTTGCTCTAAATGACTCCGGTCTCAGCCGTAAGCGTTTTCTCGCCAGCCATCTCGCTCTCGGCTCGTCCATTCGAAACAGCCGACGTTAAGACAAATATCCACAATAGTATATGCATAAAGTAGACCATCACTGTAATAATAAATAATTTGCTTATAAGTGTAGCCAATGTGCGTTCGCTCATACGCTTGGGTTGAATCCTCGATTTTCATACTGAGTGGAGAGGTGGTTTTTATATCTAACAGGCATTTTAAGTTACGCGATAAATGTCAACACAGAAGCTATTTGGAAAAATATTTTAAGTAACTCTTAACTTAATCCATTCAGAAATTTTCCTGGAATCTATTTAATGCAACGAAATTAATTTATTAAAAAAACAACTTGACGCATGACTTGACCAGAAGTTAAAGCGTGCAAGTAGGCATTCCTGAGAGCCGCATTAGTTTGGCGTCAATGAGAGACAACACGAGGGAGATCATTTCTCCTTCAACCAGTTGCCCTTTGACCTATTCTGTGAAATTTAAATATCCATCACTTTCTATAATGATTCACATTTTTTTTAGGACTTCACACAAAGGGAGTGAAAGCATTTTTGTCAAATTAACTTGAAGAATAACTTGAACGTTAATTCTGATTTGACTGCTTAACTGGAATTCATTTTTCCAGAGAGCAACTTCTGACTTTACTCAGTTAAAATATTTTACATTTACCTAAGCTGCGTTAACTTATTCTTTTAACTTGCTAGAAGAAATGAATAGCAACTAGCGAATTTCAACTTCACCGTTTGCGGTTGAAAATGAGACAAATCTAGTAAAAATCAAGGAAGTCCTTGTTTTCAGAAAGTAACAATTCTGGAATCTCGTGATTTGTCCACAGCTCACGCTTATTTTTAAATCAGCATGTTCATACCCATATAATATAAGAACCTATTGGAAGACACACTCATTCGTCACGCAGATATGAATTTCGATGAATAGGAACGTGAGCAGTGATGATTTAATTCCAAGCCAACCATCTTCCGCTCCGCAGGGCAGCCACGCTTCCTGCCGGGAAATATAATGTGGCTCACCTTTTCCTGTCAGAGTTGATCAGAACTATATAAAGACTTTTCATCTTTCATCGGACTGGTGTCAACATAGGGAGCATTGGCGAGGCACGTAAATCCGCTCCGGTGACAGCATGCATCCGGGCAGCATCCCTCCGACCAGATAAGGCGAGCCAAAAGGTTATCTACATCTACACAATACCCCGCAAGCCTCCGCAAGGGCGTGTTGGGTCACCAACTGTTAACCAGCATGAAACTACATGCAAAACCAAATCATTTTACCTCTAAACAACTATTTGTTTGTTCATGCACTCGACAAACCTTAATCACACGAAAGAAAGTACTTACCTGTATATGCAACAATATTTAATAACAGAATACTTACCTTCAATTCATGCTGTAGAAATGTTAAAAAGATGGGTCTATTAAATAAAAAGAATAATATGGAGGAAGAATATGCAAGATATCGACAAATATATACGCTACCAATTCTAATAATCTCCTACGCGATTGCTGTCATGTCTATTATGAACTCCAATGGTTCGAGGAAAAAATGATATTTTAAATATATCCGTTCTACGTTCCCGGCACAACAAATCTCCCTGATTTTACGTACGTGATCTGTTCTACCATGGTAAGTGGGGGGCTGTAATATGTCCTTAACATCCTCAGATAAGTAACCTGCCTCAAATGTACGCAGTGAATGTAACCTGTATTAAAACCTACGGTCAACTAGTTGCTCCCATCCTAATTCTTTCAATAGTGACGTGACACTGCTACCTTTTTCATAACTTTTTTTCACAAACCTAGCTGCTCTTCGTTGCACTCGATCTATTTCAGAAATTAGGCGTACTTCATGAGGATCCCATACCCTTGCAGCATACTCAAGGTGGAACATAACCATTAGCTATTCCGAAAATTTCACGAATGTGTTTTCCCTAGGATATGTCCGTAGTTATCGTTACACCCAAGTATTTTACCGATTCTACGTGTGTAATGTTGGTTCTCTGTGTAGGGTGTTTTCTGGTGAAATACTCTTCCTCCAAAAATTTATCGAAACACATTTATTCAAACGTAATTCTAGTTCCCATTTCTCGCACCACTTTTGTATTGAATTTAGGCCGTCAACTAATGAAAGCCTATCTTCATGACTGGAAATTTCCCTGTATACCACGGTATTGACCGCAAATAGACGAGGTTTACTAGAAACATGAGACCCGATGTCATGAATGTACATGGGTAGACCCATAACTACCCGGTCTGACCTAGAGATGGCGGTAGTTGTTTGAAAAATATCACTTTATTAGAAAGTGCACAATCTATAAAACATATTTTTAATCCATTATTGAAATAGAAAGAAAGACTCGTACTTTTCCACAGATTTCAAATCTGTGGAAAAGTACGAGTCTTTCTTTCTATTTCAATAATGGATATCAATTACTTCCACGAAGTGAAACCTGAAACAATAGAACATATTTTTAATGTTTGAACTGAACGCTGTTTAGTATTTGTTGGCAGCCATCAATTGTGAACGTTTTCAGTGAATTTGTGAAAATGAAGAAAATTGACTATCGTTATCTGATACAATATTTTTATTTGAAAGGCCTCAACCCAACCAATATAAAAGCTGAACTGGATTATACTATGGGTGAGTGTTCTCCTTCGTTTACAACAGTAACATATTGGGTAGCAGAGTTTAAACGAGGCCGCATGAGCTGTCTAGACGAGCATCGCATTGGTCGCACAAATGAGGTGACGACTCCAGAATCGGTGAAGAAAATCCACAAAGTGATACTGGATGATCATAGACTGAAAGTGCGCAAGCTAGCAGACATAGTAGGGATTTCAAAAAGTGCGGTACATCGCATATTAATTGAAAATTTGGACATGAGAAAGCTGTGTGCAAGATGGGTGCCCCGTTTGCTCACACTCGAGCAAAAACAGTGTCGTGAAGATCAAGTTCAATTGAGTTTCTAGCAAATTTTCACAGCAAGAAAGCAGAATTATTTCCTGTTTCACAACAATGGATGAATCATGGGTCCATTACTTCACACCCGAGGCAAAAGAGCAAACTAAACAATGAATCCATCCATCCAGAGGGAGAACCGGCTCCAAAGAGAAGGCGAAGACCGTTTCATCGGCAGGCAAGGTCATGGCTTTGGTTTTTTGGGATGCGCGTGGGATAATTTTCATTAAATATCTTGAGAGAAAAAACTATCAACGACGAGTATTATGCGAACTTATTGCAACGTTTGAGCGAAGAAATCAAGCAAAAGCGGCCGCACTTGGCTAAGAAGAAAGTGTTTTTTCATCAAGACAATGCACCAGCTCACGAATCCATTATTGGAATGGCCAAATATCATGAATTAAAGTTTGAATTACTATATCCCCCAATGTTGCGCAGACTTTGCCCGATGATACCCCGTCTATTTCGACCCTTTGCTCGCGGTCTGTTAAAAAGATATAAATCCAATCTATTACGGATTTATCAATACCGTAGCTTCCCAACTCTTGGAGCAACTTTTTATGAGGGACTTAATCGAATGCCTTTGTAATATCTAGAGATATGGCATCGACCTGAACGTTATTTTCTCCCGAGACCAAAATATCATGAACGAAAAGTGCCAGTTGCGTCATCAAGAATCCTGCGAAGCGACAAGATAGACGATCTTCACGGTAAACAAATGAACGCTGGATGTCGAAGAAGAAAGTCCGCAATTGCCGACAATGGACGATGGAACAGTCGTAATTAAGGAGAGAGGACAGAGAAAGCAGAAACCATGTTTAAATTCCTCGACAGATATATCGCAGAATCACCTTATTTTCTTCCCTTCTTGTTTAGCCTACTTCCACTGTCCAGTTGTGCGATCGAGGGAAGAGACTCCTTTCGAAGTCACATCGCAATTATGTGCGTACGCGCAAATATAAAACAATTGCCAGCGGACGACACGAACTTTCCTTTTGAATTCTCCTCTCAGTCGCAGCGTTGAATTTTCTCCAGCTCGGGAAAATTAGTCTGCTTGAACACGTTGTCCATTCCTCGAATTCAAACTCGGCCGCTTTACTCTTACCAGCTCTTAATCAGTCTACGAGGCTTTCGGAGAAAGTATTGCTCCGCAACGAAACAGTAACCCCGAAATGTTTAATTTCAACCGCCGACTTTGCAAATGGGAGTAAAGTAAACGAAATATGCGGAATTCAGATGGAAATATTAATAATAATGGACTCTCCCAAATGGTCTCGAAAAATGCATTCCGCAATTAGGAAAGTAAACGGACAATCTGTTTCTTCTAGAATATAATAATGAAATGAAAAAAAAGTCTAGGACTTCGACACTAAGATCTGAAAACCTCATTATTTTTATGTTGGCCTCTAATACTAAAATAAATCTCCATCCCGCTTTTTAATCTAATCCTCCCGAAAACCTCCGTGCCTCATGAAAAAATCAAACCTTGGGTTTTTTTATTTCAAAGACCAAAACTATTTGTTGCCATAGTCAAACACATTATTTTCTTACATTTGTCTCATTGATTCATGAATGCATGAAAACGTAATGCATTATTTCTACTGTTTGCATTCTTTCGGTCGTTTGCATACGTATTTTATCATCACACATGTTTTTTGGTGTAATAGAATCCGCTCCCTTCGATTCCTCCCCTTATGCACGATCATGTATATCACTAAGCTTTTTATGAACATGACTAAATATCATTTATATGTGTATTCAGTTCTTCTTTAGTTTCTTCTCTTATTTTTCATTCATTGAATTGTTTTTATTTATCATTATTTTAAAAATTTTGTAAATTATAACATTAGCATCATCTTACCATAGGTTTCCGCAGGTATTTATACTCCCCTTCATGTTTTAGCGTTTTCCTGCTGTGAGTTTTTTCGTCAAAAATAAAATTATTATTACTTACGTTTTCTCCGCAATTTTGTACTTCTTCCTGCACTTTTTGTACTCATGCATATTTATTGTAAAACGATTGTCATTATCCAGTTCTTTTTTATATTATTTAGCACTAAAATTTAATTATATTTTCATGGAGTGTATTTAACGGTGGGTTAGATAAAAGAAGGGACTGCCACAGTCTCATTCTCGCCCGAATAAAGCCGAATTATTATTATTATATCCAAATCATCAACAAACACGATAGCAGGTGATTTCGGACCCACACTGCGCCACTCTCCCCTTCATAATATTCATATGTTGATGTCTTTATTCAGTCCAACACCGTTATACAAATTGTAATATGTCTCCTCTATTATTTTTCCCTTCCGTTGTGCAGCTTGAGAGCGCATTCCAACACTGACATCCTCTCTCTAATCTCGGCTCCATCCCGGGCCGCCGCCCCGGGTCTTCGTTCCGGGGACTCCCGGTGCGATGGGAGGGGGAGCCCTCCGGAAGGAATGCCCAAATGGATGACGTGGGCTCACGGGGATAGTAATGAGGCAACATTGTGGCTCTGGCGAGCGCGTAATCAAGCATCACAGCGTATTTGCGGAGAAATCAAGCGCAGGAGTGGGCACCAAGTGAAAAGAGTAGCAGAAGCAATGCATGGGTGCGTGGTGAGGAGTGGGCGGGTGATGAAGCCACCCACACCAAATCAATGCAAAGAGCCTCTCGATTCCGAACCCTTTCTCTCCGGTTGGGTATGGAAGGGATCAACTCGCAATGAGGCAGTGAGTCCGGCAAATGATTGTCCCCGCCGCTCGTGCATCTCACGAGAGAAGAAATGAATCCGAAAAATGACAACCACTCTCGGGAGAGAACTGAACGGGTGTTATCATAAGAGACGAACCCGGAACCCCCTCCGCTTTCACCCCCCCTTCACCCCTCTGAGCTCTCGCCACGCATACATGGAATCTTCAAGTGCACCACATAGCAGGAGGAATGTAGAAAGGAGTGGATATGCCAGCAACGTCGCCCCAAACACACAAAAAGTTTTAACTCCATGGTTAGTAATAAAGTACATTTTAATTCCGACAATGCAGTGAATTAGAGAGATTAGCGTAGTCTTGAGGATAAATAAGTTCTAGCATCTGTTTTTATGTGTTCGTATGTAATTTTCGTTGTAAGAGTTATCTTTGACCTAACTTGACCGTTGCCACCAGGAAATTCCCCTAATTGCAACGTGATTGTGTAAATAAATAAATAATAAATAGCAGATCACCTTAATTCTATGCAACGTCGAGGCGGCACTCAGTAATTAGAATAAAACTTTTAAAAGTGCGTAGCGATGCATTTGAAAATATATTGGGAATTGCACCGTATCTAGAAGGGTATGGCATAGATAAAAATATCCAGGGTTGGATTGAAGAATTTTCGAATGGTTGGGTACAAAAGCATAGATGGAGTTAGCTCAAAAAAAGGTAGAAGTTACTTCAGGTGTTCCCTAGGGAAGTGCTATCGGACCTATTTTACTACTTATTTACTTTAACGATATTAACTCCGCACTCACTGGTAAGATAAGTTTATTTGCTGACGATACGGTACAGAAATATTCGTAATCCTGAGGATAAAACAGCTTTAGCAGATGACCTAAACGCTATACAACACTGGCACGATACTTGGCAATTGGAATTCAATTTAAAATAAGCGCATAGTGAAGAATTTTTGGAAAAAGAGCAATACCCTCCCAAACGCCAACTGAATCAGGAACACCACAATATTAATTGGAGACTCAATTAAATACTTATACTCACAACCTCTCCTGGGCGAAACAAATGCGGGGTAGAATATTCCTGAGAAAATGGGATGTTTCCTCTTGAAGAAGACAGAAATAATGAATGCAGAACATTACGATCGGCAGTGGGATGTCGAAGATTGGCAAAGGGGAGAATGATAGGCGAACCAGGAAGGGGCAAAAATAGAATAGGGATGTTGGACGGGATGAAGGAAGGAAGTACGCAGAGATGAAGAGGGCCTTGTTTTAGAGTTGGATGTTGGGTTGTGTTTTGTCAGGAGAGACAAGAGAATTGTTTGGTAGTTGTCTCCAAACAAAACCTACCTAAACATACAGATTATCTATAATAATAATAATCGTCAGCTCTTGCCACACACCCTAACGTTTTCTTGCAGGGTACTATGTGATGTAGAATAACACATCAATCTATTTTCCGCTCACTCTCCAGGCGCCGGCAAAGTCAAGGAGATCCTCTGCGATTTATTTCCAATTACCGAAAACGAGTGGCCCACGCCCGACTTGCTAAATGTGACTGCCCCTCGGTCACTTTCCGCCGCCTTCAGGAGATCCTACAGCCCAGAATCGCCCCGCCAAACGGTACGAAGGGCGTACGTAAAGGGCCCTCTTCCTTCCGCCTCTATCTCATTACGCCCTTCCTCTCACTCATTAATTCGAAGGGACATTGTGCGTGCGTCAAAGGACGTCATCTTTCTCCCGCTATACAACTTCTGTCTCATTTCATGAGTCGGAGAGAATTACCCGACCCCCACGGTATTGCGTAGAAACGTATTTCTCCCTCCGCCTCCATTCGCACCCGCTCCCACAGCGAAAGCCTCCGATCGCACCCGCCTCCAAACCCCGCCGGGAGCGTCACATATCCAAGTTCGCACTCGACCGACCCGCGCGCGCGAATGCTCAGCTGACGAAGCCATTTCAAGGCCCGAATTGCGACCAATATTGAATCTACAGCCACTTGGACCTCTGATCGTTCATTGCCCAACCCCGCCCTGAAAATTCCGCCCTCCCAGAAATCCCCTTCGCCCCGCCCCAAGAGGCTGTCGCTTGCAATAGACTCTAGGCAATTATCGGCGTGCCGGAGATCGGGGAAAAGCTCGCCTATGACAAAGCCATTCAATGGGCGGCAGGCACTTGGGGCGCGATATTTTCACGTCACCCTTAGGACCTCTGAGTTCCTGCCGCTGCCAATTGAATGTCTAGATAACGGACGTTTTATCGCAGCTCCTACAGTATTCACGGCGCGGCGGTGACTGCCATCACATACTGTTGGGAACGGGAGTTCCTCAATACGTAGCATAGCTCCAAGAACGTCCTCTAAATCTGCGGGTGCGGGTAGGGAGGAAGACACCACTCACGCACCTTCGGAGGAACAAAAGAGCAAACGATTGAACAAACGATGAGACGCAATGCACGTATCCAGTAGGAACGCATCACAAAAGAAGGGAGAGTAAAAGGGATGAGATTCACGAAGGTAAACGTTGTCCAAAAGTTGTGGAGTGGGGAGAGGGGGCACCAGGAGAGGGGGGACGGGGGACTGATGGGAAGGGTGGAGAGAGGGCCGATACCTGGTCGGGCCTGGAGGACTAATGAATGAATTATCAATGGGCTGGTTATTGAGCTAGCTCTACGACGTCCAGGGCGGGGCAGGTGCCCTCGGGCGAGTAACAGGCCGGATCCGCCCCTCCCCCAATTCCAATTGCCTCATTTACTACTATAGTCACGCGTGGAAAGGTTTAGCTGATGTCCTCGACGCCGCTGAACCATTGCTTCGAATTTGATCCTCGTTTAATTATGCTTCGTTCGATGTCGTCGACTGATAACCACGCCGTGTCCATCCCCCCCTTCCTACCTCTGATGCACAATTCGACAGAAACGCATGCAATAATGTCGAACGGTTTACGAGTAAAATCTCTTTGAAATTTTCTTTGACGCTAAATTTACTTCCGAATCTCGTCATCTGTTTGATCTAAAACTGTTTTAAGTAAGACTTGAGTCATTACCTGTTTTTTGAAAATGCACTTATTTAAAATGTTTAAAAAATGTGAAATTGAGTTAAATCTATTGGTTTCTTACTATAATGATTCCAGATTATCCGAGGAAATAACGATAATTCGCATCTATCTGTACTCTGGCCTATCTCTCTTATTTTACCTTTGTGGTCCTACCTATCTAAATAGTGTGGGGCCATAATAATTCCCCTTGTGTTATTGTTAAACTCGTGTGTTCCGAGCCTTGATAAAAGTCCCAGTCTCAATTGTTCCCTTCGCGTCTCAAGCGGCTCCCAGCCTAATTCCTCTAAAATACCTAACACGCTCAATCATAGCAATACGTATACCATTACTATAATTTTTCGAAATTACTATTATGATACTCATTTTTATATTCGATGTAGAAGTGTCTAACGATGATTTAAAAATGTTTATAAAATATTTATAATAGCCATGTCGTTGTATTCACTTTCATTTGTAAATATTCTGATCTTCAGCCAAGGTTGTATGAAGGACATAGCGTTGTATAACTATTACATTATCCCGAGGTCTTAACTACTCGCAGTATATTTCACCTTCGTGTGCACTTTGCGGGGGGTGCATTCCTTTGAATTGTAGAATAAACACCGTGCACCAGGCAATCACCCGTTACTTATGATGTTGAGACAGCTGATTCCTTTGCAGACTAATTATGACCTCGCAAAACGCATGAGGCAGACTAAACTAATCAATTGTCCGTCCTTTGGGAGTAGACAGCGAGAAAATAGAAAACATTCACTGCAAACGACGAGCATCCGCTTCGATAGTATTAAGAAAGACAACCTTCAGAATAGTTGAGGGAGAGATGAACCAGGGGAGGGGGGCTTGATATTAGCTTAGGCACATTAACACGTCTTATACAGGTATGACATCCATATGAATTAGGTCATCGAGAGATTTAAAAAAACAAGGAGAACAGATTAAAACGACTCCATCCAACGTAAGAGATATCTAATCAACAGCATTTTGGATCTCACTCTTACATGGAGTGTAAAATAAAACTAGGTCGCGTAAATTCCTCTCGGGTCCTCCACCGGGTTATATCGTCCATATCCATTATATCGTCCCGGTGGAGGACCCGAGAGGAATTTACGCAGCTGATACGCCGGGAATACACCAAATCTTTTAAAACTAGGTAGTCACGAACACACTCACACATATACATACATCTGAATAAATAAATAAATATATATATTTTTTTGAGTTCCTCCCTTCTCTTCCTTGAGAAAGGTGGCTTGGACCACCGAAAATTCGAAAATTAATGAGCTTCTTTTCTTTTTTGGGTGTTTCTGTGTTTTTATCCGTGTACGCCAGTACTAACTTCATAAGCGTTATATGCAGGTATATATATATATATATATATATATATATATATATATATACATATATATATATTTATTTATTTATATTTAAATAAAAGCCGCGTAGAGTCCACATAAAAGTAATGATTACATATTTACCATCCCCGAGATGATCGAAAAAAATCCTTAACCAAGTACTCGTAATCCTTAACCAAGTACTTGATAGAGTAATTCATGCCGTTATATAACATCGTGGAACTTGGAGCTGTGCCGAAGTAATGGGAAGAAGAATATCCATAATAGGGAATCGTGTAAGGACTTCTCACGGTGAGTAGAATTCCAGTAGTACGGAGAAAACGATTTGCTAAATGTTTTCTTTCGAATGTGGAGGCCTACAGTAGTGAAACATGTGAAGTCAAAATGAAATATGAAAAGTATATAAAAAGTTTTGAAATGTGGTCGCGGATGAGAATGCAAATGAAGGTGAAGTGGGCGGAAGCAATGACGAGAGAGAATAGGAGAGGGGAGGGACAGTGCCGAGTGGAATGAAAAAGAGAAGAGGAGTGGCCGAGAGGGGAAAATGGAAGGGAATGGAGGGAGGGAGGAGAATAAGGAGGGGGAAGAAGGAATGCTCGATGAATGGGATAAGAAGTGGCGGATGCGAAGCAAAAGCAATTTACAAAAGACGCTCTAGACAGTGCGATCGAGGGCATCCCGTTGAAACCCGTCGCACGACATTCCCATTCAAGAAGAATTAGTTGTGGGCTTTATTTCTGCATATATATATATATATATTAAAATTCCAAAGAACCACTTGCATAATTCATTATTCAAGGACTTACCTAATACGCCAACTTCCCTCTGTTGGATGGTTATTTCTCCTGCCACTTAATGAATTCTCCTCCCAATGATTTTGAAAATTATGACAGGAAATATTGATGGAAGAACACCATCTGAAATTCCAATAAATTTTCCTGATTGAGAGAAATTCTCGATACATCATTATTATAATAGAAAGGGTCTTTGGCTGAAATGAGATAGTTAAATTTTTTTGCGCAAAATAAGGTGTGTCCCGTGATCGATCCCAAATAAGGCACCCAAATCAGTGAAGGAAACTCCATTTCGCATGAAAATTTCAACCTCTATTTTCTCCTGACCTTGTACATACACACACACACATACATGAGGCGTGTGTGTGTATATGTATACATATATATATATATATATATATATATATATATATATATATATATATATATATATATATACATATACATATTTATATATTTATATGTTCTTATAAATATTATATATATGTATATTTATATATACGTACATACCTGTGTATACGACGGCATTTGAAATAAGTGTCAGCAGTACAGTAGAACATAAGCGCCATTCACCAGTGCCTCGATTCTCTTAGTAAAAATCAAAGACATCTCCATAATGCCCTGCAAGCCGTCGCAATGGCGTGTGGCAGGGGGTGGTTAGTCACCAGCCATGATACATATACTCCTTCTATTTCCTCATGCACCTGGCACCCCGCGACCCACCAAAAATTGCGTGAAAAGGGGGCGACCGATCACCAATCATGCAACATCCCCACAGACATATGTTACGAGTATCAAATGGTTAGCAGCTATTCCTATGGCTACACAAAGAGGACAAGGAAGTACGCCTAAATAGGGCATGCTTCAATGCAATTCAGAGTTATTACCGATTAGTATTCTACGCATTCCGGACAGACATTTCACGAATACAATAGGCTTCATATGCATTCGCCTACACCCCATCTAGCACAAGGGCGCACGGCGGGGGGCGTTAAGACACCAGACTTGGAGAGTATTAGCAATCGAGGAAACGTAAATTATACTGAAAGCTGCGGGGGGTTTATGCAACCAAGTTCCCCGATTCTTTGCCCATGAGATGGCGTTTGGGAGCTATTTCACTCACTATCATAAAATGGTTGCGGACAGGAAATCGATCATGCAACTCCATAAAGGATAGGAACAGTGTGTATCAGGGCACGCGTAGCCAGAAGATGTAAACGAGCCACATTGACCGCATACTTGGCCGAATAATTGGTAAGGGCTTCTTGATGTGGGAGAAAAGGCGGCCATAGGGAAAGAGTTTGACAGAAGTCATATAAAAAGCAAATTTGACTCCTCACTCAGTAGTATAGAAAAGAGTAGTAAGAATATTGCTATAGATTCTAATTATGGTATGGCTAATGAGCTAATGGAAGTTTTTTTGCAACTCTAGACTGAAATATTTGTTTCCAATCTTCGTTATTAACTTTTAAGTTAGAACCAAAAGGTAGTGTCAACTTAAAAGCACATTTGAATCTATTGCTGGCGAAAAGGTCCGTCATTTGCAGAATCCATCCGCTAGTTTCGATGGATTCTGCCGCGTCTTTGGCTTGTTTAAGAAACGATTTGTAAAATTCATTTTCCGCTTAATCAATGGCGGTATGTTGGTATATCGGCGAAAGATAATAGTTCCCTTAAATATTCAACAAATGTTTTCAAACTCAACTGAAGAGACGGGCATGAATCATCGCCAATCACCGCATTAATATCTAATCAAATTTAACCCATTCCCGGAGCGAAAAATCTCTGCGCTGAATTCCTTCGAAAATTCATCCGTTTCGACTTAAAATGCGACCCACTCCATTCAAAGATTTCTTTGGAAAATGACGGAACCGATCATTTTTTATCGAACTTTTATTTAATGCTAAATGCACACTTGTTTGTGGGAAGGCTTTTTATGGTGCCAGAGGCGTCTATGGGAAGCGCTAGCAATTACGTCATCCCCCTTCAAATAGAATGAAAGAAACGTCGTGAACGGCGAGACCCGATGGCGCCAGTGTCGATGCGGTAAGTGATGAAACAATATATACGAGTGCGAGTGGCCGACCGCACCCTTGTGTGGGTTTCACTGGAGGACAAATGCAAAAACAAAAGCCGACGGAGACACTTGCCATTGGCTGACGGGAGAGAGAGAGAGGAAGGCCTTGACCTCCGCCAGTCCATAAATCCTCCCAACTGCCCTCAGAAATAGTCCCAGCGCTTGAGTAAACTCGGAGAGGTGGGCTGTTGGAAACGTTTCCGCGCTTCTTGGGTCATTGTTCTGCAATCAGGCGTTGGCAGTCGGCCTCCAACGCGGAGGCCTAAGCGATTGCCCTAAGAAAGTGAGCATGGTTTTCAAAAAAATAGCCTTTGACCCCATTTTCTTCACTCCGTCAACGCCAAATTTCCGCTGCTGAATGATATATGCTTTGGTGAAGGTCCTCGAGCTTCATGGCCTTGAAATATATTCTACATCGTGCATCCCAATGAAATACATTCTGCATTACCTTCTTTTACTGATATAGGCGCGCTTTTCGAAGCTAAAAGTCTCCTTGCGATTCGCTCATTCAATCGGAGTCTGCTGATGTTAATAAATGAATAGCATTCGTCACTTTACTGCATTACCCAGAATGCGAATTTGAAAGTTTTATATTACACTTCAAGGATGCAGCATCTCAACTGCATTGTTCAACATGCACCTGGAGGAGGCAATAAGAGAAGCACAAGGAATCGGATTAAATGGAATTAAGATCAATTGGGATGAGATAAATATGCAACGCTTCGCCGACAACATTGCAATGATAGCACAAAAACAGGAGGACCTTCAAAGGTCACCAAACGTATTGGATCAAGTTCTACAAAGATACAACATGAACATAAACAAGACGAAGATTAAAATCCTAGTGTGTGAAAGAGAGAAGCGGAATACAGTGGTCACACTGAAAGGACAAAAATTAGAGCAAGTGGATTCCTTCGCCTTTCTCGGAAATACCATCACATGGGACGGAAGAAGTATTAAATAAATTAAGCGAGGAATATTCCAAGCTAAGAGAGCATTTACAATGAAAAGACAACTGCTGTGTTCAAAGAAGATAGAACTACAGACGAGGAAACAATGCGTGAAAAAATTCGTGGTATCAGAAGCTTGGACCATCGGAAAAGTAGACCAGAAAAGACTAGAGACCTTCAAAACCTGGTGCTGGAGGGGGATGCTTAAGATCAAATGGACGGATAAAATAAGAAATGAAGAAGCATACAGAAGAATAGACAAAGAACAGATCTTATGGAACGCCATAGAGAAAAGAAGAACCAGATGGATTGGCCACACCCTGAGACATAATGGATTCGTGAAGAATATAAAAAAACCATAAACACAGTAATCAACCCGAAGGTCGGTTTAGTAGGTGATGGTGGTGATGGTAGAGTTCACCCAGTACTAAGCCCTATACGGCGTGTGAAAATTCACACATCAGGGTAGGGGGGCCAGTTCCTTTCCCTGTGCCGGTTATTGGTTTCCCAGGAAGACCTGGTACCCGAAAAATCACTTTAGCTTGGATGGAGCTGCAGGTGCCCAGAGTGCCTTGCCCGAGAATCGAACCCGGGACCCTCCGGTCAGCAGTCCAACGCTCTACCCACTGGACTACCGCGACCCATCTAGAAGACTATAATAGAAGGAAAAATAGATGGAAAAATCTCATGAGGAAGACCAAGGGATAAATAAATGGGACAAATAAAGAAGAAAGTACATTGCAAAAAATACCAGGAAGCAAGCCAAGCAGCATCAGATAGGGTAGGATGGAGGGCTGCAGTCAACCAATCTTAGGATTGTACGACCAATGATGATGATGATATTACACCTGGGACTTAACAGAGAAATCGTATATCGACTTGTGACATTGAGGTCCCTTTTTATAAATGAGTGCATCATCCTTTCATACCGCTTTCAATGCGAAGACTCGAGAATTTATTGGCGCCATTAAATACGCGACGAAAAAAGTGATTTGACGTGACCGTTGCATTTCCCCAATTCCCGCTCATTCGTATTATTTCCGACGTGGTCCACTTCTTCATGAGACATTTATTTATCTATTGGGTCGATTTGCAGAGAGCGACATCCACGTATGAAACCGTGTTTCAGTTGATTGATTGGGAATACTTCGAGCCTGACTGCAGTGCAAAGACTTAAATCGATCATTGAATGGTGCTTGTTTCGTACCAAACTGGTCGTGACTGCTTCTTTCAAGTTCTGCAGCCGTGCTTGCGGAAGGGCGGTTTGCTGGAAGAGTGATCCCTCGGGATTGAATGGGGCTTGCCTAGGGGATAAAATTACTCCGCAGGGTGATAACTCAGGGTGATATACCTGTACGTGGTGGTGGAATGCCGTTGTATCGGGGTCTGCGATAAAAGCCCCTAATTATGTCTTTGTTCTTAGACTCCGGTGAAAACGTCCGCCCAAATCTTACAAGATATTCAGAGATAGCGAGAGCATAAAACAAAGAGTGACGCTTCAGTCCAAATTGCCCTTGGAACGGCTGAGGCGAGGGAGGGGAGGGCCCTGGACCAAGTTGGTCAGTATGCAGCAAGAGAGTGCAGGAAAGCTGGTCGGGGAAATTCGAGGGAGCGGGGAAGACTCTGCGGGAACGGTATAGAGGGAGGCGGAAGGGAATGCAGGGCTATGGTGGGAAATGATGTGGGACAAACAAGTCCACGTGATGTGTAATAGTGGCAAGTGGCGTCCGAAAACTTCCTAAAATATGCATCATCACCATAACGGTAATTACGTAGCGGTATTGGGTGTGTATAAATGGTCTCCTTTCGGATGCAAATGGATGTGGCTTTCACGCACGAGTAATTTGATTAATTATAATCGACGTCCGCCGGAAACCAGAGATTGGGACTTGGGGTAAGAGAAATATATAACAATATCTACTTCCGTAGCAGGCAACAATCCCAGGTATCGAATACATCAACAAATATGTAACAGGGTTCAGACCAATAATTCTATGTGTTGGGACTCAGTAATGATATTCATTGCAATACCCCTAGATAACGGTAACGCGATACTTGTTCCAATGGTGATAAGCATATGTATAGATAACTGCTTACCGTCAACTTCGGTAATTAGGAAGCTTGGTATCTGTTACTACATCTAAATCTACTTAATACCCCACAAGCCGCCGCAAGGGCGTGTGGCGGGGGGTGTTAGGGCACCACCCGTAATTAAGAAAGAAAACACCGCATGAAAAAGCCCCAAATTAATACAGTCCACAAAAAAAACATTGTAAACATTCATGCAAGAACACTTGCACCCCACACACAAACTATCAACTAACATACACATGCACCTACAAATATACCTGATATCTTTGCAAAGTTTAATTTTGTTCCGACTTGTAAATTAAATGTTTTAAATATTTCTAAAGTGACTTCGGTTTCTTACTATTATGATTTCTGACTGTTCGGGGAAAGAATGAGTATTTGCATCTATTTGTACTAGGATCTATCTCCCTTATTTAATCTTCGTGGTCTGATCTACCTAAGTAGTGTGGGACCATTATAATTCCTTTAGTGTCATCGTTAAACTCATTTGTTCTGAACCTTTCTAAAAGTGTAAGTCTGGCTTGTTCTCTTCGTACAGGGTTCGTCCGGAAAATAAGTGTACTGATTTTTTCCCGCCGCTCCAGGCGCGCCCAGCACCGCTCTGACGGGCTGCGATTGGAGGGGGGTATGTTGGCAAGCGACGCTGAAAAAGGCAGTCGGCTCTGAGCTGTGGTGTAGTGAGGAGCTCTGTTAACGCGAACCTCCACGCTCGACCCACGTCACGGAACGCGATGCCGAAGTTTTTGGAGCAGCGTTATTCCATCAAATTTGCGGTAAAGCTTTGGAAATCGTCTACCGAAACTGTCGGTATGATTAACCAGGCTTACGGGGAGTCAGCCATGTCCAGAAACATGATCTTTCGGTGGCACAAGATGTTCGTCGAGGGCAGAGAAGAGGTCGACGACGAACCACGGCCTGGACGCCCATCAACGACACTCACCGACGAAAATGTGCGAAAAGTTCGCGATGTACTGAACTCTGATCGTCGTCTTAGTGTTCGGATGATAGCAGAGCAGTGTAATGTGCCAAAAACAATAGTGCACGAGATTATTAGGGAGCAATTACAGATGCGAAAAATTTGTGCAAAGTTGGTGCCGAAACTGCTCAGTGATGATCAAAGACTCAATCGCTTGGAAATCACGACACAACACTGCAAAAATGATCCACATTTTTTAGAGAACGTTGTTTCGGGTGACGAGACGTGGATCTTTGAGTACGACCCGGAGTCGAAGAGACAAAGTGCGGAGTGGCACACCCCATCATCACCCCGTCAAAAGAAAGCTCGCATGAGCAAATCTCGGATCAAGGCGATGCTCATTGTCTTTTTTGGCAAAAGGGGAGTCGTCCACTACGAATTTGTACCTGAACGACAAACTGTAAATGCTGCATTTTACGTCCAAGTGCTCGACAGGCTTCGAAAACGAGTCGCCCGCGTCCGGCCAGCGATCAAAAACGTCTGGCGGCTGCATCACGACAATGCGCCGTCTCACACCGCGCTTGACGTGTCGGACTTCTTGGGCAAGCACGGCGTGGCAACGCTGCCGCACCCGCCCTACAGCCCGGACTTGGCACCACCGGACTTCTTTCTGTTCCCGAAGATAAAGAGGAGTTTGAAAGGAACGCGATACGGGACTTTGGACGCCGTCAAAGAGGCCGTGACGACGTGTCTTCGAGAGGTTCCCGATGATGCCTTCGCGGGAGCGTTCCAGGAATGGGAACGCCGCTGGAACAAGTGTATCGACTCACAAGGGTCCTATTTTGAGGAATATTAGCTTAAGATATGTAAAAGTGTAATAAATTTTTTTTCCTGAGCTCAGTACACTTATTTTCCGGACGAACCCTGTATTTCAAGTGGCTCCCGCCTAAATGCCCTAAGAGACCTGTCACAGTTGTGTTCTTATCATAACAATTTTTAACGAATCTGGCTGATTTTTTTCTGGACTTATTCCAACTCTTTTGGCCAAATTTTCTCCCAAGGATCCCAAATACTTGCGGCATATTCGAAATTAGGTCTAACTAGAGCAAAATAACACCTCTCTTTAACTTTCTCATTACATTTCCCGTTTAATGAAGCCGAGTTTCATTAAAGCGGATCCGCATATTGTCCTGCTATATACTCCCCATGAAAGGCGTGGTGTTGCCCCAAATATTTTACTTGATTGGCCGTAGTTAGCACTGAACCCTAACACTATCTGTAATTTGTATAATAATTCTATAACAATACATAGTTTATCTCAAGTTGGGGGATTAATCGAGGGTTTCTCTCAAAGCTTAAGAGACCATCAGCAAGCAAACGGCGGAAATATATTCCGTCCACTCAACCGAGCGTGGTTACGCCTCACGGCATGCCGTGCACTGCTCGGATATTCCTCTCTTTTTTGGGATATCGAACCACGCGAGCCCAATCGGGGGGAAGCCCCATCCCCAGGGTCCACTCTCTTTCTCTCCCCCGCCCAATGGGCGTCGGCCTCGTCCTTCTCGCCGCCTCCTCTCCCCCAATCCCAAACGCCAATAATGATACTGCGATTGTTATTATTATTATTATGGTAATCGTCACCGCGGCGACCCGCCGGCCCCGCCCACCTCCGAACGCCTATCGCATCCACATTGCAATTTCCTCGCGCCAAGAGCGTAACGAACACCTGCGCAGGCGCATTTTGGAAAC
Organism: Hetaerina americana; assembly: GCF_022747635.1. NCBI lineage: Eukaryota > Metazoa > Arthropoda > Insecta > Odonata > Calopterygidae > Hetaerina > Hetaerina americana. The sequence continues at coordinate 15,624,693 of NW_027287095.1, forward strand.
TACTTAGGTTCTACGTAGCGAATAGTGGGAGAAATATTCGAATGAAAAACTCAAGGAGGCAGAGGCGTTATTTCTGTCTTGACCACTCACCTTGATTCCGCGTCGAGTGCTTTGGGGCCCAGCCCAGAAGGTCCTAATTTCGGGATTTAGGCGGGCTGCATTGGTAGCCGGAGGATAGCTGCCCGATCCGCGAAGAATCGTCGAGCTATCGAAAGGAAAAGCGTCGCGTTATTATTGTTTTCGGATGATAGCCTGGGTTGTGATGCACGCTTAGTCGTATGACTTATAATAATAATAATTCGGCTTTATTCGGGCAAGATGTAGGCTGTGGCAGCCCCTTCTTCCATCTAAACCATTGTCAAATGCATTCCATGAAAATATAATTACTTTTGAGTGCTAAATAATATAAAAAAGAACTAGATAATGACAATCGATACACGATGAACATGCATGAGTTCAAAAAGTGCAGAAAGCAATGCAAAATTGTAGGGAAAACCTAAGGATTAAGGCTTCTATCTTTGACAAAAAACCCCACTGCAGGAAAACACCTGAACATGATGGGGAGTGCGAAAAACCTGCGAAAAACTACAGATATATAATGCTAATGTTATAATTTATTAAATTAAAAAAAATAATAATAAATCAATGCATTAAACCTACTGATTAATAATACAGACGTAAGGAGTAAAAAAGAAAAAAACGAATTAAAAAATATTACTACAATGCGATTAAATGATAAATTTTTCGAAAAATAAGAATTCAACTCTAACCTATGACCAGAAGTCAGATTTTAACAGTAAGAATAATATGTGAAGTGGATATTTCTGACTAATAGTTGTGGGGATATGATATGACCGTGAGCTCCTGAAGAGTTTTACTTGCAATTTTGCTGTGATTTTAGCAGGGTCTTATGTGAGATTCTTTTAAATGATGCAATTGAAGGAGCTTCTATCAAGGCTGAACTAAGTTTTTTCCACTCGCGACAAGCAGTAACAGTAAGTGATTTATTGTAGATGGTCGTTCGATGCTGCGGTACAATCTGGTTTGTATTCCCTCGTGTATTTGTTTTATGACCCTGGTCTTGTATTTTGAAATATTCCAACAAGTAGTGAGGAGTACTTGTGTTCAGAATTCGATAGAGTAGAGAGGTCTGTCTCTAAGATTTAACCGAGAAAGTTTATTTACGTAGTTTGTGATGTGATCATATATCTGTAAATTATATATGAATCTAATGCATGAATTGAGCGACCACTGAAGTTTTAGCGATAATTCATCTGATAATTCTTGTTAAACTACATCGGCGTAGTCGAAAAGTGATATAATTACCATGGATACTAAGTGTTTCTTCAAAGATGTGGGGATGACGTATTTGATTTTGAGCAGAGGAAATAGTGGTTTATGGTCTGACCTGCTTATCTTGTATATTTGGGAAAACCGCGACAGAATTTAATCTATTAAAATACCTTGGTTTTTCACAGCCTCGCAGCAGGGTACTGGGTTACCGTTAATGCTTATAAAGGATAAGTATATTTTTCTGAATTAAAGCAAGAATTCTAAACTTATGAGAAAAAGTAAAAATCGTTTGGGTTTATTGCCGACGCGGAAATTTTGAGTTTAATCCTGGAGCCGGTTTAATCCAGTTGGGAGAGTTAGGATCGGAAAACGTGACAAGCAAAGGGAGATCGGCGGCCGAACCGATCGAAATCCACTTCCCCTCGCACAATTCTAGACCAATAATAGGGGCGCATGGCAGTTCAAACTTCCCCCGAGTGGCATTAATCCCATATCGCCAGTGATGTAATGGCTATTGACCTAATACCTCCTGCCACACGCCCTCGCGGCACAGGCGTTCGGGCTGGAATGTGGGGAACATGGCGCTTGAGCTCCAATGACTCCAGCGACTCGACCCACGCGTCGCACCTCGCCGCAGAGGAAGGCGGGACGGCCGTTGGGGATGGGCGGGGAAGTTGGATGCCCTTTTTTGGAGAATAAGTGTGTATGTGTGGAAGAGGGATTCGGTAAGAGGAGGAAGTCTCATTTGATGTCGCAGTTTAAGGAGAGGGAGGGATGGTGTGGGCGGGCGGACCGGCCGCGTCTCGCGCGTGCGCTCTCGACACGGCCTGCCTGCCCACTGCTGCCCCTGTTGGCCGGGTTCCGATCGAGTGTGGGGAGTGGGTGTCGTTCGGGGGAGGTCAAGAGCACATACATGCAGACACACGCTCCTTCTTCCTGGGAATTGGATGGGAGGGAGAGAGAGAGAAATGAGAGGCGTGTGAAATTCACACTTCAGGATTCACACACAGGATGATTAGGGATGTCATTTCCTTTCTCTCGAGCGCCGTTTGTTTCTCTGGAAGATCTGCGACCCGAAAAACCACTCGGTTTGGGTGGAACTGAGGGTGTCCGGAGAGACTTGCCCGAGAATAGAACCCGGCTCTTCAGGTCAGTAAACCAACGTTCTACCACTGGACTACCGCGACCCACTCACACACAAAAAAATCTTGTGAACTTTTGTTTTTTTTAAATTAAATAATAAATAAAACAGACACACACACACACACACACACATATATATATATATATATATATATATATATATATATATATATATATATATATATATATATATATATATATATATATATATATATATAAACACACACACATTAATACGCAGGGTGAATCATAATGGACTCCCTGATTTGACGGGTGAATTGTAAAAAAACCAATCAAGATAATTAAAAACGATTTTTAATTCTGGAAACGACATCTAATGTCAATTGTTTTCATTAGGGTTTGGAAATTATTCCATCGAGGTGGCGACCTTGGTGAGCGGTGCACATGTTGAGTCGTTCAAAAAAGTTTTCGAAAACTCTTCTCAGCATCTCTTGCGTTATTCCAGCGATGACATCTGTGATTTCCTTTTCAAGAGCTTTCAAGGTCCTTGTTCTAACTTTGTAAGCCTCAGCTTTGATATATTCCCAAAGAAAAAATCACATCAAAATCAAAGAAAATGGTCTCAAATCCGGGGATCGAAGGGGCAATAATGGAATCTCCCCTCGTTAGGAGATCAGACGGCCGGGAAATTGTTCTTGCAAGATTTGGCGTGAACGACGGGCGGTATGAGCCGTGAAAATATCCTGTTGAAACCAAAAGGCTTCTGTGTCATATTCCTCTCCATACTCTTCCATTTTGGGAAATGAAAAGTTATCCAGTATCTCACAATAGCGTACAGGGTTCACAGTAACAGTTGAACCTCGATATTCAAAAAATTAAGGTCCAATGATGCCCATGGAGGACACAGCGCACCAAACCGTCACTTTGGGGCTATGAAGAGGTCTTGGGTGAAGTTCGCGAGGGTTGTCAGTCGCCCAGTGACAAAAATGTTGCTTATTTACTGAGCTGGAGAGGTGAAAAAACGCTTCATCGCTAGACAAAAGCGCCCTCTCCGTCACCACCATTATTTGTCATTAATTAACGTTTCTACGACAAAGGTTCGATGCTTATCAAACCACTGCATGGTAATTACTAAAAATGACGTTGTCCCCTTCAGCTAACACCACAAATCCCATTCCGCTAATTTATCTGCGCGCTCTTCAGTGATTTTTTGAAACTAGGGAGTCCATTCTGCTCCACCCTGTATATACATATAAATAAATATATATATTATAGAAATACATATATATATATATATATATATATATATATATATATATATATATATATATATATATATATATATATATATTCACAACCACGCAAACATATAGTATACATGCACTCCTTACTGCTAAATCGATAATCGTGAATTGCTAATAACATGTACATTGTAGACATCGCTCTACATGGCAAACTTTTGCAAATGATAATTGATTGCAAAGTCGTTGCCAAATTTCTCCCATGGCAGTTTTAATACCTTTCCCTCAAGTATAGGTTTTGCCCCTCTAAAATTTTAAAATTGGCTTTGACCTTTGCGTCGGCGGAGTTCTCTTGTGGACAGCCGTTGACCTCTCCTCACCTCTAAACGGTGACATACTCGAAGTGCACCCACGCCAATGAAACAGGTCCACCATCACCCGTTTGCTTTCCAGAGTAAGTGGTCCCGGTCGATCGCCGGTCCAAGCGGATGCCCTTCGAATTTACGTCGGAGCTTCGATTCCACGCGTACCCACGAATCACAATCTATGTGACTTGAAACCCCTTCTTTCGTCCCCTTAGCCTGATTATGTTCAATTTCACTGTCACATCACGAACCATCGATTTTAAAGAGGGTTCGAGGCTACGATCAATGACCTAACATTCAATTATATGACATATGTATCGTATCCATCGATGTGGGTGACATTAGGCGATGATCCTGGACCGATGTTTCAGTACCTATAGTGATCTAAAACTACGTTCATATCACCAGGACCGACAAAAAGTCCATACCAATTGTCGATTATATTCTACATATCAAATATCGAATCATAATTTTTATCTAACGTCGATGGTAGTGCCATGTTTTTGTGGTATAGATTATTTAGCCCTAAGCTAAGTGGTTTAATTTTAAGTTCAATATGAAGAATTTCCACCAAGTGACGCCGGAGACTTTTATTTATTTGGTCCTATATACGAGGCAGGCAGGCATATTCGTAGCAGGGATGTAAAGAAGAAATTAAGCTTCTTACGGCCTTTTTTAAGACTGACTATATTTAATATTATTCCCCTAATCCGTGAATGGTTAAGGAAACCCTCTTCGGCTTAAGGAAATACGGTCACTCTACAGCTTGGATAGCAAACACGGTGAATGCCAAGGCATGCAAGATAAGGTAGGACGCTTATCGTCCCCCGAAGCGGCTACAGTGCCTTTGGCGAAGAGTGCCAATGCCACTTGACTGACGGTCGTTGGTAGAGTTCGTATTCATTGGCTGACACATACGATGTCGGGACACCTCGACAGCACGGCTTATTGCTAAGAGTTGCAGCGAATTGAGGGATAGACAGCAATTCTTCAGATCTCACGGATACGCCTACCCGATGGTAGCGCCAAAGTGAGATAGATATGCAAAAACAGCATAAAAGATAAGATAACCACCAAGCGCAACGTAACATTAATTTATTTTATTTGTTTATGTTAATTTTTAATTCATTTATTTTAATTTATTATTCATATTATAATGACCTATTGTTATCTAAATGTCTTAATGGCTAATGCTTTTCGCGACGATTCAGTTGACTCATGGTCGTATTTTTGGAGTGAAATCATTTCGTAGGCAGGCCGTTTTTGAACTGCTGGGCGAAAAATGTCTCACGAATGCAAACGAGGTTCCGCTCTCCCTATCTAAGAATTGAGGAAGCTTTCATTCACTCTTCTCCATCTCTCCGATGGCATATCCATTGCTGTCACGTGGTGGGTTGTCCTACCACACAATCCTTTTCTTGGAAGACTCCGGGATATCATCCTGATTTCCAGCTGGGTTCATAGCGTTGTACATCTTGGTTCATATTCTTTGCAGAGTTCATGTCAATAATAGCGTCATATTTGTCATAATTGTAGGCCTTCTTTTCTTTAAAATTACAACCCATGTTCAACGATACGGTCCGCGTGAAAAGAAAAACACATCGGCATGGGGCCGTGATGTTGTCCAGCTTTATTTCTGCCGTGGCCTTGACCTCCGGAGCCCTTCGCACGTCAACCTCATCCCCCCGGTAGGGCATCGTTCGAAGAGATCGGCAGCCGTGACTCCTTCGTGCCGTGCATCTAATTAGAGGTGGCAAAGAAAAAGTGCGCGCCCTCGAGGAGCGGGCGAGGGAAGGAATGTCCGGGCGAACGGTGCGCAGGCGCGAAGACAAATGGTGCACCGTCGCCATGGTGACTCATGCAGATCTGACTCCCGCGTTACCGCTTCTCTGCAGACACAAAGAGCAGTGCCAATTACTGTCACTTCAAACGGAATTTTATTATTTCTAGTGTTCCTAGATTCAAATGTAGGCATTTTTAAATCGCCTCCTAGATCAAAATGATATCGAATTTTTGCCTTCACCTCATCGTCCGAGGTGTAATGATTACTGTTGAGGTGTCTCTTGAGTTGAAGAAAAAAATAAAAATCGGGGGAATAAGGAGGGAATTCAAATCGACGCTGTTTGTTCTCGTCTGTGAGACGGCGTGGTATCCATCGTACACAGATTTTACGGTATACCAATAGTTTAATAATGAAGCCGACACGTTCCTTGGATATCCCAATATGGATTGCGATACGCGTTTGAGTGATTCTCTGGTCATTTTGAATCAAATCTTCGACGGGTTTGCAATGTTTATCATCTGTGGCAGTGATCGGACGTCCGCTACGTGTTTCATCAACAATTATGGCTTTTCCAGGCTATCAACCACGAAATGTTACTACCCATCGATTTACAGTAGACTTATCAACAGCATCGTCCTAGTAAACAGCCTTTAAATGACGATGAATCTCAGTAGGAGTCACTTTTTCAGCAGTTAAAAATTAGATAACAGTGCTTCTGAAGGTCATTTTGTTTGTGGTCTACACGCATGTGTGCATTGGTTCTCAGCCTATCCTCGTATGTTAGTCTTTCACTTCATTTAAGGAGGAAAAAGATTTATCTGTGTCTGTTTGACTGGTAAGGGCTCACAAGCACACTTAATTTCAGCTGACGATGCATACGAATTCTTAGTCGAACTTCGTTCAATGTCGCAAAGAGAATCGTAATCACCGATATACATATAATGTAGAATATATGTATTCCAAATGAAACACTTAGAGCATGCGCATCTATATCGAAAAGCACGAGAGTGGGGTGAATCGCTTTTCTCGACCAGTGAGTGGACTGGTCCGATCGGAGTTCCTTCAATTACCGTTCGGAAGCGGAGTCAAGAACCTCCAGCCGCAAGTAAGGATTAGAATATGACGTCAATATCGGGGAAATGCATACGCATCTGAAAGCTTACAATCTCTCTCTCGTGCAGTTCCAATTCATGGTGGAGGCCATGACCGATAACCATACCTTGGAGAGTACTTCTAGTGTATGCAGATACGAAGTTTACGTTTTGCTCTATTATCGTGTCTCGTATCACTCTTTAGAAAGCATCTTTCTTACGCCGTTAGAAGAAGACTCGGTGCTTCGCTACTGGAAGCTAGTTCATTAAACTTCGATCTATAAAGGCGGCGATAATGAAAATCCCACCGATTACAGGCCCATATTTTTAGCATAGTTTTCATGCAAAATATTAGAACGTATTATTGCCAATAACTGATACGAGCTTTCTCGAAAGTGGGCAGATAATAAGCCATAACCAGGAAGGATTTAAGCAGAGCAGTTCAGAGAAACCCAGCTGAGTCTTTTATTTCACAATATACTCAAATCAACAAGTGATGCTGTATTTCTGGATCTCAAGAAAGCCTTAGATCAAGTCCACAATAAACTGATTACCAACTTTAAAGTCTATGATAGAAACGATAAAGTGATAAATTGGATCAGGGACTTCGTATCCTATCGCAAACAAATAGTGGTCATCGATGTGTTGTGCTCAACGGAGATGGATGGATGAATTTCGGGCATCCCCCAGGGAAGTGTAATATGACCGCTACTTCTCTTAATATGCATTAATGACTTAAGATTATACCCTTGTGGCAACCTTAAATTATTTGCAGACGACACTTGGAATGCATAGAAATAAGGACCCCAGCAGATTGCGGGCTGCTCTCTGGAGACTTAAGATACAATATCGGATTAGTGCAAGAAATAGGGATTTGTGCTTAACAGAAGCAAATTTGACAGATTATGGAGCAAAATATATGATGAGCAGGACATAGATTGTGAAATAGAGGGTTTAGTGCTACTACGGCTGATGCCTGTAGGTTAAGTGGGCAGAAAGGAAAAGAATTGAAGAATTTCTAAGCAAGGTAGGAGAGGAGAGAAGGTTGCTGGGAGAGCATTGGAGGGCTGGAGAGCTGAGTGAGGCAGGGCAAGCGGATACATGACAATTAAGTATGCCGAGTCATGCAGGACAAATGAATTGGACGTTGAGAGAGAATGATATCTCTCGGAGAGTTGTGGGCAGTGGACAGTGGTAGTGACGGGGAGAGCAAGCGATGCAGAGGAAGGAAAAGATTGCGAATGCATGCTTGGCGGAATAAGGAGATGCAAGGATGAAGGGATTATTCGTAAGAAGGAATTCATAATATTAATTTTGTTTGGTGGTAAGTTGAGAGCTTAGCAGTGCAACAGTGCAGAGTCACTGGTCCTGGACTGGACTGGACATCAACCACATTGATCGGCACACCATTATTTAAAAAATAATCCCATTAAAGACGCCAACACGATGGACTATGACAGAGATCAAAGGATTCCCGCGGTGCAAAAAGGCATACAGGACTTGATGCAGCAGGCGTCCAATCTATGCCCCGCTCTAATGAATTGCGGGTAATCCTCTCAAGAAACATTCCCTGCGAGCGCCATTGTGTCGATTCGGAAGTTCGTTCCACCGTTTCCCATTCATCGACTCGCCGTTGTCATCGTGGCGTCAGCGGTGATCGGGCCATTAAAACATTCGATGATTTGGACGCGAAGGCATCTCGGCGTGGCGTCAGAGGAGTCACCTTGACTAGCAAGCAGCACGCCCCTTTTCTTCTCGACTCGCGCCGAGTGTTCTGTTTTCGAACAGTCGAAGAGGGAGGGAGTGCCCGGGGCGGCGCGGCGTTGGTAGCCGGGTGTCCACAACCGCTTGGACGAACTCCGACCGCGCGCGCCGTCCGTCACTCGTCCTCGAAGGCTGATGACGGGCCGAATGTGTGCACAGATACATATTTGAAGGATATGATGAAAGGAAAGGCATGGGTGTTGAACCTATGAAGGACGAGCGGAGGCGAATGGGAAGATGGAAAGATGCGGATTGCAGGCGGGAATAAGTTCCAGAAGATGCCTAATTGAATATTAATTTGAGCGGAAAATTTAGCCGTTTAGAAATTTCAAGGTCGTTTCCCTCAATTTGTTAAATGTTCCCATACACAGTTATGGCGCAAATAAAAATAATCGTAGATCTTGCAGCGAGATGAATTTTTTGCGAGGTTCAAATGTTTGAGCGCCGTCTTTATATTGTCAAGGGGGGAGCAGAATCCTAGATATTGTCTCCGTTAGTTCATCCCACAGAAACCAACTCCACGTGGTCGTCACAGCCGAATTTTCTACGCCGCGGAGATTTTTTTTTATAATTTAGAATTTGGCTCATACATAAACCATTGGAGGGGTATAAGTCCACGTTAGCAGGACACGCTCATCTATTTTGTTTAGTATTTTCGCTAGGTCCCGCCATCGCGCTTTGGCGATCAATCGTCCGCCCACTTCCCTCCGTTGTATTTGATTATCCCTTGAATCATCTAAGGGTGCAATCCTGAGGCAGGGAAACTGAAATGATAATTGCTCGATCCTTGGTCAAATAAGTCTCAAACAAATATCCTTCATTATAAATGTACGTAGTATGATCGCTGAATTAATACTGAAAGTAGGCATGCAAGCAAGCAGGGAGATAGACTCCAGTACAGATAAGTACATACATGGGTAGACACATAAGTACCCATCCTGACCTAGTCATGGCGGTAGTTGTTTCAAAAAGATCACTGTATTAGAAATTAAGCAAGCTATAAAGCATATGTTTCAAGTTTGAAGACTTAAAGTTTTAAGTTTTTTAGTATCTTTTTGGCAGCCATCAATAGTGAACGTTTTCATTGAATTTATGAAAATTGAGAAAGTTGGTAATCGTTATGCGATACAATACTTTTATTTGAAAAGCCTCAGCCCAACCAATATAAAAGCTGAACTGGATTCTACTCTGGGTCGGTCTGCTCCGTTTACAACAGTAAAATACTGGGTAGCGGCCGTACGAGCTGTCAAGACGAGCATCGCATTCATCGACCAAATAAGGTGACGACTCCAGAAATGGAGAGGAAAATCCACAAAGTGATTTTTGCTCACACCCGAGTAAAACCAGTGTCGTGAAGATGTTTCAATCGAGTGTTTAGCAAAGTTTCACAGCAGAAAAGCAGAATTATGCGAACTTATTGCATCGTTTGAGTGAAGAAATCAAGCAAAAGTGGCCGCATTTGGCCAAAAAGAAAGTGTTGTTTCATCAAGACAATGTACCAGCTCACAAATCCGTTATTGAAACAGCCAAAATTCGTGAATTAAAGGTTGAATTGCAATCTCATGCACCTTATTCGCCAGATTTAGCCCCCTCGGATTATTTTCTGTTCGCAAACTTAAAAAAAAATGAACTCCCATGCTCATAGCGAGGAAAAATCACGAATGAAACGGGGGTTCGTAATTCGCGCTTGAAAATCCAAGGCGTTTACGAGTCCAAGGTATATCGGCTAATTTTTCGAAATTTGAAAGACGTTGGAATGCTCCACTCAGTTGCCCTTTGAACTTCCAATGGAATGAAGAGAATGCATTCTCTCTCAACAAGATGGTCACTGTTAGCGATTAATGCCAATGTCTATCTCTAATTCAGAAAAGTAAGGGCCTTCCTTCTGCAATCCACCTCCCTTCGGCCTTGAGCGAAGCTCTAAAGCCGATCGTTATTCATTTTGAAGGTCGTGACGTTTAGTTTTCAATATTATTCTTTCTATTGCAAAGAGTGTCTCTCACCAGAATAATATTTTTCTTCCCTCACCTGAATTTCGATTTCGACGTGTTGAGTGCCTTCCTCATTCGGTCACCGCATGACGAACATAATTGTCGAGCCCTCCGCGAGAAGGTAACCACTGCGGACGTTTGCCAGTTACGTCATCAACGGGTGCCAATGACACAGTGTCGACGCACCTCAACTAAAAGGGCGGCGCACGACGAAATCGACGGCCGGTGAGTTTGGGCCCATCTCATCAAGCGGAGAGGGACGGAGACCCCAAGCCGAGAGGGCAGGAAGGCTTTTGCTTTTCGTATATCTAATGCTTGAAGTGCTTCGTTTGGAGATAGCGGGAGGAGGAGGCGTCATAAAAGGTCCTTGTGGAATTCCTGGGAAGTGATTCGAAGTTGAAGAGGGTGTGGGTAAGGGGGGGCGGCATAACGCGGGGTGTGACACAGCCTCCGCGCCATCGAGGACTTGACGCGCCCTGGGGTCACCAAAACATTTAAGGTCGGCCACAGCGATGGGTGCGGGAGGTTAAATCACATGCACACGGGCACGGTGCGGAATCACGGATGCTAGAATCGGTGTCCACAAGCCGACATTTACATCCACATATTTTTTTCAAGGTCACGGTTATTAATTTCTGCACCAATTTAACGCAATGCTTAATTAGTAATAGTTTTTCGGACATGGTTTCAGACGTGCCTTTGGACGAGCGGGTGGGCTGCCTCGGATCGACTGAAACGACGTGTGATTCGCGCGATTCGTTGCCCAGATGTGTGCATAGATGTTAGTTGGCGAGCGACCGTCACTTCGATAAACGGATTACCTTCGATTGGCCTGCACAATACCCCGCCAGCAACCGCGTGGGTGGGTGGCAGTGGGTGCCATGGGCGTGACACTAGCCTTGAAAGTGTTTTTTTGAAGAAGCCTCTAAAGGAGAGACCGGTTTTGTGATTGCGTGATGTTCCCCTCTTCTGTGTGTGCCGCGGTTGTGAATCGTGAAAGGCGGAACGAGCGAATCTTTGAATATGTGTTTGAACCGTATCGCGACCGTATCACACGCACGCACGGGTGTGTATTCCAAAAATGCAAGGACTCAAGCGTGGATTTTTTTGCATATATCGAATGAGAGTCGATGGATAGGTGGTCGTGGGCGGATTCCATTCCTCCACTCAAAATTCTACGGTGACGTCCAAAATCAAACATGGCGTGGAGGCGAAACAAAAAAGAGTGCTCCTTCAACAGGACACGTCAGAAATACCGAACACAAAGCCGCGCATCCTGTCGAACACTAATCCGAAGGCGTGGTATCGAAAAATAGTATATTTCATACTTTTGGACATAACGCCCTCACAGCCACCAACGCCTCGCTTTCGTCCGCTGCGGCCATCGCTTCTGCTATGCTTGACAGTCTATCTCTACGCATAAACTTGTCTCGTAACTCTTACAAAATAGGAATCCTGATCTAAATATCCGCCACGTCAGCGCGTGGCAGAGGGTGATGTGGAGCACTACGAGTAATATATTTCCCTCTGTGTCCGGATTCTAATTAAAAATATATGTGTTCGTCCTTAATGCCCTTCGCCACTTTTCCTGCCTCCATAGGATTTCTCCCAACAAACCTCTCTCTTCGCCCACCATACCAAGTACTTCCTCATTTGTTTTCCTTTCGGTCCATTTCACCTTCTCCATTCTTCTCCACACCCACATTTCAGAAGCCTCCAGTCTACGCCTTTCCTCCTGCTCCAATGACCACGCTTCCATGCCGTACATAGCTATGCTCCATATCAAAGTTTTCACGAGTCTTTTCTTAACATCCTTACTCAACGTCCCTGCCACCAATTCCCTCCTCCTTGAGAAAGCCTCTTTGCCTAACGCAATTCTTCTCCGTATGTCCCTACTACTTTGACCGTGTTGGTTCAAAAAACTTCCGAGATACGTAAACTGTTCTACCTGCTCTAGTTTTTGCCCTCCTATTTTAATGTTTAGCTTAGCCTTATTCTTTCTAGAAAATCGAGTAACCTTTGTTTCATTAATATTGATTCTCATCCCGCATCTATCGCACTGAGTTTCCAGTTCACTCAGCAATGTTTTCAACCCCTTGGCTGATAGGATTTATTTTCCCAAAAATAAGTTGCCGTACATTTTTTACAGATTCAACTCGAGCTCCTCGCTTCAGACTCCAACTGTCCAGGGAGACAACCTCGCTGTCCGATTTGTACCTCGGAGTGCACTCTCCCTCTGTCGCCCTTCCTCCCTCTTCTCTTCTCATAATTAACGCCTCCTGCTTGAGTCCCGCATTAAGGCACCCACCCTTTCAGATTTGAATGTTATACGGTGAGACCATGCGGGATCCGCCCGCCGTCTTTTCGGTCGAGAAACGGTTCTTTGATTGCGTGGGTGGTGGCAGGAGGGCGTGGGCGGAGGCGGGATGGCAGGGGCCCCACGCGAATAAGGCGTGGCACTCAAGCCACCTAGTGTACATTGTAAGGATGGATGATCAGGACTTCCCCCGGGAAAGAAGACTTCCCGCTCCGTGCATCCAGCAGCAATTGCACCGCGAGGATGCAGTGCCGCTACACTGTCACTGCTACGAGCATACTACCTTGATCAAAAATTTCCCGGAATTTATTCAGAAAATTAAAAATACAAGTTTATTCATCTAAATCTATATTGTCCCCTTCAAAGTAATCCCCATCGACTGCAACACACTTATGCCAGCGCTTGATCCAATCCTCGAAACATTTTTTATATTCGGTTTTCGGTATGTCCATCAGTGCTTCCTGCGATTTTTCCATTACTTCCTCTCGGCTGCTAAAACGCGTTCCCCGTAATGGTTTTTTAACTCGATTGAACAGAAAGAAGTCACAGGGAGCCAAATCAGGTGAATTCGGTGGCTGTTGGATGGTATTTGTTGCATTTTTTGTCAAAAAATTACGAATAATGATAGCACTGTGCGACGGTGCGTTATCATGGTGCAAAATCCACGAGTTCTCTGCCCACATTTCTGGTCTCTTTCGGCGAATTGCTTCACGCAAACGTCTCATAACGCCCAAATAATACTCTTTGTTTACTGTCTGGCCTTCTGGCAAAAATTCATGATGCACTACACCGTTGTAATCCATGAAAACCGTCAGCATTGCCTTCTTTTTTGACTGAAAACGACGTGGTTTTTTTGGTCTCGGCTCATTTGGTGAACGCCATTCACTTGCCTGATGTCTGGATTGCGTGTCGTACTCATAAACCCACGTCTCGTCTCCAGTAATGATCCTTTTGATGAATGTGGGATCGGATTCAGCCTCGCAAATCATGTCTTTTGCGACGTCAACACGGTCTCTTTTTTGCATGAAATTGAGGTCTTTTGGCACCAACTTTGCTGCTACACGACGGAAACCCAAATCATTAACCACAATGTCTTGGGCGGATCCATAGGCAATGTTCAAGTCCTCCGCTATTTCTCTGATGGTTAATTTGCGGTTATTGACCAACATTTCTATTACTTTATCAATTTTTTCACCGACTTTCGATGTCGATGGTCTGCCACTGCGTTCATCATCTTCGATTGACTCACGACCACTTCTGAACCGCTCGTGCCACTGGTAAACGACCGTTTTTTTTAGAGAATCGTTGCCGAAACACTTTTCCGACATTTCCAACGTCCGTGCGCCACTAAATCCGTTTTTTACGCAAAATTTAATACAAGTTCGTTGTTGCAAATTTAAATCCATTTCTGCGATTGTAAAAAATCGCCAACACACACAGAGATAGATGTACTCTTGGCTACGTAACTTTTGCAAATGTCAAGTTATGACACTAAGATTTAAAGGGAATATCAACAACAGATGTACCAATTTAACAAAAAAACAGAACTCAAATCGGAACGATGGGAGCGCCACACGGTGGTTATTCCGGGAACTTTTTGATCAAGGTAGTATTTGCACCAAATGCGTGTTGAAAGAAGGGCAAAATGTTCGTAGTATTATTATTTTGGGGGATTGACCGACAGCTGAGGTCATTTCCGCCAATAGGGATGGACAGGAAAGGATGAATGGTGGAGAGGCGTCGGTATTAGGCCCCTCTTTACGAAAGGCGCCAAGGGGTCCTCAGCTTAACGTCCCCTCCGACGGACGGCGTATTCACTCAAAGCGCCCTCCACAAAGCACCTCAAGTAGGGATCGAGATACCTGAAAAATATCTGCCACCACCGGGATTCGAACCCGGGCTCCCTGGGTGGGAAGCCTGTACGATAGTCACCGCACCATCTTGATTCCCACAGAATGTTCGTTTTTCGCCTCCTCTCTTTGGCCTTGAAATTGTGCGTGCGTATCAGCTCATCAAAACATCCTCATACATTCAGACAATCTCATCATCTTATGAACTGAATGATTGGAAGTATGCTCGTTTTCGACATCGACATATATACCCCGCGATCCACCAGAAAGGTTTGTGGCAGGAGGTTCAAGTACCAGGTGGGTAGGGTGAGTGAGAAGGGAGGATATGGGAGAGGATGGGAAAAAGGGAAGAATTTTCGTTGAAAAACTATCGAATAACGTGCAAACTTGAATACATTCAGGAGGGAGATTTAATTCAAAACAATGGTCAATTGCCCTAAAAAATAAGTTGCTTGTTATGCGAAAAAAAGGAATAAAAATGAGACAAAACGATTTATTAGACAGGCTTACACCAAAAACTAGATAGGTCAGGCAGAACTGAAAAGTAAGAGGGGTAAATTCCACCTATACAGTATGTACATGGACATGCAACTCATGGTTTTATCACCAAATCGGTAGGTGTGCTTCTAGTTTTATTCATCATTAGTTTTTCATTTACCAGATGTGCGCTACGTATTTGTTTTACCCACTTGGAATTAAGAATTGGTACTACCCTATCTATTCTTTCCACTCTTCTCGCCTCCGCTATAAATAACTCTGAAAGCATCACTACTCTCATTCTCCATTTCCTAGGAACTTGGCTTCACATTTCCCTAGCGCTATATCTATAGCGTTGTCCTGCAGTGCTTTATTTATTTGTGTGTATGTGTGTGTATGAGTGTGTATGTGATGCCTGTTTGTCTGTATGTGTATTATTATTAGGTAATCTACCGGTTAAGGTAGGTTTTTGTGTGTGTATGTCTGTGTGCATATTTATATGTAGGTACAATTAAATACATGCATATTTGTGTATGTGTATGAAACTGATACGACTTATTTTATAATCAATTATAGAAAATTAATTGCACCATATAATGTCTCGAACGTTTAGGGCTTTTAATAGCAACATTGAAATTATTCCATTTGATATGAGGACGCATGAACAGGACCTAATTTCTCTCCTAAGTAATTAAGGGATTGAAAAAGTAACATTTTGCTAAATGCTTTCTTTTGCGCAATGCGCTCAAACTTCATTACACCCGACAATATGCTGACTACATTCGGAGTAACGTTTGAGAAAGTTTTGTGACCGTTAAAATATCAAAATACACGTATAAGATTGGTTAGTCCTGATGACACCACGTGAACAGCACGCCCAACTCTCTTTGGTAATTAGAAGGATAACATGTGACGACTTTATTTCAAGGGAATCGTGACCGTGCGATGGCTAACCAACTGGCTTCCCACCGAGATGGCCCAGGTTCGAATCCTGGAGACGGCTGTTATTTTTCAGTGGTATCCCGATCCCTACCTGAGGCGATTTTTAGAGAGGACTTTGCGTGAATACATCGTCCGTCGGATGGGACGTTAAACTGTTTGACCCCTTGGCACCTCATGTTGAGAGTAGACCAATGCCGAAGCAAAGTTTCTCTCCACCCATCTCTCACTCACCCATTTCACTCCACCCTCCATTCCCATCCATTTCTAATGGTGCAAATGACTTTAGCTCCCCAAAAACTACTACTAATTTCAATTTGCATAGAAAAAAGGAAGTCATGTTGCCGCACCCTGTATTCCAACTGAGTTGGTTATTGTGCGAAGTGCTTTATGCTCAATTATGGTATTTAAATGCGTATTAATGCCTTTATCATTATTTCTACCGAAGTCTTTATTAAATTTCTTGTTTATCGTGTTCAGCGGGGACTGGTCCATTGGAGGCCTTCCAGCATCTCGCAACCGCCGTCCGTACTTTGCGAGTCAAAGCTGAACATGACGTCATTCTTGGAAGTGTTGGTCATCTTGAAAAATGTCTTGTCTGGAGACATGGCCTTTTTTTCGAAAATTATTGCTTTTTCGTTCGCTCTACCTGGGTATTACACGGGCTCTAATCTTCTCGTGGTCCGTCCGGTCAAACGGCGCCTGGCGAGAGCAAAGTAGTCACGCTCCGCCGATTCAAAAGTCACCCTTCTACCGAAAAACAGGTTTGATAAAAATCATTTTCTGTTTTTTTTTGTCTTTTTATGTTAGTCTGTCCGCGTGATTTACGTTCTGAGGTCCCAAAACGACGTGTACCCACGATAATTGTTGGGTTGGCCTCTCCGGCCCTCCGAGAATTCTCGATTAGCGGTGGGGTCGTCCGCTCTTCTCTTCATCTTATGTCCTGCAAGCCGCCGTGAGGGAGGGAGTAAGGCAGGGGGTGTCTGATCACCGGAAGCCTCTTAAGAATAAGTGTCGGTTGACATTCGAGAGATTCAATTTTTCGTGCATGTTGTTTCCCACTTGTGGCTGCGAATTGTGTTCGAGGCAAAAAGTGTGATTCCTTGTTTAACGCCGTTCGCCTCGGGAGTCAATTTCCCTCCTAGTATCCCGCCCACCCCTGAAAAGGGTCACTACGATGGTTCACTCCGTGTCCGCGCTGCTGCAACCGAATGTTTTGTGTCTATTTTGATTTTAATTGGTGCGTGTGGTATCCTTGGTTACAGTGTCTCCCAAACCCAGGATGTCTAAAAGCAATCAATATCCGTGTTTCAATCCCAAGATTGACTTACTGCCTCGGTGGGGTAACGTCCTCCTTAAACGTCCAACTCAAGAGGTTGCCGGTTCGATTCCCGCCTAGATGAGTTTTTCTCCATCAAGGGCTTCAGTTTTTGTAATTGTTTCTATTTTGTATACATATAATTGTTAAAAATAGTCCGTTGGCCAAAATACCGTTTTCGTCCTAAGGTGAAATAAATAAATAAATGCTCAGTGTTGATTCTCTTTCTCCCTCTGATAGCCTTTCTGTTCCATTTCTCCTTCTTAATTTTCACATTCCCTGCATGTGTCCTTGGACAGGAGACCGTTGTTTGTTGCATGTCCATGTGGTGGTGGAGTTTCGCCTTCTTGCTTGTCGAATTCTGGCTTGCACGTTGTTGGATGGGTTTCTAACTCCATCCTAAGGTGGAATTGTTTGCTACATGATAGCATGTGTGTTTACATGCGTGTAGAATGAAAGGATTTTTGTGTGAATGTATACGCTACTGTGGGTATAGTTTTGCATGCATGCGTTGATTTTGCATTGCGTTTGCGTTTTGTTCCATTTTACGGGTGGTGACCTAACACCCCCCGCCACATGCCCTTGCGGAGGCTTGCGGGATATTATGTAGGTGTAGATGTAATTTCTCCTATGTTCTTAGCTCTTGGTCTTGCCTCTAGGGGTCTTACCTTCAATATTCCTCCCTTCTATTACGTTTATAACTTATTAATTATACCTAAAAGTGTGTCCAATCCATCTCATTCTTTATTCTTGCTTAATTGTGCTACATATTGTCCTTTTCTATTCTGCTCTTCAATATTTCAATACTTCCTTACTTTTTCTGTCCATTTCATCTTCAGCATTTCCCTCCACCGCCATGTTTCAAAGGCTTCCATTCTTCGTTGGTCCACTTTTCCAATGTTCCATGCCCTTGATCCGTAGAGTGACATCCTCAGTACGGACGTTTAGATTCAAGATGTCATTTTCCCCACGAACGATATGGAATGAGAAAAAAAATAAATGTTGTCAGACCGCGCTAGGAGGAAAAGGTGTTTTGGGTAAAGGGTAGTCCGATATGAGTTGCATTTGAGTCTTTGCGTGTGTGTCTGTTTTAAGGGTTTTTGCATGAATGCATATCATGTTTTCTTTGTGGATTGTATAAATTTGGTGCTTTTACATACGGTTTTGTTTCTTAATTACGGGTGGTGTGGTGCCCTAACACTCCCCGCCTACACTATTAAGTAGATGTAGATGTGTAATCACTCTCTGCCACACACCTTGGCGATGGCTCGCTGGAGACCAAATAAAGCAAAACAATACGTTTTGACGAACTGCTTCCTCATTTGCAACCTCAGGCCCTTTGAACGTAAGTACACAGTTGCCTCTTCTTCATGAATGCCTACTATGCTCGAACTATTTTCTACGCTCGAATTCGGTCGAACTTCTTCCATTGCAACTTACGCTGCTACTCTTTAGTTGAGAGGTTACACTACCAGGGTCGCATCTACGTTTGAAAAATAATACTAATAAATGAATAATGATAATTTGACTATTTCCGCTCGTCCATTCAACGATTCTTCACGAGATGGGGAGTTTTTTCTCGCCCTATTCCCGTGTTCAAATTTGAAATTAAGTCCTTCTGCCGAGGGCTCCAAAGACTCGACACGTATCCGAGGTGAAGTCTTCATGTCGGGAATGATTTAGTGGATTCGAGGAAGAGGTGTGCCCCCCCTGTGATAAATGAGCTGCAGGGTGCGCGCGGTGACGTCACCGGCTGGCGCGGAGCTCCTGTTGCCCGCTACGTCATCTTCTGGGTTGTAAGATGTTGAGGGTGGGGTGGAATGGGAAAAGGAGGGGAGGTGGGGCGTGGCAGGCCTGTCTGCCAATGGCGTCCTATCCCTCTCGACCGAGGGCGCTTGGCTCGCTCCCTTATGGCCTTCCGAGGGCCAGCGTGGCAGGGCGACCCCTGGCAGATGCCGCTGCTGCGTATTTGACGGACACGACACTCGATGCACCCAGCACCCATTGTCGTCAACTGTTGTGCAAACGTGCAACGGAACCCGTCGTACGATTGGCCGCCCTCGGGTATTCCTTGCATCATCGCCGCCGACGAATCAAAGGGATGACTTTCCAATTATTTACGTTTTAATTTAACCTTATCGCATGCCGGAACCAACGGGAAAAAAATCTCTTTTTCTTTATCGTATTACCCAATCAGCAACCACCAAATATTTTGTTTTTTTTATCATTGGCTGTTATTGATTTTTTCCTTGGTAACGGGAAAGGAGTACCTGAGCACACTCGAGGAAAAATGGGAATGTAACAAAAAAAGGCATATCTGAAGCCGGAAAAGAAACTATGAAAACAGTAGGAAGTGGATAAGAAAACCATGAATCATGGATGAGGTTATCAGAAAGATGGACGAGAGAAGGAAATGGAAGAATATAAACACAGAGTTACGTAGAAGGAAGTTTAAAGAATTAAATAATAAATTGAGACGGGTAACAAATAGAGCGAAAGAAGCGAAGTGGAAACCGCAGTGCGAGAATATGGAGGGTTCGCAGATGAAGGGTGAAATGGGTGCGATGTACTAGAAGGACACTTTCCCGAAGTAGAAAGTTGAAAATCTGTGTTAAACTAGAGATAAATCGTGTAAAATAATAGTTGAAACAGAAAAGATACCAGAGATGTGGAAGGAATGTATAGAAGAACTGTATTGTAAAGAACTTAGACCAAGAAAGTTAGACATAGAAAAGGAGCATGACGTAGAGGACTATAGCTTAGGTCCAGGTATATTCGACGATGAGATAAAAAAGGCATTAAGGAAGATGAAACTAAATAAGGCCGTGGGGGTAGACAACATTCAATTTAAATAAATTTAATAAAATTTTTAATTAAAGGTTTAATAAAATGCTGGAGGAATAGTCTTTATGGGCTAATTAGTAGCATCTATGAGAAAGGAATCTGGATCGGAAGACTTCATGAGATCAGTGTTAGGTCCTATTCCGAAAAGGTAAATGCTACATAATGTGAAGACTGCAGGACAATAATTTTGATATCCCACGCAGCAAAAGTTGTTCTCAGGATCACAAACCAGAGGATAGAGAGTAGAGCAAATGATTACTTAGGAGATGATCAGTTCGGGTTTAGGAAGGGCAGAGGTACGCGTGATGCTGATGTGATGAAGAGGAATATAGAATACAACCAGGAGGAATTTGCCCGTTTCGTAGATTTCGAAAAAGCGTTTGATAGAGTGAATGGGAAAAACTAATGAGCATATTGCAAAAAATAGGAATAGATTGGAGGGACAGGAGGCTAATCCACAACCTGTACGTGTCTCAGACTGTCCAGGTACAGTGGGGAATGGAGAGTCCGGATGAGCAGTGTTAGGAAGTGGTGTAAGGCAGGGTTGCCCGTTATCACTGGTGCTGTTCAACTTATATGTGGAGGAAATGATTGGGAAACTTATGAATATATTGCAGAGAAAAAGGACTAGATTGGAAGGATTGGAGGCTAATCCGGAAGTTGCTCATACCTCAGTCTGCTCAAGTGCGAGTGGGGGATTGAGAGTCCAGATGGGTAGTGTTAGGAAGAGGAGTAAGGCAGGGTTGTCCGTTATTGCCTATGCTTTTCCAAGTATATGTGGAGGAAATGATCAAAGAGTCATGGAAAGAACTAAAGATAGGAATGAAAGTCGGCGCGAAATTTTTAAAATCAGTTTGAGGGGAGATTAGTGCTGATTTATCAAGCTATAGTTCGTTTTTCAGCCATGGGAGCAGGTTACAGGCATTACTGAGTCAATTGGAAACTCAGTGTGTTAGATATGGGATGAAATTTAATGCTAGTAAAACAAAGGTTATGCAAAAATGCGTTCCAGAAAAAGAAGGGCTAATTACGTTAAATAGGAGGTCAAAAACTAGAACAGGTGGAAAAATACGTAACTTGGAAGCGTATTGGACCAAAATGGTGAAAATAGTAGGCACATACGGAGAAGAATTGCGTCAGGCAAAGATGCTTCGACAAGAAGGAGGGAGTTGATGACGGGGACGTTGAGTAAGGACGTTAAGAAAAGGCTCGTTATAACTTTCATATGGAAAATAGTTATGCACGGGGCGGAAAAATGGTCCCTGAAGTAGGATGATAGGTCAAGATTGGAGTCTTTTGAAATGTAGGCGTGGAGAAGAATGGAGAAGGTGAAATGGACCGAAAGGAAAACAAACATGAAAGTGCTGGGTATGGTGGGAGAGGAGATGGGATTAATGGGAGAAATCCTAAAGAGGCAGGAAAAATGGACGAAAAGCATATCAATCGGCAATAGGATGTTGAAGGCTGTGATAGAGGAGAGAATGTTAGGCAAGCGATTCCGTCCAATATCAATCCCATAGGAATAGTTGAGTCCATTCAAATGCTACCTTAACCGGTAGATTACCTAAAATAATAATAATAATTATAGATCTTCAGGTATGTATATTTTTTCCCCTAATCTATTTTGACTACACCGAGAGGTTGACGATAATGAAGGCGCCCGAGTGGCAGGCGCCACTCGCGCAGGGGCCAACGGAAGTGCACCCCGATTCGTTAAGGACGAGAAACGGAACTCACCCCTAATTTTAGACGGCGTACGTTTGAGGGGAGGGGGCTTTGGTCGATGAATAACAGACTCTCAGAGGGTGGAAGGGGGTTGCACGGAGAAAGGAAGGGGTGGCGCCCTGCCGGATGAAGGGGGTTGAGAACGCACCCGCGCCGTCATTGGCTCGCCGTCGAGCGCGTGTCGTCACTTGTTTCGCCTTGATGCCAATCGCTCCACCGCGTTTCCTCTGGGTGACCCCCGCCCCCTTTCTCCCCACTCGTCGACTCAAAATGTTCCCGATGAAGTCACCCCTTCTTATTTACGGAAAGCTCGCCGGCCTCCTTCCTCTCTCTCTCTCTATGGCTCTGCATACAGCGTAATCCATACGCTGTGCAAGCGATGCATACGCATATTCGCAATACATATTGATGATATCTATTAGGTGTACAGATAGTAGCAGTAGTTGTTAGGGGAGGCGACCGAGAGCAGAGGCTATTTGCGCCAGAAGGAATAGGTGGATAATCTGGTAGTGATGGAATGTTTTAGGTAATGGAGGAGAGGGATGGTTGGAGAGAAACCCGGTATCGGTATTAGTGTCGTCTTATACGTAACGCGCCAACGGGTCACGCTGTTGAACGTCCCATCCGGCGGACGGCGTGCTGACTTAAAATGTTCCCCAAAAGTATCTCAAATAGGGATCGGGATACCAATGTAAAATATCTGTCATCTCCAGGATTCGAACCCAGGTCCTCGGGGCGGGAGACCAGTACATTGGCCACCGCGCCATCCCGATTCCTAAGTTTTTTTCACACATTATGTGTCCAGTAGAAAGCCAAATGCCATCTTCTCCTACGAGGACGCGTAAAGGTGCACTTTCGGATGCACGGCGTCTGTTCATGACGGCTACATATTCAAACAGTTGTTAGATATTTCAATAAAACACGAAATGTTGACGCATCTTGTGCGTTGGGTGTGAGCGGGGACATGGAGTCCTCGTACGTGAGAATTCTCGCCATAGCCGAGAGGCTTAGCTGAAATTAAATCGAGGCAGCATCGAATTTACACATGCTTTCTGGCACAACAACTGATTTTGGACGACCTTCACGACTTTCGTCGCTGAGCGAACGGCGGCCATGTTGGAATTCGTTATACCGGCGTTTTACAGTGGCAAAAGATGGGGCTTCATTGCCAAAAGTGGGAGTAAGTTAATCGATGCACTCCTGTATAATCCACGTCGAAAGTCGTAAAAAATCATCGAACGAATGTGTTCACGAGTTAACTCCACTTTTTTCGAGCCACTGTGAACAACACAATTTATGATCAAACGACAAAACGTCCTGAGGAAAGTTAGCGTTAAAAGGGTCAAACTTTCAGATGGAAACGTCAGAAGGCGCCTAAAGCCCTTAGTGTTTTCAAGGATCAAAATATGAATAGCAACCCTCGTAAAAGTTGCGCAAAGAGTAATATCCAATAAATAAAATTTGATCTTGACAGTTATGTCAGTTGCGTTTCATCATTTATCCATCAATGACACTAGCGTCTAATACATATCCACAAGAAATACATCTATGCAATACCCCGCAAGCCGCCGCAAGGGCGTGTGGCGGAGGGTGTTAGGACACCACCCGGAAAACAAAATAATAACACATGCAAAACAAACAAATGCTTGTCAGAATACAATTTAATAGAGGAGCATTACCGAGTATTAGACTAAATAGAAGAAATTATTTTCGCCCTTCCTTTTAAATCTTAAAAAGATTGATTTAACACTTGATATCCTAAAATATTTTTATGTTCAAAATACTTGAAGATGACTGCAGAATAATTTCAATTCAATGTGCAAAGGAACAACTTCAGGCTGACTGAAATTTTGAGTTCAACCAGAAACCGGCCAGTGGTCTGATCTACCAAGAAGGCTATATTAGATTTAAGCTGTGCTCAAATGAATTACCAATAATGGTGGTAATATGAAATGGCTGAGACGGCACGTGAACAAGCAAAGGAAGAGAAGGAAAGAGCAATGACAAGAACTGTTACTGCGCTTTTGAATAAACTGGATGCACTCGAATGCCCAAATGTGTATCTTTTAGGTTTAATTGATATGGGAATGCTGGATTACATGAGAAGATACGTGAGAGAAATTAAAGTCATCGCGCAGAAGAGAAGTGAAAGATCTCAAAAATGAACTACACATGAAACAGCTGTATCTCGCTGATGCGGCGAAATACTATGAAGAGAATTTCCTGAGTTCTTATGAATTCACTGGCAGTTATTCATATGAACAGTC
This sequence comes from Hetaerina americana, assembly GCF_022747635.1. Lineage (NCBI taxonomy): Eukaryota > Metazoa > Arthropoda > Insecta > Odonata > Calopterygidae > Hetaerina > Hetaerina americana. The sequence goes on from NW_027287095.1 coordinate 15,649,062, forward strand.
ATTCTAATTTTAATTACTACTGTAAAAATATATTTTGTTGATGCTTAACAATATATCCCCCTCCCCGGACTACAACCTTGCCGTGGTGGAAGGGCTTGTGCGTTCCGATGACCCCTAGAGCTGTGCTGGCGGGAGTAATAAAAATTGCTCTTGGTAGGGTCACCCATGCCAGATAGGTCGAAGGTTAGGAGCCAGACGAAAGGTAGTCCACGCAGCGTCTGTTCCTCAGTGAGGCGGCTGCAATGGCGTCTGACCCCAGTGGGGCGGCCAGTAAGTGATGGTGTCACGTTAAAAACACTATTGAGGAAGGCAACGGGAAACCACCTCAATTATCATTCCCAAGAAAAATATGATGGACAATAGAGATATTTTGAGTCCTGGCAACCACGGGGCTCGGCCCAATCGGCCGTGTGTCGTGCCCGGCAGCGGGGGAGGCAAGGCTTCCGCGGTCGTCATCCCACGAAACCCTTGCAAGGGAAAACCAGCAGCAGCAGGACAGAAGACGCAGGAGAAGAACACCACATTAGTTAGAATAGGAACGTGGAATATTAGGACAATGATGAGGACAGGGAAATTGGAGAATGTTAAGCGAGAGATGGAAAGGGGAAATATAGATATTTTAGGTCTATGCGAGGTGAGATGGAAAGATAGCGGGGATTACTGGAGTGATAAGTATAGAATAATATACAGCGGTGGGGACGAGAGTAAACGAGGGGTTGCCATAGTATTAAATGAAGAGGTAGGAAGAAGCGTAGTCAACATAGAGCAGGTAACGGATAGAATACTACTTGTGGAGATAAAAGCAGAACCGACGAACTTAGTTATTATTCAGGTATACATGCCACCGGGCAACCATAAGGAAGAAGAGGTCGATAGGATATACGATCAGTTAGAGGACATGATCGCGTGTGTTCCTGCATGGAAACATTTAATAGTGATGGGGGATTGGAATGCGACGGTAGGCGAAGGAAGAGATGGTGATGAGGTGGGGGACTACGGTTTAGGCAGGAGGAATGACCGCGGGGAGAAAGCAGTTGAGTTCTGCAGGAGACAGGGGTTAGTCATCACCAACACTTGGTTTAGACACCACAAAAGACGTAGGTATACATGAAAAATGCCAGGTGACTCAGGAAGATATCAGCTAGATTATATCCTGGTTAGACACAGGTTTAGGAACAGTGTGATAAATTCCCACAGCTTCCCGGGAGCGGATGCGGACTCAGACCACAATTTAGTTGTTATGAAATGTAGCGTACGTTCCAAAAAGATAAGGCAGGGGCGGCGAGTTAGAAAATGGAATGTAGAAGCATTAATTGGGTTGAAAAGGAAGGAATACAAGCAGGCGGTAGAGAAAATCATGGAGGATGGTAAAGGGCTTAGTACTATCGAAGAAAAATGGGAAATGATCAAGAAAGGGTTGTCTAAAGCCGCAAAGGACACTATTGGAACCGTTAACGCTAAAAGGACTAGGAAACCATGGATAACGGATGAGATGATTACAAAGATGGATGAGCGGCGAAAATGGAAGAATATAAATACAGAATTAGGCAAAATGAAGTACAAAGAATTGAACAATAAATTGAGGCGGGCTACAAATAAAGCAAAGGAAGCATGGTGGAAGACGCAGTGCGAGGATATGGAAAGTCTGCAGAGGAAGGGTGAAATCGGTGCGCTGTACAGCAAAGTTAAATCGTTATCAGGAAGTAAGAAAGGAAGAGCTATGCTAACAGTTAGAGATAAGGCGGGTAAGGTAATAGTTGACGCAGGAAAGATCCAAGAGAGATGGAAGGAGTATATAGAAGAACTGTATAGTAAAGAACTCAGACCAACAAAGTTAGACATTGAAAAAGAAAATGACGTAGAGGAAGACAGCTTAGGTCCAGGCATACTAGACAATGAGATAGAAAGGGCATTAAAGGAGATGAAACTAAATAAGGCCGTGGGGGTAGATAACATTCCCGTGGAACTTTAAAAATGCTTAGGAAAATGTGGGAGGAAGAGGCTATATGGGCTGATCCGTAGCATTTATGAGGAGGGAATCTGGCCGGAAGACTTTGAGAGATCAGTTTTAGTTCCTATTCCGAAAAAGATAAAGGCCACGTCATGTGAGGACTATAGGACAATTAGTTTGATATCCCACGCAGCTAAAGTTGTTCTCAGGATCATAAATAAAACGATAGAGAGTAGGGCAAATGATTACTTAGGGGATGATCAATTTGGGTTTAGGAAGGGGAGAGATACGCGTGATGCCATTGCAGTATTGAGATTATTAATCGAGAGGAATATAGAGCACAACCAGGAGGTATTTGCCTGTTTCGTAGATTTCGAAAAAGCGTTTGATAGAGTGAATTGGGAAAAACTAATGAGTATATTGCAGAAGATAGGAAGAGATTGGAGGGAAAGGAGGCTAATCCGCAACCTGTACATGTCTCAGACTGCTCGGGTGCGGGTGGGAAACGGGGAGTCAGGATGGGCAGTGTTAGGAAGGGGTGTAAGGCAGGGTTGCCCATTATCACCGTTGCTGTTCAACCTGTATGCAGAGGAAATGATCAAAGAGGCATGGGAAGAACTGGAGGTAGGAATGAAAGTGGGCGGGGAAATCGTAAAATCAGTTAGGTTTGCTGATGACCAAGCTTTAGTTTGTCAGTCAGCCAAGGGGCTGCAGGCATTGCTGAGGGAATTGGAAATTCAGTGCGACAGGTATGGGATGAGAATCAATATTAATAAAACAAAGGTTATGCGATTTTCTAGAAAGAAAAAGGCCAAGCTTAACATTAAAATAGGAGGGCAAAAACTAGAGCAGGTAGAACAGTTTACGTATCTCGGTAGTGTTTTGGACCAACACGGTCAAAGTAGTAGGGACGTAAGGAGAAGAATTGCGCTAGGCAAAGAGGCTTTCACGAGGAGGAGGGAGTTGATGACGGGGACTTTGAGTAAGGATGTTAAGAAAAGACTCGTAAAAACTTTGATATGGAGCGTAGCTATGTACGGTGCGGAAACGTTGAAGCAGGAGGATAGACGTAGATTGGAGGCTTTTGAAAAGTGGGTGTGGAGAAGAATGGAAAAGGTGAAATGGACAGAGAAGAAAACAAATGAGGAAGTACTTGGTATGGTGGGCGAAGAGAGGGGTTTGTTGGGAGCAATCCTATGGAGGCAGGAAAAGTGTATGAAGGGGGTGTTGACCGGCAGTGGGATGTTGAAGACTGTGATAGAGGGTAGAATGTTGGGCAAAAGAGGAAAGGGAAGGAACAGGATAGGGATGTTGGACGGGATGAAGGGAGGAAGAAAGTACTCAGAGATGAAGAGGGACCTGATATAGAGTAGGATGATGGATTTTGTGTTTTGTTAGGAGTAATAAAATATTTTTTGGTAGTTGTGTCCATCCAAAAACCTATAGTACCTTAACCGGTAGATTAACTTAAAAAAAAAACAATATATCGTACATTGTCCGTTATAATTAAGTGTAAGTGTATAAGAGATATCCCGATATTGATTTTAATAAAGAAATATTTCAAAATGAAGTCAATTACAGTTTCACTTTTTTGGTGGAATTAGGCCTATAAGAATTTATAGAAAGACATTTTAATATCCTGCAAGCCACCGGTTGGGTGTGTGGCAGGGTGTGAATACACACCAGACTAATTTTGGCCAGAATACCTGTGTGACCGGGCCGTGGCCGGACAATGATCACTTATCGTTAGTGGAAAAAATGGCATCTTAAATATATCCGTTCTAAACTTAATCCTTCTACAGGGTTCGTCCGGAAAATAAGTGTACTGATTTTTTCCCGCCGCTCCAGGCGCGCCCAGCACCGCTCTGACGGGCTGCGATTGGAGGGGGGTATGTTGGCAAGCGACGCTGAAAAAGGCAGTCGGCTCTGAGCTGTGGTGTAGTGAGGAGCTCTGTTAACGCGAACCTCCACGCTCGACCCACGTCACGGAACGCGATGCCGAAGTTTTTGGAGCAGCGTTATTCCATCAAATTTGCGGTAAAGCTTTGGAAATCGTCTACCGAAACTGTCGGTATGATTAACCAGGCTTACGGGGAGTCAGCCATGTCCAGAAACATGATCTTTCGGTGGCACAAGATGTTCGTGGAGGGCAGAGAAGAGGTCGACGACGAACCACGGCCTGGACGCCCATCAACGACACTCACCGACGAAAATGTGCGAAAAGTTCGCGATGTACTGAACTCTGATCGTCGTCTTAGTGTTCGGATGATAGCAGAGCAGTGTAATGTGCCAAAAACAATAGTGCACGAGATTATTAGGGAGCAATTACAGATGCGAAAAATTTGTGCAAAGTTGGTGCCGAAAGTGCTCAGTGATGATCAAAGACTCAATCGTTTGGAAATCGCGACACAACTTGCGGATCACTGCAAAAATGATCCACATTTTTTAGAGAACGTTTTTTCGGGTGATGAGACGTGGATCTTTGAGTACGACCCGGAGTCGAAGAGACAAAGTGCGGAGTGGCACACCCCATCATCACCCCGTCAAAAGAAAGCTCGCATGAGCAAATCTCGGATCAAGGCGATGCTCATTGTCTTTTTTGACAAAAGGGGAGTCGTCCACTACGAATTTGTACCTGAACGACAAACTGTAAATGCTGCATTTTACGTCCAAGTGCTCGACAGGCTTCGAAAACGAATCGCCCGCGTCCGGCCAGCGATCAAAAACATCTGGCGGCTGCATCACGACAATGCGCCGTCTCACACCGCGCTTGTCGTGTCGGACTTCTTGGCCAAGCACGGCGTGGCAACGCTGCCGCACCCGCCCTACAGCCCGGACTTGGCACCACCGGACTTCTTTCTGTTCCCGAAGATAAAGAGGAGTTTGAAAGGAACGCGATACGGGACTTTGGACGCCGTCAAAGAGGCCGTGACGACGTGTCTTCGAGAGGTTCCCGATGATGCCTTCGCGGGAGCGTTCCAGGAATGGGAACGCCGCTAGAACAAGTGTATCGACTCACAAGGGTCCTATTTTGAGGAATATTAGCTTAAGATATGTAAAAGTGTAATAAATTTTTTTCCTGAGCTCAGTACACTTATTTTCCGGACGAACCCTGTAAGTCTATTTTCCAATCTTCCAGAACGGCTTTGGGTCATCCTCCAAGTGATCGCGCCGAATTTTTCTTTTAAAGTTTGCTCTTTCGCCTTACATGGTTCTTTTTGTTTCCTTGCGATGTGGTAATTATTTTTCTCGCGTATTATTTTCAAAAGGCGTTCATGAAACGGTTTTTAATTTATTTTTGTAGTTTGAATGCGTCGGCTTTTGCTGCCATAAAGGTTTTCTATTTCCACCATTTTCCAAGGTTATCAATTTTTGTCATACGTAATTATAGGCTTTTCTTAAGATAGTCCACAAAATCCTTGGAGTTACCTTTCTCGAAAAAAACATATTTCTTGTGGGTTTTACACTTTAAACATACCGGCCCTTGTAACTCGGCATTGAGGTCACCATCCTGTTGGTTGCGTCAATATTTTTCATTATTTCGGGATAATTTATCTACATCTATATCAATCTATCCCGCAAGCCTCTGCAAGGGCGTGTGGGGGGTGTTAGGCCACCACCCGTAATTAAGGAAAAAGCCGGATGTGAAACCCACAAATTCACGTCAGTCTACACACACAAAATGGTGTATATTCGTTTAAAAATCTGTATATGTTACCCACATACAAAAACATATGTTATAAAGTAACATACACGTACACCTATGAATATACCTAATGTCTACGCAATGTTCAATCTTGTCCTGTCTCGTAAAATAAATGTTTTTAATATTTCTACTGTGACTTCGGTTTCTTACTATTATGATTTCTGATTGTTCGGGGAAAGAATGAGTATTTGTACCTATCTGTCCTGGAATCTATCTCCCTTATTTTATCTTCGTGGTCTGATCTACCTAAGTAGTGTGGGGCCATTATAATTGCTTTAGTGTCATAGTTAAACTCGTTTGTTCTGAACCTTTCTAAAAGTCTAAGTCTCGCTTGTTCTCTCCGCACTTCAAGTGGCCCCCAGCCTAAATCCCCTAAAAGACCTGTCATACTCGTCTTCTTGTTATAAAAATTTTTCGCGGATCTAATATTCCAACTGAGGTCTAACTAGAGCAAAATAACACCTATCTTTAACTTTCTCATTACATTTCCCCACCACCCGTTTTATGAAGCCGAGTTTCTGTAAACCTGATCCGCATATTTTCCTGATATGTGCTCCCCATGAAAGGCGTGGTGTTAGAACTACCCCCAAATATTTAACTTGATTGGCCGTAGTCAGTACTGAACCCTCTATTTCGTAGGTTATATTCTGTTTGTCGCTTCCTTTGTTCCAAAGTTTTAAAACTGCGCATTTATCTATATTAAGTGTTTATCCCCATTTCTTGCACCGTTCCGAGATTGTGTCTAAGTCTGTAGAGTAGCTCGCGATCTGGTCGGCTCCTTATTTCCCTCTATACCACCGTGTCGTCAGCAAATAATCTGAGAATACTACAAACGTGTGAGCTTAAGTCATTTATGTATATTAAGAACAGGAGAGGCCATATTATACTTCCTTGTCTGGGGGATGTCTTACTTGTCTTACTGTGGGATGTCCGAAGTTACATCTATATCCGTTGAGCACAATCTGTCATAGACTACTATTTGTTTGCGAATTGACAAGGAGTCTCTGATAAAACTTATTATTTTCTCACAGATGGGGAAACATGTATTATCAAACAAAGATCTAGAATGTTGTTTCCCCTGGTTGGTGTTGTTATTGTTTTGTGCATTGAGTGGGCGGTGAACATGTTTAGTGGTGGCTCGCATGAATCTGGTTTCTCGCTGCAGTGTCAATGCAGTACTTATTCCATTCTATTAAAGGAAGGTTCAAATCACCTCCCACTATAATAACGCCATTGGCGTTCATACAGTAGGAATGCGGAACTTAGTTACCTGAGGTGTGCATTGCGTCCGAAGTGGATTCGGGGGGCTTGAGGAATGACGATACGTGTTTGCTTTCCTGGTTATTTCCGTCTGTGGTACGTGTACACCAGGCGCCCTTCAATCTGGTCACTCCAATTGTACGCATAGCTTTTATGGTGTTTTTTCGTGGCAATGGATATTCCTCTGTTCCTGTTATCCCTATCTCATATATTAATGCTTCAGCTGAAACTTCGCCATCCTTAATAATATCATCTATTATCCTGTTCTTCGCTCTCAGAACTATGTCTAATCGAAACTTCGGAATATACTTGTACTATGGTATGTTCAGCTTCAACTCTTCTTATTTTAATGCTGCGACGAATTAGCATTATTGTGTTCATTCTCTGCTTTCTTTTTTGCTTTAAATTCGCTCGCGTGTTGAGAGAGTGTTCGCATCCATGGCTTCCCTTACAGAATGGCAGTAATGTCACCGTTAATTTATTTTCCCGGAGGTGTCGCCGTGAGCTCTTTCAAATCATTGCACCCCACTCCTTCGGCGGCACATGAGCGCAAATGGAAGACAAAGGTCACCTTAGAATCGGTCTGTCATCGGACTGTTGAATTATTCGACAAAAACTATGGGACGTTTCTCGCGGCCTTTACTTCTTTTTATCAATATTTTCAGTTTTTATATGAACGGATCCAATCGGCGTCCAAACCATATTTTAAGGAATTTTCTTTGGAATGCCACCAGCCTTTGAGGGCTGAAGGCGATCGTGGGGCTGGTTTTCAGTTTAAAAATAAAATGAGCGACAGTTTGAATACGGCCGTCCGGCTCAGGAGGGCACACACGGGGGAGGAAGGGGTGGGTGGGGGGGAGGATGGTGCAAATCATACCCATCCCGCCTCGCACCCCCTCCTCCCTCGCAGTTCCCGTGGGCTTTTGAACCCCCCGCACGCACGCACTCCATCACCCGTTCCGTCTCCTGCTTAAAAACCGTGGTTCCGAGAAGAAGACCAGTTATCTTACGTGAACGCCAGCCACACGCACCCTCTCACGCACTCCCTTACTCACGGGGACAGGGGAGTGCCTCTCGCCCTCTGCCGCCTCAAGGCCAACGAGGGGTTGGGCGGGGGAAGAGGAAGGGAAGGCGCTATAAACACATCTCTCGCAGCCTCTCTTACCTCACCCCCATGCAGATTGCAGAGTTTTATACATAAATGTATACTTATGTGTGTGTATATATATATAATATATATATATATATATATATATAAATAATATATATATAATATATATATAAACAATATATATATAATATATATATAAACAATATATATATAATATATATATATACTACAGAGTCTTAATATATATATCTATATTTTTTTTACAGGTAATCTACCGGTTAAGGTAGGTTTTTGGATGGAAACAACTACCAAACACACATTTTATTACTCCTAACAAAACGCAAAATCCATCATCCTACTCTATATCAGGTCCCTCTTCATCTCTGAGTACTTTCTTCCTCCACTCATCCCGTCCAACATCCCTATCCTCTTCCTTCCCTTTCCTCGTTTGTCAAACATTTTCCCCTCTTTTACAGTCTTCAACATCCCGCTGCCGGTCAATACCCCCTTCATCCACTTTTCCTGCCTCCATAGGATTTCTCCCAACAAACCCATCTCTTCACCCACCATACCAAGTACTTCCTCATTTGTTTTCTTCTCTGTCCATTTCACCTTTTCCATTCTTCTCCACACCCACATTACAAAAGTCTCCAGTCTACGTCTATCCTCCTGCTTCAATGACCACGTTTCCGCGCCATAGCTACGCTCCATATAAAAGTTTTTACGAGTCTTTTCTTAACACCCTTACTCAAAGTCCCCGTCATCAACTCCCTCCTCCTTGAAAAAGCCTCTTTGCCTAGCGCAATTTTTCTCCTTTTGTCCCTACTACTTTGACCATGTTGGTCCAAAACACTACCGAGATACGTAAACTGTTCTACCTGCTCTAGTTTTTACCCTCCCATTCTAATGTTAAGCTTAGCCTTTTTCTTTCTAGAAAATCGCATAACCTTTGTTTTATTAATATTGATTCTCATCCCATACCTGTCGCACTGAATTTCCAATTTACTAAGCAATGCTTGCAGCCCCTAGGCTGACTGACAAACTAAAGCTTGGTTATCAGCGAACCTAACTGATTTTACGATTTCTCAGCCCACTTTCATTCCTACCTCCAGTTCTTCCCATGCCTCTTTAATCATTTCCTCTGCGTACAGGTTGAACAGCAACGGTGATAATGGGCAACCCTTTCTTTCACCTCTTCCTAACACTGCCCAATCGGACTCCCCGTTCCCCCCTCGCACCTGAGCAGTCTGAGACATGTACATGTTGCGGATTAGCCTCCTTTCCCTCCAATCTATTCCTATTTTCTGCAATATACTCATTAGTTTTTCCCAATTCACTCTATCGAACGCTTTTTCGAAATCTACAAAACAGGCAAATACCTCCTGGTTGTATTCTATATTCCTCTCGATTAATTATCTCATTACTGCAATGGCATCACGCGTACCTCTCCCCTTCCTAAACCCAAATTGATCATCCCCTAAGTAATCATTTGCCCTACTCTCTATCCTTTTGTTATTGATCCTGAGAACAACTTTAGCTGCGTGTGATATCAAACTTATCGTCCTGTAGTCCTCACATGATGTAGACTTTACTTTTTTCGGAATAGGAACTAAAACTGATCTCACAAAGTCTTCCTGTCAGATTCCGTCCTCATAAATACTACGAATCACACCATATAGCCTCTTCTTCCCACATTTTCCCAAACATTTCAATAGTTCTGCGGGAATGTCATCCACTCCTACGGCCTTATTTAGTTTCATCTCCCTTAATGCCCTTTCTATCTCATCGTCGAGTATGCCTGGACCTAAGCTGTCTTCCTCTACGTCATATTCTTTTTCTATATATTTATGTATATATATATATATATATATATATATGTATCAATATTAGACTATAGAGTCTTACTGGGAGAAGGCCGAAAGCTCGAAAAATTTACCGTGTGAGTGTCCTTTTAAATGTTGCTATTTTATTTGTGTTCTGTTGTGCCGTCCCAGTATATATATATATATATATATATATATATATATATATATATAAATATGTGTGTGTGTGTGTGTGTGGGTGGGTGTGTGTGTGTATGTGAGTGTATTGATATATATTTGTATATATATGTACGCACGCATACACATACATTATATGTACGTCTGTTAATAAAGTATCGCAGCTTTGTGGTTTTTTTGCAAAAAATTATTTATTTATTCATGAATATCTATTTTGTCCCCTTTAAAGTAATCCCCATTAGATATTATGCCCTTGTGCCAACATTTTTTTCCAATCCTCGTAGCACTTCAAAAAAATCATTTTTTGTGATCTTGCTCAGCTTCTTCTTCGATGCAGTCTTCATCTCATCATTCGTAGCGTAGCGTCGTCCTTTCATGGGCCTCTTCAGTTTCGGGAACAACAATTATAGATGTGTGATCAGGGGTGTTGCCATGGTGCAAAAGCCAATTTTCGTTCTTCCACAAATCCGGGCGTGCGTTTGTGGCAGATTGCTTCACGCAAATTGCGCATAACTTGCATAATATGCCTTATTTACCGTTGAACTCTGTGGCAAGAACTCATGATGCACGACGCCCCTGCAATCAAAGAAAACTGTAAGCAAAACTTTCACATTCGACCGAGCTTTTTTTGGTCTTGGCTCGTACTGCAGCTTCCATGGGGATGATTGACGTTTAGTTTCCACGTCACTATAACCCCATGACCCCAATAACTATAACCCCATGATTCGTCACCAGTTTGACCCGCTAGAGGAAATTTTGGTCGTCGTGGACAGAGGGCAACACCTCATTAGCAATGTTAATGCGTTGCTGTTTTTGGTCGAAATTGAGCAATATTGGTACGAATTTCGCGGCGACCCGTGTCATGCCGAAATCATTGGTAATGGCTCGAGTCAATCGATATGTTTAGGTCCTCAGCAACTTCTCAAACGGTGATTCGACGATTGGCCACCATACTTTTCTTCACTTCATCAATGTTTTCGTCTGTTATTCACGTACTCGGGCGCCCGGCACGTCCTTCGTCGTTCACATCTTCTCGGCCCTCTAAGAACACTTTGTACCACCGATAAACGTTGCTTCGCTCCAAGGAAGCTTCTCCATATGCCACAGTCAACATTCGGAATGCGTCCGTGCAGTTATTTAGTTTTTCACACAAAATTCGATACAGATTCTTTGATCCATTTTTTGGAACAGGCAAAAATCGAAGATAAGCCAAAACACGTCCAAGCAAAACAGCTGTCAACAATTAAATGGTAATTCAAAATGGCCAAACTATTCGGCATAAGTGAGAGGGAAAAATGGGCAAACTATTCGACATAAGCACCAAAATAACGCCCCAAAAATCGAAAATCAAGTTTACGTAACCCGCGAAAATTCAAAATTCGCGATACTTTTTGAATAGACCTCGTACACCTTGAGGGCAACAATCCAACATCTCCCTCCCGTGCGGCCCTACGTATAAAGGGAGAAATTATAATGTGGGCATTGGAACTGTCTAACATAATAATTCCCTCCCTTCCCGTCCGCTGCCTAGGGATACGGTGGAGCTGTCAATTGACAGCACCTGTATCTCTTGGAGACGGGGATGGGAACTACCTCTTCAGAGCCCAATCCCCGTCGCAACGTTACCTTCCCCTTGCCCTGTGAAACGACCCTCCAATCGTCCGATTTACATAGGGGAGACACTTCTTAATTGGATACATATTAGGTATTTGTTCGCCCAGCCACATGTAGCATTCGGGCGAACCCGTGTAGCCCTATTGGCGTGGCGTGCTTTCGAGTTCCCACTCCGAGTACTATCTCCCCTGAGAGAAGACACCCTGCCGTCGATCTTTAATCTTAGCTCCCGCACCATTCTCCCAGGATACCAATGGTCAAATGGGTCCAAAATAAATTTTTTCTCCCCAACGTGGCGGTACAAGCCTTGAGCCGCGTATTGACCCGCGTCTTTGAGCATGGCAACAGGTGACTTAAGTGAAGCCATCCTACTTTAAGAAACGAGTTCCCATAAAAGCTAATCTGAATACACTACGCTAAAACTTTCTACGAGGGGACACTTAAAATTAAATCACACGAATCTGTTAAAAAGCTCCTCCACTACGTTTCACATCTGCTACCCTTACATCCGAATCATAAGCTTTGGTAATCATCTCAAACATTTCCGAGAAGGATTTGCAGAATTTCACAAAACAACGCTGCTCCTTCAAAGAGGTAATTCCCGCGGCCCTGATTTTTCGCCCCACTTCACGAACACTCCTTCACATAAACGGCCGTAACTAATAAACAAAACAAGATATCAAAAAAGTGGTTGGAGGCGGTTATTTGAGAAGTTCCCGCAAACACGACGCCTTCAAACGGATTAAAATATAACCAACTGGAGGCGCGCTATTCAAAAAGTTCGGGAACCTATTGAACAGACGTCGTACAAATGCTGATTTATGGCGCGAAAAATACTTAGAGCGTCGCGCAATACTCAAATAATTGCAATAGTTAACGACAGGAAATTAAATTGAAGCACAAATATGCATGAAAGTATGTGTTTCTGTGTATAACTGATGTTATCTTTTGCGGGTAGACTCTAGGTGATAAAACGGCACCGTGCACACATACCATTCTGTTCGCCGCGTACGCAATGTTGAGCTGTTGTCGCAATACCTATTGAGAAATAGGGCGCGGGCTAGATGAGCCCCAGCTGCAGTCAGGCCTTCATCCAGAAGGTGCGGCTGTGAACACTGGCACTCCTCTCTTTCAAGGAAGCGAGACATCGATTGCACTTCCCGAGTGCATTTGAGTGCGTGGGAGATCGTATACGATCTACAGGTTCTTGCTTGCAGTCAGCATTTAAAAAAATATACATTTCATTGAGTGGTAATTAAAAGCTTCTATATACTGGTCTTAAACGAATGGCAGAAAAGATGGGATGCAGGAACAACAGGAAGGCTAACCCACCAATTCTTCCCTGATTTTTAAGGCACGCCTTGAACTAAATATTTGAAATGAGCCATAAGTTAATGGAACACTTAACAGGATATGCGAACTTGGACATGGGCCTATCTTGAACGTATGGGCAAAACCAACGACTGGGAATGCAGTTGCAGAACGGGCGAACATTCGGTCGAACATTGAATTCTTCTTTTGGTTAATTGTATCCATAGTAACTTTGTGGAATTGCTTCATATCAAAATGAAATACACTATGTTCTCCCACAGAAGAGCTTTATTGTACGACCCGGGTTTCGTCGAAGATCGACATCATCAGGTACAGAATATTCCCAGTCTAGGTTTAAATACATTCTTCAAAACTTCTCTCCCCCTCCAGCCCCCCCTCTCACAGTTTGAAGAATGTATTTAAACCTAGACTGGGAATATTCTGTACCTGATGATGTCGATCTTCGACGAAACCCGGGTCGTACAATAAAGCTCTTCTGTGGGAGAACATAGTGTATTTCATTTTGAACTGAATTCTTCATTGCCCAATATACACAGAAAATCAGAGAAAGCTGGATGAAATAAATAGAGGCCCAATAACATCTCTGAAAGACATTGGAAAACTACTGCCGACAAATTCAGAAACAATTGAAGAATTCCCGAAAGAAAATATCCAGGTCAGTGATGAAGAAAACCTAGGAGTAAGAAGAAGAAAATCCTATGCAAGCTATTTATGAATCACGATAAAGTGACATTAAATTGTATTGTATTATAACCAATTTATGTGTTATTAAGTATGTATATAATATGTATATCAAATGTTTCTCAATTATGTATAAATATGCAACTTTGATGGTTAAGACAAAGGCACTCCAAAACTATGTATTTGGGTGAAAAAAACAAACTAAGAGGGATCCACTGGAGGCGAGGGGGGAGCAGACTAATCACCTGCTATCCTTCAAATCCATATGGTCTCCCTTTTTTTATGCTGATCGCATTCACTTATCTCGCAGTAATTCTTCGCAAACCGCTTCGTTTTTTGTTTTTAAGCCCCCCGCCCTCTTTCTCTCTGCCAGATGTGTTGGGAGGAAAAATCATCGTCCATTCCTCATTAGTGATTTTTTAAACTTTAAACGGTGCCCAAATAAGCCTCCGATCAGTCAGTCCAGTGTTTGAGCGTGTCTCCGGTACGAAGAAGCGCTGTCCGAGAGGTTGGTTTCATCCTCTTTCGTCTCTCGAATGTAACCGATTACGCCGACTGTCCCGAGTCCGGAGTCACTCACCCGATGGCACTCATTTCTCTTCCGATTGGCATTTCTTCGCTGATACCATGGCACGGACAGTGCTCCCCTTCAAGCGTAGAGCCCATTTTCGGTGACCCTCCCACTCTCTACTCCCGTGATTTCTTTAAGAAAAATTATTCCGTGGATCGGATAACTCCGTTGATCATTTATGTTTTTGTTTGTTTCTATAAGCAATACAGCAATTCAGACACGTATTTCTATAAATAACGTCATGGTTTGCGATCATTTGAGAGTAAATAATTTCCTACCGACCGCCTACAAACGACATCTTGATTTTTTGCTGTAGACCGAGCATGCGTGCGACATGCAATCATACCGCATCGTGTTTATGACGCATGAGATTTACGACGCTACTCATATATTGAGAGCCAATTAATAAAATATGATATCTTCGATGGCGTTCGGTGGAATCCGAATCACCGTTGTTTGGTGATTTGTGTTTGGAAAGACAGAAACATACCATACGTACTCGTTAAACTCGAATTTTGAATTTTCTTAAAAATATGCGCGGTCGGTCGTTGTCAGACAATCGGAAATACGTTTAAGTACACATTGAGAAACGCATCAATAAATGCGAAATGCATTGGCATCCAGACTGCATTTTTAACTTCCCGGCGATGAATTCGAATACGCGTACATTTGGACTTTTAGACACTTAATATCTCCCGAGGTAAATTGGGAATATCTATATATTTTTCATTGAAGGGGAAACTTTACAACAATACATTTAATATCACTTTTTTAATGGATGCATTCTTAGATATTTCAGTTCATAATTTGGCTGAATAAATCACCACCTATTATGATAATTGTATTGGGAGCGGAGACCATTATATGCTGTCCACGTGGCAGGGGAATTTCGCCTTCTTACTTTTCAAATTCTAGTTTGCATTTTATTGGATAAAGTTTTACTATATTCTAAGGTGCATGTGTTTGTTAGCTGATAGTATATGTCTTTTCATGCGTGTAAGTTAAAAAGGTTTTTGCATGAAGGTATATGCCAACATGGGTGTAGGTTTGCATGGATGCGTTGATTTTGCATATGGTTTTGTTCTCTATTACGGGTGGTGACCTAATACCCCCCGCCAAACGCCCCTTGGCAGGTTGCAGGGCATTAAGTAGATGTAGTTACACCCATTCTTTAAGTGTATGTTTGAGGAAGAATTGTAGGAAAATATGCACTTACTAAGACTTGGAATGGATTATCTCCCTAGAGATGCTTCGGTGAGGTTTCCAGGATATATATCTCGGATTTTATTTTCACAACCTAATGCTAAATTCGCGCTCATTTCGTGGAAATGAAAATGGCGATCGATGACTGGATATGAAGGCACTCGAGAGGGCGTGTCCTGTCTCCTCTACATGTGTTGTCCTATGCTCCTTGAATCCGACTAAAAACAAATCATCTTTTTTTTAAATACCACTCGCTTTCCTCCTCTTTCCCTATCCTTTACATTCTGCCCCCTTTATGTCGTAGTCCACGCTTTGCAGTCTCCTTTGTACCTGAAGAGCAACGTTTCCTTCCCCGTGGCCAGCAGTCTTATCCTTTGCCTAAATTCACCCCAAATTCCTCTTTCTCCATATCACAGGACAATGGCCGGATCCGAGGATGGGAAAATAAAGGCGGAACAGATGTGCGAAGAATGAACGAAACGTCGAATGGTCGACTTTTCCTCATTCATCGTGCGGGCAGTTTGGCTTTCGACAGCCGACCAAAGAACCCAGGTTCGAGTCTTAAAGGTAAGATCTCTGATGAGAACCACTAACAAACCTCCCTTTTCAAGCAAAGAAACCATCTCAAGTATTGACAGATTTATGAAAATCATATAATCACAGAAAGCAGTTGAAACATACAAGGAGTGTTGCAAATTTTTTGAAAACAGCATCATCAGTTGTGCTGTAGTAAATTGGCTCTATCACTTAATCTTCATTTAGGAAATATCGTATATCAAGGTCATACTTAATGAAAACAACATCATGACAAATATCGTTCTTCTCGTCATAGCGGCGATAATTATCGAGTTACTGTTATTTATCGATTCCTTTAAAATAACCATCTCGACCTCATCGGTTAGAAAACAATATCAACATGGTGTGGATATATCGTCATGCCTAACAACTCTGCCTGCGAAAATTGAAATCATTCACCACCCTTGAATGTCGCCACCTTTGGTCATCTCGCTTTTTCACTCCGTCTCCACGATTCCGAGTCCCTTCATTCGTCACCTCCCTCTCTAGTATTTTTCCCGTTGCATAACAATTAACAAACGCCACGCGGGCCCCGCTCAAAGGGCTCTCAATCTCCTCGACACACGCACCGAACGCAATCTCTTCTTTCTCTCGATCGCCTCTTTCTCTCCCCGACCACGAAGCAAGAATGAAAAGTGGCTCTCTTCGCTCGCGCTAGAGAGCTAAAAAAGGCGGCTGAAGAAGGGGAGGAAGAAAGATCGTTTTCGTCAAGTCGTTGCAAGGCCGCCCGTCACAATGCAAAGGTGACGTAGTTGCACTTAAAGGTTAATTGGATATCTCCATTCGCGACAGCGACAATAATCCAGAAATGGCTCCTTAAACGAGTGACCACTCACGATGAACACCCAATGGCCTTCCTCGCAATTCGCCTTATCTCATCGACTTAGTGCTTTCCAATATCACTATTTAAACATGGGTATGTGATGTCCGTATGCCCCTTACAGATATTACCAGTACATGCCAGATACGTAAAATATAAACGTAATGTATACTTCTGCGTCCGATAAGACGTGGTCAGAGATATATTTTCCCTTAACATTTCCAAATGCCCGTTCCATTGACGGAATTGGATATGAGTATTCTTTGCAGACAAACCTGGTATAGTCATATATTATATATATATATATATATATATATATATAATATATTCTAGACATATGTTATAGAATAGTCATATATTACATATATATATATATATATATTTAAAAAAATATCTTCGAAATGGAACGCTCTTCGGCGACGCACAAACATATAAAAACACAGATGTAGATTTTTAGAATATAGAGACACAAAGAAAGGACACTCACAATTTGTTATTTGACGTTTCGACAGCTTGGCTGTCGTCTTCAGAATCAATTCTGAAGACGACAGCCAAGCTGTCGAAACGTCAAATTACAAATTGTGAGTGTCCTTTCTTTGTGTCTCTATATTCTAAAAATCTACATCTGTGTTTTTATAAGTTTATATATATATATATATATATATATATATATATATATATATATATATATATTACACAGTGGAATATTAAGGGAATGGAAACATTTCAATAAGAGAGGTAACTTGAAATGTTTGATACGACTGTTTTCTGCTCTTCATCCCTTAATTGATGATCTTGAGAACCACTTAAACTACGCGCGAGATCAAATTTATTATTATGCATTTCTCACATACAAGGTCTGCCCCAAAAGTAGACCGAGTCGATTAAAAAAAATGTAAGGCCAGAATGGATACATTCACTCAAAAGTCTTCGAAGTGTTACCCCTGAGCGTCCGCACACCGCTACCAGCGGGTTTTCCACGTCTCGTGCGCCTTCCGGAAGGCGGGGCCCGTAATGCTGCAAACTCCCTCTTTACGGCCTATTGTGACGCTTCCACAGAGTCGCGGTGACGCTCACTCACATAGTCGAGAGGTTCTTGATAGATCCGCGTGCGAGTTTCCTCTCGTTCGTCCGAGAGGACTCGCGGCACCAACTTCGGACAAAATTTTCTCATAGCCATATTTTTGCTCACAAGTCGATGCACATCACTTTCAGGGATCCAAGTTCATCAGAAACAATGCGAACACTAATCTGTCATCCGTGTCCAACAAAAGCTTCACTCTTGCAAGAATTTCGTCACTATTTGAGGTCAAAGGGCGTCCTGAACATCCGGCGTCTCTTCAACATATTCTCTACCCTCCCGAAACAACTTGCGCTGCTCAAAAACACCCGATCTACTCATGGCGTCATCCCCGCAAGCTGCCTTGAGCATGTCATGAGTCTCTTTCCTGGTTTTACTCAGTTTCATGCAGCATTTGATAGCGTAGCGCTGTTCCAATAGCCGGTTCATGAAGGAGCGATATGGGGTCACGTTATAGAGGTTTCGCAAACAAACGATCTTCACTCCGCAAAGGCTAGAAGCCAAATACTATCGGCCTCCAAGCTTTCCGGAGACTCCCCTCCCGGGAACCCAGCCAGAGAGACCGCCGCCCATCCTTCCGTCTATCCGGGAAGAAGTAAGTCACACTACTTTTGGGACTTACCCTGTATGGCTGCCTTTCCCTTTTTTGGAATAACTAACACCCTGTGTACTAACACGCTTTATGGGAACACTAAATATTTTCTGGTCAATTTCATCGCTCGCAAATTCTACCAGTTAATCCATTTAAACTCTTCCTTCCACATTTTATTATTCCTAAACCTTAAGTAGATTTGCGGGAATGCTATCTACCCTTGGGTTCTTATGTAATTTCATCTTTCTTAAATACCGTTGGTCTTCGATTGTTTTTCCTCAATATAGGTTTCTAATATTTTTTGTATTATTTTTGGCATAATTTCGTACGCAATTTCAAAAGGGCTCCTCTCTCTCCCTTGATAGTTATCCTTATCATCTTAGCCTCCTAATTTTGTCAAGGATCGCTGTTGCTATTCTTACCATTCTTTTGGAATTTAACCTTCTTCCCAGACTTACTCATGTAGCTCCTGTGTTCGTGTAGTCATTTCTTGCACTCGAGTCTTGAGTGTTCCGTACAGAAGTTCTTCCTTTCTCCCCGAGTTATTCTTCTTCTTCTTGATTGCTTTTCGTATTTCTTTCTTGCTGCCACTCTTTCCTGCATTGGTCTGTGCTTACGGATTCATATGTGCTTCGGGGCAAGAATGAATCACCTCTGGAAATTTATCTCCTTCATTAAAATTTGGTGGAAGTAACTTATCGTAGTCGCTAATAGACCTCCCCCACCTCCACAGCAACTTCTCCATCTTTTAACGGATTTTTCACCGATATTTAATATGAGTTCCATTTTATTCCTTCTTTGCAGTTTCCATGCTTCATTTTTTACCCAATAGCACTGTATCTTCTGATTCTTCCTTTCATCATTTTTTGGAGCCTTGTTTCTTCAACATTCTCCCTGCATTCTTCAACGAATGTGTTTTTTTCCTTCCCCTTTTAGCTACACAACACTTCCTCTGCTGTTTCCAATATTGCTTTTCTTTTAAGGAGTTCCACTTAACTTCACTTAGGCTTAAAATGTTTCAACCACCTCACATTTATGTAAATACTAAAATTAATTGGCACATTTTATGAAGCCTATTTAAATCAAAATTACCTGTTCAAATTATGGGAAAACGTAATGTTTGGTCATGCATAGTGACGAAATTGTACATGACTACCGATATATTATGACGCACGGGATTTGACGGGGTGCCCTTAAATGACGCATTGGACTTGAAGGAGTTTTATTAATCGGAGTAACTTGAAATATGACTCGCGCAGAGCGCATGCCAGCTCACCCATCGTCATCTATAGGCCGAGCCCCGAGAGGACAGTCCCCTCTCCCCCCTCCCCCCTCTTCGGCGCCGCGTCCTTCAACATGCGCTATGATTGGGAGCTCATCTCCCGCTCCGTGTTCTTGAAGAATACAGCTCTGAGACCTAATTCTAAGTTTCTTAAGTTAACCAGTTTTGTTGAATTTCAACTTCAACTGCCCTCTCCGTATTCCGGCCGATCCGCATCGCCCGGTTTTTCGCCGCATTGCCTCAAGGAAGGACGTTCTGGCACCTCCAATTGAGAGTTAAAATTTGGCAATTTTCCACAAAATAAAATTTTATACGACCGGTTTCAATGTAAATACACCATCATCACCTCAATAATGATGTAGTTACATTGAAACCGGTCGTATTAAATTTTATTTTGTGGAAAATTGCCAATTTTTAATCAATCATGATATTCCACCACATCACGCCTGAGACGTCTCTTTTTATCCAATTGTGAGGATCCTCCCCGATTTTCAACTCGCTATCACTAGACCACCTTGCTTCTTTCCTCCGAGGAAATATAGCTGTATACTTTACAGTTTTCATGCGAATACTAAGATTTTGTTCCGAGGGCGACTACCCAGCAGCCTCTCTCAGGCGATACGTGTGTCATTCGAGCTGGATACGGCCTCAGGTCGGAAGGTCTTCGAAGAGCGAAAATGTATTTTTTTCGAGTGGTGAGACCAACCAAATTCTGCAATGAAACTTAATTTTTGTAATCGCTTGAGGGATCTAGGTTGACATGAAGACTGGACGTAATTTTGAATCCCGGTCGTGGTCATGAGACCACTCAGAGTCTATGCGAGAATAAAAACGTGATTTATGGAAAGGACGGTGGCGTCGCTCTGTTTTTCGCAAGACCTTTTGACCTTGACCGTGCCAAATGGGATTGCCGGACCAGGCGGTGGTGCCCATTTACCTTTTCATGGTTGAGGGGTCGCGACCGAGCGAGCGTCTTCGTTGGATAGCCCATGCGAGGCCGGCGGATTCCTTCTGGCACGACGAGAGGGACGGTGTTGGCGCTCGTCCCCGGCCAGCGGCACTGCGACAGCCGTAGACGCGCCTCCGGAAGAATCGATCGAGAAACAGGCCACGGAGTTTGGCAAGCGATTGGATATCACCGTAGCGGCAATCGTGTTATTAGCAGTGCCCTGGGGGAAATCGGACAATGACTGTTTTGCCTCGGTGTACATGATGGCATTGGTCCTTGGGCCAGTGTGCGCGCGTTTATTAATTAATGTAAAGATGAATGCCCGCACGATAATAAATATCCCTCAATCCCCCACTATTTATGGATTGCCGACCGAAACCGCCGCGGGAAGTTCCAGTCGAGGAGAAAAAAATTAATCGATATGGGAGCGGAAGCGAGGATGGGTCCCATCCCGCCTCACGGATAGGGAGTCTTCCCATTCCCACGCCTCCCGGAAAATTTGCATCGAAACAAAATGGGGGCAACGAACGAACGCGTGCTCAGTCTGCCGTCGCCCAGCGCGATGGAACTGGTTTCGTGGATCTGGATTCTGCGGACGGGAATTGAAAATTCGAAAAATAAAAATCAAGTTGGCGTGTGTCGCCAACCGTACGAGTCGTGAGGTCGTCTTTTTGAGACGAGATTCGTTTCACATGTGGAAAAAAATAAAAGAGGGACTAAATTTGAAAGCGGCGTGTCCCCTCCCCCCGAATACCCCCGCCAATCCGCATTCTTATGCTGATCCCCAACTCTTGCGTGTCAAACGCACGAGAAGAGAGACACGACGGCAATTTGCGCATGCGTGGAATAAACGCCCCGCACTCAGATCGCGTGCTTAAATCTCTTAACATAATCGCCTGTTTAATGAAGCTGTCATCGCGTCGTGGGATCCCTTAAAAAGAAATACGACGACCGTATCTCATGAAAAATACGAGCGGTGAAGCGTTTGCCCGTGTTGGGAGAGGGGAGAGGAGGTCACTGGCGGTGAAGGGCGAAGCGTAAGGGAGCGGTGGGCACATTGATAGATACGGAAGGGCAAGAGTGAGGAGAGGGAAGGGATCTTCGGGAGGAGGCCATTTGGAGGGCCCGAAGGGTCGGAATCCGGCCCGAAGACCGGAAATCGGAGAGCGTAGCTGGTCCATGGCTGCCAAAGACCGTCCAAAATCCTCCATCGCTATTTTACATTCGGAATACACCTTTTCATTGGAGAGAAGTTTAATTGGACAAAATTAAAGTATTCAGAGAAAATTTGCCAAAACTCCTTCGCTTTTTGCTCGTGTGTGTTGATCAAATCTTAGAACCCCCCATCCCATTCCCATCGTTGTTGAGGGATGTTCGAAATCAAAGGCCATTCAGTCAGACGGCGAGAGATATACAGACACATGTACAGGTAAACCAGTATTTAGCGTTCACTGTATTGTGGCAATCGAAGGAGAATGCATGGGGGGAGGACCCCCTCCCCACGCCAGAAAAGAGACAGAGCTACGAATTGTAGTTTCTCGTTCGCTTGAGATTGCCGCGCGCGTTTCGAGACGCGTCGCGTAAGGGAATATGCAGGGCATCACTAAGCCTTGGGAATTCCATCGCGCATGCGTGTGTGGCGGGAGTGCTTGGCTTGACATCTCACGGGCGCGCCCATTCCCCACCTCAAATGGGTCACGCTCGACATCCAATCAACCGACACTAGTGTCCACTCATTCATTCGCGATTACACTCAGCTCACCGTTGCAGTGTAAGAGCGCTTAATGTGTTCGACGCCATAGTTGGCCTGGCGGTACACAATATATATGCCTACCTACCTTGATGCCATCGCACATTCTTGTCGTCCATGACCGAACGTAGCTATGAAATATGAATCCAACCACGAATTTTTCGATTTTTCATTGAATGTTTTTATATGTTCCTATAAGTGGGAATGTGTTGTGTTACATAGAATTGGTACGTGACTCCTGTTGATAACGTGCTGCCGTCCAGAGCGAGCTATGTGAAGCAAACAACGTTGATGCTAACATTTATGCCTGCATTGATTCCTTCTAGCGGTTGTGGCTCCATTACCCGACGGTGGAGTTTTGGCTGATATGATCGAGTACGAGTAAGGTTCTATCCGCTGCAAAGATTAACGCTTGAGAATGTCGCATTATTTCGTGTTTGTCGACACGTGTTCCTTGGAGCGCCATAGGATGACTTCGGATGACATGGTGCCCCGGGCGAATTCGGTCCAACTGCTGCTGACCTCACCTCTGCCGCTTTGAGGTACTGTGAGTGCAATTCACATAAATGCGGACGTGCGGTGATATTATTCACGAACGTCGCTAGATTTAATAATTTCGTCACTGAGCTCCTTGACGTTCGCCGTATTATCCTTCTGGAAGTTTCATATTACTAGTAAGCGATAATCGTAGGTCATCGCTGACCTTTCGTGGTCACCCGAATGATCTCCCGCGAGGATGAATCGTTGCGGGATGCTCGCGTCTTCGACATTCACCCTGATGTCCAGCCTCGTGCTCCAATTGAAGTCACGTCGATTGGAATAAAGGAAGAAATACAATCCATGTTGTCCAGATTTCGATTTCCTTAGGTTCGCGAGCGTAGCCACAGAATTGTGTCTCCGCTCCGAAGTGACAAGTTGATGCAAGGAGTTCATTGTATAAGAGTTGAATAGTGCGATTCGCAGACATCTTTGTAATTAACCCCGGTTTTAAAGCTATACGTATCTGCTCCAGTTAATAGATGGGACATTGAAATATTCACCGAGTATAACGTCGCGATCATCGTATTGGGATAAGAAACCTTTGATTTGCTGATCTAATTCTAGTATTGTATTATCTTTGTCGTCTGGTGATCTGTAAAATGCACGTACTTAATTTCTTTGGGTTTGAGGACTATTAAATGAGCACCCAACGCTTTCCAAACCATTACCTGGAATTACGTCAGTCCTGCTTACGCAAGACTTTTTAGCTGCAGCAAAGAAACAAAGACTCCGCCCCAGATTATATTTATTCTGTCATTTCTGTAATTGAGAAAGGATTTTAGGAAAATTTCACCGTCGGAAGTATCAGTGGATAACCAACTTTCTGTCCCAATGTTTATATTTGCGCCTGTGCTTTGAATAAGGAGATGATTTTCTGCGACTTTGTTTTTTAAACTTCGGCAATTTACTAGCAATACAGATGGTGTTTCCTTGACATTACGGTTTTTTTTAATTTTTAATGAGCATCGTCCGCTTATTAACATTGAATCCTCTATAAAATTTTCCGTCCAATGCTAACCGATTGGTGTTAAATGAACTATTGCTTATACTGAACCTCACTTCATTGAAAGCTACATAATTTGGCAAAGAAGAATTTTAAGACCCACTAATTGACCTACACTTTAAACTAAAAGAGCCCTGCAGTGCCCAAATATCCTACCCGCTACACACCTGTCGGCCTCAAACGTGTAGTGAACACCGGAACGGTTCAGGGAGTTCCTACACGATTGGATCGCCGGCTGAAGGTCGACGAAGGACTCCCCGATGTGCCTGCAGAAAGTGCGCTACCTCTGATTGATGCCTTCCACTCGGCTCCAAACGAGAGGTCCACGATCAATTCTCGGGACAAGGCTGCGGACCGTGAGAGTCATATCAACCCTTTCAGCACCACTCACCCACTTCACTTCCGAGTTCACTTCCACTAAGGAATTCAGAATCTCTTCAGATCCACGGTCTACGGCATCGTTGACGCCAACATGAGCCACGGTCCCATAATGGAATAGATATCCAAACATTCTGCGGTTATCCGATACGTCGGGAATTTGTTTTTATCAACTTTTGTAGATCTTCATATTTTTGCGGAATTCCACGCTCCGTAGCATAGCCAAGTGAAAACATCTCGCGGTATCACATAGCTATCATTAGGATCAGAGTTGAATATGCCCCAAAGACAAACTCTTGAGCGGAGCCTCTGTCGAATACACTTTTAACGCCGGCTTTGAACCGCCGTTTCTTCATTATGAAAATCTCAGGAAATCATAGCTCATTTGATGCATAACTCAGAATTTCAGGGCACTGGTGAGTATTTGCTGGCAAAAACCTGAATACTCACCTATCAGTCTTACTTGACGTCAACCACAGTTTTGTGTAATCTTTACTAAGCTGTTAAAGGATAGCAAATTTAAAGAAACTACGGGAGATCGCGAGTCAATAACTTTTAAACGGAGTTAACCTCTTTTTGAATTTGTCAAAAAAGGTAACTACGTTTGTGTTTAAAACGTTGGCTTTAACCTCGTGGACTATGGTACGACGCGTGCGACTACGAACACCTGTTACATTGTACGAGGGTAGGCTGAAATCAAATGCACACATGATTGTAAAACCTTCAGAAGCATGCCTGAAGGCATGTGATAGTAACATTCCACCTCAACACGCATGCGCAGGTGTGAGGTCGTTTCATTCATCCAGTGTATTTCGAGAAGCGAAAGTATGGAGACGTGACCTAGTGCTACGTCAACGCGAGTTAAACAGCGTGCTATTATCGAATTTTTAACTGCGGAGAGAGTGACTCCTACTGAGATTTATCGTCGTTTAAAGGCTGTTTATGGTGAGGATGTTGTTGATAGGTCTACTGTAAATCGATGGGTAGTAAAATTTCGTGGTTGGGAGCCTGGAAAAGCCATAATTGTTGATGAAATGCGTAGCGGACGTCCGATCACTGCCACAGGTGATAAAAATCGCAAACTCGTCGAAGATTTTATTCAAAATGGCCGGCAAATTACTCAAAAGCGTATCGCAAACCATATTGGTCGAGTTTGTCGTGTTAAAGACAGCTTGACGCCAATATTCTTGCAACATGACAACGCTCGTCCACACACCTCGTACGCAACTGGAGAGGCTCTGCGAAACCTGAAATTTGAACCGATTCCACGCCCATCTAGCTTGCATGTTATTGGATAAATTTTAACTACATTCTAAGGCGTATTTCTTTGTTAGATGATTTGCATGCGTTTAAGTTGATAGGGTATTTGCATGAATGCCTACGCCACTGTGGGTGTAGGTTTGCATAAATATGCTGATTTAGCATGTGATTTTGTTCTCTTTTACGGGTGGTGACCTAACACCCCCTACCACATGCCCTTGCGGCGGCTTGCGGGATATTATGTAGATGTAGATAACTCTCCACCTACACCATATACTCATATATAAAACCGACCTGTATGCGTAACTTTGTACCTAAGGATGACACCGTTGCGTCGAAACTAGTCGTACAGAATAAAAAAATGAATGGCAAGATACATTGCTTTTTTTACTTCAGAGATTAGCAGGGTTGAACGGGATGTAGTTGAGAGTCAATCCTCATTGATAATCCGATTCAATGGAGGAGGCGTGCGTGGGCGAATTCGGGGTGAGGTCAGGAGGATGAGCAGTAGGTGTAGGGGAGGGGCGGCGCGATGACCATCAAGTTATGATTTGCGTGTTATGCACAAAGGTTTAATTCTTCATTCAAGATGGGATTTCACAGAGATGAGTTTACGCTACAATTCAGTGCCGTGAACTTTGACCTGAGGAAGTGGGTGAATTTCTGTTTCGTCGATGCGGGACTTGTGGTCGGGTTAATCGAGTGCTCGATCAATCAAAGCCGTCGAATTGACCGCTCGTTGAGGAGGGGAGGACGGTGTCCAGTGCCATTGGGAGGGGGGGGGAAGGGGCATGGCCACCTCCCCGGAAGTTAAGTGGGCGTGGCGGGCACTACGTCAGTACGCGTAGAATATTTCGCTCTGGAATTACGTGGCGCCAATGGAGCACGAGCATACAGAATATGAACCTGGCGTATTTATTTACAAGAATCGAGCGTTTGTACATGATGCACTGGTGACGAGCAAATATCCGGAATGGAAATGTTTCAGGAACATGCGAAGTTCGGCGCTCCATGTAAGGGGGCGAAAACATAGGATTCGGAATAGACTGCGAGGCCAGAACGATGATTTATTCGCCATTCGCGATTGACCAAAACGTATTCTCTCGCGAAAGGAATGCAGTGTAAGGAGCGAACCACTGGTAGCAAGGCGATACACGGCTGAGAGACCCCTTGCGCCATTTGGGAAAGGTGGGTAATTTGGTAAGGATTTTCGAAGTGGGGAGACTGCGCTCAAACCAACAAACCGACCTGATCCCTGTCAGAAAAACTGATACGGGCAAATGTGCTGGTAGATATCTTCATAAGACAGTTCAAAATAAAGGTCTCCGAAAGAGTGTAGAACGTTGTGAATGCTGTCAGATTTAAGGTTTGAAAATTCCTCAGCTATTGAAGAATTCGATAAAGGTATTCCGTCTATTTAGAGGTAGATTTTGGACGGTCCCTGACGACTTTTTACTTATCACGAGAACCTCCGTTGTTATTATAGCTTTATTAGCTTCCCAGCATTATTTCTCTCTTCGTTTATCTGCAGTCCGTGAAGCCCACTCTCTCTCCCTTCCTTCCATCATCTCCATTCAACGCTCTTCAACACCCCACCACTACCTCCTCCTATTTCCTCCATCCACTTCCTCTTCCTTTTTCAGATTTCCCTCTGCATTTTTGCCCACACCATTTAGATCTTCTTCGTCCCGCCTGTCGAACTTAATTCCTCCATTCTCCTCACAAATCTCCAGAGCCTCCAATCCATGTATGTACTCTCTTCCTCTTCCTCACATACCAGGCCTCTTATCCATAACGCACTGCCCTCCATATTTCAGACTATTCTCTTTTCGAATAAATAATGAATAAAACTGTTATTAAATTCTTCTGCACGAAATGCTATTTTGGAAGACGTGTATAAGAGGACAAACATGCTTATCTTTAATTTATGATTTGCATATGCGTATCCTATTATTGAGTACTGCTGCATGCAAGTACTTTCTTTCGTTTGATTACAATTTTTCGAGGACGTGATCAAACTAATATCTGTGCAGAGGTGACATGATTGCGATTGTGCATGAATGGCTGGTGACCTAACACCCCACGCCACACACCCTCGCGGCGGCTTGTGGGGTATTACGTGGATGTAGATGTATTAACAGAATTGAGTTCACTCCGCGGCATTTTATCTTTTCCTATTTCCTTCCATACTGCACTCCAATCGCGAGCTTCCCTCGCACCTCTCACGCAGATATCATTATCCGCGGATGGTTTAAAAAAAATAGAATTCATCACGAGCTCTCTTTTAAGATTTATTAAAACCTGAAGAAAATATATTCCTCGTGTATTGGTGGCAGGCAGTGGGTGCGCGGGAGCGCGTGACTGATTCGATACCGAATTCCGTTGAAGAAATAGAAAAGGCGCCATCTTTAGGGAACGCCCGCAAGTGACGTCACCCCGATCTTTAAGATATTTCAACCCCCTCTCAATGTCTCCAACCGTCACATCCGAATGGCACTCCCTCGACCGCGTCACTTTTATCCACTCGTGCGACCTCGCACGAAAGACGTAGGCCTTCGAACCAAGCGGAAGATGGGAGCCCATGAAAATGCGGCGCTCCAGAAAGAAGAGGAGTACTTTGAAGTGAGTGAGTGAGTAGATACAAAGAAGTGGGGGACGCACTTGCATGAAAAGTGAGGTAAGGAGGGCACTAATGGGACACACGCATTCTAAGGATAGCTTAATGGAAGAAGCATGCAAGAAAAGACTTTAAGAGGAAGACATTAGACAATGTATGAAATGCATCCAAATAGAAGACACGATGATACGCAAGGGAACGAAGAAATTGGCAGATTGAATCACGTGTGTTTGTATTGGATACATTTCTTACTGCATCCTAAGGTGCAATTTTTTGTTAGATGATATAGTATATGTATTTGCATGCTTGTAAAATGGTAGGATTTTTACATGAATGTACACGCCACTATGGGTATAGGTCTGCATGAATGTGTTGATTTTGCATGTGGTTTTGCTCCCTTTCACGGGTGGTGACCTCACATACCCTTGTGGCGGCTTGCGGGGTATTATGTAGGTGTAGATAGTTTGGAGGGCTACTGCAAACCAATCTCGGATTGATAATGGTCAATGTTAATGGTAATGAATGAAGGATCCTATTGGAACCGCATAATGACCTTCACATATCCCTGCATCCTAACTCAAAGGTGTGTCACGTCACATTAGGACGTTAAGGAAACTAGCGATTTTACGCGAAATTAAAGAGGTAATTAGTGGTAATACCCTGCGGTACTTTAGATCATTGTGGCTATCATTTACTTCTGTTTGTGATCACTAGTGGTGCGGGGCGAGAAAAGATTGCATGAGTGTTTGAGTTAGGCATAAGACAACCTCCCTCAACAACTTATCGCCGAGATCACGGTTTTCCGCTCGATCAGTGCCTCACCCCCCTCCCCGACTGAATGAAACAGCGCCTCTGAAGCGATCAACGTTCAAGCAGCCGCCTTGAACTTCAGCTGGCCCTAAGCGGCTAATGGCCCATCGATGCATAACTCAAGGATTAAGGAAATTGTCTTCCACCATCTGCACTGCTGACCCAAGCGACGGGTCACTTCCGCGGTCGCAGCGTGTCCAGAGGAATATGTCACCCTGGATGAGGTCGGATGCCCTCCTATCGTGTTTATCGTACGCCCCGCATAAATCTTTAATTATGCGGCAAATAGGGCAGCAAGACTTGAAAAAAAACGATGCAAATCCTCTCCCATTCTGCGATTTGCACTCTTGAGGACACCATCTAAGTGAGCATGCCTCGTCCACAATCCCGAGGCGCCAAACACTCTGCCATTATTATTCAAGATTTGTTGACTGCAATATCTGCCCTGCCAAATGCCCTCTGGTTGGATCGCAGGCTATGTAAAGAGGATGTGGGCCACGCTCTCAATTGCAATTTTCATTCGCAGCCATGGTCTTACGCATACCGGGAATCAAAGATTTTGAATCTGGAAAATGCTTTTCGATTTTCATCATGGTAGGCCGATTCCACCGTCTCACACACGTCTTATCTACGTTCCCTATACCTTCCTTGATCACTCTCTAGCGAGGTGGGGCATTGCTGTATATTAGCGTTCGAAGGGATGCGTCGATGCTCCTTCGGCTTCAGATTTGCGAAGCGTCCAATTCTTCTCTCTTATGACAACACGACGTGGAGACGCATACTTTACCTTCGGGAGCGATTTTAACATTTAGATTCATACCTAATTTTTGGCAGAAGCGTTACTTCCGATTCACTCCCAGTCGACTTTTCCTTCTCCATATGTTGATCATAACCGCCAAAAAGTGTTGACCATTCTCTCGCCCGTCCTGTAGATCATGAAGTAATTTATGGACTCGATAGTCGCCACAAATACGAGTGCAGCCAAGGTCGTTTCCTTCGATGGGTTAGGCTTTGAGTTATCTATGAACCCTTTACAAAGAGGAATTTCGAATAAATCAATTTTATGGGTGTTTACTTCCATGTTTTTAACCATGAAACGATAAATATTGAATATCTGCAAGGCTGTTATTTCTCGGGTATTTTCCGCAGTCATTCATCACTTGCCCTACATGTACATTTATACGACATGGAATCATGTCATATGGACACATTTTTTTCTATACCATTTTCTTCTTGTGTGATGCCTTAATATCGTTATCAATTTCCAAACCCACAAGAGTGTTTCCAGAAAGATTTCTCATCAATCATGGAAAATTCTTTTTACGGTCAGAGGTTTTATTGAGGTAATACATTATTTCCGACTTATGACAAATCAGTGCTTGGTATTAACACAAAATATTACATTTATTGGGCAAAATAACTTTTTAATTGTCTCGTTGTAGTCGCAGAAGTATCCGAAAAAACATCTGAATCTCCCGTGCCTCCTCCACAGCCAAAGTCGCTATGACAAAATACTTGGCTTTTCTGTCCTAGGCTAGGACAGAAAAGTAGTAGTATGACATATGTTTTCCCGGATAGACGAATGGACGGGCGGTGGTTTCTCTGGCTGGGCTCCAGGGAGGGGAGTCTCAGGAAAGTCTGGAGGCCGGTGGTAGTTGCCTTCCAGCCTTTACGGAGTGCGTATCGTTCGTTTGCGAAATCTCTATTACGTTACCTCAATTCGCTAAGTCATGAACCGGTCATTGGAATAGCTCTACGCCTTCAAAATATACGTGAAACTGGACAAATGGGGATCGTATTGGTGCGTTGCCTAACGTATTGGCTCTCCACCCAAAGGGCCCGGGTTTAAATCCCGGAGTCGGCAGATATATTTCACTGGCATCCCGATCCCTACTTGAGGTGCTTTGTGGAGGGCACTTTCAGTGAGTACATCGTCCGTCGTATGGGACCTTAACCTGCGGATTCCTTGGTGCCTTTCCTAAAGAGTAGGCTAATGCCGACGCCGGGTTTCTCTACTCCCTTCATACTTTCGTATCTATCCCTAATGGTGCAAATAACCTCTGCTGTCGGCCTCCCCTAAAAACTACTGCAACTGGACAAAACCAGGAAAGAGGCTTATGACATGCTCAAGGCAACTAATGGCGAGAACGCAATGGGTAGATAGGGTGCTTTTGAGGGGCACAAGTTATTTCGGGAGGGTACGAGGGTAGGAGAAGATGTTGAAGACGCCGAGAGTTCAGGTCGCCCTTCGACCTCAAAAGGTGACGAAAATTTCCAAGAGTGAAGGCATTGTAGGACAGAGATCGCAGATTAAACATTCGCATGGTTTCTGATAAACTTGGCATCCCTAAAATGATGTTCCTCAACTTGTGACCTAAAACATGGGAATGAGAAAGGTGTATGCGAAGTTGGTGCCACGAGTGCTCTCGGACGAACAAAAAGAAACTCGCACGCGGATCTGCCAAGAGATTCTCGACCATGCCTCAGCCGCCCTACATTCCTGAGGTTGCTCTACCAGACTTCTTCCTCTTCCTTAGCCTCAATTTCGTGCTGAATAGACGTCACCACGGTTCGGTAGAAGCGTTACAACATGTCGTGACGAGGGAGCTTAGCAGCATTCAGGGCGCCGCCTTCCAGAAGGCGTACGAGTCGTGTAAAACCCACTGGCAGAGTTAAGTGGACGAACAAGGGTTCTACTTCGAAGACTTTGGAGTGGACGGATCAATTCTGACAATAATTGTTTCTTAATTGACTCAGTCCTACTACTTTTGCGACAGACTTTGAAGTTCGACCATCCCTCTTAGAAGAACAAGCACCGATCAGTTTTGGTCCTTATCCGATGCGTTCCTTGTGTGTCGACCAATCGTAGGATTGCACCTGTCTGGGTCCTGTGCGAAATCATGTTTGCGTGCTGCCCTAGCAACATGTTTTCGATCCGTAAACGTCGCGTGCATCTCAATTCGCGTTAACATGTTTCTGGAACTGAAATAACTCTCAGAGAGGCTCGCTCCTCTTGGTGTTTGGGAGTTGGTACAAAATTGGCCATCAGCCGTAATTGTTTCAACTGTACGAGATGATGGGCCTTGGTTCCGGAAATGAATGGCCAAGCGGACGGTGGCGACAAATGAATGAATGCAGCAGTATGCGACCACTTCTTGGATTCGTCGAGGAGATCTCGTCGGCACCAAGAGCGAGCCGTCTGCTGTCGAAAAGCGAAACGAGCTGGAGTCTGAACATCTTGAAGTTCCCTTGGCTCGATGGTGAAACGACAGGGCAGACGACACGGATTCCTGTCTAAATAAGAACCCAGGACCAGAGGCAAGAGGCAGCCTCACGTTCCAGCGATTCGAGCGACTCTGGAAATAGCTGGAGCCGTACCCCGGAGCGTGATTTGTGCACGGATGGATGCGTCGTCGCCAATGTTCTCTTCGCAGTCGGAAAGCAAAGACAAAAGCTCTTTCCTCGAATTGAGATGGATGGGTGCATCGCGATTCATCCATCAGCCTATGACGCGCGGCAAACATACGAAAACCGCCCCGCGCACGTCGAACGACCTTAACGCAATAGAGCCCATCAACCCATTCCTGATTTTCCAGCCCGAATTCCAATGTTTCCTAACCTTTTTCGGGTCAGGACCCCCCACAGCGCTTCAGCGACCTCTCGATGCTCTCTTCAGCTTAATACGTAGCCATCCAACCGGGGTTCCGAAAAGTACTAATTGGGAGGCTTCAAATGAAGAGGAACATTGGTGATATTTTTTAAATCGAATTTTTTCAATTAATATAAGTTTGTTTTTTAATATGAAATTTCCTAATATTGATTCGTGATTTACCGCCAGCCTCTAATCACACCTCGTGCGGATAAATACATCGGTAAATACTTCTTTTACAACTGTATTAGTTGTTTTATCCTTCCTAATTAAGATGCTATTTTTTAAATTTAGTCTTTGGGCATTCAACTCCATTTACCGGCATTGGTCATTTTTTACTCAATTCTTATTTCCACCGCAGATTTAATCGATTCTCCCCCTCCCCCCATCCTCCGTGCAGTCTATGAAACCTCGCTCTAAGCTGTTCATAACTCGCTGCCTACAGCCCATGGCTGCCCACTGAAGATTCCTGATGATTCTGCTTCTTTTGGGTGATCCAGTCAATGCTTATGCAGCAGGCGGAGTCCCTCAATGCCAAAAGTGTCCTCCGTCGCGAATTCAGCCCTATCGCTTCGTCAGCCGCCGTTGCTGCTGTGGATGGCGCCAACGATCCTGGCCACGTGGGAGTCGGCTTCCCGATTATGAAGGATAAGGAACACGCTCACGGGACAATAGACACGCGCACACACCTACACATACGTAACCGCCGAATTCCCACTCTTATCTTATCACCGCCTTAAGCTTTGGTTTGGTTTGTGCCTTCGGACGTCTTAGATTCGTCAGTCAATCCCCAATCTGTGACCAGGGAGCCGTTTCTCAAAGCCACAGGCCGATTCCAAATTCCTCCGGAAAGTCTTAAAAATATGATATGTTTTACTTCCAATTTCGCATGCCATGTTGTGTAGGCAAATAACAAGTCCTGACGGGTGAGGTAGTCTGGTGGGTAGAAAGTTAAGTTAATGCCCGGAGGCCCAGGGTTCGATTCCGGGTGACGCTGGTGTGTCCACTCTCAGATTCGACCGAGTTGAGTGATTTTTCGGCTGGTGACAGGTCTTCCTGGGAAACCACAGCCGGAACACAGGTAACGTATCCGATCTACAGTACTTCGAGTCGAGTACGTCGTAACAAGTGCGGCAGTATTTATCAGCGTCAGATTTCATATATACATGACCGGGGAAAATTTTTCAGTTTAGAAAAAGTTTTTTAATGGTTTTTCGGAACAAGGTGAACTTACATTAACAAGTAAAATACAATTAAGGTATTTCGGAACGAGGCAACGAGAAAAATAGATCCCTGAACCCATGGTGACGGGCAGCAGTTTCACCATTAGGCACTGGTGGCGCAGACCGAGTGGGTCGACCCGGAAGCAGCTGCCACAGCTGCCGGCGAGAGTGAAGTGCACGCTATCGGAAGCAGTACTGCGATGTGGAAAGCAACGGGAAACCACCACTTCAGTCTCCCTGGTATATGCAGCATTGCATTCAAATGTGACAAGATAGATTTCCTCTCGGTAAAATATTCCGGGGGTAAAGTAGTCCCACAGTCGGATCTCCGGGTGGGGACTACTGGGAGGGGAACATTAGTCAAGGTGGACAAATGCGGAATATGGATATGAAACATTAGGTTATTAGGGGTGTGCGAGAAATCAGAAAATGCAAACATAAAGATGAATATGGGCTGATGATAGACATCCTGGGATTGAGTGACATTAAATGGGCGGGGGTAAACGACCTCTGGAGCGACGGCTACAGGGTGATATACTTGGGAGACGACCAGAAAATTGCAGGGGTAGGAGGAAATGATGACGAAAAATGGAGGAAAAATAGAAGCCAAAATCAACAAAGGAGTAATACAAGGATGCCATCTCTCGCCAGCAATATTCAACGCAAACCTGGAGGAGGCAATGAAAGAAACACAAGAATTGGGTTTCAACGGAGTATGAAACGAGAATACGGAATGCGGGAGGTTGAGAAGTAAATGGAAAAGAAATCAACATGCTCCGATTTGTAGATGACATCGCCGTAGGGGTGGAAACGCGAGAGGACCTGCAAGGAACTCTTACGTGCTATGGACCAAGGACTGGGGGAATATAATATGAACATCAACAAGAAGAAAACTAAAATCCTTGTGTGTGGAAGAGAGAAGCTGAATACAGATAACGCAATTCAAGGGGTACAACTAGAGCAAGTGGAAACCTTCATCTGCTTGGGTAGCAGCATAGCATGGGATGGAAGGACGTATTCGTGGAGAAGAGGCAATTACTGAATTCAAAGAACCTAAGACTGGAAACAAGGAAGCAATTCGTCAAATCTTTCGTGTGGAACATGGCCCTCTAGAGTTCCGAGTCTTGGAACACTGGAAAAGTGGACCAGCGAAGAGTAGAAGCCTTTGAAACAAGGTTCTGGAGGAAAATGCTGAAGATTAAATGGACAAACAAAGTAAGGAATGAGGAAATATATACCTGTAGAGGAGCAGAAGAGGATAGAACCATATGGAGAAATCTACGGCAAAGAAAAAATAGATGGATTGGACACCCATTGAGGCAAAATGGATTGATTAGGAATATAATAGAAGGTTAAATAGAAGGGAAGATTCCACGAGGAAGACCAAGAGACATGTACATAGGACGAATTATGAAGGGCGTAAAACAGAGAAGGTATCAGGGATTGAGGGAATTGGCATTAAATAGAGTGGAATGGAGGGCTGCAGTAAATCAATCCTACGATTGAAATACTGATGATGATGATACATCTATATATATATATATATAAATATATATATATATATATATATATATATATTTATATATATATATATATATATATATATATATATATATATATATCAGATCATTTCAGATATTATATTTATAAAACCTTGCAATGATATACTAAGTAATATCTCGATTATCAGATGAAATAGATCCCGAATCACTCTCTGAGCTAAGCCTAAAAAAATATAAAAATGTGTCGCATTATTTGGAATCAGGTGTCTATAGCGATTGTATTAAAAATATACCAATTGTTGACCTTATCGTATTACGGTAGGAGAGACCATGAAAGTAAGATAAGAGATATCAAGTGTAGGACCAAGACATTGAAAATGTCATTTTACTGCGAAAGATAAGGCATCAGATTGACTGCAAAAAACGGCACTGGAGGAACAGAAGTCTTTTAAGCTAACTTTTCTAAGCTGCCTCGTGTGTTGTCATTACATTTTCTGACCCTTATTTTTAAGTTTCACTTTCCAGAACAGCGTCTTCCATTCGTTTTTTACACTCAGATACTGTAATGTTCGTGAAATCTTTCAAGTGGAGCTTAGTTATACAGGTATACGGCGGGGAAACATTATCACTGAAGCAGGACGCTAGACTTAAGATTGGAGACTTTCGAAATGTGGTTGTGGGAAGAGGGATGGAGAAGGTGAAATGGACCGAAAGGAAAACAAACGAGGAAGTGCCGAGTATGATGGGCGAGGAGAGGGGTTTGTTGGGAGAAATCCTATAGGATCAGGATAGGGGTGTTGAACGGGATGAAGGGAGGAAGGAAGTACTCAGAGGTGAAGAAGGGCTTGAGGTAGAGTAGGCTACTGGATTGTGTTTGGTTAGGAGTCACAAAGTATTTATCTGGTAGTTGGGTCCTTCCAAAACCTAACTTAACCGGTAGATTACCTATGATAGCAATCTTATCCCGTAGTGCTTTAAGATTTTGTAATAATAAATTCCATTATTAATTCCATTCTCCTGCCATTCGCCATAGTGGATCCTTGCTCGGTGCGATGAATGTGTAGTACGGTCTTTAGGCGAATGTAACGATCCATCTCAGAGAAACGTAGTTTTCTGGCAAATTCAAAGAATCCGCGGGAGATGCCGCGACAGTAACTTATAACGGGGTCTACTGCAAATGCGCATTACAATGGTACAATTTCAAAGTGTCAGAATTATTCGCCTTCATCCGGATTCGAACCCGGATCAAAAGAGTATGAGTCTAAGAGTAGTCGGCAGTTAAACTGGCTAAATCACTCTGCCAGACATCGAGGGATCCGGGGTTGAATCCTGGTCAAGCATAGATATCCTGAGAAGATTCGTTTGATTCACGGTTAATTGCATTGACAAGAGACACTGTATTGGAGTTCACATTTGTGAGTCCTCCACCGTTCAGGCCTAGCACATTTTGGCACGAGCGAAACCAAAGCTTATGGGCTGGAATTGGTTGGATTACGCCCTTCCACTACCCTGAGCCAGCCGATATCCCTTCTCAATAGACGACCTTAAGAGCCGTTGCCCACGGCCAATGGCTAGGAGGCAAACCCAATGCCATCGTGCCATGACTTTTTCAGAATTCATGACGACCCTTTTGTCTTTTTGTTTGGTTGTCGATAGCTTTATTGACTCTGCTTACATTTCTCTGTCTGTCTCTCTACCCTCGTCTCCACGCGTGAGCTGTGCACCCCGGTGACTCCTCCCCACGTGATCTGCTGTGCTCGTACTCTCCATTCATGGCATCCCCCTCCGTATCATGACAACAGCTCTCGTGATCCGCCCGTCTCGTGTCGTCCCAATTCGCATTGGCGTGACACTAATCACTTCTTCCCCGCGGTGTTTTTCGTAATTCCGCATGTTTGATCGTTTGGTAGGATCTCCTCCTTTGATGCCTTATTAGTACCCGATAGACTTTCAGCCACCTTCAATAGCACCATAGTTCGAAGGCCACCAGTTTTCTATTCTTTTGATTCTCTTTGTTCCCACCCTTCACCTAGGTTAAACAAAATCATGCAATAGAACTAATTAGACAAATAATGTTCCAGTGGACGTCTCTAGATTTTAAGGAAGCTTTCGATGAAGTGCCTCTTTGTAAATTACTCAAAAAGCTAAAACCACATGGCAAAGATAAAAATATCCTGCGCTGGATTAAAGACTTTTTGGATGATCGGGTGCAAAGATTAGTCAAAGATGGAGTTAGCTCAAATGCACTTGAAGTTACTTCAGGTGTTCCCCAGGGAAGGTTTATTGGACCTCTTTTGTTCCTCCTTTACGTTAAAGACATGGACTCCGTAGTCACTACTAACATAGGTTTATTTGCCGATGGTGCAGTGGTTTACCGTGATATCCATGATCCTGAGGACGGAGCAGCTTTATCAGATGGCGTCAATGCTATACAACGCAGGTGCGACCCTTGGCAATTGGAGTTAAACTTAAAAATGGGCGCAGTCATGGATTTTTGGAAAAAGAGTAATTCCCTCCCGAACGCCTGCTGCATCGGGAAAACCGAAATGGAATGTGTGGGCTCGATTAAATACTTATGTGTTACCCTCAATCACGATCTTTCCTGGGTGAAAATACGGGGAATATATGGACAAGCTAACAACAAAGACTTTGGATTTATGAAAATAGTATTGGGAAATTGTTGCGTGAATTTGAAGAGCAATGTTATATTTCGTTACAATAGTTTGCAATAATAGCCTACAATAGCTATTTTCTAAATTATGTTTCGGCGGGTTCATTAGATGCGTGATTATCAGCGTCAAGGAAATTATTTTTCTGACAATTTAAATGTTTTTTTCCTTTCGTCATTGTGGAAAAGGCTTCACCTATTCATTTCTCTTCCGTGCATTTTTGGAATTCCCTCAATGTTCGGGCCGGCGCACGAGTGCGTGCGAGTGGAGTCCAGTGCTCGCCACGGGTTTAGGGTTCGATAGAAATGGCGCCTTATGAGGACGCGCGACGCGATAAAAATTTAAGATGTCCCATGCTCACCTTTCGAGTCCTCGTCAATTTTCCCAACCACATGAAAGGACGTGATCTTTTTGAGTACTCCAATCAAGTTCCATCTCTCGTAAACACATCGTAAAAAAGTTCATTAGGAAAGTCGTTTAATTAGAGAAGTCTTCGTTTAATCACTGAAATCGATTTCGACCATAATGGCAAGAGTGTGGTACTATTTCGCATGCCCGCCGAGGGCTCCAGATAAAACTTCACGCATCGGACAGGAGGACTCCCTTTTATTGGTCAGCGTAAGTGAAGTTAAGTTTTACGTGATTGGCTCTGAACTCAGAAGTCATTAAGACGTGGTGAAAGATGCAAGAATTTGAGTTTACGTCCGACATAATTTGAGTCCTAAAAAGTTAAGTGCCTTCGACTTGGACGGACGTTCACGGATTTCGAAGTAAGTGAGATAGTGGGCGAAGTGTGCAGGGCAGCGAAGGCGTATGTAATTCCGTCGAGGGATGGGGGCCGCAACCCTGGAGGGGTAGGAGGGCATTAAATTCCTCTGGCGCCTCCCTTACCACCCCACGGATGAGATGTGGCGTCCAAGCGAGAGGTGGGGGGGAAAGAACTGAGAGAGAGGGAAAGAGGGTCGATTGGGACAGACGCCATATCTCGGAGGCCTCGATTTGTCCTCGATCGAAATCACTTACAAGCTGGGGGGGCCTTCATTCATTATCGGAGGCAAACATTTAAGAAGAAAACGGAAAAGAAGCAATGCGGAAGATAATACTCCTCTGCTTATTCTCTGCAGCCTTAATGACGTCAGAATCGCTCTACTGCGGTTTAATCGCTATCGATGATTTATGGAATGGATTTAACGATTATATGAAATGCGACCTTCGGCGGGAATTTCGCATCAGTGCACTGGGGGGGATGCACTCCAGGTTCCTCCTGAGTCTGTTGCGTCACTCCGAGCAATGGTTGCAGTGCCATGCGTGGTAATGGCACCATCCACTGGCGGCCCTACCAATTGCGGCGGATCTCGCCCTAGATGCAAGTGTTGTGAATCTACCTCTCGCTAAGCGTCCGCAACCCTTCATATCTGCACGACCACTGCACCCCGCAGACCTTCGACCCATGGGCTGCGTGTGGCAGACGGTGATTCCATATCCAAATTCGCTAAGGGTCACAACATGTACCGTATTTCGCGTCGCCCACATGCATCCTATGCACCTCAAGTTGGACTTTATTATCGTCATCGGTGATCAGTTTTTCATGACCTCAGCGATTACGAAGCAATGAGTACTGATACGTACACTTCTAAGCCATTCACCGGGCTGCAATAAACACCTACCTATATGGAAGTCTTTGGTGCCTAATTTGAGAAATAAGGAATGTGTTACCTAAGATTGTTATTTAGTAAATCCTTAGAATATTCGGATTCCAATGCCACTTACGAGGGCGATCATGCCATTCGTATACGAATAATAATTTAATTACAATTCAATTGTACACTACTCTGTTGGCGTACTTTGTAATGTACATATTTTGAATAACAAGTACCGGGAAATGCACATATTTTGAATAATACTTATCGGGAAATGTTTCGCAAAAATAGATTTATTTCGCTAGATATTGCTACAATGCCTCAAACTTCTTCAAAGTGCATCCATTGAGCGTCGACACACTTTTGCCAGGGGTTTTTTTTACGACTCCAAGGCTCCCTGGTAGGTGGATTCCGGAAGATCCTTAAGGGCGCGAGTGCAAGCTTCTATGACGGCACTTAGGGTGGTGTCCTTTGAGGGAGAATTTCACTTTTGGGAATAGGAAATAGTCTGCTAGTGTCTATTCGGGACTGTAATCGGGGTTGGGGATTCGTCGCGATGCCGTTGCAGAAGGTCTTGGCAAGCAGACACTCGACTCGGCTTTTGGTCGTCCGTCAAGACCGTGACGAGTTTAGCGCAGCTCTTTCGCATCGCCAAATTTTCAGTTATAACGGTGTGAACTGTTATTTTATAAATGCCAATACGATCTGCGATCAAGCGCACACGTAACCGACGGTCTGAATTCAGCACTTCACGCACACGTCAGGAAAAAATTGTTACCGATATTCTTTAAATAATAACCTCGTATACGTGGTACAGGGTTCATTGACTTGATTCGAGTATTGCATCACTGGCAATCGTTGCAAGTTGAACCATGTTCAGTTAGTCTGTTCGATAATGATACAGCAATGTACTGCGTTGGAATTTTGCGTTGGAGCCTGATCAATTTTCGGCTGACGTCTGTGTTATGTTAGAGTAGGCTTACGGGGAGTTTACCTGTTCTTAACTGCGGCACAGCTGGAAGATAGTTTAGAATGCGTAAAGGGGGAGAAAATGAATTTCAAAAGAAGGTAGATTCGTGGTTCCGGTAACTGCACTTTCGTGAGTGATCATTCACACCACGCCTGTCAATGAGAGCGATTGTCGACGAAGAGCACTGTCAGAAACGATGAACATTTCAACGGCACAACCCAGGCGATGGTCACGTGAGGCGGGTCCGTCCGCGGTAAGTCTTGAGACAACATGCAAGACGTTCGCGGGCAGGTTTTTTTCGCAGCTGAATTTTCTTTATCGAAGGAGTTTCCTTTGAAGGCTATCACTGCAGATGATACAGATTGCATCATTCTGATATCGAGAGTAAACAGACAAAGCTCTGTTTGCCAATCCTCGGCATCACTATCGCCAAAAAAAAGCCAAAGCGTTGGGGAAGTTATTCTCATTTGATTCTTCGATATTCAAGGATTGGTGTACTATGAACACACGCGACTGTAAATGGAGCGTACTTTAGGGATGATCTGACAAATCTCGGAGGGCATAACAATCGCAAAAGACTCTATGGAACGATATAGAATTCCGCACCAAGACATGATGCACCGTCGTAATTGCCCTTGCTGAATATATCTTGCGACAATCTACCCGAGGAATGCTACTCATACCCCGCTCCATTGTCCAGACCTAACATCATGTGACTTACTCCTGATCCCTAGTGAGAAGAAACCCTGTTAATGTAAGCTTTTACCGACATCTGGGGCAGAAACAAGCGAGTTGAACTTGTGTCCTATTAGAATGATTGCCAGTGATGAAATACTGGCCAATAAGGTACCTGATGAGGACGCCGAAGCGTTGAAACTAGTTGTACGTAAACAAAGAACAGTGGAAAAATACATTGTGTCCTTTTAACGAGCATGAATTTCCACAAAGTTGAGCCGAAAAAAATCGAATACATGAAATACTGGAGCCGAATCAATTAAAATGGATGATAACAACGTTGTCTGATAACGCTAGGTGGGAAGTATTTAGTGTCAAAAGTAGGTTGCTGTGTAGTCACCCCCTGCCTCACACTCTTGCAGGTTACGATGCATGCATGTAAACTTGTGGCCCACCTACGTTATGCATTGAATTAAATTAAACCTAATTAAA
This sequence comes from Hetaerina americana, assembly GCF_022747635.1. Taxonomy (NCBI): domain Eukaryota; kingdom Metazoa; phylum Arthropoda; class Insecta; order Odonata; family Calopterygidae; genus Hetaerina; species Hetaerina americana. The sequence goes on from NW_027287095.1 coordinate 15,690,969, forward strand.
TGTTCTCATAAAAAATATGCGGATAAACATTGTATGTTCTCTATGCACTGAGTAGCTCTTTCGCATGTCTTGTTTCAAGAGAGAATGAGCTTATGTGTTTTTTAGAAGTACTTTCTTCAATTGCACCAAGGACTCGACGTGGGAAAACGGTATGAGAGCTACGGCTCGGCGCATGACCTTCGACTCACAAGGCAATCTAGTTTGCTTGTGAAATCATTTAAAAAGGAACGGAAATGCGTCCGGTATGACGGGAAATGTGGTTACCCCCTAAAGATCCACGAACCAGCACACACTGGGGACACCTTTGGTACATTACGTCAATATGTCGTCACGTCCACACAAAAGATGAAAGTGACGACGAATGGTTGCAGGTTTCGCCTCGTCTACATTTTAATGATTAGTCTCCAATAAATATGCGGTAAGTAGCGGCTTTAATGCTGTGATAGTTGTAGGCAAGAATGATTGGAAACTAATCTACCGACACTTGATTCCCTGGATCTCATCAATTCTGGGGAAAAAATGCATTTTAAAACTTTGCATTGCGTGGTCCATCTTTTTGATCTGAGATTTTGGAATCATTGGGCATGCGCTAGTGCGGTGGCGTGAGCAGTGACTTCATAAGACCCTGTACGACATTCTTTCTGTCGCGGTGTAGTATTGGCAGGAAAAGTCTCATTTGGGGTAATTTCGAGAAACGGACTCCCTTAGACCGATTTAATCCAGGTTCTTCGTATCCTCAGTCACTCGCTCGCTCATGTCAGATACAATCACATTCCCTTCCAATCCTTGTTCTCATGGGCATTAAGGATACTTTCCCGATTGTGTTTAAACTCCCTTTAGATAGAGATTTTAGTACCCTGCAAGCCACCGCTAGGGTGTGTGGCATGGGGTGAATACCCCCTAGTTTAATTTTGACACGAATATGAACCCTATAACGGTCAGACAATGTTATTCTGATCTCTTATCGTTCGTAGAAAATATGACATCTTAAATATATCTGTTCTACGCTAGATCGCCCTAATTTAATTGGCATGATCTCTCCTACCATAGTATGATGGGGGTAATAATACATTTTCAACATCATTGCTAAAGAGACCTTCCAATTTATGCAAGAGCTTCAATCTATAAATTAACCTTCACTCCATGAGTGATTCACAGCCTAACTGCTCTATTATTTTGGATACGCTACTAAGTTTATCATAACAACGTTTTAAAAATCTAGCTCCCCTACGCCGCGCGCTATCCAATTCGACAATTAATCCAACTTCTCGAGGATCGCATATATTTGTAAAATATTCTAAATGAGGCCTAACTTGCGAAAGATAACGTTTCTCTTTGGCCTTTCATCACATTAACCAAGTACTATTCTAATAAATCAAAATCTTTTGTCGGCTTGTTCAAATATTCTTCGTATATGTTTCCTCTAGAAGAGGTCGTGAATGGGGGTAACACTTAAGTATTTAATCGAGTCCACACATTCCATTTCGGTGTTCTCGATGCAGAAGGCGTTCGGCAGGGAATTGCTGTTTTCCCAAAACTTTATCACTACGGACTTATTAAAGTTTAATTCTTGTTTCGCACCAGCGTTGTATAGCATTAAGGTCATCTGATAACTCTGCTCTGTCCTCAGGATCACGGATACCACGGTGAAACACTACCTCCTCGTCTAATAAGCGTATGCTACTAGTGACTACGGAGTCAATGCCGTTAACGTAAAGTAGGAATTTTTGAGGACCGATAGCACTTCCCTGGGGAACACCCGATGTGACTTCTACTACATTTGAGATAACTCTATCTATCACTACTCTTTGAACCCTACCATTCAAAAAGTCTTTGATTCAACCCAGGATAGTTTCATCAATGCTATATGGTTCTAGCTTTGTGAGTAATTTACAAAGATGTACTTTATCGAAAGATTACTTAAAATCTCGAAAAACCGCGTCCACTGGAACTTTACTCTCTCCCAAAACAAGAATATGATGAACAAAAAGCGCAAACTGTATCTCACGATCGAACTAACAACTATATATTCCATGACCTCGTATAAAAGGAAATAGGTTTATGATTTCTCGGTTCCTCCTTGTCTCCGTTTTTAAATCTTGGTGTTACGTCAGCCGCTCTTGGAACCTTTTGATCTGCTATCGACTTCTTAAATATGATTTCTAGCTACACTTCAATTTCCGACGCTAGTTACTTAAATATACGAGCGGGTATTTGATCGGGCTCCGAGGATTTTTTAGGCTTCATAGTTTTCAGTAACCATTCTATGCCAATCCAAGAGATTTCAATTTTAGACATCGGTTGTTCGGCACGATTTGGTAAGCTATCGGAAACATTCGGTGATACATTGATGAAGACGCTTTGAAAGAAAGAATTGAATAAAATACCCTTTTCCAAACTGCCGGTTACTCTTTTGCTTATTCCATTTTTGAGTGAGTTAACTGTTGACTAATTCCCCTGAAGTTCTTTGACGTATGAGACAAATGCTTCCGGATTCTTTTTCTAATTTTCCGCTAATCTTTTCCTTTAGAAATCGTTCGACGCTTTCCGGAATTCCTTCTTGCCATTCGCTCTGGATATCTTTTAATCATAAATTATCGCATTCCTTTTGTCGCTAGAGATATCATTCCGAATATTTATCATCTTAGCGTAACATAACCTTCGAGATAGTTACGACTTTATAGCATCCGTGTTGCACCATCTAGGTTCCGTGTTATCTTTCATAAATTTACTGGGAATGAACTTATTGACTGCTCAGCGCTTGATCTCAAGGAAATGATTCCACGCATCCTCAGTATTTCGGCGATTACTATATTTCTTAAAATTTGCAAATTGAATCTGTAGCACGCATCTTAGGCCATTATAGTCCCCCCATTCTTTAAACAAGTCAATTTTTCTTTTAGGCATCTTATTTCTGACTCCATGTAGCAAAAACTTAGTACCCACTGCCCTGCCCTTCGGTGGCATTACGCACTCGCTCGCGGACTGACGCAACTATCTCGGCATGGTCTTCTCTCATAAATGTCCTCTCCAGGTGCTGTCCATCCAGCATGCAGTGTTTTACGACCCAGTCACTCAGTAAGAGCCCAATATCCCTACTATTTTTACCGCATTAATTCTTCGTTTAACCAAACATTGCCATAATGCCTCACTGCGGGCGAGAGTACACACTTAAGCACTGCCATATTGGTTGCTTTAGAGATGCATTCATTTTTTCATGTGATTCGGGCACTACGTACAAGGTGTCGATAGGTAGTCGTCCATTTGTTTAATTATTGAAACGCTTGGACTTTATTTGGTATTCCGAGAAAAGAAATAAGTTTATTTTATGCATAAGTATTGAGTTTCAGTTGCCAATCTGCGAGCCAATCCTCCTGTCCCGAGTCCTTCCAACAGTCGTTCACACTCTCTGTTAACTTAGCTTATCGTAACTCTCCCTTATAAACCTAACCTAAGTCCTACACAAACACACACACATACACGTCTTTGTTTGCGGGCATCTTTCTCCCACCCCTTTTTCTCTTCCCGCACCACTCCCCATCTCCAAGACACCAACGCCTCCGTCGAAGGTAGGGGCGTGTCCCCGTAACCTGCCCACGGGGCGAGGCAGTGCGGCCCATGACTGATTCCTTCGGCCGCTGGCGGTGGAAATTGGCGCAGGTCGAAGGGAAGAATTGCCCGTGACGAGAATCGAAGAATGGGAATGGCCGACCAGTGAAACTGTAATCGTACGGAGCACTCTCTTGACCTCTGCCGGGAATGCGACAGATTTCACGAACATTAATTGCACCACGCATAATTATCAACATTTTAAAATTAAAGTTTTCCCCGATAAATTAATTAATCGATGTCATCATATGACCTCGAAGGCCTCGCCACCGGCCTCGGTGGCGGCGGGTTATTGTCCTCGCCTACTAACCCATAGGTCGCGGGTTCGATTCCCGCCTAGGTGGATTTCTCTCTATCTAGGGCTTGGTTGTGTGTAACTGTCTTCAATATAATGCCTGTAATGTAAGGTTAGGTGAAAGAAGGGACTATTAGTCTCAACCTCGCCCAATTAAATCGATAAATAAAATAAATAAATAAATATGCCACCGATGCTATTTTGGTAATCAGAATCACGAAATTTATCGAACTTCCCTCGAGTTATGGTCGATAATCGATAAGGTCATAAGTGGAATCGATTGTCGATCGCAGCGCGTAGAATAATGTGTGAGCAATTCCAATTTCCACCCGAATTCCGCCGGTGTTGAGCTAATGGGTGTGTGTGTGTCTTGGGGTAAGATTTACACAGAGCTTTATTCTATAAAAGAATTGACCAGAATAAAGAATATATCTAATTCTAAAAGCTAAACAACATTGGATAATTGCTTACATAAAATTCACCAATCAAAACTTTTCTCATTGCGCGTGAAAATCACATTTAATCGTGGTTTCTTCATTATGAAATAATTGCCGGCTGGTATGAAACAGACATATATTCTCCGAAGTCTGCAAAAGGGGCGTTCGAGCCGTATCTTGCTTATGGGGAAGTGTTCCGGTATTCATGGGCAAAAGAAAATCATTAACGCAGTAATTCAAACAATGGCAGGTGATGGTAGAGTTCACCCAGTACTAAACCCGACGGTATGCAAAATTCACACACCAGGGTGTTAAGAAGGGCCGGTTCATTTCCCTGTGCCAAATATAGTTTACCATGGAGATCTGGTACCCGAAAAATCGCACATGTTGGATGGAACTGAACCTTCAGTTCCACCCTACCTGTCAATTCCCGAGTGCGCCACTCTGGGCGAACCCGGGAATTCACAGAACCGAACCCGGGCAGTAGTCGAATGCTCTACCCCTGGACCACCGAGACCCATGGGTAAAAGGAAGGCATGCAAAGACTAGTTCTACAGAAAAAATTAATATGATATTTTATTGACCTTTGAATACATCGCAAAAAAACTTCATTTCCAAATTAGTTGAGCTAAGACTTGGCCCCCGGGGTAGTCTCAAATCTCAAGGCATCGAGGGATCCGGGCTCGAATCCCAGTTAGGGCTAATGATTTTAACACTATGAAATAGTAGCTTTTTTAAATCTATAAAAACTGCCTAAGTTCTTCAGCTCCCGGTTCCCTACTGACTCGCCCAGCCTTCAGCAGGAGACCTGCGCCTAGATGAGCGAAGGAAGGACTGGGAGATCCAAGGATCACCGACTGCGAAATAGCGGCGTGTCCTTGATGCTACGTGTCCGGGGCGCGTCGAGTCGAGCAATCGATCGCCGCATGGAGTCACGCACGGAGGCAGCACGCGTGCTGGCCCTTAAATGCGGATCAATTGATTTGGAGGGAGTGAGAAACGAATCGAGTCACGGCGATTAATCGAACGGAGCCACTCACAGATACATACGACGGCGATCGATGCTGCTCCGACGTGGCTCGGAAAACTGTCGATGCTCCGAAAAGAACGGAACGCGCTTCATAACTCAAGAAACTGAAGACTCGACCAAGTCAGGCGATATTCCGTGGGACCGTTTAAATGATCGCCAAATGAAAAAGTCTCTTGAGAAAGATAAATCTATTTGTCTCGACTTGAGATTAAAACTATGTTGACATCAAATTGAATTGACCAGAACTTAACCTAACTTGACACCAGCTTGAACTCATGTTGGGTGGAACTGAACCTTCAGTTCCACCCTACCTGTCAATTCCCGAGTACGCCGCCGGGAGCTGAAATTAAAGAAACTTTTAACTTACCATTTAGGAATGGTCGAAATTAGTCTGCTATGTAAATAGGCTTGCCGGGTACAATGACATGTATCGGAAAATATAAAACATGCCAAAAGTCGATGATTAAGCAAGTAAAAGAACCAATCCGTGTGTTTTTAATTTTCCAATGTGTAATAATATCGAAATCACCACGATGTGTTGACATAATAATAATCTATAGTTCAATAAATATAAGTTACTTGGAGCAATATCGATCACATTGAGTATGTCGAGTAAAGTCTACCATTTCGGGAATATTGAGTAATCTTTTGATTCTCGAGTGTCGATTACCGAGTGGTCGATACCTGACATGGACCATGTCAGGTATCAACTATTACGCTCACATCGAGCATGGACAATATCGTCAAAATCATCAATACATGAATTGGTCATTCCTTACAGGCAGATAACAATCGACACATGGAAGGCTTTGCTATCACTATCGTCAACGTGTTCATCTACATCTACATCGACTTAATACCCCGCAAGCCGCCTCAAGGGCGTGTGGTAGGGGGTGTTAGGGCACCGCCCGTAATTAAGAAAAAAAACCGCATACAAAAGCCACAAATTTATACAGTCCACCAACAAAACATGGCATACATTCATGCAAGAACACTTATCCCCAACACACATACAAACACACAAACTACCAACTAACATACACATGCACCTACAAATATACCTGATGTCTTAGCAATGTTTAATTTTGTTCCGACTTGTAAATTAAATGTTATTAATATTTCTAAAATGACTTCGGTTTCTTACTTTTATGATTCCTGTGTGTTCGGAGAAAGAATGAGTATTTGTATCTGTACTGGAATCTATCTCCCTTATTTTATCTTTGTAGTCTGTTCTACATAAGTAGTGTGGGGCCATTATAATTCCTTTAGTGTCATTGTTAAACTCGTTTGTTCTGAACCTTTCTAAAAGTCTAAGCCTCGCTTGTTCTCTTCGTACTTCAAGTGGCTCCCAGCCTAAATCCCCTAAAAGACCTGCCACACTTATGTTCTCATCATAACAATTGTTAACGAATCTGGCGAAGCGAATTTGACGAATTTTCTTTGGACTTAATCTAATTCTTTTAGTGACCCTGTTTCCTAAGGATCCCAAATACTTGCGGCATATTCCAAATGAGGTCTATCTAGAGCAAAACAACACCTCTCTTTAACTTTCTCATTACATTTCCCCACCACCCGTTTTATGAAGCCTAGTTTCTTTAAAGCGGATCCGCATATTGTCCTGATATGTGCTCCACATGAAAGGCGTGGTGTTAGAACTACGCCCAAATATTTAACTTGATCTACCGTAGTCAGCACTGCACCCTGTGTAGCACTGAACGTGTTGGAAATACAGATCATTTTTCAAGGTCCAATTTAGAACATTTTGGTTTATTATTCTGTTTACGATATTATGTTCGACGCTCAGCGGTCTACTTCGTCAGGAGGGTGGTAGGTTAGTCCAATTAGGATGCGGGTAATGGATAGGTGACGCTTGGTCGGTGGAAAGCCATCCACAGCCGCAGTCCAAGTGGAGATGGAGGGTGGGGGAGAGTAGGGAGGAGAGGGGTGCGGTTACCTCCCGGCTGACATTCCGAATGCCCTGACTTGTGTGCGCAACCAAGTGCTCGCTTCCCCCAGAGGCCGAGAGGGTGAGATCCCGCGGCGAAAAGCCACCCATCTCTGCCCTCTCTCGTGTGACGTCATCGGCCAGGCTATCGCGAGCGGATTATTGGCTAGCAGTTCATGAACACCGTATCTATTTCTACCATCCGCTTTTTTATTCAAGTGGATGGCATGGCATCCACGGTAATTAAAGGCATCATCTCTCAGAAGACAATGGCTACCTTTCACTCAACTTCACACAGGTTGATAACCATCCCTCTGTCACAACCCAACGGAAAACAAAGGACTCTAAGTCATCAAATGAATTGCCACTGGCAAGAGCTATTCTACCAAAATCATAGACTCACTTCACAATCAACAATCAATTAAACTAGCCATCAAAGACATCTGCTGAACACTCCCCATTGACTCTGGCGCTCCAAAATGGTGGAAAATCCCTTTTTCCGAGGAAACATTTTCGGTAAAAATTAATGCCTTACGGGGATCGAGATGGTGCGGCGGCTATCGAACTGGCTTCCCTCCTAGAAGGCCCGGGTTTAAATCTCGGTGGTGTTGAATATTTTTCAGAGGTATCTCGATCGCTACTTGAGGTGCTTCGTGGAGGGCACTTTGAGTGAGTACGCCGTCCGTCGGATGGGACGTTAAGCTGCGGACCCCTTGGGCGCCTTTCGTTAAGAGTAAGCTAATGCCGACGCCGGGTTTCTCTCCACCCTTTATCCTTTCCTATCCATCCCAAATGGTGCAAATGAACTCAGCTGTCGGTTGCCTCCCCCAAATACCTCTAATACATCAATGCCTTACACAAAAAACATGAATAAAACTTGCATTTTACACCAAACGCTAGTTTCAGAACACATTTAGTCACATCTTAGATATGATCGAAAGAGAACAAAAAATTGGTATATATAAATTCAAATTTGGAGAGATTCAGAGAGAGAATCATATACATCTTTATCCAAAAAAAAGCATAGCATCTCTATTCACGAAGCATTTGATCGAGGAAGACTACTCCAGCAGTGTCCGGTACTCAAATAACTCCTGCTCCTCCCTCCCCTTAATAGGCAACCCCTCACCGATCTTTGCAATTGCACCCTTACTCTGTTCATTTTCACATCCCTCCCCGAACCCTCCCCCTGCAACAAAATTAGAGCCCACCACCTCCCCTTCCTTCCCCTCCCACCCCACCCCACCACACAACCCCTTTCTCCCCACCTCCCCATCCTCTTCCAAAAAACTGAGGATATACGCACACATACTTGTGGAGAGTTAACTATAACTCACCTGGAGATGTGGCACAGCACCAACGACGCATGGGTCATAAGGTAACTAATATTTTTATGTGGAATTGAAAAAGATTTTGAGTTCTTCAATGCCATTCGCGAAGCTTATGAACACATTTTCATTAACTGATCACAAAAACTGGCCTCCTAAAACGATAATGAGGAGTCAAGTCGATAATCGCTTGGAATGCATCTTCGACTGGGAGATGGATGCAAGAATCGGATGCATGTTTAAGTTCTTATTTCTCTTTTCAGTTTCAAAAATCGAATTCAACTCATTTTCTCAACTTTTAAACGATCCGATTTTTAAGTATCCTGTGTTCAATACTGAAATAAGCGCCGCATAAATCGGTCTTTAGCACGAAGTCCGTCGACACTAGGGAAGAATAGATGAGGGCGATGTCTCCGATGGCGAAGGATATGCGACTACCGCTTCGTTATTATCGAATACCACTTCGGTTCTGCCCCCAAAGCCGCTCTCCTGATTTGCCACTTTCCAGAAATCTCGAAATGGACCAAAATCATCATGCAGCCTAAAAAATTTAAACCAAACGAGACCCGAACCCTTACAGGCCGATCGCTGTCCTCAGCACCACGGGGAAGATTTTCGAGTCAGCCAACAGGACATGGCTGACTCAAATAATCGAAGTAAATCGATTTTAGTGATCATATCACTCAATCATGACCCTTTATATCCAAAGATGTTTTCAAATAGAAACTGACAGAGATTTCTTTAGAAATCGCCAATTGTACCAAATTATGAGACGCCGTCGACATTTTTTTACTTAATTCTGAGGAGATTCTGTGAAAATTGAAGAAGTCGACAGTTGGTAGGTGAGGTGGTGTCAAAAAGCGTCCTTAACTTATGGACGTCTTTCCTGGATGGACCTAAAGGGATTTGAGAGCTTAAAAGATAAATAAATGGCAATAACACGAGTGCATATGTTTGAGGTCGAAAAATACATCACGTTGAAAAACACGTATTCCTATCATCCCTGGTCGTGACTCTCCCGTAAACCGGATTTAATGAAACGAATCCTACTGCGGAGATGCGGTCAGGAGCGATGAACCAACCACCGAAGCCTTCGCGTGAAATTCCACGCCGTTTGTCGAGTTACCTTCCATTCCCGCTCGGAGTCCCCGCCGAGAAGGAGAGCGCGCTGATCTTCAAACCGTCCTAAGTCCGGTGGCCACGACAAATTGTGAGGCGGACGCCGGAGCAATTAATTCGTTCTCTGTCATTTAGATCTCAGGCCCAACAAAGTACTACGGTAATGATCAAACTGTTCTATGCTGGAACTTGAGTGATATGAAGAACTATATGATTTGAGGACATATTGTTCCTACCGAAAAACTTTTCTGTGGCAAACGGACAACTTGTCAAACCGCTGATACGGAATTTGTTGAGACTTCACGGACAGTTTAAACTGGAAATGACCTGATGAGAGTAGAAGGAGAAACTTTGCACTTCCACATTAAGATTTAATACTTCACACGACAATGGTTTCGTTGCTGCGCAACATCGAAACCACGGCCGTGTGAAGTATTATCGTAAATCTTTATGTGGAAGTGCAAAGTTTCTTTTTCTGCCCTCATCATTAAGGAATTCAACAGGGTTAAGCCTGAAACTGTTATGTTTGGAATTGACCTTGTTTCGAGATGATCAAATACTTTGGTTCTTATGAATCCGGATGGAGACAAAAGAATGGTACGATTCAGCGGGAAGATTGGCCAAATTTAGCCTTGACCCTGACCCCGGCCAGTCCCTCGGTCGGATTTCTAAACCTTCCGGTTAGATATTGCAAAGGAAACACTTGGTTTTTCCACATAAAATATTTATTCACGACCTAGGTTTCGACGCTCAGCGTCATCTTCAGGTGAAATACAGGCCAAAATCTTTCTTTATATAACAGAAGGAATGGGGAGGTGGGGGGGGGTGGTGTGTATGGATGTAAGAAAGGAAGAGGAGATGGTGGGGGAGGGAAAGGAGCGGGATTGGGGTATTACTGAGAAGGAGGAGTCAAGGTTAGTCTCCGGGGGGGCTGTTAATATATGGTTTCAATCATAATGTTTTTTCAGAAGCCAAGTGGCGCAGGCTTCCCTTCCTAGGACAGTTGTCTCTCTCGGTCGCTAAAGTGTTACCAAAAAAACGGATAAAGCCAGCCTTTTACAATAGACGCAACTTGCGAAACATCCTCGCAAATAACAAAGACGAAATCCCAAAATCGGAAAGGAGCGGAGTGTACAAGCTAACCTGTGAATGCTCCGCCGTCTACGTAGGCCAGACGGGAAGGAAGTTCCGAGAACGTGTGAAGGAGCACCAGGCCTGCCTGAAGAACGGTAATGGAAAATCTCAATTTGCCAAGCATTTGATTGACCAGAACCATAAGAGTGATTTCAGCGTGGAGTTTCTCCATTTCGAAAGAAAAGGCCCCCGGTTGGACATTTTGGAAAATATGGAGATATTGGAAAGAGCAAATTCTTCCTGTAATATAGTGAACGACGTGCTATGTAACTCCCGGTCACCCCTCCTCAACCTTAAACTCCCAAACTCTTTGTCCTATCTCCACTAACCCCAAGGCGGACCCCCGCCAGGCAACCCTTTCCCTACCATGCTTCCTTAACCTCCCCCCCCCCCCTCCCCCCCCCCCCCCCCCCGGAGACTAACCTTGACTCCTCCTTCTCAGTAATACCCCAATCCCGCTCCTTTCCCTCCCCCACCATCTCCTCTTCCTTTCTTACATCCATACACACCACCCCCCCCCCACCTCCCCATTCCTTCTGTTATATAAAGAAAGATTTTGGCCTGTATTTCACCTGAAGATGACGCTGAGCGTCGAAACCTAGGTCGTGAATAAATATTTTATGTGGAAAAACCAAGTGTTTCCTTTGCAATATGTATCGTTTCCACAAAGTGACGCCTGAAGCTATCTTCTTCCGGTTAGATGTTGAAAACTTTGCCACGTTGCATTTATGCGCGGAAGCTATGTACATACTTAATTATGAGTGACATCAGAAGAAGTAAGTACTTAGGTGGTGGAACGGAGAGATTTGTTGGGGAGGAATAATGGAGGAGGACAATTGCAAGCTACGGGGAAGGGGGGAAGTTTAAGGTTGTGACTGAGGGTGGAGCGTTGGACCGGCGAGGTGGAGGGAGGGAAAACTAAGCATGCTGAAGGAAATATGGGAGTTGAAGAAATTACACGAATGTGGACGAGATGAGCACACCTTGGGAAGTGTCGCAGTAGTTTTTCATCCGAGACACCGGACACTCGATTGGACACTGGATCGACCAGTGATTTTCCTGATCCACAATTAAAGATATTTTAAACCTTGGTGTGACTACTTCCATCCATTCCTCTCTCGGCTGTTGCAAGCATTGTACGCTTAGTATTCGACTGGTAACGAAAAATTACCAGTCGAATTTTTGACATCGCCATTAAGGAAGAAACAAAAACGAGCACCCGAATACGTTTGGAAAAAAATAGTGTAAGTTTGCGGAAACGGAGAATAGGTGTTAAGCATTGGTCGTGGCTCGGAGTGCTCGTAAAGATAGAAGAAGAAGGGTAGAGTTAAAATAAGATAGAAGAACAATTTTCGCGTATGTAATTTGATTGTGCTCACTTATTTCCTATTTGATGTGGGTGGCAACGCACACCTGTACCCCTTGATTAATGCCATCTGTGAAAATCGATCAATTACGAATTTCGCACGATGCCATCCGACGGCCGCGGCTAAGGGGCGGGTCGCGGGGGCGGAAAGCCGCGCGGGGCATGGCGCGAAACCTTCTTACCCCGCCCCCCTTCCCCCTTTATCCCCCTTCAGCCTCCCCTCCTGCCGGACTCCTCCGCAAAACAGCCGACGGTAGATGAGCGAAGAGGGGGGGGGTGAGAAACGGAGGAGGAGGAGGTGCGCGCAGAGGGAGGGAGGGGGATCTTTTGTGTTCGAGTCCGCCAGTCTCGGAGACAGAGCGGCAGGCATCCTCTCAGTGCTCCTCCCAAGACCGCAGCGAGCGGACGCGCATCTATCGGAACGGAAGGCTCGCTTCCAGTCGAGAGAGCGAGCGGTCGAGTCGAGTGCCTCTGTCCGTGCCACTTTGGTGCGACTCGCCTACCCGTCCCCGCCCACCTCTCGCGTCCACGGGACCCGCCACCCTCTCCGCCCGGCGTCCGACCAGTGAGAGTGAGTTGGGTTAGGTGTCGTCGTCCGGCGGGCACCATGGCACCACCGCTGCCGTCGCGAGGAGGGCACCACCGCGGTGCGTGGGCGGCGTTCGCGGTGATCCTGTTCCTGGAGTCTTGCGGCTTCGTCGAGGGCATATCACTGCACTTCGCGCATCGCTTCGGCGGGAAGATAGACGACCTCCAGGGACCGTACTGCGCTGGCCGTACCTGGGGATCCACTGGAAGCCGGTGGTGGGCCGGCGCCGGAAGGTCTTCTGGTAAGATTCATTGAGACTGATGGATTCACTGAGACTGATGGCCCCATCCCCATGCGTGTGTGAATGATGTATATGCAAAATTTGCGGACGTGATCGTGAAGCATCATCATTTTGGAAATCCATGCAATTTGAAGAATCCACCGACGAGGACGTTCTTATTGGCCAGTTCATCCCGTATTCCGGTTTCGCGTGTACACCAGGGCACCGCCCTCGGAAATGACGACTAGGTCCGGGAAACGTGTCTTAGATCGGCGCTGATTCCTACAGTTTTTCGCGGCGAAGGCACGTCTCTCGTGAAGTATTGAAAGGGCTGAATCCACAACTTCTGCTTTAAAAATTACTCCCCCCCACTCATTGTCTAGCAGTAATTTGTGTAATATTATTTTAATATTCAACAGGTACGTTTTCTTTTAAGAATAGTTAAGCATCCAATACGCCTAACTTTCAAATTGAAGGGTTTGGGATGGTGCGGTGGCTAACGTATTGGCTTCCCACCGAGAGGGCTCGGGTTCGAATCCTGGAAACGGCAGTTATTTTTCAGTGGCATGCCGATCAATACTTGAGGTGATTTTTGGAGAGGACTTTGAGTGAACACAGCGTCCGTTGGATGGGACGTTAAATTTTGTGACCCCTTGGCACCTTTCGAAAAGGATAAGCTAATGCCGACGTTGGGTTTCTCTCCAACCTTCCTCCCTTCCCATCCATCCATAAATGGCGCAAATTACCTCAGCTCGCCTCCCCTAAAATTACTGCTACTCTTGAAATTAAAAGAGAGGTAGCCCAGCGGGTAGAGCTATGGTCTACCGAACGGAGGTTTCCGGGTTCGAATCCCCGATCGTGCCGTCAGACGAATCTACCTATTATGATCCAAGCGTTGTGGCTTTCTGATTCTCCAGATCTTCCCGAAGAAACGCAGTTGGCACAGCGATAGGAAATGGTCCCTCTTGCATGCATCTCTCCATATTGCGAATTCCACACCACGAGTGGGGGCGAGTTCCACGCCTCCCGCCCATCAGAGAGCCACTCCTCCTCGGTCCACCACTGACTAATACTCGCACATACACTTAGTATGTATATAAAGATTTCCGTGAAACTTCGCCGCCGCAATTAACTTGCTCTCTCGAAGGCACAGGAGACATCGCCCGGGCCGTTGCTGTAGGGTTTCTCTGGTCTGAGTGGTCCGGAGATGGATTCTGTTATCTTTTCCATTAGCGGCTCGTGCCAGGCGAGAGCCAACGCCCTCGGGGAATGGAAATGTCCTTGCGGAAGAAGAAGGTCTTCGACCCTGAGAGTATATATTATATACTATGTGTGAGTACTAAAAAAAGTTGTTAGCCTTTGAAATGGACTGAGGGTAAAATCGAACCCCTGGATTATTTAGAGAAGAGATTTGGTAGGGACACGCTTGGATGTGGACGAGGCGAGGAAAAACACAAAAATTGAAGAAAATCAACGGACAGCCCCACCCCAGACAATTCGACATTTCCACGTTTTGACAAATTCTGTCATCACCTGGGTTATTTTTACGTATTCCCGTCGTGACAAAATTTTTCTAAATCTAGGTCCTGGAGTTGGAAATTGAATTATTGAGGAACTACGTGTATGTATCTTAATTGTTATTCAGTGCCAAACTATGTCTTCATTCATCTCTTCAAAGATATGAGACTGGCTATTTATTGTTTTCCGTTTAGACGCAAACGAGTGAGAAGCGATGTTGGAATCCAAAGTAATAGTCCAGTTACTTTTGCAAAGACCCAAAAGTTGCTCTCGGTCGCGTTGAAAAAAATAGAATCGTTGTTGCGGGGAGTTGTACTTCGGAAGACACTTATGTTGCAATTGGTGTTGTATTTTTTTTTAATTTCCGTTTTTTATTGAAGCGGTGTTGTTGTTTTTGATGTTCTGCTTTTGTTAAACGTTGCGACGTTTTTAGGAGGAACTCTTTGGTCCCGTTCGTTTTACAGATGGTTTTTCCGTCCCTTTTCTTCGGTTGTCAGAGCGTAAATGCGTGTGTGTTCCCGGAAGGCCTTCTTCCTCACCGACTCGGCAGCCGGGACGTTTCGGTCCGGCACGTGAAGGGCCCGGGTTCCAAACCGCATTGTGCCTCCCTAGGGCACCCAGGCGTGTGATTTTTATCGCGTGCCTACCTTGGAAACCACAAAGGCGTAAGCGGCAAAGGGATGAAGCACACCCTTCCCCCTATTTCGCGCACGGAGTCTTGCTTGGCGAGAGACTAACTAGTTCTCTTTCTCTCTTTCTTCACTTTGCCTCTCAAAAACCAAACCCTCGGGCTGACTCGCGCGGGTTTTGACCGGGCGAGGGGGAGACGCACTTCCCGGGGGGGGGGGAGTTTCCATGGACGAGCTGTGACTGTAAGAGGCGAAAGGAGGCAGGACGAGAGAGGGGATTGCTGCAGAGAGAAACAACTCGCATGGAGAGAGAGGAGGGGGGGTTGTGCGACGTCACGGCGGCGGTGGAAGTTGTCGGTTCTGAGAGTCAATGCGTAGGTGTAGGCCGACAGGTGTTATATTTGATGCCAAGGCCAGATAAAAGCCCCCCCCCCCTTTTGGAAGTATGGAACAAGGGGATTGGCCACCGTTATCGAATCGCATCCTTTACCTATCACTTTTTCTCTGGAGTCCAGTTGGCCGTTTCTCTAGGGCACTAGACAGTTCAAAGTCCGTTATCAAAGTTTGTAAACTTGTTGATCCAAACATGGGAGCCTTCCTTTCGATGACATCAAACCTATCGCTGGTATATTTTTCTCGTGATATGTTTTACGAATGGTCTTTGGGGGATCCTTTAAATTGGCATGGCTTTAGGACACGCAATCCCGATTTCCCATTGATTTTTACAACGACGATCAGTACACCTTAATGGTTCTCTCCAAACTGACTCGCTCTGGATTTATCGCCTGCCTCGTCTGATTTATCGGATCACTTTTCCCCGCTGATCTCCCATCCGTCGTCTCTCCTCGACTCCATTACAATGCCGTGAGTGGTGCTTCATGTTCCCGTGCTAAATCATCCCTGACATGGTTTTCTTCTCAAAAATGACTTCCCATATACATAGTTCATGTTGTTTCTGCGCGATCATTGCGTCTGGACGTTATACTATATTTTGAATCGAGGCGCTGTGACTGAGAGCGGAAGATAACGCAGCCGCCCGACGCGACGGTATATTGGGAGAAAAAAAATCAATGCCGTCACGCCAAATTCATGTCCTCACTTAACGTCAGAGAATTCATCCGAGTCATGTAATCTCTCAAGGAGATTGGATGACAATGGTGTTTAAAGGAACTACGGATGTTTTTATTTGTTTCAAAAATTATTACCCAAATGGAGAGAAAATGGAAACCATTGATCAATAAGTTTTCGAATATTTATTCCTAATGTTTATCCAAATTTTCTTAAATCATTTTCAATCTGATGCAGAGCGTCAATTTAGAGAATATGATGGTGGATTTGAAAGATATTATGGATAGCTAATGTGTCGCACGCTCTCATACGAAATGAGGCGAGTCCGCTGTCCGTTCAGAAGGACGTCTAATTTGTTTGACCCCTTGGCGTGTTTCTTTATTATGAGTTGGCTGATGCCGCCGACACGGGGGTCTCATCCACCTACCCACCCGCCATTCCCTCTCTCTAACCAAATAGCTCGCCCGTCATCCCGTCCTCACTCGTAGGAGGAGATAGCCTGAGGCGGCGTGACCCTAAGACCCTACCGGCAAAAGCGCGTTGTCGTATGCTCACGAGCGCCGTGTCACTCGAACAGTGTACCACACTCCCTAAATATTAGGATCAATAAGCTTCGTGCCTCATGCGAGAATTCTTCTCTGATTAGGATGCTCTCAATCCCAAAGCACGCCTCCGAACATAGCATTCTCTTTGATAAATACTATTGTCTCTCTATTCTAGCATCTCTCCCACCCTCCGACCCTCCACTCAAACTCAAAACAATTGAACAAGCATACTTCTGGCTCCTCGAATCCTGGAATGGGTCAAGGATCAATATCAGACACTAATTACCCCAATCTTTAGATATTTTCATCCCCCCCTCCGCTCCCAAAACCTACCATATCAATACCACACTTCCAAACATTCCCCTCCCAACTCATCCCCTCCCAAACATTTCCCCGCCTTTCCCTTCCATCCAGCATCCTCGTACCATCTTATTAAATCCTTCTCCTCAGTTCCATCTTCCTTTCCCCAGAGAAAGATGGTTTGGCCACCGAAAGTTTGGAATACGTGTAAGTGTCCTTTTGTATGTGTTTCTCTGTGTTTTTGTTGGATAGCTGTATATCGCTTCTACGTTTAAATTATTATTCACATCTGTGAGACTTTTCTCCAAGATGTATACGTATGTACATGCATAGATATTTATAATTTATGCATAAATGTATATAAAACGTTTTTCCCTGTCATAATTGCATACCTCAGCAATAGGAAACGTATTATGACAAATTAACCTTCACAAATGCCATTCATCACCAATTGGTTCAATGCCTGGCGACCTGACACCCCCTGCCATACCCTGACTTCGTGGTGGCACGGGAGGGCGTATGAACTCCCCTCCCTCCAAGCGAAAAAGGGGGGAAAGGGAGGGGTGGAGGCGAGGGCGTGTGCGTGTGCGGCTCTCATGCTGCCCTTCTTGCGTTCTGCGCTCTCTTTCCTTCATTTGCATGGGCCGGGATGGAGATGGGTCACTATTGGTCACACACATCACCCCTCGACTGTGAAACGGAGGTTCAACGTATTACTAGTGTTTTCGTGAAAGGAATGGCGGGTGGTAATGGCAAGGCCTTTCAATTACGGTTGCACGACTCGCTCAGACGACCTCGTAACCGATCTATTTATATCGAATCTGATGCGAGTTCGACTTAGTCACATGAATCGTCATCCACATGTCGAAAATTTGCATCCGACTCTGGAGCGGTGGGAGCAACGCTCGAACATTCTTCTAGAATGACTTCAATCACTAATAAACATGAAATTATGGCTCCATTAATATTCGAAGCAAAAATATATGCAAATCTATATGTTTATACTGTTAACTATTTTAACGTACAAATACTGTGGTTCTCCATCTCGTATCCTCAGCTCTCGAAAGACTGTGAAAATTAAAAAAAATCCAATATCCGTCCGATTCCCAAAATTGGATGGCCCGTCCATTCAACGCTTCGTTCTCTCCCCGAGGTGACTTCTATCCCACATGACCCTCTTAATTTTTTCGTCTGCATTGTGTCTCCCATGTAATATATTCTACAAGTGTTAATGCCCCGTGGTGCATTCTTCTCAAACGTGATGTCGTGACCTGTGTCCACTTTCCTCAAAGTAACGCCTCCCAAGGAAGACGTCTCCGACGTTCAAGGAGAGATTTCAGTTCAAGGGCAGTTTTAATTCCATTGCGTCATTTGGTACGGCAAAGCATTACGGAGGACCTGTGCACAGAGACAATACCGCAGATTTTTCATTTTCACTACGCCTGCCAGGGTAAATACCTTTTCTCGATTCTTTCATGCTCTCGTAGGACATTGCCAATTCTTCCTTGAGGAGTGCTCATTGCATCCGATGCATTTGGCTTGTCATGGTAATTGTTAAAAAATTTCAAGGATCAATTACAATGCAACATTTTCATAGTGCAAAAATCATTTACCTTGACCGGGATAGGTACTTTGATATTTTCATAAGGTCTTGAATGATCAAACGGAAAAATTGGGAAGGCGACACAGTTTGCGAACACAGACCACCGTCAAGGTAAAACGTTCCAAAGAAACGCTAACGCGCCACGACGCAGGTTTCTTCCAGTGTTTGCAAGTGGCCCACGAGATTCGTGAGATACTCCCTCTGAATGGATGCTCACCTTTCGGTCCGAAATAGTGCCGTCGCCTTCAAAAATTCCACACATTCACATCTGTCCATTTGCGAAACAGTGCGGCTGGTTCTTCTCTTCCCCTGCGTCAATAAATGCCCTTGTCCTCTCCTATCCTTGAAATATGCATGTATTTCCTATCGGTCCATTCTGATCTCCAGAATCCGATCCACACAGCAGCGGCAGGGGCTTCCTCCCACGCGTCCCCTCCCCCCGGAGGGACTGGCGCCGACGCATTTCGCTTCATTCGGCACAGTAGTCTTCAGCCTCTTCATCAGTAATCCCCCCTTCCAACTTAGCTCGCCCTATCTCGGAGGTTGATACCCGGCTAATGCCGCCACTCTTCCCATTCCGACGGCCCAATGGTGGTGAAAGATCCCTCTTGTTGATTCAGCGACCTCCCAAACCACCTCCCCACCGTCGCCGTCCACCTCACTCGTTCCTCGGCATTAGTCCTCCATCCATCTCTCTCGCTCCCGAAGACGATTATGCTTTCACTCCCGTTCTATTTTCAGTGTCCTTTTTATTGCAATGAATGAATTAATCGGACCTGATATCTTCGGGCTCCTGAATACGTTGATATTTCATGGAAAGGAACAAACTATGCAAAATTTCACTTTTTAAAAAAATTTATTTACGACCCGGGTTACGACACGTTGATATTTGATATTTTTTTATATTTGTGTTCCGGGGGATGAATACACACCAGACTAATTTTCATCGGAATATTTTTATCCCTACCGCGGTAGAACAATCTTACTCCGATTCCTTATTGTTTGCGGAAAAAATGACTTCTTAAATCCATCTGTTTTACACTTAATCTCACTAATTTTATTGACCTGGTCTTTCCTACCGTGGTACAATGAGGGTAATGACACATTTGCAACATCACTGCTAAAGAGACATCCATCCAATTCATGCAAGAGATTTAATCTATAATTTAACCTTCACTTCGCGAGTGATTCCCAGCCTAGCTCCGCTAATATTTTCGATACGTTACTAAGTTTATCATTACGACGTTTAAAAATCTAGCTCCTCTCTAGCGATCCGATTCGGTAATTAATTAAACTTCGTGAGGATTATAGAATATATGCACTATCAGCATATTCTAAATGTGGCCTATCCAGCGAAAGATAACATTTCTCCTTGATCTTTTCATCACATTAACACAGTATTCTTCTAATAAATCTTAATTTTTCGTTAGCTTGTCTATTTTTCGGCCTTCAATATCATACGTTGCAATGATTGTGCAATAATTCGTAGCGCTGTTTATTTGGTGCTGTTGACACCACACAACTTTAATGTAATGTTTGGACTTATTGGTATTATACTCCCAGATTGGTTGCTCTCGATGATTTTCGAGGTTGTTTTCCGAGCTGATTACGGGTCCACGTTCTCGCCCTGGGGTCGAATGTGTGTAGTGGCCCTCGCTCCTCTGGAGAGCAGGAGTCGCCGTCAGTCCCGTCAGTATTGGCAGACTCGCACTGGAGTCATGCACCTTCCTCCCCACGGTTTGGAACCCCCGTGTCTCCCGAGAGACTGGCGCGCACGCCTGGGGTTCCTTCGAGAATTCTGTTCATGTTGGAAAGCAGAAACTAATCCTCGACACGGGAACCACAGCGCAATAGCGTCAACACTTTGCCCTCTTCTTCAATTTAGTTCTATTTTTTACAAGTAAAAGTTCTTCTATGTAAAATGAAGAGTGGACAGGGGGAAAGAATCCCTCATTTGTCGAATGAATCTGCGTGATTTCTCAGACCGCCTTTTGTACCCTGCCAAGTGTCCACTCGCCTACAACGGTAGGGTACTTTACGGTAGGCGAGATCATACCAGTAAAATTAGAGAGATCAAATGTAGAACAGATAGGTTTAAGATTTTAATTTTTTCCACGAACGATAGGGGATCAGAATAACATTGTCCGAACGCGGTAGGGGTCAAAATATTTGGGCCAAAATTAAGTCTAGTGTGTATTCACCCCCTGCCACACACCGTATTGATGGCTTGCAAGGTTATAAAATATTTTTTAAAAACCAACCCTCGAATTGAGGACTGTGGTTTTCTTTGAGGTTTTAAATAGAAAGTCTTGTGGTTGGTCTTCTGGCATTCGTGTTCCAACCAAGTGTCGTGGCTTGAGGGGGCGGGAGAGGAGGCGGGCGGGGCAATGGCCTGAAATGTGTGACTCTTCATTGGGGACACATAGTCGCCCATATCGAAAACAATGAACGTTGAAATACTCATGTTAAACTATCCATTTTATCCTCTCTAAAGCTTCCTTTGGAACCATACGACAATCTTCCATTATTAATATTATATAAACCTCGTTGCCATTAGGCAATGGTCCTAATGGTCAAGTCTCGTCAACGGTCACTCTTACAATACACATACATACAACATATACAGATATGAGACCAAATGTTCTTATGTACAATGACACTTTTAAGATTACCAACCGCACCTTTACCATCACACAAGGGCAAAGGTTCACACCATGCATACAACACTCCATCCATCGCCGCACTCCGTCCATAATCACGAACTTTTCAATTTCGTATGCCCTTCAAAATCACGCATCCTTAGCACATCATTCACTTTTGCTATACAACTTCTCACGTCGTGCAAATCACATACAAAAAATATTTTAATAAGTTTAATAGTATGATAATCAGTGATCAATGGAGCTTATCACCCAGTGGCTGTTTTACACTTATTCTTAAAACTCCTAAAATTGATGGAAAGAGCTCAAACAAACCCCAAAGTGACGACCCCGGTGATGGCGCTGCTACCCTCGCTCGGACAATGAGTATGGTTCTCATAAAATGCGAAAACCTTCGGTATTTTCGAGTCATTTCGATGTCGGAGTACTGTAGGTTCAAAGGGAGCCAATCAAGGCTCTCGGAGAGTTCAAGCTATCGAGATGCGATCGTTTGTTTTTGAAGAATGCATCGTGGGGAGGAATACTTCCACACAAGTGTACGTTTCCCCTTGAACTAGGAAAATCACTTGGAAAAACAGAACATTTCTCTTCCGATCGTTTAAAAGTTGAAGTCTAGGATGGATGCGGATGAGTGTTTGTCCAGAGTTAGATGGGTGGGTGGGGGGGGTGGTTTGGCGGGTTGTGGTCCAGCAGCATCAGTCGGCACTCGTTTGAATTGAGGCGAATGGTTGCCTACTCCGTGACAATGGTTTATTTAACAATGGAACAAGTCAACGCAACATTGCGGTCAACTCTGTGTGTGTTGGCGAGACTTCTGAGGACGCCAATCCACGTCCAAACAATGCCTCCAACGGCCACCAAGTGGCTTTTAGTACACAAACGGCAGGAAAGGGAGGGAAGAAATCTAGCGACTGGATCGAAAGATCCCGCTGATTGCCTCTGACTGAGTGACTGTAATGGGGATATACCGACAGGTTAATATGCCCACTGTTTCCCTCGCGTTGCCATTGGTTCGTGAATGGAGCGAGGGAAAGAAGCGCGTCCTTGGTCTGCCCTCTCTCATCTAGACTCTTTTGTCTGACCTGCCGATCCATGTATGCCCGCAAACTATGTCGACCGGCAAATCGAATCTCATCGATTGAAATGTGTGGGCGTCGGAATGGAGCACGCTGGGTATGTACCCGGGACGCTCCCATCTGCAGCCGAAAGTTGTCCCTATTAGGATGAGCGCATGAATAGCGAGCAATAAATTAAAAGGTTCAGATAGTTTCATCGGAATGAAACTGTGTATCTTATATGCATACCCAATAATCCGTCCGTCCAACAAAAGCTACCGAATACCTGCTTCTCAATGCAGACAATTCGTTTCAACAGTAACATTAAAAAGTCTACAATTTAAGATGCACAACTTTCCAATTCGCATCCTACGTAGTGCAGGATAATGAAGGCAAAATTTTTACTGGAAATAACAAGTGGTTTTATTTCCGTATCAGCCATTTTTAGAGAATAGCGCCTGTTCAACAGATGCCATGCACCGGAGATTACCGCGAGCAGTCAAGTCTCCCTCGGTGCATGCACTCCACGGGGACTTGCAGCCGTGGCACACGTGTCCGGGATCGATGCCGTTTAGGGAGGGATTGGGAGAAAGAAAGGGTGAATGGACTGGAGCACGTGAGGCTCTTGTTCGTACGTCCAGTTTGAATGAAGTTGAGTGGCCTCCACTCGCAGATATATCGTGAATGGGTGGAATCGGCGACAGGGGACGGGATGATAATTTCCAGGGATATTTGCGGAAGCCATTGAACTTCCGCACTCTATCGGGTCGAGGTCGAATGGATGCGAGGGAATGCCCCAATTCAAGCGCGGTCATACAGTAGCACCTCCTCGACTGCTAGGGAACATGTTAACTCATGTAAACAAATTTCATCCGTCTTTCATTTGATAATTACTGCACCGAATGCTATCGAATTTTTTGAAAAATATTGTAAAATATGAAAATTATTTTGTGTGTGTTAGTGGAAATATATAGGAAATATTTTTGCGCACATGATCTGCATAATTCCGCCTTCCCCATCTCTACTTTGTCCATCCTTTTTGTGTTCCTATCCCCTTTTCCTTATATCTATTTCAATGTGAATGAATATTTTTTCGCTGTATGGCGGGATTTCGTTTTGAATGTATATATATATATATATATATATATATATATATATATATATATATATATATATATATATGTATATATATATATATATATATATATATATATATATATATATATATATATATATATATATATATATATATATGTATATATATATATATATATATATATATATATATATGTATGTATATATAATGAATATGTATGTATATATGTATATGTATGTATATGTGTGTGTAGAAGCATAGGCATTGGTAATTTCGATTCCGTTGCCTGACAAAGTCAGCTCAATGCAGCGGCCCTTGAGGTTTCAGTGAGGTTGGGTCGGGTAGTGGGGGTTGTGTGGAAGACTTCCAAGTGGGTGCGCCGGCGATGACGCGACAATCGAGTGGTTTCTATGGTGAGGAGAACGGGAGTAAGTGGGGGGAGGGGGGGCAAATTCTCCACTCCGCCCTTCCTCGGTCGTCAGAAATCCGCCCCCGATCAGAGAGGCAGACTCGGATTCCTGTTGCCCTGGGTAGAAGGATAGAAAGATTGAAAACAACACAGCCATTCGGTAAAAACTAATTTTGAACTTTAAGAATTCGGCTTTACGTGAAATTGGCTCGAGACTGATTTTCAATCTCACTACCCCCTCTGTGAGTACCCGTAAGAAGTAAGTCATTACTCAACCAACATTTTTGTTAGTGCCAATAGACGCCATTCGAAAATACTAAAATGCGTTTTACATTTCAGTGAGCAGCGTTAACCGCTGAATTTGGTCACTAGGAATCATAGCCATTAATGATAAACTTGATATTTCCAAAATTTATAATTATGGTACTTCATTTGATGAATGAAAGAGACTTAGTAAAGTGTTAACAATCCTTTTTAATTATTTAATTTTCCCACCCAGGTTTTCCACTGGTGCACAGTTTGGCTATTAATACATTATGAACAAAAGCCTATAAATATATCGAGAATGGGGTCGGAAAATTGCATTTGCAGGCATCTCTGAGGTCATTTATTTTTTTGAGTACTATGATTGCAGCGCAGCTCCTTAACTATAAAGGATTTTATATTTGTGAATAGAATGGAAATGAAAATGATTTTAGAACTCAATTCATGGCATTATGTTACTGCGTGCTTTGATCCAAGTAAACCTCCCGATAATATTGAATACGACGTTGGGTTTTGTCTTCGGTAAGAGATATGTCGAGGAAGGAGGGTGAGAAGGGGAAGAGGGGGGGCGAAGGGGGGGGTAGGGGGTACTCTGAAGAAAGCGAACTCGCTTCTGGTCCGGAATGCATTGGCTGGCGACGCGCCGTTTATTTTGATCGTTCGGAAGAACGAGAGACACCTTGCACTCGGATTGAGCAGCGTGCGAGCGGGGTGCGTGGGAGCGGCTCGGCGCTAATTGGGTCAGCGGTGCGGCAATGGACTCTCCTTTCATTTTCCCTCCATCTGCGACTCGGAGACGGCGCACCGAAGCTTCGGCAATATCGATTGCGATAATTACGATTATGGTCTCGAAGACCAACGGACAAGTTAGGAACGCGGTGGGAGGGCTTCGGAGGAGTCGCCGGGGGTAATGTAGCGGTGGCGAGGGTGAAAACGGCAGGTGGATTGGAATGTGGAGCGGATCATCATTAGTAATTCAATCCTCCACCTTGCTTCACTCCGCCAGTCATTCCTTCTTCTCCATTCAGTGGTCACTCCCTGATGGATTCCCTGTTGTTCTTGCCCACTTTTCCCTTGGTTTTCTTCTGCGAAATCTTCCCTTCATTTTTCCCGCCTATTAAGTTTCCAACTTTTTTCATCGCGCCCATTGTACCTCAAGGCGCGTGCAATCCATCTCCATTGTTCTTCTTCATCGCCGTAGAGTTCTCCATGCGGTCCTCATCCCTCTTCTGGCCGCGTTCGTGGTCTGTTCAAAAGGTTCCCGAAAGTTTTTAGAACGCGCCTCCAGTGGGTTATTTTTTAATCCATTTGGGAAGGTTTTGAACAGACCTTGTGTATAAACTTCCTCGTTCCTCGCCTTGCATCTCCATTGAATAATTAGGGCTCTTCCCTTCCCCACTATGTTCAAAAGGACACCTCTATTTACTCATTTGGTCCACTTTCCCAATGTTCCATGTCTCTGATCCGTAGAGCACCCCCATCTACACGGACGCTTCGACCAACTGCTCCTTGTTTGCTACCTTTCGGTTCTTTGGACGTAGCCATTGCCTCTTCTTCATAGACGCCGTCTTAGCTGGAGCTGTTGTGATGTCGGTCTGACTTCTTCCATCCCAAGTTATACTGCTGCCGCTCAGGTGGATTCCACTCGCTAAATCTCCACTCCTCGAATTGTCGGTGTGTTCCGCCTTTGCCTCCTCTCACTATTTTCTCAGTTACCTTCTTATTGATCATCAGTTACGATATTATGTTCCCGAAGTGCTTAGTCCGTAGCATTAAGAGTTGATTGCGTTGATTCCTCCTGCGTTTCTACCACGTACTACTGCGATGCCCTCTGCACACAGGAGCGTGCCAATTTCTTCACCGGTTGCCTTAAATGATGCTGTTAAGACAAGCACATAGAAAGGGATAGTGCTCACGGAAGCGAGGTAGATGGAGGAAGAGAAGACACTTGCTGGACCTCGAGTAGGAAGTACGAAGATCTTAAGGAGGGGATGGGGTGGGGCCAACGAGGAAATTCTCCTGATGCGTTGAGCATAGCATTCTTTGAGAACCTCACGAAAACATCTTTTGAATTGATGTATTACCTTTAAATTACATTAAAAATAAACAAGAGATGGCTCGTGTTGGGAGGATTACTTCTAAGCTAATCATAAACCCCGAAAATACGCATTCGCAGGCTATGACTGGTTTCTAATCTATGCACGTTGAATGAAACCGCAGACTGAAGGAGTCAAGGGTGAACCGTGCCAACATGTTTGGGACTATTGTCAGAGCTGTTGCTTTCGTGCCAACGTTGAACCTCGATTTATTCCCCGTTGGAAATTCAATTAACTAATTCACCTGACTTCATCCGATTAACGAAATCACCAGCCAAGTCCACTCGGGTGTTAAAGGCAAAAGTGTCCTTCGCAATTAACCTTTCACTGTAACTAAGAATAGGAATCAGCATTAATGAAGCCAATTGAAAATCATTTGCAGATAACTCAACATAAAAATGGCAACCGTCTAATTTTTTAATTATATTATTTTAAATTTCATTCAATATTTATTTTCTTGTTTTAATTGATGAAATATTTCAATATTATGGAAATAATTCTTAGGAGGGAATGTGGCGGGGGTGTCTAGCCACCATCCATTGACAATTAGGGTATTCAATTGTCAATGTTATTACGATTCCTTTTGTTTTAAGTGGGCAAGTATTGTCACCTTCTATTTCCTGATGTTGCGTTCTAGAATTGTCGGTAATACAGTTCAACAGTTGAAAGTCAGGGGAGACGTATAATCGCGGAGATGGGACAGAGGAGGGGAGAGAGGGCATGGACATTGGGGAGGGGAAGGGGTTTGAGCGAAACAGTCGTGGGTGAGGGCCGCGGTGAAGGGGGATGATGTTTCAGAATGATCTATTCAATCCGGGGTGAGGACACGCTGGCAGAAACCAAATGTATGTTTCTTTCGAAGTTTTTAGTGTTAGAGATGTGGCGGCTTGGGGGAGAGAGGACGGGATGTAAACACTGCATCGGCTATCAAAATTCCCGAAATGGAGCGTAGAATTTTTAAGGGGAGGAAGGAGACTGACTTTCTGCTGAGGATGTGGGGGCCGCGAAGCAACGACGCCCTCGTACTATTGACCCACGTAGAACACCGGCCGAGGTAGGCAATGCAAGAATATTGAGGAATGACAGAAAAGCATTAGTTTTCAATAATAGGCAATATACAGCCTCTCTCCTAATTTTATTCCTTCCCACTCTTCCCAATTAGCGGAGGGTGCTGAGGTTTTTCCAATCGGCTCCTGGTCGAAGGGTGCACTGAACCCGGGGCCCCAGGTCTGGAAAGAAGAAACCCGGAGATCTCGTTTAGCCGATCAATGGGAGGAAGGAGCGAAATATATTATGCATGTGGTCACGGGGGACAGATGAGGGGGGAAGGGGGTTAAGGGAGGAAGGGACCCTGACGTCCTTGAGGGAGATAGCCTTTCCCTTTTTCTTCACTACTCCCCCCCACATCCCTTTGGAGATGATATCGCCACTCGCCTTGGACCGCCTCCCCCCCTTTATCTCCTCTTTATATCCCGAGTTCTGCGCAAAAGAGAGGAGGAAGAAGATGCGTCTACCTGTGTGTGTGTGTGTGCCTCAACAGGTCGGTGGTCATGGTTACTCTCTAATAAATCACCCATCTCACTTCCCCGCCCCTCGAGAGAGCAATATTAATGCGTTCATCTCCTCTTTTTCCTGATGATCGTAAATTTGGGGGCAAAAGGGACTGACAAGGAGACACGTGGGTCTCTGTTTGTATATACATACATAATTATACATTTGGCCTGTTAAAAACTCCTCACGACTGGTTTGTACAACCTGTTTTAATGCAGCCCGGCGGTGGTCTCGCTCTCCAGAGCGCTCCGCCCTCCCTTCGAATGACCGGCGTCCCTCCAGGCAGGCAGGCAATTACGGTTGCCGTGCCGACAAGGGAAGCGTGATTATATATATATTATATATGTATATTATATATATGTATAT
Organism: Hetaerina americana; assembly: GCF_022747635.1. Classification (NCBI taxonomy): domain Eukaryota; kingdom Metazoa; phylum Arthropoda; class Insecta; order Odonata; family Calopterygidae; genus Hetaerina; species Hetaerina americana. The sequence continues at coordinate 15,719,201 of NW_027287095.1, forward strand.
ATGTATATATATACATATATATATAATTATATATATATATATATATATATATATATATATATATATATATATATACTTATTAAGATGGAAACATATACAAGGAAAAGAGATAGGAACACAGATAAAGGACGAACACAAGAGAGGTGGGGAAGGTGGAATCGAGCAGATCACAAGTGCAAAAATATTTCCTTGACCGGGACCTGAACAAAGAATCGGGGCACTTGGCTTCATAAATTACCCGCAGATTTCAGGGTAAATTATGCCTCCTCGATAGCTTAAGTAGTTAGAGCATTGGCCCGGCAAGTCGAAAGATGAGGTATTCGATTTTTTTATATATTTATATTTATATAGATCGAACAACTGATATTATATATATATATATATATATATATATATATATATATATAAGTATGTATGCCTGCGTGTGTTAAGTATTTATATATATATGCTTACACACTCTTATATATACGCGGAGAATCACGGAGAGTTGGTGGGAAAGGAGTCAGATGATTCCAAGCAAAAAATAAAGCTCCAGAATCGGGAATTACATGACGGACTTTGTAGTTAATGAACCGATTCCCGGTCCGGTGCGCATTGGCTCAGTATTTTGTATCAGTAAATTAATTCAAAAGCTTATAATTCTTCATAAATCGCGTCGGGGGTTTGTTAGCCTAGTGTTTAATGCGCTTGGCTGTTTTACAGGAGAGTCATGCAACCAGCGAGTGGTATTGGTTGGAAAACCGCACAGTGAGCGCGGGGGGAGAGAGTGTAGTGCATACCCGCCCACGTTCACACTCTGGACGTACGAAATGCGTGCCGGTAGTATCGCCTGGTGTCCTATTCCTTTGCATCAAACCGTCTCTCGGTTTGATTGCTGCGCTTGCGGACCGCAATGTGTTCCCAGAATGCATGCACCTCTGCGCTGAATGTGGAAGGTCGAATGCTCGTATTAGAAGAAGACGCTGAGTCATGCGTGTAATGAGTGCGCTAGGAAAACTTGGGTCATCCTTTGAGGAAGCGGCACCGTGTGTGAAAGAAAGAGAGAGAGAGATACGATGACTACCACGAAAGTGTTGTCCCCATGTCAGCAGTCAGTTGGCTTGCATGCAGTTGCATCGCTCCTTCGAGCTACCCTCTTCCTCCTCTCAACGGTTACCTCACAGCAGATAAATCACCACTCGATCGAATTACTTTTGCTCTTGGCATTTGCCTTTCACTTACTCGTATTCTCTTTGGAGTGTTTACTTTTGTTGACTGAGATAGTCGATTCTCACGAGCAGACGAAGGTCGCGAATGCCAATATCTCACACACCCATCCCCACAAGCTACTTGACACATCCTCCGTCAACTGTTCCTCTTGAAAACTCACCCCTTACCCTCCTCTTTTATTCTTCACCGGCCACACACTGTTGTCCCTTAAACTGTGGTATTCAACCGTACCATAGGACGTGTCCGTCTTACCCTCCTCCCAAGTGTCCCCTCTTCCCAACCATTCTTTTTAAGTACTCCATTTGCGACTCCTTCCACCTATATATATAAATATATATATATATATATATATATATATATATATATATATATATATATATATATATTTATATATATATATATATATTTATTTATATATATATATATATATTTATATATATATATATTTATTTATATATATATATATATATATTTATATATATATATATATAATTTAATGTCAATTCCTCTCAATCCTTGATACCTTTTATCAGTTTTACGTCCTTCTTAATTTGTCCTGTGTCTATATGTCCTTTGTATGTATAGACATACATCAACGTGCTGCACACTTACACAAGAGTCGGTGTATTTTCAGTGAACATAGCTTAAGCACGACAAGTATTTAACAGTTCTTACGCAGTTATCATGGTTTATTGAAAGCACGCACTCATGTCTCTGCGCCGCTGAACCAGAAGCTGAGGGAGGCCTCCCGAGTCGCCTCGGCCAAGTCGCTCTTTCGTGTTGCAGCCACCGACCTTTCGGGAGGGAGCGATGGAATGCTCATTTAAATGGCTCTAGGTGCGTATCACTCGTACCCCCCTCCCCCAACGTCTCTCTCCCTCTACCCTCCCATCTTCCCCCTTCCCCCACCCCAACGTCGACTACGGCGAGCGGGAAACAGAGCGCGGGCCCTGTTGATGCTCACGGTTTAAGGTTTCTTCCGTCGTGGTGCTGCCCTATGGGGGGGAGGGGGGCCCGGAGGACGATGACCCAGGTTCGACTTCCGCTTCGGGGAGTGGGAGCGTGGCGCGGGTTCGAAAGCCAACCGGCCCCGACTCTGCACACAACCACTGACGTGGGCACCCGAGACGCAGGATGGTTCAGCCTGTGTCTCTCGGGCAGATGTCGCGGCCTTGGGTCGGGGTGGTGGAGGTAGATTAAACTCGCCACCTCTGCAGTCATCCCTTGCGAAGCCTCCCCTCCCTTATCTTCATCCTCCCCATTCCACTCCTCTCTCGCCCGCCTAATTATGTTCTGGTGAGCCGGCCAAATGGATTATCTGCCCTCTCTCTCGCACGCGCACACAATCGCAGCATAAACACGCTGACTCTGCGCGCGCACACACCCTCGCGTAAAAAAAAGGGGGTGGATGAATCGAGTTTTAATCGCTCCCGTCCCCATGGACGCCCACTCCTTGGAGATACCGCCGCTCCCTCGCGTGCGCCTCCGGCACAGTGACGTGAAGGGCGCGGGACGGGGCCGCTCCACAACTGGTATCTGGGGGGGGGGCAGAAGCTCCGCCGCTTTGGAAAGCATCCGAGGCACGCGTGCCGCACCCAGGCTCTCTCACGCGCCAAGTGTGTCGAGAAAACGGCAAATGTTGCCATGGGATTCGAAGCTTTAAGCTCTCTACCTTGTGGAATTTCTTCGCGCCCGCAGGGAGGGAAGAGATGAAGAAAGAAGGAACGTTTTGAAAGGCTTCCCAAGACTGTCCTATTGCACGATACGGGTTGCAAACATTCCAATCTAAATCCGAACAGGCGCTGCTGTGGCAACCGTATTACAATTCGTTTATAATCGTGGTATCAGTTCTCGTAAGGCGGGCGTGCATCGCAGTATCATGAACGAGAGTTATCGTTACCCGAAGGTTGGTTTGCTAGAGCTCACTCAATACTAATCCCTATTACAGCGTGTGGAATTCACTCCTCAGGGTAGGTGAGGTTCAATTCCTTCCTCTGTACCAATATTTGGTTTCCCAGGAAGATTCTCGAACCCGAAAAATCATACAGCTTGGGTGAAGGGGAGAGGGTGCCCAGAGAGGTATCACCCGGAATTGAATGACTTGGGCTCGCTCTTCTCACTAAACTACTACGCCCCAGTTTTAGTACCGTTTCTCTATTAGCTACTGATGGAGTCTTCCGCTACTGTAAGAACATGGGTGAAAAACGATGGGTGCCGCGATTGCTCACGGTGGACAAGAAGCTGATGATGAGTTGTCGCCACCAAACTGTATGAACTACGTTTAGAATTGCGACCGCATCCCCCGTATTCACCCGATCTGGCTCCCTGCGAATTTTTCTTATTCCCTAACACGAAGAAATGGCTCGCGGGAAAAAACGTTAGCTCAAACTAGGAAGTTATCTCCGAGACAGGGGCGAAATTTATCTTTTGAGGATCCCATATTCGTACTGGCAGCACACTCTAGGTGGGGCCTGACTAGGGCGAGAAAACATCATTCCTTCACTTTTTCGTCACATTTACCCAGCGCTCTTTTTACAAATCCCAATTTTTTATTAGCACGGCCGCATATTTCTCGTATGTGCTTTCCCTAGGACAGATCGTGAGTAATTGTCACACCCAAGTATTTAAAGGAATCTACCCACATGATTTCCGTTTGTTTCACTTTAAATTAAATGGGAGGGAATTACTCTTTTCCCAAAAATGTATTACTACGCATTTTTTCAAATTTAATTTCAATTGCCATGTATCGCACAAAGTCTGAATTGCATTTAGGTCGCTAGCTAACGCGACTCCGTCTTCGCAACTTCGAATGTTCCCATAAATTACCGTATCGTCAGCAAAAAGACGGAAAAAGACTGCTATTAACCACGGTACTGAGGTCATTTATGTAAATAAGGAACAAGAGGGGGGGCCTATGACACTTCCTTGTGGTACACCCGACGTGACCTTGACAGTATCGGATAATACACCGTCCAGGACGACTGTTTGAACGCGATTTTTAAAAAATTGTCTAATCCAGCATACAATAACTCTTGTGTATTCCATAAGTTTCCAACTTCGCGAGTAACTTGCAATGAGAGACCTCAAAAGCTTTGTTAAAATCTAGGAATATCACTTAAACTGGAATATTACTCTCACCGGAATGCATTATTTCATGAACAAAGAGTGCGAGTTAAGTTTCGCAGGATCTACCTTTACGGAACCCGTGTTGGTTAATCATCAAAAAATCTTGGCTATCGAGGTACCTCATTATGGAACTAACAATGATGCGTTCAGGAATCTTACAGGAGATGGAGGTGAGCGATATTGGCCTATAATTACTGGGGTCCTCGCGGTCTCCGTTTTTAAATATGGGCGTTACAGAAGTTATCTTCCGGCCGCTTGGCACGCTTTCTTCCGGTAATGATTTCTTAAATATTATATCAAGATAAGAGGCAATTTCAGACGACAGTTCTTTACACATCGCCGGTATCTCATCCGGTCCCGGAGATTTGTTGGGGTAGATGTTTTTAAGGAGTAACTCTATTCTGCGGGTGTAAAAGTCGATTGATTGCATTGGCTGCAGAAATGTTTTCGGAAGGTTCTCTGGTATATTCTGGGAGCATTTGTTGAAAACACTGTGGAAGAATGAGTTTAATATGTTGGCTTTATCTAAACTACTTGTTACATTATCCCCCTTTTCGTTATTCAATGAGGTTACGGTGGACTTTTTCCCTGCATTTCCCTAACGTAGGACCAAAACATCTTTGGGTTATCGTTTAAATATTCACCTAATTATTTCCTTTTGAATTCCGCTAGCGCCTTCCGGAAGGCCTTCTTGGCAGTGGACCTAGATGCTTTGTAATTCTGTAAGGTTTCGTTGATTTTATCACGGGAGGAATCTTTAACCGCGTTTTTCATTCTGGCTTGACACGCCCTTTGCCATCTTAGTGATTTCCGTACTTCAGAGTTGTACCAAGAGGGGTTCCTTATTCTCTCTTATATATTTACTAGGTATGAATCTCTGTATTGCTGAACGTGTTATTGCAAGAAAATTATTCCAGGTATCCTCGACACTCCTGGTTTTGATTAATTCGTCAAATCTAAGAAAGGAACAGTTTAACTTACATTTTTAGCCATCATAGTCAGCTTTATTGAATAAATAAATCTTTCTCTTAGGTTTGTTAACTTTTTCTACACTTAGGGAAAATTTAGCATTTACAGCCCTGTGATCACTGATTCCATCAATAACTCCTACATTTACGACCTTTCCGGGTATATTAGTAGCTAATAGATCAAGAATGTTCTTTCCCCTTGTTGGTGAAGTGACTAGTTGATGTAGGGAATTTGAGGTGAACGTCAATAAGAGGGACTCGCATAAATCCTTGTCTTTACCTCCATTTATAAAACTGTACTAATCCCAATCTACTGTGGGAACATTAAAATCGCCACCGATTATTAATCTATGCTCATTGTTGTGGGATGTAAAGCTTTTTAGATGGCTTTCTAGATCTAGTATTGAGTTAACGCCAGCATGGGGTGGTCTGTAATACGCACAGACATATATTCTTTTCGCACTGGGTAATTTTACTGAGCACCAGACACTTTCTATACAGTTATCAGGAAATAACTCAGCCCTACTGATGGTAGAGTTTTTAACCGCGACAAACACTCCTCCTCCGGCTCTATTATGTCTGTCGTTTCTATAAACTGTGAAGGACTTGGGAAATATATCGCAGTCTGCGATATCATCTGTTAACCAATTTTCAGTTCCTATAATGATATCTGACTCTGTGCTATGATTGAGGTGGTGAAATTCCGGGATCTTATTTTTTAAACTTCGGCAGTTAACTACTACTACGGAAATTATTTCTTCGTCTAGAACTTTCTTTTTGTTCGTTGCGGTCTGCTTTCTGGTGATGCTATTTATAAGTCTTTTGGGTGTCTTAATACCCGATCGGTCTATATTCTGATAAGTAACTCTTTCTTTTGTCTCATTAGCACTGTACGCACTTCGAGAAATCTCTTTAGGAAACCTAGTATTGTGAGACCCAATAATTGACCTGCACTTTATAATACGTTATCAGGGAAATTTATCTCTCGTATTAAATTTACTCCACTACCTAAGCTAAGCATTTGCCTAAAATATATCTACAGTGCTCGAAGATCCTATGAGCCACCCGAACCGACGCCTCAGGGGTGTAGTGGACCCCAGAGCGGTTCAAGGGAGCGCGATATGACCCGAGCACCGGTCTCAAGTCCACAAACTCTGCCCCCATGTCCCGACAGAATTTCCACAGCCTTCCGTTTAGAGACTCAATACGACTCCAAACGTAAGCACCGCAGTCAGTCCGCGGGACAATGCTGCATATGGACAAACCGTAAGTCCACACTAGATGCCTCCCGCACACGATCCACTTCGGAATTTAGGTCCCGAAAGGCACCCAAAATGCTTTCGGACCCGTACTTGGAAGCATCGTTGGTGCCGACATGGGTTACATCTACATCTAATTAATTACCCGCAAGTCGCCGCAAGGGCATGTGGCGGGGGGTGTTAGGACACAACCCGTAATTTAGAAAGAAAAGAAAAAAACCGCATGCAAAAGCCACAAATTCATACATCCAAAAAAACATGGCATACATTCATGCAAGAACACTTACACCCCACACACATGCAAACACTCAAACTACCAACTCACATATACATGCACCTACATAATACCCCGCAAGCCGCCGTAAGGGCGTGTGGCGGGGGTGTTAGGTCACCCACCACTCGTAAAAAGGAACAATACTACATGCAATGTCAACACATACGTGCAAAACTACACCCACAGCAGCACACAAACTCATGCAAAAAACCCTTCACCCAATACTCATGCAAGTATACCTAACATATTTACAGTGTTTAATTTTGTTCCGACTTGTAAATTCAACGTTTTTAATATTTCTAAAGTGACTTCGGTTTCTTACTATTATGATTCCGGATTGTTCGGGGGAAAGAATGAGAATTTGTACCTATCTGTCCTGGAATCTATCTCCCTTATTTTATCTTTGTGGTCTAACCTACCTAAGTAGTGTGGGGCCACAATAATTCCTTCATTATCATCGTTAAACTCGTTTGTTCTGAATCTTTTTAAAAGTCTAAGTCTCACTTGTTCTCTTCGTACTTCAAGTGGTTCCAGCCTAATTCCCCTAAGAGACCTGTCACACTTATGTTCTTATCATAGCAATTTTTAACGAATCTGGCGGGGATCGAGATGGTGCGGGGGCTAACGTACTGGCTTCCCACCCTGAGGGCGCGGGTTCAAATCCCGGCGGTGTTGAATATTTTTCAGAGGTATCTCGATCCCTACTTGAGGTGCTTTGTGGAGGGCACTTTGAGTGAGTACGCCGTCCGTCGGATGGGACGTTAAGCCGCGGACCCCTTGGCGCCTTTCGTAAAGAGTAGGCTAATGCCGACGCCGGGTTTCTCTCCACCCTTCATCCTTTCCTGTCCTTCCCCTATGGCGCAAATGACCTTAGCTGTCGGTCGCCTCCCCTCAAAACTACTACTACGAATCTGGCTAAATCTAATTCTTTTTGCCCAATTTTCTCCCAAGGATCCCAAATACTTGCGGCATATTCCAAATGAGGCCTAACTAGAGCGAAATAACACCTCTCTTTTACTTTCTCATTACATTTCCCTACCACCCGTTTTATGAAGCCAAGTTTCTTTAAAGCGGATCCGCATATTGTCCTGATATGTGCTCCCCATGAAAGGCGTGGTGTTAGAACAACCCCCAAATATTAAACTTGATTGGCCGTAGTTAGCACTGAACCCTCTATTTCGTAGTTTATATCCTGTTCGTCGCGTCCTTTGTTCCGAAATTTCAAAACTGCGCATCTGTCTATATTAAGCATTGATCCCCATTCCTTGCACCAATCCTAGATTGTGTCTAAGTCTCCAGACTCGCTCGCGATCTAGTTGGAGTCCACTTAGCGGAATCCTCCACCTAGCGACACTATCTCCCCAGCGACGCCCTCGACCTAACGATGCCCTCTACATAGTGACGCCCTCTCGCTAGCGAAGGCCTCTTGTTAGCGACGGCCCTTACGTAGTTACCGCCTATACGTAGCGCCGCCCTCTCGAGAGCAACGGAGGCCTCTCACAAGCGACGCCCTCTCTCACGCGACGCCCTCTATCTAGCGACGCACCCTCTCAAGTGACATCCTCTACCTATCGACAGCCTCAACTTTGGGACACTTTCCAGCGACGCCCTCGACCTAGCGACGCTCACTTCCTAGCATCGGCCTTTATCTAGCGACGCTACCTAGCAACGCCTTCTCCCTGGCGATACCATCTTCCTAGCGATGGGCTCAACCCAGCAACGCCCTGTCCCTTGCGACGTACTCCACCTAGCCACGCTACTTAGCGAAGCCCTCTTCCCAACGGTGGCCTCCATCTGGCGACGCCCTCTCTGTCTAGCCACGCTACCTAGCGACGCCCTCTTCCCAGCGACGTACTCTACCTAGACACGCTACTTAGCGACGCCCAATGCCTTGCGACGGCCTCTATCTAGCGACGCTACCTAGCAACGCCTTCAACCAAGCGATGCTTTCTGCCTACCGACGGACTCCACCTTCGCGACGCCCTCTCCCTAGCGACGATCTCTACCTAACCACGCTACCTAGCGACGCCCTCTTCCTAGCGACGGCCCCTATCTAGCGACGCTACCTAGCAACGCCTAAAGCTTAGCGATGCCCTTTGCCTAGCGACGGCCTCCACCCTTGCGACGCCCTCTTCCTAGAGACGATCTTCTCTTAGCCACGCTACCTAACGACGCCCTCTCCTAGCGACGGTCTCTATCGTGCGACGCTACCTAGCGACGCGCTCTTCCCAGGGACGATCTCTATCTTGCGACGCTACCTAGCCACGGCTTCCACCTAGCGATGCCCTCTGCCTAGCGACGGCCTCCATCTCGCGACGCCCTTTCCCTAGCGATGATCTCTACCTAGCCACGCTACCTAGCGACGACCTCTTCCCAGCGACGGCCTCCACCTGGCGACTCCCTCCTTCTAACGACGCCATCTCCCTGGCGACGCCCTCTCCCTGTTGACACCTTCTCCTAGCGATACTCTCTACGTAGTGACGGCCTCTACCTAGAGACGCCCTATCCATAGCGATGTCCTTTCCTTAGCGACGCCCTCTCCGCAGCGGCGGCCTCTTCTTAGCGACGGCCTGTACGTATCGACGCCCTCTCTGAAGCGACGCTACATAGAAACGCCTTCTCCCTAGCGACGGTTAGGGCGGAGACGGAGAGCCATGCCACCTATTACGGCCTCTCTCTATCGAAATCCTCGCCCTAGCGACGTCCGCTCCTGAGTGACGACGTCTCCCTAGCCTCCCGCCACGTTGTTACAAATTTCGCCGTCGAGTGAAATGATTTTGCGGCGGTGTACCGTGAAAGTAAAATGATGAATGCACAGAGATTATGTATGATTGAGTTCGGCCTTCGTTGTATATCCTGATTATTAGAGCGGTTTCCTTGGAAAAACTAGCGTAATATACTTACACTAGATTATCATCAGTAATCCTGGGATAAGTTTACTGTAGCTACTACATTCTACTCTTATTAGAATGCAAGTCAAGGCTGCATATTCTAGGGAGAATAATGCTGTGGTGCCTTGCTGTCTTCCACATCGCAGTACGGTGGCCAATATCGTGAACGCCTCTCTCGCTCACAGCTTGCGCAGCTGATGCCTGGCCGACCCACTCGTTCTGCACCACCAATGCCTGATGGTGAAACTGCTGCCTTTCACTATGGTTCGGGGTTGCTTTTTAGTGGGAGTCGATTTTTCTCGTTGTCTCGTTCTGAAATACCATTATTGTTTTTTCTGTTGTTGTATGTGGTTGTCCCGTTCCGTTACCATTAACAAATTTTTTCTTAGGTAAACATATTTTCGCCAGTCACGGGGATCGGATCAGCGATCTTCATCTCTACAGGAAGGTAGAGACGAAGGTCTACTCCGGTCTACCCTCAGCCCTTACACTAGTTGTGATAGTTATGGCCTGATGTATACTGAATATCAATGGTTGCTAGCCTGTTATAAGCGTGGCAAACTCTGGTATCAACCCACCTAGGTCGCCGGAGTGGCCAGAATAGGCCCGGTCCTCTTGATCATCAGCCTTGGAAGCTGATTTTGGCCGTTTCGCAGTTTTGTACTGTGATAGGCGATTTGCGAATGCCATGGTATACAATTGACAGACGTATTGCATTGGATACTGGATATAATGAAATATACTGTCCAATTTGGCACCGTATACATGTAATTCAAACTGGACCGGGCCTGTCAGATGGGGTTCGTTGGCTGGAAAAGGAGGGAGCCCGTGGGAGAGCGTTGGGGGCAGGGGGGGGGCGAAGTGGCGAAAGTGCGGACTCCTGCCCCTCGGAAGTGGGACAAGCCGTCGAGGGAGGGAATGCGGGGTATCGCGGGAGTTGTCGCCTCTCTCCCTCTCTCCTTCGCATTGTTATAATTATAATCGGAGTGGGCAGAGAGGGGTGTGCCCTGAGCGGATGGGGGAGGAGTGGCCCTCGCCATTGCGTGGTTGCCACACTTCTCCCAAATAACCCCTCCCGATGAATTCGTGCATTCCAAACTTTCCTTGTTGTTCCCGGTAAGTCAAAACAAAAGGACTTCGCAGCGTCTCGGCGAAGGTGAATGGCGCCTTCCCGGAGCACGACGTCTGTGGAACTCACTTCTCAAGGGGCTTCGGGTCTTGTGTTGCCGATGTTGCGATGTCCAAGGTGTCTTCCTCCGGGGGCGCACGAGACTTTCCGCAAGTTCGGCGGACAAGGTAGTCATCGAAACTTAGGCAGTGCAAGACCTGAACCCCAGGTGGCGAACCAGAGTGATCAATTCTGAAGGTTGATCCAATAGGTGAAGCTGAAAGGCTCACTCCATATTATGTCCAAGGGCGTGCGAAGTTATGCAAAAGTGTAAGGGGGTCCAGTTCATCTCTCAGTGTCGCCTACGGATTTCCAAGAAGACTTAAGCACCCAAAATATTATCACACAGCTTGGTTGAAACTGAGGGTGACCGGAGGTGCTCCCGGGAATCAAACCCCGCCTCTCAGGATTGTGGGTCTATTCGTTTGGCAACCATTCCTTTTAAAAAGTACCATGGAAGTATTTTTGCCCTCATGATATCACAGTGCTTTTTATCATCTGAAAGACAAGCATCAGGGGCAAGGTTGACACTAACCGATAAAAAGGCGTAAAACCTGGAAAAGTGAGGGCGGCTCTGAGCATTTTATTCCGGCGACCGTTTAATTTCAGGAAAATTGATCACTGTATATGTATCGTGGTAGTGGTTTCACGGTGCAGTAATAATATTTTAAAATGCATTCGACCCATTTCGTATTTTTCCTCGGTCATTCATTCCGTCAATCCACATCGTTACTCTTCCCGTCCGTCTGGTGCGCCCCATACTGCTTTTTTCGTTCCATGGGGCATGCGTCCCATACTGCTTCTTGGATATCACCGAATTCATCGATTCGGCTCCAAGTGCATCTGCCTCCTAGTTCATATTCTAATATGAAGCGTCCATTTTTTCTCTGTTCTAGTCAGTTTCTCTGAACCATTCATTGCCGCAACCACCCCGAATGTCTTCAAGAAACATAAAACTCCCTTCAAATTACTCTTTCCGATATCATTAGCTGCATTATGCCATTGTATACTCCTCCCAAGATCAGTGATTACTTCAAATGGAAATTCACTTAGAGGAAATTGAAATGGTGACTACTCCGAACACCTGGTTAGTGCTTAGAATCCGGAATTGCAGCGACGTTGCGGATAAAAATAATATATATCTGGATTTTCCACTGACGGAGATCGTAGCGAAAAAAATGTATTTGTTGAGTGAAAGCGGTTGTTGTTTGAGTTTTTCTGCAAGTACAACGCATCCATTTCAAAAAAATAGGGCAAATACTAAGTTGAAAACCGATACTAACTGTTGGAGATTTCGACAGTCTAATTGCAATGAGTTAAGCGACAAACGAAAAAAATTGATTCTCATTTCAAATCAAGCGTTTGTCTAAAACGATTGATTTTAATTCAGGAAGTAATGTTTTCTGTGTGCTATCGTCGATTGATGGAAATATTTTTTAAAGCGTTTGTCTAAAACGATTGATTTTAATTCAGGAAGTAATGTTTTCTGTGTGCTATCGTCGATTGATGGAAATATTTTTTTTAAGAAATGGTTCGATGTGGAGATAAGTTTGAGTGTTGCCGCCGATCGAGTGATTGATTTTCACTCCCAAAATTCGAAGTGAGAATCGAGGCGATAGGTATGTTTGTTTGAAGAAAAGTAGCAGAGTCCGTCATGCTGTTCCCGACAAGTTGACGTCTTCATACTTCTATAACACGTCTTCATACTTCCGCTTCTCAAAATGCACTCAATGAATGTAACGACCTCAAACCTGCGCATGCGTGTTGAGGGAGAATGTTACTTCCACAAGCCGCCAGGAGTACTTATGAAGGTCATTTTGTCTGTGGTCTTCAAGCATGTGTGCATTAGTTTTCAGCCTACCCTCGTCCATTCTGGCTTTGACTTATTTACATTCATTAAAATGTAGTTAGACATATATGTTTTGGCTTATTTACTTTTGAAATACTTCAAAATGTGTATTTGTCATCTAAATATCACCATATAGCTTGAACAGTTAACCAGGAAACGCATAAACGATTTCCGAGCGAAGTAGAAATACGAGACTACTCGTACTTCGGAGGTCGAAGGTAGCCGTTGCCCCCGTAAGACGAGACAAGAAATTGCCGAATAATTGGCATTTAGAGCACTTGAAAACAAAAATACCGAGGATGGAAGGCAAGAACGTTTATTTTTACGTAGACGAAAGTATTTCAGCAAATTTTTCAATATATATTTTCCAAAAAAAGTCTGCGGAACATTCTCTTTCGTGATGATGAATTACAGCGAAATAAACTTGGGGATTACAGTTCTTCAAAAATTCCAAAATTATGTTGAGCTCGATTCAAGAGATTGTTTGGTGAAATTCCCAGATTCGGTCAGCCATCTGCTCGTAGGAAGGTGTGTCGAGACGGACACTTTCCAAGGACGTGATTTTCTCACTAAGCCAAGACGGTAGTGAAGAGGACTGGCGGCAGAGATTATCAGCTATCTTTGGGTTTCCTGTCGATATCTTGAGTTTTATTTGCTTCGTATTTTTTAAGTGTCGAAACTATTCTGATTCCAATTTCGTCAGTTCCAAATGATATCTACTTGAATCAACTTCACGGGAACTCATTAAGGCATCTCAGCGGTGGCGAACAACGTTCTTTGAAAGGAGAATGGACAATTTTTTTGCACTTTTTCGAATGACTTGAGTCTTAGAAGAAGACATTGGAGAGTGGAGGGGGTGGCGATGCATCGAGAAGATCGCATTGCTCCCTCGTTGCCAAATGCCTCCGCCCATCCCCCTCCCCCCCCCCGTGGCGGTGGAGGCAAGGATTCACTCGCGCGCAAAATCCCTCGAATGAAGTGCCCGAAGACCATCTGATTAGCGGAAAAGAGTTCGCCACCACTAATGATATATTGCGGGAACTTTAAATGGGAAACTGATTGCGTAGTTTAATATAATCTAAAATGAATGATTTAATAAAAAAGTAACCCAGTCGAAATAAATTTCCTGCCTCCTACAACGTTCTCGGAAACGTTCCGGAATATGGATGTGACGGAAATTTCAAGGGTTTATATCGCCGAAAAACGCGCAAGTGTGAAAGTCGATTCCGAAGATTCGGAAATTCGGCGGAAGGTATTGAAGAATTCCCAAGCTTCACCCCAGATACTATCTAAACCCACCTGTCTCCGCTCAAGATGCCAAACCCCTCCCCTCAAATCATCCGGTAGAAATTTTTATAAACCTTATCCAGTCCAGAAGTTCCAATCCTTCTTTCCTCAAGTACCTAAAAACGCAACCCAACCTGTCTCCCGCTGAATCCTCAGAATTTAAAAAACTAATTACTTATCATTACATCCGCTGACAAAAATGTTCGGCGTTTGTGGTTCTAAATACAAAAGATTGCTTAAGGGAGGTTAACAGTCAACACTCCGCTACCTTTACCTACCGGCAAATACACAAAGATCCAAATCCCGCACTTTAGGCGGAATTCATTCAATTTCTCGCTTCCAACTGGCACAATGAAGGTCTATCTACTCAAGACCTTGCTCTCCTCTCCCCTCCACACCCACGCACCCCTCATTTCTATATCGGCCCGAAGATCCATAAACCTTACAATCCCGTTCGTCCGATTTTGTCCTCCCGTAGCTCCCCAAATCCCCCAGGAGTCAGTTCGACACAATAAGTATTAACTTACAGGGTAGGGACTGCGCATGGTTTATATATATATATATATATATATATATATATATATATATATATATATATATATATGTGTGTGTGTGTATGTTGTGAGTGTCCTTTCTTTGTGACTCTATATTCTAAAAATCTACATCTGTGTTTTTATATATTTGTGCGTCGCCGAAGAGCGTTCCATTTCGAAGATATATATATATATATATAAAATTATTTGACTTTTTTTAAGGTTCCCCCAAGGTCTCCCATCCATTTGAAAAACCCTAACCCTCTCATCCCTTACCCTTTCCTCCTGGTGCTGCACCCCCTGCCACACACCTTTTTGGTAGCTCACAGAGTATTGATGTAGATGTGGAATGGAAAGAACTTCTGAACATGTAGACCACTACCATCAGCCAATCGTCCACTGCCTACCATCATTTATTAAATATTTATACCATTTTGTGGAAAGGCTAAAATTAACCCTTCTCCTTTCTGATACCGATATTACCATGGCCACCATTGATGTCATATCCCTTTATGCATCCATTCCCTACTCAGAAGGTCGCTCCAATACTACCTATCCCAACGCCCTAAGCCACACATACCCAGCACTAAATAGGCTTTTCTCATCTTTTCTGACTCCATTCTCACCCATAATTCCTTCTTTTTAACAACAAATTCTACTTGCAGATCAAGGGTTGTATATGTATGTATGTATGTATATATATATACATATATATATATATATATATATATATATATATATATATATATATATATATATATATATATATATATATATATATACTCCCCCAGGTTAATTTAGCGCAGATCACTGTTAACGCGTGAATTTCACGCACTCCGTATGTAGAGAGTATGGTGTGAAGTGAGCTCCCCGCCCTCGCTGATGAGACCAACCAGTAGCGGTTTGACTTGTTTCGGCAAATATTCCCTGGGCTATGACTTTTTCCGCTGTATTTTTCCACCACCCCAGGGAGATCCATTGCAATCGCTGGCCGATGCTCAATTTACGTGTATGTTGCAGTTTATCCACTTCGACCTTTTTTGAGGCTTGACCCATCCGCCTCCGGACGGCCTTTCTCAATCTCTGAGCTGAACGACACGTTAAAATAGCGACGGCAAACATCATTCTCGCAGCGATGCGAAGGTGAAAGGGTGATCTTTTTTCGGGGGAAAAATCATTAGAGTTTTAGGCCGCGGGCAGACCGCTCATGGGTCCATAATCTCCCTGAGCACTCGAAGCAGCCGCTATGCCCTCACGATCGTCCAAGTGCATACTCCCCTCTTTCTTATCCGTGGCCTTCTCGCTTGTCGCTCATAGATACGAGTGCGTTGTCATCCACGTGTCCATGCGCTGCCAGGGGAGCGGTTCCATTCCCCGTTTTCGTGCCCGACTGTGCTGTTGACCAGTCCCCCACTATCCCTCGTTCCTCTCGCTGCAACCCCAGGCCCACATCCCGCCTCTTGCGATCCGCACACGGCTGGCCAAATCACCGCAGCGAATACTTCCTCACTCGCTGGTAAAAGTGCAAAGCGCCTAGGAGACGAGTCTCAGGAGATTGCGCAACACTCTATGAGAGTTCCCGATGAACGAGACAGCGTGTTTCAGATGAGGCATTTATATATATATATATATATATATATATATATATATATATATATATATATATATATATATACTTATTAAGATGGAAACATATACAAGGAAAAGAGATAGGAACACAGATAAAGGACGAACACAAGAGAGGTGGGGAAGGTGGAATCGAGCAGATCACAAGTGCAAAAATATTTCCTTGACCGGGACCTGAACAAAGAATCGGGGCACTTGGCTTCATAAATTACCCGCAGATTGAGAGATGAGGCATTTATATATATTTATATATATATTTATATATATATATTTATATATATATATAAAATGGGTTGACACAATATAACACAAATAGAAATGAATAGCGACTTGAAGACTTGAAGGCCTCTGAGAGGGCCGAAAGCTCGAACAATTTACCGTGTGAGTGTTCTTTTAAATGTTGCTATTCTTTTCTATTTGTGTTATATTGTGTCAACCCATTATTGTGCCGCTCGTGTGAGTTTTTCCTTACAATCGTTTTATATATATATATATATATATATATATATATATATATATATATATACACACACACACACACACACACACATACAAGTATATTTCCTATTTTATCGTGAAATTGAACTCGTAAATATTTCACATAAATTCGTTTCATTTATGGAATTAGAGCTGTTTCTCTGTTAACGAAATCTTTTTTTTGTTGACTGTAATTGCTACCAATTATATCTATGGCAACATTGTCAACATATACATAGCATTTCAAATAAACAAGTTGGAATGTTTCAGGAGCGGCGTTTTTTCCACCCTATTGTCATTAGAACGCCCTAATTGACTCTGGTAAACTGTTTGGTATGCTTATGGCTTCAGGAAACTTATTCGAGTTTCCATTCCTGGAAGAGAGGGTAATGTTCACTCCAAAATTATATGCTTCTGCAGCGGCTTACCACCGTAGAAGTTGTGAAATCAGTGTATTGAAACTCTTCATTGCGAAGTTGGCGTATTTCAATCCTCATGGTTAGTTTAGAGACGATCTTAAGTTAAAATCAACTTGAAATTAAAATTCCTTGTGACTAAGCTATTGCGAATTTTCCTCTCGTAGTTGAAGCGAACATATGACAACAATTGGTGCCCGAAAGAACTGAATAACTTCAAGCGTAAGCTTAAGTTCGGAAACCACGATAACGTGAACCACTTTTAACGTTAACTTGTGACGTGACATTGCAGTATCGAGTTAAAAGTATTTCAGGTTTAATCAATTTTGCTTCTATAATTTTTTCACTAGTCGTCATTTCAGGGTTCAGCTTTCAAAGTAGCGAATGACCGTCCCCTTCTGTCTGAAACAATCGGTTGCCGTTGCGCGGTCTCCACCCAGCAAACTGCCGACAAGAGTGTTGCGTCATTCTTCGCCCTCGCTTGCGAAGGGCGGCGACATCTCCAGTCGCTCCGTGGCAGCAATGCAGGCGCGGTCCTCTGCATCCTCAGAGCGAGGCGACGCGACGAGGACCCAGTAGTCCTTGTGACCCTTCCAAGGACGGGAAACCATCGCTGGTTAAATTTGACGAGCGAAAATTTAAATTCCAGTTTTATGTTCTTGGCGCGGTGACGTAACAAATGCCCCTAATTTGTCAAGAACCAAGATGGCTCTAATTGTCTTCATCTTGTAGCCTTTTCCGCGCAGGTGAGGAGGTGGAGGGAGGGGAGGAGTCGTAATGTCTTTAATAACTACTTTTATGGCCAAAGATCGTCGTCTTATCCCCGTAAAGTCCGCGGTTTTTCCAATTGAAAGGTGTTATGAGGGACAAAGATCAGGTGGGTGATCAGTCGGAATTGATGCACACCATGGTCGCTGTCGGTCAATAATGGCTTCGCCGCGTGTTAGCAACAGCAGTCTTCGTGAAGTTGGTGTCCTTCGCCTGAACTTCTCACTCTCCGTAACGCCTTAACCAAATGAACGAGGAGACCCGTCTTGCCCCAATCCAAAGTTGTCTTTCTCTCGAGAGTGGTGGGCCAGGCTCGGAGTACCTCGACGTTCCTCTCGCACGCGCGCTTGTCAGGCGTCGCATCTTCGGAAGCGACCTCACCCGTCACGTCCCGAAGATAGAGGAAATTCGAATCGATATGATGGCCAAATGGACAATTGTGATTGGATAATCGTTTCATAATGGACCCGTCGCCTGTTTCTCCATTACACTCGCAGAGATGGATTCGGTAGAGGGCGCGTCCACGACGCCCAAGCAGAGGGGGAGAAAGCGGATGGCTCCTGCGCTCTATCACTCGTCAGTTTTGCGTGATGCTTCCTAAACCGCAAGCCTACAAAAAGGATTTTGTGCCAAAATTACGTTCATGAGTCACCTGATGACCAAAATAACAAAGTTATCATCGCACCATAACATTTACAAAGAAACTGCGCTGAATCTAGATTTGTCTTGTAAAAACATTGTAAACTGAATTTTGCATTGCGTTTTACGATTACCTGATTAAGTTTAGTATATCTACTTCCGCTTTGGTGCTAATATCGGGTACACCTGAATGATCTGAAATGTCGGCCATCCATCCGTTTGCCAAACCTCTGTAATAAATACTCAGTGGAGGTGTCCAACCATCGTGTGAGTGAACCATAATTGAATCATAAATGTTTGCTGCATTTGCCAACCCCTGGACTGTACGTCAATGGATGCATGACACGTGGCATCGGAACTCTTGTACAACAGTAATCGGCAAGCTTAGGGTGACGTCATGCACGCTACCGTTTCTTAAATCTACGGGTATAATAATAATAAGAATAAAATAACAATAATTTTGTTTCGACACTTAATTTGGGAGAGAAGAGGGGGAAACATTTCGTCGTATTTCACATTGGTACTTGATTTGTTATAATGTTAAATTTGATACATTATTGTATGGTTAATATTTTATGATGATATTATTATTATGGTGGTATTCTTATGAAACGATACATCCGTATCGACTATTTCGATTCGATAGTGCGCCAATACCCTAAGATGAGTGGTCATTCGCGACTCCCTTCGAGATCCACCAGAGGGTCATCTACAAAAGCCTTCTGGTCTCCGCCGGCGATTGCCCTCGGTGGAGATCGACCATAGGACGACATGTGATGCTGGAAGGTCATTTCGAACTGTTATTACCTAGCAACGAACTAACATCTTAATTCCTCTCATTTGGCCTAACTAATGCTTACTTTACATCTTATCGTTTAATGCAATATTTCACGTTGGTGTGTAATGGCACCCAACATTCCTTTTTATGAATGTATAATATAGGCATCGCGGACCATATCATGGCTCTTTTGCTCTATTCTCATAACTTTTGACGCGCTTCTTTGTGTATTTATTATCCATTCATTTGCATTTTTTTGCATATTCTATAAAAAACGAGCACATTTTCCTGAACTTTGTGTATTTTCCATGTATTATTTTGCATATTTTGGGAGCCCATAGATCGGCATAAGTTATCAATAGCTGATCAATCATTCACGTTGTCCCCGATGGCGCTGCGTTCTCGAAGGGGAGGGAAGGTGTGATTAACTCGGTTGCGAACGAGTAGCTTAAACAAAACGGACCAAGATGAGAGCCTCTCTCATCCACCCTTCACCCGATACGGTCGCCGGTGTTCCCTCTGCCCCTAAAGAAGACCCTAGCAGGTGCCGACGAAACGATGGAAAATCTTTCGATTGAATTCCCCTTCGCCGTCTCTTGGCTCTCTGAAGGGCGCTTCATCGATTGCGACGCGGCACCGTGATCGTTCGGATATTAAAATGTTTAATGACTGAATTTCAGACCATGATTTGCGAATAGACGCGTTTGAAGTTTGCGAAATAAATCCTGGAGTTTCGATCTGGAGCCTCCTTTGGTGAGGAGGACAAATGTCCGAGATCGAATCCCGTTTCGCGCTGTCAAGTTTGTCTCCAAAATTCGATCATTACGATCCAGGTGAGCGAAGCAAACGATTGAATTGTTTCACCTCTGTCGTCCTGGTGGATGCTTGCAATCCTTATTCCCCCCGCCCCTCCCTTTACCCGTTCACTCCTCCCCGTCAAAGTTCGCAGTTATGCGACGCGGACTCATTCCGCGCAAGGCGATTTCGGGAGAGGGTTGACACAGTGTTCGAGAGGCCCTGTGTGTCGCCAGGGCGAACGGAAAGGCGGACGTGGATGAAGATTAGGGGGGTTCTGTGCGTTGGAGAAGAGAATATTACTGGTACACTCCTCTGGCACGGAGTAAGCGGTTGACAATACGCTTCGAATTGGCGCCACGCCATGGCGACGACAACAAAACAGCGAGTCGCCTCGGGCAACGGGGCGATAGCGACTGGAGTGAGGGAGCGAGGGGAAGGGAGGGGAGGGAAGTTTCAATTATTCGCGGTGAGAACTTCATTGTCGTCGCGATGACGTCACTCGAGTCGATTTAAATGTTGCTTGAAGAGATCGACCCTTGAAAATATTCGTTGATGAAGTAAAGGGTTTGTAGAACGTTGTAATTCGGCGCACATCCCAGCGCAGAATAGGAAACGAGCGTAAGGTCACATTTTCTTAAATTCTGAGGGAAAAAAAGATGAAATATCAGTCGTGGCGCCTTCATTTGTTTATGACATTAACCGATAAAGTTGAATATAGCAGAATCGGTTCCACCGATTTTTCTCGAATTAAGAGATGCTCTTGCACAGGCACGCGCCTAGTAAACCACACCCAACCAGATTCGCCAGATTCGATTGTCGTAAAATGTTTTGGAGCGCGTGCGATTAGTCTTCTGTTTTAAACCCAAAAGCTCACTCGGCATAAAATTCCATGTTGAAGAATTAATTTGATCGGTGAACTGGAAAAATAAGCGTATATAACACGAGTCGAAACATTTCCAGATGCTGGGTAGTTTTCGTTCCGAGCTCGCCTGAGATCCAGTTTGCCCTGACCGTATATTCCTTCTGGTTAACCAGCCGTTAAATGTCGTCAGAGCAGATATACGAAGCAGTTTTTATTTTCGTGAAATAGCTGCTCCAATTAGCGTTAAGTAACTACGGTTGTGCTCGAAAGAGGCCTTTGCGAGGTCAGTGCTCCGCCTGTATTTGAATGGACCGCGTTGTCAAGGTTGAGAGGGTTGCGAGCGGAGATTCGCGACAAATATCTTCGGGTGACATTAAAGACGAACCGATGTGCGCTCATTGTCCTCGCCCAGAATTTCCGCTAAGAACGTCGCCAATGACCAGAGATAACCAATGACTCAATGCATAAAATCCCATTGTCCAAATGCTGTAAAGTAAACGCCATCTGAAAACCTGCGATAATTCAACATGTAATGCCGACTATTTTTTATCGCGTGATACGCAATTGTTTCTCGGTCCATTTAAGGGATAATGAGAAGTATTCAAGCGTCAGATTTAAGGGAAAGAAAGGAAGCATTGAAAAGGTGCAAATGAAATTTCATTAACGCTATCTGGATTCCACCAGTAATACTCGACTGTTAACTTGATAAATGACAAAACATTTTCATAACCCATGTCTTGAATTTGGTAGGTTTTCTTTGTTTGAATGTTTATGTATATATATATATATATATATATATACGAGGGTCATCCGGAAAGTAGTACCCGTTCGTGAAATAAAGACACAAAAGTAAATATTAACAAACATAAAAAATTTTATTTGAAAGAGGATACTTTAAACTACTTCTCAACATAATCTCCAAGCAAATTAAGGCATTTGTCATAACGTGTGACAAGTTTCTGTATTCCTGCTGCATAGTCCTTCGCCGCCAGCTCATTGAGATACGCGAGGGACCCATCTTGCACAAATTTTTGCATAATGCAGATGGTGTTTAACAATTTCATGAACAATTGTTCGAGAAACATTGGGAAAATGCTCACAGATGTCATCAATTGTGACGCGCCGATCGTTCCTCACGAATTCGTCAACTGAGCTCACCAGTTGGTCTGTAATGACAGACGGTCTCCCCGAACGCTCATCGTCGTGTGTGTTCCCCCTCCCCATGTTGAAGTTGCGACACCACCGCCGAACAGACGACTCGTCCATTACATTGTCTCCATACACCTCCTTTAATTGGCGATGAATATCACATGGGCGAACGTTTCTTGCATTGAGGAATTTAATCACTGCCCTCACTTCACAACTGGCGGCGTTCTCAATTTTTTTAAACATTGTAAACAATCACAGAAACAACACAGGCAATGCTAGCGTCACGCAACTTGGCTCAGAGAAGGCAGACAAGCCACTGAAGCTATCTGACCTCGTCCAGCGGCTACTCGCGTCGTCAGCACTTCATGCGGCACGAACGGGTACTACTTTCCGGATGACCCTCGTATATATATATATATATATATATACACATATCTCCTGGGGTCGCAGTAGTTCAGGGGTAGAGCGCTGGACTGCCAACCGGAGGGCCCGGGCTCAATTCCCGGGCCCTCCTCCGTCTCTCTCAGCTATATCCAAGCTTTTTCGGGTACCAGGTCATCCTGGGAAACCATAAACGACACAGGGAAAGAAAATGCCCCCCCTTAACACCCTTCAATATGAATTACACACGCCGTATAAGACTTGGTCCTTTGTGAACTCTACCATCGCCGACCAAACTGACCTCCGAGTTGAATGCTGTGTTTATGGTTTCATATAAATAAATAATTAAATGTGATATCGAGTGTGCGGCAGCATGGGTTGAGTGCCTGTCAGCGGCGGTCGGCCTACTTCCGATCTCGTCCCCTCCCCCGTATACCTTCGTCCTTCGTCAAGAGGGCAGGGGGATTCAATAAGGGACGCCGTCGAGCGGGTGTAGTAGTCACAGACACGATTTTATCCCGACAACTGCCGCCTAGGCAATCCCGCGTTAAAAACAATTTGTCACGGACCTGGCTCGACTTCCTTTGGAGCCAATCCACGTCCAAGAGCGGTGAGGTCATCTCTTCCCTTTCAAAACTTGCGCGAGTCCCAGAAATTGAAATTCCTCCTCCTCTCCCCTCCTCGATCCATCTCAGTTAAGCAGCCAACCCCTGTGCGGAGGAGAAGGGATTACCTCCTCTCCCCCTCACCCCTTCGGGGGACGGCCATCGTCATGAACGGAGGGGGTGGGGCGCACTTGAAAATTAAGACTTTTTCTTGAAAATGTGCCGGGATCGTTGGGGCGAAAATATTCTCGAGTTATTGAATGGGCGGGCATAAAGAAACGCTCGCGTTGTGCTCTGCGGAATGAAAGCTCAGCTCAGGCGTCGAAGAAAGACTGTTGCTTCATCCGCTAATTGTTATTTCGGGTAAATATGTCGTGGCTCACCATCATGCTGTGCGAGTCCCAAGTCTTAACTTAGATGCGGCTAAAAATAACCTTCAAGAATAGTGTCCTTAATTAAAGGAGGTTATTTATTAGTTCAATCAAGGTTTTGTGAAAGGACAAGCAAATGAAAGTTCATCGTCTCCATACTTTCCAAGTGTCGTTGCTCTTTACTATTTTTACAGCTGGAATCTTGCCAGTGGAAACGAAATGATTAATTGATTCAATACGCAACCCGCTTGTTTTATTTTTAGATAGGTATTATTATAATCTTATAATATTTCTTTTGAGTGATAACATTTTAGTTGTTGTGTTCTGTCGTGGATAGAGAAAGAACTTCATTGATTTTTTTCTAAATTTAACTGTTCAGTCTGAATCGAACTCATCCTAACGTGTGGGTGCACTGATAAACCCGTAATTTCTCCATTTTTTTTACTGGAAAATTTTCGCAAATACAGGGTGCGGCGCTTATCTCTGGACAAATATCAATTTGAATTTCTCGCCATATCGTAGTTTCACTGGAGTTCGTGATTGGCGTTCTTGAATACTATAGGCATCTAGTAAACAGTCATAACCTCAAAATGGTCGAGACGGACAAGTGCGGAGTACAATCGAAGAGCTGCTTTTATTGTTGTTATGATTATGTCGCCGTACCCTGTACGTCGCATCTCTCTTGAGCTTGGGAGGACGTTCCATTGACGCTCTTTCCTGTGGTTTCAAAATGCTCGCCTTACATTCTCAAGATGACCTGTTGACGTGAAATTTCGACTGTCCATCATTTGTCGTCTTCCGCATTTTTCCCGCCCAATTCGTCCACGCGCCCCTTTCATCAGGCTCGCGTTAAATGTGAGTTTATTGCGAAAGCAAGTTTCCAAGTGGAACACACTACGCATTTGATATGTTCCTATTCAATAAAACCGTGTCTACATGCATGAAATACCCTGTTTCGAAATTTTTTTTGCACACAATTTCTCTTTCGAGCATTTGTTGATATTTCATTTCTCTATCCATACATTATGTACGTAATGTAAGTATAATACCTCTACGAATTGAGAAGAAACTTGGGAGTAATCACGTCGTTTGCTTGAGTAATTATTTACCCGTAAATTAATTTCCCTGCACTCGGAAAATAGTCTAATTTGGCGGCTTCAGGGTGTGAATATGCGTCGTCAGTGGGAACGGGGAAATTGATAGGTCGTAGGCTCCCTTGAGCAATTTTCTCGTTTCTCTTTCCTCTCGTTCCATGCCTTCAACTAACTATTTCGCATTGAGGCGTGGTAAGAAGTCCTATAAATTCGTATTCAACAAAACATATTTTCATTTATTTGATAAGAAATGTCATCATTTTCGCATGACTTGCCGCTTCTAAAGATTGTTCAAAATAAAAAAAATATCGCTCTTAATCGTTCCATTCACCCACTTTTCGAGGGTAAAATACACTATTTTTTTAATTGAATATCTACATTTCCAATTGCACAAAGGATTCTGATCTTTTTTCTACCGTCGATAAAAGACAACATTAAGAAATACGTTAGGCCCTCTAAAATCTTCCTTCTCCTCTTTGCGTGCGATTTTGTCGAGGGGAGTGAATTGGGGCAATTAACCGTCCCGTGCAACCGTGACCTCAGCTTTGACGTCTTTAACTATATCATACGTATGTTATTCAGGAAGGAATTTCTAGTGGAATTTGAGCTCCATTTCCATACTTGTTTTGGAAAGGTGTTTTTTTTCTCTTCCTTTCTTTTGACGCTATCGTGTGCTCTGGCCACATTAAGGTTTTTTTTACCGCCGACTCTCTGAATTCCGGACATATGGGGCCTTACTTACCCTCTGTATCACAGTTTCACAATTAGTTCCCTCTACAATTCCCCATCTTTTATCCCTTCTTTCTTATCCCCTTACGATTCAAGACGTTCATGACTTTTAAGTCTCCTCTGATTGCTGTCATCCTGAATTGCTTTCAATCGCTTCGAAATAATACTCACTTCATTTTTTTTATTTTCTCTGCTTCATTGCATGGAACTGAATTCACGATGATCGCATGCATGAAAATAGTTAAACTTTTAGACGGACGTATCATATCATTACAGTTTAATGCTGACACGGGAGAGATGGCTTTAGATCGCTAGGGGTGACCACGTGCAGAAGTTACGGGAAATGGACTGCCTAAGAGAACGAAACATATAAAGAAGGGCGAGATCACTTTGAGAATCATTTTTTATGTGACGCATTAAATGCCCCGAAAATAAATAAAAACTTAATGTCATTAACCACCAAATTTTGTGGAGTTTCCCTGGGTCTTCGGGACAGCTTGTAGGTGTGGCTGAAGAGTGTCCGGAAGATCGGGAAGGGTGACCACGGTGCGCAGCGTGGGAAAGCTATCGGCGGGTGCGCGGGGCACTCCGGGGTGAGTGGTGGCGACGCGACCGTCCCAAGGGTGGCGACGACGCCCAGGGATACTTCTCTCCTCGTCCTTCCTTGGTATTCGCCGCGACAGCAACAGAAACTGGAGAACTGGTCCTCGTCCCCCCCACCACACACCCCGCTCCCCCACCCTTCGCCGGGGAGTCGCTTGCGTCAGCCCCCCCCCCCCATCGGGACCAAGAGCCGAAATTAAAACAGCGAAGGCGTCGGAACGGAATCGGATATTTAGCCACCGCGATTCTTTCGCCGCCGAAGTGAGTCTTGCCGGAAGAGCACGGTGAAGGGTCACCGCTCTAAGGAATCGCTTGATTCTCCAAATAAAAGATGACGCGGGGCATGTCTTAGGCGCCAATCCTGGCTGCCGGAGGGACCGTGTCGACCCTTTGATGCGCGGGGCGGCCATATTGGGTAGCCGTGGACCCGTGCGGTCCGCTCATCTGTCACGCTACTGTCATTCGCGCTCTGCTCCGCCCACTCACGGATATTGTCGCTCTTCTTTCAGGGGAGCAAGGAGGAGATCTCCTTATATCAAAATAGAGTTGAAAAGATCTGGATCTTGCTAATCCCAGTAATGGATTGACGTCACAATTCGGGTACCCGAACTAAGTGATCTCTGTCATGTAGAAACACCAATTACTGTTATTCCTGGCAGGCACCCAAGACATTGCGTTTGTCCTTGAAAGCGTATGGAAATGCCTCCACTTTTCAAATGCCACTTGTTCCTATAAAGACCCGAGGACCGTTACTACCAAGATGGCAACACTTCGGAAACCCATATTTTGAGGACTTTGAATGTGGAAGAGTACGGGGCATCCGCGTAAAATTATCCTTACGCACCATTCACGTTTTGGCAATACTCGGGTTTCCAGCAACAACCATAAAACAACCTTTGTTTTATTCGCCCCATTGATGCGTTTTGTGCGCATCGTCACCCAAGTCACATTGTTGCGATTGTCGCTTTGAGGACGCAATTGAAACGAGAATTGATTCGCGCCAAAACGGATTGATCAGATTGGTTATTTGAAATGAATAAAAAGTTAACGCATGCAGAGAAGGCCTAAATTTTACCATTTTTTATCAAAACGTTCACCTCAATCCATTTTCCCAGAACACTCGTGCGTCATAGTAATATTGAGGAGCTAACAGCTGAATTATTCCATGTACCATATTGACTGCTCTAAATCCCCTGAATTATAAGACAAGTCAATATCTTACTCACAAAGACATGTATCCATGTGCTCATCCCGGATTATGTGATGCTTGAGCGTGAGTGGCGTCGCAATAGCTGCAGAGACCAAAGCGTAGACAATCCGAATGCGTAAATGTAGTCCGTGTCCAGGGTCGCCGCCTGTGTATTCTTCTAGCCCTTCGGGATACGGCGAGAAGAGAAGCGCGTCTCCGGGGTCATCATCCGACGTAAACATGATCCATCCATCTTCACCAAAAGTACGCTTTTTGAATCTCAAAAGGGAACCCCGTGCTCTCCCCGGGAGACTGGTTCGAGTTGTCAAGATCTCCGCCAGTCAACGACGACTGAGAGGTCCGACCACGTGCGCAATGCCTTCACGTCGCAGGGTCGCTTGACGGATGGGTTTTGCGTGGGGACATTGGATTCCTTATATTGCCTCAACAAGGGTGGCGCACGCAACAGATAAACCCGTTGCCCCGGGTGTGAGACCCTCCTGTTTATATTTTGATCAGCCCCATAACGGCCATCATTATGTACCCACCTGCTCATTGTCGCGACTTCTTCTTTTGCCCTGCTTTCCGTCCCTCTGGCCTCTGCCCTGCTAGCCCCACACCCTCCACTTCTGCGTGATTCGGATTTCAACAAATATCGGCTTATATTTCAACTAATACCGGCTATGTTCTCGGTGTGTCTGTCATTGCACTCTCTCCTTGCAAACTCTTTCTTTCGTCATAGCTTTCCTTCTCCTAATGTCCTTGCTACTGCTACTATTGTACTAAAATACACTTTCCAAATACGTGAACTGCAACACCAACCCGAGTACGTGCCCCCATTCATGACTCTCTTCAGTCATCCTACATTTTGAGAACCTCATTACTCTGAGCCAATCCACATTAGACCTGTCTCTGCCCAAGGCCTCTTTAAAACTCCCTCAAAGAAGTCTACCACTCTAGCACAAGGAGTTGTGAGTTCCTCAGAAAGTCTTTCTTTATCTTCCTTCACTTTGAGGCACAAAGCAAAGGAATATCTGTCAAGTTTGACACTATAGGTTTGGGACGGTCCCCGACGACCGTTATCCAATGCGCTAATTACCCCCTTTGTCTAATTCATTTGCCATTCTATTCTTCACTTTTTCGATCCTACTGTTATTCAAAAACCCTTACTCTTTTTCTCCTTTTTCCTCACTTATCCAAGATTCCTCTTCTTTGCCGCGGCCTTGATAGCATCTCGCTCCTACTTGCTTCCCTCACTTAAACCTTTTACACCTTCTTCGAAGTACATATCGCGACTAGATCTCTCTCCTTCCACCGTATTTAACCTTTTAAATTCTCTTGAAACAACCACGCTGAAATTATGCAGTGACAGTGAAAATAAAAGCTAGTTACAATAAAGTTTATATTTGATGCACGAATCGACATGCAATGCTGACCTTTTATGCGACTGGCTGCAGGAAGATGCTGTGTCGCTGTGAAATGTTGGAGCAAATAATTTGCGGAAATGGCAGAGTTGTGACTCAAAGAAAAAACACTTTCCATGCAGTTACAGCTGATGCGGTTTCTTTCGTCGTGTTTTGGCCCTTTTTTGGTTCATATTCGTACAGCTTAAGACAACTAGTCCGCAATCCATCGAGTTTCAAGCAATGCTCTTCAGGTTTGCTCGTCTCTTTTTGTCAATTTTGACCTTTAAACGCGTGCAACGTATACGCTTGATCTCAGTTAAAATTAGAAATTTCGGAATAGTTTTCCATCAGCTTTTTCAAATGCAAATTTTGCGTTTTTTCACCTTCAAGCCCTTTCACTTTTGAGAACTCAAAAGAGAGACGCTCTTAAATATTTCTGATGGGACGCAGTTAACCTTCGATCGTTGATGCCTTATTATATTTCACTAGCCCTCTTATTAACTCGTCTCTACACGTGTCCCCCCTAAAGCCTGCAGAGCCCTTCACTTCGACGACCAGGAAGGGGGGGGCGCCCTCTTGGTACCGTATGTGAATATCAAAGGATCTCACCGCGCTTCGAGTCCGTGTGATTTTCCTCTCCTTCCTCTGTTGGATCCCGATCAAATGAGGTCACCTTCAGAAGCCGGCGGCCAGGGTTAACTCGAGAGGATGGTGCGTGGAATCGCGTCTTCTTCTGTTCCCTTTCGGTCGTCCGCGGCGGAATGCGATGGACTCCGGAGCAGGTGACGGCGCCCACCAAACAGCTGACTCTGCTGCCGCCCTTGTTCGAGAAAGTTGCCGCAATGCGGTACAAAAAGGAAACAAATACGAGCCGCGAGCGCACGCACAAGGAGGGGCCATGACAATGTATTTGCGCCCCCGCGCCGTTAAATATATATATAGACTTGACTACGTGAAGGCCCCTGAGGATATAAATACTCTTTTCGACGTCATCATACATTAATAAGATAAATTAATTGAAATTGGAATTTATCTTATTTATTTGGATATTAACATTTCACAGTGCTGCTTTAAGAATGATATTGTTAGAAGGTTTGACTCACTGAATGATAACAGATAAAATTAGAAAAAATAAAAAAATCTACTGAAAGCGTGTTTTGAATTGTAAATCACCATTTCTATGGACTTTTTTAGAGTTTTATTTTTGAAAAAATCGGCAATCGTTTTCTTGTTAAAATCAGGGACCAATATTTTTTCACTGATATCAGTCCTAAATATTGTACGTTTTTTTGTCTTATTTAACTTACAGAAAAACTGCCGCAGCGGCTCATAATCAAGAGATTGTTTGAACTCTAAAATTCATTAATACATTCAAGTGAAAAGGCCATTTTTCCTTTATGAGACCTAAAATTCGAAAATTTTGGGAGCTCTAATCACTTGAGATGTATCTCCCAGGATATATTGAGAAGTGACGCACGTCGTTTTAACAAATACGAAAATAGTACTCGTACATTATTCTTTAAAAGCATTAGTTTTTCGAAAAGACTGAAGTATTGCTTCCCATATTAAATTTGTTTTTTTAATGTGTAGGTGTCATCATAGTTCATAAGAATCCACTCTCTGAAAACGTACTTTCGCGATGGACAACAAGAAGGACGGAAAAACTAATTTAGGGAATGCAGATATTTGAAATTCCACCAGATAAAATCAAGTTCGAAGTTTATATTGGAGGCATATTTATTGAGAATGTCCTCGGGGACTGTTCGACTCGATATCAGAAGGGGGCTTGGAGTTCTTACCTCAACGAATTGGGGGGTGCCCATGCCAAGGGGTAGGTAGGTTCCTTTATACACTCTCCCTCCCCGCCCGCCGTCGCGGTAACGGGCGGGCGCATTATACGGACTAATGGGGTCCGCCCGTTACGCGCCCGCTCCTCTCTCGCGACTTGGGAGATTGCCTTCCTCGCGCGTTCGTTGGCCAGGATTCAAAACTTCGATCTCATAAGCACTCCTCGGGTGTTTAGTGCCGCACACTCCACGGACCATCTCCAATATCCTCTCGAGAGAAAGGGAACACCAATCACGCGACGAATGCCTGCTCAACCATATCCACAGTGTCTTTTTTCGTGATACGCAGGAAGTACATTTTAGTAGTAGTACATTTTAAATAATATCCATGTGGTGGAGCTGATAATTTCAAGAGCCAGCATTTTAATAAAACAAGATTGATATAGTAAGTAAAAGGAAGTGCCCGACTGAATCATATGTTGAAAACGAATGATATAATATTTAAGTGTATTATATGTAATCATATAATAGCTTGCAGGTACTTTAAAATGCCAAAATACGCAGAACAAAATGTATTACTAGTGGGATTGCATCGGTGAAAGTATCTATAGTGTAATGTCACGTGGAGTTTTTGTTTCGTGGGCAGGACTCAATTCGGCATCTCAGTCCGTTCCTCCGTATTTGTCAAAAAGTAGACGAAGCTACCACTGATGGCAGGCGGTGTTTATGATTGGAAATCTTTAGTAACCACTTCGTAGCGTACCACGAGACAACAACTCGCGTTCCACCAATGGGTATTTTACCTCTATTAACTTCATTTTCAAATTGTTTCCGAATTTAAAATATTGTTAAAAAATTTAATTGCTCGACTTAGGTTTCGACATATACTCTAATCGTCATTGTGAAGGGGAAAGGGACATTTTATAGAAGTGAACAGGGAAATGATTTGCCGTACCCTCCTCCTTTCCTCAGGGTGCGATTAATGGTCCTTTGTTTTGCTGAAATACTCCTTTTATTACAAATTTGTTGGAGCAATTTTGTTTTATTTTTTTGTCAGCTTGTGAGCAGTGGCTAGAACGACTGTCACTTGTACCTTTCCGGTGGACAACTCCCAAACCTCCACTACCACTCATCGTTTATTTTTTTGTCAGATAGAATGAGAGAGATTGAAAGTTAATCGTGTCCACTGCCTTCTTTCAAGGGTTTAGGCTCACCTTCGAATTCCGCGTCGAAAACGTATCGATTCGAGTGTTCGGAGAAAGGAAAGATCACGCGAGACAACCATCACCAACAAAAACAAACGAGGAACTGGACGCGTAACGGAACTTGTCAGATTAATTTTAATGACTCGGTTATCTCTCCAACCACAGGTAACCTTTCCACTACGCCTCGCCGTAAGAAAACGGAATACCACAGTATAGAGTTATTGGAAAACCATTCGAATCACTTTATGGTGAACTGTTTCCTAATTTTACTTCAGATCTCAGGGTCATAACATAATTCCTGGTGGCATAGCATTCCCCGCCACACCTTTGCTGGAATGCCTACTAGGAGCGGGAAGGGATTTACCGACAAAATGAAAGAGATTAGTGAAAGTGCATGCATTTGATTAAAATTAATTATTCCCAATTCCCTAGTCGAAAACAAATCTTTATTAAGTGGAAAATTGCAAGAAGTTTTCGTCTCCGTTATTATGGAACAGTTCCACCATATCACACATGAATCGGTAATTTATATTCCGTGGACGCTGTGGGTGTAAAGCGGGATTTTTGCTATCTCCAACCCTACAGTTGCTATCCCTTACTGTCCGTTGGAAGAAGGAGTCCTTGATTCTGCTAGTTTTGGCATCCATTTCCCGAATTTATATTCATGATCCAAGCGACCAATGTATGTTGGAGTGCGAATAATTGACGTGACCTCGGCGCTGTCGTAGCTTACTCGTGGCGCAGTCAGCTGATGTCATCCACTGGAGCAACAGCTGACCACACGACGTTTCCGCGCACGACGTTTCCGCACACGACGCTCCGCCCGAGAAAAAGACAGCCGACGACTCGCAGGCGAGCTACATACCTCGTGAATTCGAATATGACGACTCGCAGGGAACAGCGGGCGACGGCTTTGAAGGCCTTTCATTTTCCTACAGTTCTTTCCTTCGCTGTAAAGTGAGGGCATGTATTCTCCTCCCAGTTTTGCATTTAAATTTCGGCGGCGTTCTTATTTTTACTTGTGCTTGTTTGCGTGGCATTCTCGCCCACTCACTTTTTGAACAGTTCGCGCAGCGGTGATCGACAGTCGGCAGACATATTTATTCCCAATTTGCAACAGTTTTTCAATGATAATCGCGGAGTTTTCTTTTGAAAGATATTTTTTGAGACCCTTTTGTTTTGAAAAAACACTCTTCGTGATTATGGTTCTACTCTCAGTTTATGACGATCCCTTTTCGTTTCATGGCCTAGCCGATTCCTTCTACGCTTCTATTGATTGATTTTATCATTCCGTCATTTCATCTCCAACTCGCTTCGATATTACCTCCCACTTAAATTCATACGTCGAATTAATTTTAAAGATTTTACTCCTTACCCAAGTATGAAGACTGAGTTTTTATTTATCTTTCTGTAGCAATGTAGATGCTAAGCATTCGTATAACTCTAGTATACGCTCAAAAACAATACACTTTACCAGTTCTTTTCCTTGGATCGATTAACCTAGCATCTGGCCCATCCTCCCGAATGAATGTTTCTCATTTTCATCTCTTTGGGCCTTCTTCAATTCTCTCCATTTCCATCTCCTTTCCAAGATCTTTAGTCACCTCCTTTAATCTCTATGAGATACTCATACAAATCCTCCTTCCCAGCTGACCTCATTATTCAAATCCTTTTTAGATTAATTTGCGGATATTTCTGATTTATTTCCATTATATTTTCCCCTAATTCTCCTCAGATTTTTCGAAACATTTTCTTCAGAACTTGGGTATATTCGGCAAATAGTATCATAACCTCTGCTAATCGCATCCACCTTACCTTCCTTCACCCTTAACTCAATCCCATAACTCTTATTCAGGAAACTCCTGCCACAATTTCAGCGTATATATTTTTATTATGCACTTGGATATCCCTGAGGGAATTATCGATAGTTTAAAATACATGTAACTCGGCCAATCACCTTCGCATTCTCACTGTGAAGAATAATGGCAAACCTGATAACCGGATGAGGTTACAACTTCAATTCAGTCAACCCCCCCGACTTGTAATTGCTCCACTATGGAGGCACGGAATGCCGATGATTCGGGCGGTCGAAATGCCGAGCGTGCCCAACTGGTCGATGGCAAAAGCACTTGAGACAATTAATTAACTCGATTCCTCCGGAGTATAATTGAATGAGAACTGTTTTTCGTCAACATCGTATTCATTTCCTTTAAACTCCACGGCAACGAATGGCCAATAGCGATAAGGTCAAGGCAGTAGATGGTGGGTCCGAATGTTTTGGACGCCCCCCCCCCTTCCCTCCCCCATTGTACAACTCAACTTCACCCCCGTTAGACGGGCGGCAGCAGCGGTCGGAGACCGAGTGAACAGTGGGATAACAGCTGAATGACATTGCTTACATTAACAACTGGCATTTAGAAATGGCTAGTTAATGGTAAGGAATACTGTGACGCGTATGAAACGATAGCGCACGAAAAGCTAATAAGAATTCCTTCTTCTTGAAAAAATTCTAATAAAAGATAAAATTCTTCCGGAAAATTTGTGACCTTGCTCGGGAAAATTCGGCAGCTAAATTGAATCCAATTGTGATGGGAAAGCTTTCCGATTCGGTAGAATGTTTTATGAAACGATAGAAGGCGATATAACGATAAGTGATGAACTTGGAATGGGAGTGGCCGTCAGCGCGAAGGTCACCCGTACCACTGAAGACACACGAAATCATGAATCGTCTCGAAGTATCAGACTGGATCAGTTAAGGCGTAATCAATCGATTGGATCCTTATTAGGTCCAACATGTCCTTCTTCACCGGCGTCGTGGGCCTTCGGGGATGCGTGTTTTGCGATCCGACGCGGACGGATTCGTGGCGCTATCATCGGGGTCGAGTCGCGATATTCGCTATAGGAAGTTGCGCCGCAAAACTACGTCATGTATCAATTTTAATGTTTGCTCTTTATCGATAAGGGAAGAAGGTTAAGATACACTCGTATACGATCTTGATTATGATGTTTTTATATTAGTATCAACATCGTCAATAGTTCGCTGGTCATGCTGGTTTGTGATGGACACTGACTATTGACAGTGCTGCACTTTAATTGCCGTCGATCTCTACTCTAATCACCCTTTAAACCAAACTTGAAGTTAAGCCATTTTTTAAAACCGTCTACTTCCTGCCCCCGCTCTGTACCGTTCCACATGCCTACCCCTCCCCTCCGTATGTCACAGCCTCCATTACCTCATTCGCAATGCCCCGCATCCACTTACTTTGATTTTTTTCCAGCACCCCTCTCTCAACCCCACCTCACCAAGAACTTCGTCTGTGTAAATGTATGATCATTTAATTGTCTTAATGCTTACAGATAATTGCTCGAAAAAAACTTATACAAAGTAATATTTAACCATGGTAATTGCTCTAGTTTCCCAGCACAATAATATTTAGATTTTTTCAGGCATGACTGATTGATTTGATTTTTTTAATTTAATGAACCTTTTCAGAAATTCGTCATTGCATTTACGGATTCTGTGATGATTAATGAATTAATCGGTTTAGAACTAGAACGATGTTTTTGTTTTTACGAATGGGGTAAAATCGGACGCGCGTAGCAAGAGGGAAATAGGTGAGCCGGAGGCAGAGCAGAGTGGAGGTTTCCGATATGTCGCGAGACATGGAACATTCTGAAGGTGCCGTGCGTGAGGACAGAATCACGAAGGGTGCTGTGAAGGAAAAGCCCGAAACGGCCTCTTGGTGCGAGTCTCGAAAAGAGGAAACGCGTGGGGCTTGGTCGTCTGCCCGGGAATGAGGGGTTTGTTGAGGGGACCAATATCGGAGTGTGTAATGGAAGAGTAGGGCCGTAAGGGGGTAGTAGGCCTAGTCCGGCAACAAAGGACAGTTTTTTGTTGAGCTAGGATGCGAATCGTGTGAAGGGGTGAAGGGACTCGTCCAGGACAACTCAAGATGGAAGGCTCAAGATAAAACAAGCGTAGGACTTTGTTCGAAGATCCAGAAATCAATATAAGTACGATGTTATGAAAAAGTAAATAATTTCTTTTGCTAACCTTTCACTAAGACCTGGGGTTATGCCTCCTCAAACTGATGGTTAACTTTAACTTCTGTCTGCAGCCCAGTATCCGTTTGATAATCACTACTTAGTCCAAAACCGACCTTTAAGTTAACACAAATGTGGTAGTAAGATATCGAGAGAATGATCACCTCTTAATTTTTATTTGACAAAAAAAGGGTTCGCCCGTATTATCCACGTTAAGTAAATGTGCTCGTGAACCAAAGATTGGACTTAAAGAGACACCATTAAAACCAAGCCCTAGTAGCGTGTCTGCTTCTTGCCCGGGAATCACCGATCTTTTTTACCGCTGACAGCGTCGAATACATGCATGGACACTGTTAGGGGCATCGATAGCCGGAACGCGAGCAAAACGGTCACTGGTCTCATCCCTCGTCCAGAGCACCCGCCCCTCGCCCCTATCCCTCCCCCTTCCAAGGAGGAGCGAATCGGGGTCGCATCGATCAAGGAGAGCAATAAGTGATAATGAAGCAGATTGTTTTGTTGTTCGACTCGGCTGTGCCCAGCCGGCTGCGTTTGCCACCCCGCAACCACCCCCTCCCCCTCCTACGTACATTGTCGCTAAGGTGCAACGGAGGCCGTATTTTAATTTGCCGCCAAAATTCGAGGGTCCATATAAAATCAATACTCCCTAGTTTTTCCAAGAGGATATAAGGTAACATATTCTAAGAAAGCCAAAGCTGGTAACTTCTTGAGACTTAATTGTTCGTCTCCACACATTTACCATTTACCAATTGATCATCTTTGCGATCGGCACAGCCAATATCTTTGATGTATCGTGCCACCGTCGCCATAGAATTGTTTATATTGGCATATGTACAGCTTCACCACCATCTCGAGAGCATCGTTCGTCTCAAAGCGATGCCTCCCCATTCCTTTGAGTCCCATGAGTGTTGAGAAGAGACGGTGTTAACTCGGGATGGGTAAGCCGAGTTGGTGCTGTGGGACGCGGGTGATGGTGTAGACTGAGGAACCAGAGCGCTCTGCCCCCGTTGTCTGATCTTTCGCTGGTGTGCGTGCGTGTGTGTAGCTGCAGGCGTTATCTTGGCGAAGTCGAGGAGACTACCACATTCTTCCGCCAATTCTTATTGACAGTCACGGCGACGCTGCCATGTGAATTCAAGAAGGCGAATCGCCGTTTACTCTGTCAGCGGTTTGTGGCTTTGATGGGCGGGGTTGAGCCCCGCCTTTCCATTGCATCTCTCCCTCACAAACGCTCGCAACTGAATACGAGGTGTGTTCAGAAAATAACGGGAATTTTTAAATTTCGCTGGTATGGAAAGTCCGAGTATCAAAATATTTTTATTATGTTGGCATACATGCTCCTAAAGTAGGACAAAAGTTTCAGCTGTATTTATTGTTTACTTCGCCTATGGCAGCCGTTCTAAGGTTGGACGTGTTTTTATGAGTTCGGTGATTTTCATTTGTTAAAAAAATTGATCAAAGAAGTAATGTCAAATTTTGCGTAAAAAATGAAATTAAGTGTAACAAAGTGTGTGAAATGTTAGCAAAGGCCTATTGTGAATCTGCTATGAGTAAAACAAGAGTTAACGAGTGGTGGCGTATCCCTCACAACGACGAATGCCTGTGACATTGCACGGTATTTCGTCACAACATCTTGTTCCTTTAAAGCCGCCAAAATTTCGCAGTGTAGGAGGACGTCTCGAAAGCTTAACTGGCTAAAGCACTCTGCCGGGGATCGAGGGATCCGGGTTCGAATCCTGGTCAAGGCGAATCATTTTTTTCTCTGCAATCGTTGTAATGTAAAGAAGGGAAAGTTTAATCGTTGCATCCAAATCCTGCCACTAGTGAAAACATTTCGATGGCGAATCCTCCTCCTTTCGATTCGATCGATCTGTCGACAAACGAGTGAACCATGGATCGGGTCGCTGCGTCAAAAGGATGGGCCCTGACGTCGGCCCTGACGATGGCACCAGAAAGCAAACCGTGGGAGGAGAGGATTCTCGCGGCCTGGGTGGTGGTGGGTATTTCGAGATGAAAGGGTTTATTTATTTACGCTCCAGTCGTGGAACAAGAGTCGAGTGTTTTGTTCTATTTCCGTTGAGGTCGGCCCTCTTCGAACGTGAGGGTATCGAGATCCCAACTGAAAGACTTTTGACGTAAGCTCAAGGTCACGCATCGCTCACAATGATTTACACCTTCCTTACTAGTTCAGCCAATCAGAAAGTGCTTCCCGTTCTCGTGCGCTGACTAATACGATATTGCTTTTTCATCTTACTCACGTGGACCCTCTTTGGAAGTGCGAAAGGGAATTCTTTACACCCTCAGTGTTCGGGATAGAATTTCTCAGTTTTTTCGCATTTTCAGAAGTGTTTCCATCGTTTACGGTGAATCACGCACGATCGGAGATCTTACGCACACGTGGACATTGTAGGTATTTTAGGGAACTCCAATCATTTTTCATCCCACAGATGAGGAAACAACGGTCTATGACAAATTGGATGGAAAACTTTTGTTGGATGGAACACCGACATTGGATATCACAGTTTCACGCACACAAAATTAAGACCGGGATAATTATTTATGTTAAGGCTATGTTTTCACTCGTGATTGTGAATTTTAACGCCATCCACTCAAAATATGGCCATGGGTCATTGTTTTGCGTCACATTGCGTTCTTACGAGGCAAAGTGTGCCGTTCACACGCATTTGATCGATTCCGATTATGTACTAGAGTTATGATTCTCGGTTTTGATTCTTCGCTACTAAGTGCTTGCAATCAATGTGAACCAACCTCTCAGTGTCGCGATCAGTTCGCGAGGGGAGAACGAATCTTTGCCTCGATTCCTTCGAGGCACCCTCTGGTGCCGAATTTCATCTCGCTGGGTCGACATTTTCTTTGATCGTCAAGGGAACGGGAAAAGCCCTTCCCCCTTCACCCCCTCCCCTTAGGTTGTTGACCATCCCTCCTCCCTCAGCCCCGTCCAAATCGGATTGGTCCACCGAACCGCCGCCTCCACTTCCAATGCCGTTGCCGGGACTCGAACCTGAACTTTGACCCTCGACGACCAAATGTATCGCGGCAATAACTTCCCAATTCACGTCCCTGTCTTACACGAGGTCCTGCTTCAGGGCCGTTTTCTTTAAAGCTATGGCCGTCGCCCCGGCCCGTTAGTTGCTGGATTCTCTGGATTGTCAACAAATGAAACTAAGGAAAAAAAATCGCAAGGCGCAAGATTTGAGGGAATAAGGAGGGTGTGGAATCGGTTCGAATTATAGGTTTCGCAGAGCCTCTCCAGTTGCTCGTGAGGTGCGGGGACGAGCGTTGTTATGTTGCAAGATTATTGGATCCAGGCTGCATTTAACACGACAAACTCGCTGTCGGATATTCCAATATGGTTTGCGATACGCTTTTGAGTTCGCCGGTCATTTTGGATCAAATCTTCGATGAGTTTGCGATTTTTATTGTCTGTGGCAGTGATCATTGTGTGTTTCATCAACAATTATGGCTTTTCCAGACTCGCAGCCACGAAATTTTACCACCCGTCGATGTACAGTAGACCTATCAACAGCATCGTTACCATAAACAGCCTTTAAACGACGATGAATCTCAGTAAGAGTCACTTTTTCACCTGTTAAAAATTCGACAACAGCACGCGGTTTAACTTGCGTTGACATAGCACTAGAACACGTCTCCATACTTTCGCTTCTCAAAATACACCGGATGATATCGACCTCAAACCTGGAAATGAGTATGAAGGGGGAATGTTACTTCCACATGCCACCAGGAGTGCTTCTGAAGGTCATTTTGTTTGTGGCCTACAAGCACGTGTGCATTAGTTTTCAGCCTACCCTCGTAATATTCCACGACGACGTTATTTGCATTCCATGACCGAATTATGGAAACCAGAGTCCTCAAGAGGACTATGAGGACATGTTCGAATGAGAGGGAGAGGCGTTGCTCGCCCTGAATTCAAGTCGAGCGCTTTTGACCCATCCTCAAAGGGCAACGCCCCCCGGAGTCAAGCCCAGAGGATACACCGAGATAGACGAGCTGCCCTTCCTTCCAAAGGACGGACTGAAAGTGCCGTAGTATTATTATGCCAGCAATTCATGACCTCATCGGTGTTGTCCTTCCTCCGTGACCTAACTCGCCTTCGATCTTGTCGCCTTAGTTCAAGGTGTCGTATGTTTTGGCGGCTCTTCTAAGATGTTAGTCGACGGTCGCCGAGGAGAAATCGTCACTCACGTATCCAACCTGCGTCGAGCTACTTTTCCTATTCACGGATGTTTTGAGTTGACCGTCACTGCCAAGGAGTGTCTACTGTCATCTCGCCCTTCCCCGCTTAGATCGAGAGATAATTTGCTGGCCCCGATTCCCCGCCGAATGCGAATGTGGTCGAGGCCTTTCACATGCAAAATGGAAATTTTTGCTTGT
Organism: Hetaerina americana; assembly: GCF_022747635.1. Lineage (NCBI taxonomy): Eukaryota > Metazoa > Arthropoda > Insecta > Odonata > Calopterygidae > Hetaerina > Hetaerina americana. The sequence continues at coordinate 15,759,123 of NW_027287095.1, forward strand.
TTATTGCGCCCATTCTATTGCTTAAGAGTTGTTTATTAAGTTATTAAACGTTCTTATATGAAAAAATCAATTTACGTGGATGCTTCCAAGCCTGTAGTATGTACATGTCACGAAAAATGCCCATTAATCGGATTTCGGTGCTCGCTTTATTTTGGTTCATATGTCTCGATCAAGTAAAACTAGCCTCGCTGCTAAACGACGTTACGAATGAATTGATTACCGCGAGAGGCTCATTCCGCGTCTCGATGCACAGCTGGGAGCAAATAAACAGACATTGTTAATCGACTGCAACAACGAAAACGTTTCTTATAAATTCGATGAAATCTTATCGGATGTCAAATATAGTCTCTTAATTCCAAAAAAATCCGCTCCGTGGGTGGCGCGAATGTTTGCGCATCACTGCGCTGCGCGAATAGTGCTTCCGCGTCACGTGATCCAAACAGTAGAAGTCGGAAACCATGACAACGGTACTTGTCGGGCGGTGAAAAGGGGATGTCTCCGACCTTGAGAGAGGCTATGTTTCCCGAGTCTTGTCCGCCGCTAAGTGACGAGGCCCATATGTCAGTCACTCTCGTCAGGAGGCCACTCCCCCGCCCCCAACTGATGCCGCTCATTGCAGTTAAATGGGGTTGAGGATGGCGTCGTTGCTATGCTACCGCAAGGGAATCAGTAAATAAAAGCCACGAAAATAAAGCCTTAGAGATCTTTCTCTCACCCCCGCAATCTCATTGGTCTCTATTGTGTTCACTGATAAGCGCGCACACACTCACGCATTCGTATCTCTCGAAATAAAATATAATTTCTATTTATGCCATATTTATGTTTCGATAATCATTTGACTTGAAACTCGTTTGACCTTAAAATAATGTTGATAGACATGTACGGCCGCAATAAAACATGCTACCCTAGTGGATATTAAGCTATAATGCCTATTACAATGCTATAGACATTATAAGTTAATGCTCTGGTATGCCGTAAGCGATGAGCAGGATATGAAAGAAAATCAGATTAAATAAACCTTCATGTTGGTATAAAACATTTATTCTCTGTTTTATTTATGATAAAATGTATTTAGACATTTTAAGAATCACCTGAGCTATATACGAGCACCTCAGCATTTTATATGATGGCATGTGATTGGTTTGAGTATCGCTATAGCACTGTTCCGTTAATATTGACTGAAAATATCGAGGTAATAAATCGACAGCCTTCCGATGAATCGATAAATTTGTCACGATAGAATAGATATGGTAGCCCATCTGTAGCTCCCGATCGCGGCAGAGGGTGTGGAGTGGGCGTGCCAGGGGTTCGATTCTACCCCCACTCCCCGGTTCCCTACGGGAGGATGTCGCCGCCCACATTCCGGCGCGCTCCAGAGAGAGAGAGCGGGGGGAGGTGAGTCACGGAATGATTGCGCCGATGCCACTGTACGCATCACTTTCCCCACCCCCGAGTGACGCAGCGAATGCACACAAAATAGGAACGTCAACACAGCTCACCACTGGTGGTCCAAACCACCTTCTTCAAGAGAGAGAGATAACTATTAAGACGGAATCATAAGTAACTGATTCTCTCCTTTTTCGGTCGTGTCGCGCTTTGGTTTCAGATGATGAGGCGAGGCCGGCGGGCAACTATTTAGCGAGAGGGTTATTTGAAGTTGGTTATTTGGTGGGTTGGAGGGGGGCGGGTGGTGCTGGCGGGCACCACCACCATCCAATGTGAAGGGAGGAGGCGTGTCGCCCAGCACGCCTCTCCCCTTCGGCCTGGCAGGGTTCCCAGCACGTGCGCCGGCGCCTGCATGTGAGTGCGTGCGTTATTGTGTGTGTGTGCGTGTGCAGGGGGTGATGGGGAGGGGGTTGCACAACACCGCGGGGCTAACAGCCAGTCAGCTGCACTCGGGATTCGGTCCGTTCTTGCCCCCATCCCCTCCCTCCCCTCTCTGAGCCTAGCTCCCTGCCCCTACTCTACCTATACTTGCGACCCATAGCGTACTAAACACATCCTCGAATAGTTTATTACGTAAAAATAAAGACAAGTATGCTGTTGTGAATTTTTCCGCGCGGAAACAGCTCTGAGAAAATTCGCGAAAATGTAGAAAGGGATAAAATAAAAAGTGAGAATTTTTAGCAATTTATAAAAGAATGCATACTGTTCGTAAATGCATTAATATACCTACAAAATGTATAATTTTTACAATTTGAAGAGAATTCACAAACTGATAAAAATATTACTCAGTCTGTTATTTATTTTCGTAATCGGATGATGAGAACGGCCTTTGTAGTCGGTAACATTCATTATGCATTGTGGTTTCAGGTTCTTTTGTCCGAGAGATTTGGTTGGGTGAAATTGGGGAAAATTCATCGGGGGAACGGAGAATGACTCGAACGAGCGCGCAGTCGATACCTCGACTACGCGCTGCTACGGGCGATTTTCGCGTTGTCTGTACGGAAAAGTTGAAAAGTTGTCGATATGAAAAAGTGTGACAAAATACTGAATGGTTATGACATTGAATTGCTGGTTTATAACTTATATTATAAATATAACTTATACTATAAAAGTATATTACTGTATAGGAGTATGTTTGTCGTATGGTCGTCAGTTAATCGGGGGAGAATAGGTGGCGTGCGTGAATCTCAGCGAACGGAATTAATTCCAATTGGACCGACGCGCCACCCGAAGTGCCCAAGCGGGGAGGGACTGTCCTTTAAATACGCCAGGCCTTCGGGGGAGGGGGGGAATGAGTTCATGAACTTATGCTTAATTATTGCATTATGTCGGCCTCTGCTTACGAAGAAAGAATCATAATTGTCCTTTGTCTACGAAGAAATCATCTTGCAAGTGCTCACTAGTGAAACTTTGTCTTCAGAATTTTTACAATTTTTCTTACAATAATTTTTAAGCCATCCAAAAGAGTTTCAAAATATTTGTTTCATTTCAATTCTGACACCACTTAAATATAAAAAAAGAAGCTGTCATGTTTAGTAGTGAACTTTTTAAAATACAAATATGTCATTGACCTAATCCGGAGATAGCCATGGGGAAAAGAGCCTTCGTCAAACCTAAATCCTTCGTATGCGACGGATCCCTGGAACGGGAGGGGGTTAGGAAAATTGCCTTGCATAATTCAAGAAAAATCCTGCCATCGCCACAAATCGAACCCGGTCCATAAGGGTGGGTAGCAAGCACACTAGCCACTACACCAACTCGTTCATCGTCATCCCGTATGCCATTCAATACTACCACTAATATATCCTCTGAAACAGTGTGACCCGAGGGGGAGGATATTTATTTTGGGAGAGACAAAAGTCACGATCAACTTATGTGAGAGGGTCACATTAGCCTGTCTGCCCATCCCCGCCGTGTCCAATTCTCGCGCCCCTCATTGGCGAGGCACTTCACGGGAAAATGCCACTCCTCCCACCAAATGCGAGGACACCGTCCCAAAGACACTCCCACCCGCGCGCGCCATCGGGTGTCTGCCGGGAAGGCCCGAGAACCAGCGCGGCAAGTTGTTGGTACGAAGGGAAACCCTTTCGGATCACGGCAGGGTGGTGGGAGTGGAGTTTGGGGAGGGGGCAGGGTACAATAACGCGGAAAATTACTCGTGGGGAGAGAGCAGTAAGACTGGTTAAAAATAATACCCTTTATTTTCAGATTGAGATTCCCGATCTCAGGGGGGGGCCGTTTTCCCCCCCGTCGATGGAAGGGTGGTGCACCCGTTGGTGGCACCCGTCATTCTCACTGTCCCTCGAGGAGCCGCACCCGCGGGGATCGGTCCACTTGTCCCGTTCCACTCGTTCGAATTCGTGGCCAAGGATCGGATTGATTGCCCTCACCCCTTTCTCATTGGTCTGGATGGGGATTCGAACCCTCAAATTAAGTCCTTTATCCAACTGAGGAGTGACACCACTGCGAATTTCCATGAAGCCCTCAGATTATACCTGCGTGGCCTAAGCGGCAAGCACTTCACTGCAAGGGGGGGGGGAGACTTGGCATATGCTAAATGCAGACCGATCTTTGGAGCCATTGATAATCACAATTTTTGGCTGTGATTTTAACTGCGGTAGTTCCGAATCTTTGCAAATTATTATTCCTACGGCTGTGGCGTCGAATTGTATATCACACAATATTCAACATTCCACCGCAAATCAGAATGTTCTACATTCACCTTTCCTGCCACCTTTGTATTTCTCCCATCAATCAATCCTCTCCCATCATACCCAGCACATACTCACAACCAACATTTCAAAAGCCAAACCAACCGACGCCTACGATCCTGCTTCAGTGACCCTGTTTCCACACCCTACATAACTACGCTCCACGCAAAGGTTTTTACGAGTCTTTTCTTAACATCCTTACTCAACGTCCCTGTCATCACTTCCCTCCTCCTTGTGAAGGCCTCTTTGTCTAACACAATTCTTTTCCTTGGGTCTCTACTACTTTGACCGTGTTGGTCCAAAACACTTCCGAGATACGTAAACTGTTCCACCTCCTCCAGTTTTTGCCCTTCATCTACATCTACATCTACATAATACCCCGCAAGCCGCCGAAAGGGCGTGTGGCGGGGGGTGTTAGGTCACCAACCGTAAAAAGGAAAAATACCACATGCAAAAAAACAACACGGAAAATTACACCCACAGCAGCGCACACACTCATGCAAAAATCCCTTCATCCAATACTCATGCAAACACATATAACGCAAAACAACTAAAAAACTGCACCCCATGATGCAGCACGAAAGCCATCCTACAACACGGAAGCCAGGACACAACAAGCAAGAAATTGAAACATCACTACCACATAAAAATGCACCACGAAACACTCTACCCCCAAAGAGTCTGTAAAAGGCAGGGAATGCGACTCAACGTTGCAGGTAGCAGGAATTTCCCCCCGCGGAGAGGGGCGAGGGATTGAAAGGGAAACTTAAAAACAGATGAACAGAACACGAATGAGGTCATTCGAAAAGAATGGGTTATTATAGCAAAACACATAAGGTTAGTGGAAGAGCATGCATTTAAATACAACTAATTATTTTTTAGACGCTGAGGGTGGCAAGTGGAATTTTTGCCAGCTATAACCCTGCAGTTGCTATCCCGTATTGTCCGTGGGAAGAAGGAGTCCTTGAGTCGGCTAGTTCTGGCATCTATTTCCCGAATTTTATATGCATGGTCCAAGCGACCAATGTATGTAGGAGTACAAATAATTTGCGAGACCTCGGTGCTGATACATGCGGATCTAAATTTATTTAATAATTTAAATCTTGCATTGAATCGTCTCTCAGCCAATGATTCCCACCCCAAATCCATGAGCATTTCGGTGACGCTTTGCGTTTTATCGTAGGAATTTTTTACAAAACGGGCTGCCCGGCGTTGAAACTTCTCAATTTCCCGAATGAGACCTTTTTCACTCGGATCCCACACGCTGCATGTGTATTCTAAATGAGGCCTTACAAGAGCGTGGTAACAACGTTCCTTGACCTTCGAGTCACTTTTGCCGACAATGCGCCCTTCTATTTTAACGCTTACCCTAGCCTTTCTTCTTCTGGAAAACTGCATAACCATTGCTCGTATTTACATTTACTCTCATCCCATACCTACCGCACTGAATTTCCAAGGCACTTGGCAATATTTGCAATCCCTCGGCTGACTGATCATCAGAAAACCTATAAGATTTGAAGAATTTCCCACCAACTTCTTCCCATGCTTCTCCTCCTCCCGCCTTTTAATCTTTAACTTAACTTTCTTATTTCTAGAAAACCCCACAACCTTAGTTTTGTTACATTGATGTTTTCAAAAATTTCAATCATTGCCTGAGTGGTTCGTTATTTATACCACATTGTGTTAGTTTGGGCGCCTTCGTATCCCACAAACCCAACTCCACTACGTGCAATAGTCCGGGGACGACGGCAGACGGTCGTCCTTTTTGAATGAATGCCCCCCATAATTACCTCAGCGCCCGTCGATTCGCCACGTGGGCCTTTCTCTTATTTATAGAACCCTCTCATCTCTTGTTTTCGGAGACTCGGAAAATCCAGATTGCTTTCGTCGTGTGTCACCTCTCACGGGCGACCTAACACGCGAGAGCGCGCCAGCATCCGTATCTCTCGCATGTATCTCTTATCTGTCCCGACGGCTGTGGCCCGCTCCGCCACCCAACGGACCGTCATCCTTCATCCAGCGGAGGAGATGCATCTCGCCCGTCGTCATTTCCCGCATCGTTAGAAGGCATCTCCCTCCCTCCTCATCCGAGAAAGGAGAGCGAAATCGCGTTCTTGGCGACACTCCCTAGCTCGCGGTTCCTCGTGGGGCAAGCGCCCCAATTTGACCGATAGAAGGTAGTCTACCGGTTAAGGGAGGTTTTGCATATGCACGCATTGACAAGTCAATGCGTGCATGTGCCTGCAACTATGCAATGCGTGTTAATGCCTGATATTTTTGAGTAGGACACCACGCTGAAACCCTTGCACTGCAGTTCGCATGTGTAAAGATACGGATTCAGATTGTTCTCGGGGTTTAACGGATTGTGGAAGGAGGGAGGGAGGGGGTGGAGGTTTTGGACGGGAGAAGGTTGATATTGACATTATCCCGAAAATTCATAAACCTGTAAGTCCAGTCCAATATTCCTGCCCGACCGATTGTTTCCTCCCGTAACTATCCAACGGCACGCATCTCCGCATTTATTTGTTTGACTACCATCTCCAGCCACTTGTCCACTCCCTGCCATCACATGTACACATAAAAGACACCCTTTCCAAGAAAAACTTAATTCTATCTCCTTTTATTTCCACACAATAGACTTAATTATGGCCACCACTGATGTGACCTCCCTTGGATACATTAATCCATCCCCCGTGAAGAAGGTCTCTCCTCCATCCAGCATTTCCTTCCGAAACGTCCCACTCAACAAGTTCCTAGCACAAATTTCCTTTTACAACTTACTACATTAATTCTTACGTGTAATTCTTTCACTTTCTACAATATCCATTTGATTGAAATCAAAGTTTGCGCCATGGGAAGTAAGTCCAGTCCTTCGTATGCCAATCTCTAATTTGGCCTCATTGGACAAAGTTTTCTCTCCCACCACACCCTGAAACCCTTAATTTGGCTCAAATACGTGGATGACATTTTTTCTCGTTTGGAAACATGGCAAGGACGTACTTATAGATTGTTATCTCTTCCCTCAATAAAGCATCCTCTGTTTCCTTCGCTTCCACCACTTCTTCCAATTAAATTATAATTCTAGATTTCCAAAACTCCATCCTCGATAAAAAATTTCATACCCCCGTCCATATCAAACCCAAAAAACAAGCAACTAAATCTTCATTTCAATAGCTGTCGTCCCCTTCGCACTTAGCAGTTAATCCCGTACTCTCTTTCGATTCGAGGACACCGCATCTGCAACAACCTTCATTCCCTGATTAAATCCCTCTCAAGACTCCATTCCTCTCTAATTCGACGTGGTTATCCGGACTCCCTTCTGCACACAAAATCCTTAAACGCACATGCACCCATAAATTATCGCATAAGTAGAAATATGACACACTGTATATTTGCACAACCTAATTCTCTGGCGTGCAGTCCCTAAAAATTATTCTAACAGATCGTGTTTCCATCCTCTCCGCCAAATAAACAATCGCCATCCTACTCTCCAAATTCTCAACTGTAACCTTATTCAAACATCCGGCAATTCTTACTGATATTCTCCAAATCCTCCAGGCTCTCCTATCCTAAATTTACTCCCAATTTTCAGAACCCCTCCGAATCCATGCAATCGTGCTACTTGCCAAATCTGCTCCATCCTTGTAAAAAATTCCCTTCCGCGGCAACACCCGCTCAAATATCTCCCGTCCCTCCCAACTTCTTCCGGCATTTCTAAAAATATCAATTATGTGTATATAGTATAGCATTTGGGAATGAAGTGAGTGAGGTTGGTTGGGTTTACACGTGACCAATAGTGAAGGGCCGAAGGAAATCGAAGGACTAAAGATATTCCGGCAATAGGAATTACGTATGCGGGGAGCAGAGCACATTGATGTCCACGTTATAATTCGAAGTCGTTATTTTTCCCAGTCACGAGAGAGTACGTGCTCTTTTTAAGTTATCCGATCACGTGCGATCACGGCTCGTGTTCGACACGCCATTAATGATCGAAAATTACGATTTCCTCGGAATCATCTCATTCGATTAGAAGGAGGAGAGTCGTTAAATGAGTGGAGCCATTCGAATTCATCTTTCAAATCCAATTCTGGCATTGATATTGCGACACCGCTTCACATTTCCAAAATAGGATTATGACGAAGGAATCAAGAGATAGACGGAGTGCCTCTGTTGGTTGACGTAAGATAAAGGCTTAGTACTTATTGACAGACTATGGAAGACACCAGACCTTAGAGATGTCATCTCGATTCTTCTCTCGACGAAGCATTTCAACCAAAGCCTCTGAAACTCCTCCTCTGCCGTTAATCTTTCGATGCTCCTGACTCTGAAATTCTCCTCGTTCGCGCTTCCCTTCATCAAGTCGAAGAATCTCACAGCGTGTCCGATAAGGTTATATCTCTCACTCTCTCTCCACAGTTATCAACGTTAGAACTCTTTCCCTTCTAATTCGTCTCCGAATCCGTTAGGGTTCACTCTTGGTTGTCCTACCTACCCGTCAGCTTTTGATCTTAGTCACGCTTGAGGCGAAGTAAAAATACGCATTGAGGCCATAACCGACCGGGCATCTCGTTCAGTTCGTAAATTTTAGTGGTGCCCTCAGTCAAAACATCCCTTGCCCTAAGGAGAACTCGGCCTCGCCTTTGATGTTTCAATTTTTCTCAAATGCACCGGCACCGACTTAAGATGAGATGATCAGTAGAATACACCACTTGTGTTTTTGCTTTTTGTATTTTGTATTTTTATTTTTACATCCCTAGCCATTTTAGAGGGAAATTGACCTAGTTGGTGCTTCAAAATATGATAGGTCAATACGTCGTTTTGTATTTCTGGCTTAACTGACAGCATTCACTGTTTACTACCTTCTTGAAATTACGATAAAGAAAAATGTTTGAAATGCAGGAAAAACGTGGGGGCGTAATCTTCTCCTGCCCTCATAGGAGGACATTTCCTACGTGGAGGAATTTCGAAGCCTGAATCAACGCGTGGAATCCTTCGCACTATATTTATGGTATAAAGGATTCAGAATTCGGATATGTTTTCAAATGACCCCCTCCGTATCCTCTACCCGGACGAAAAAAGACTTTATCTTAAAATTAAGAGCCGTAAAACCCATTGAAAAATGTCGCGTACCGCCGTCAAGTTGTGTTTTAGGAAATTAGAACTAATACATAAGAAATTTCACGAATGGAATCATTTGCTCTCTGAAATGTGAATAGAGGTTGTATAGTTTACATGATAAGTGCTAGATGCTAAAATGAGCGTTCGCAAAAAGGAAAAAATATGGGTGTGATTGACTAGTACATGACCAAATTACTACAAAAAATAGATGGTGTTAGCTTTCACAATTCATAGTATCTTTCCCGCTCCCTGCTTGAATAGAATAGTTATCCTTGAAAATCCTTGATAACTATTCTCGTTCTATTCTATCATTCTATCTATTTTCTATATATTCTATTATTATATATTCCTCCCTATCTATTTTCAAGGGTAACTATTCTATCCTTCCCTATCACTCACCTGGTACTTGCCCCCCCCCCCTGCCACACATCTTTTTGGGTGATCGCGGTGTATTTATATCGATGTCGATTGGAAGATTATCGCCGAAGAAGAGACATTCTCTCCTTGGAGCTTCATTTGAGCCCGAACTCAATAAAAATGAATAAAAATCATGAAAAAGTCACGCTTGAATGTACATTTTCTTAAATATAAATATTTTGTACATTTTAGTTTTCGCCAAAATTGCGATGGTCATTGCATTGATGTCCACTGCTCCTGTTTGAAATAATCACCGGGAATATATGCTTGACATATTATTCTTGCCAAATTGAGCAAGAAGATAGCATTTGTAATCCTATAAGTTTCCCTGGATTCACTCATTGCCACTAAAATATATTTCTTCGTACGAATGCAGTGCTTCGAACCGCTCCGTCCACACACACACCCCTGCCCCTCCTCCTTTTTGCCCCCCCCCCCCCGGAATCCGGGGCCCGCTTCGTCTCCATCCACAACCACATTTCGCGAAAGAAGCCAAGGTCGTCCATTTCTCTCCGTCTGAGGTAAATTTTCTCAAGTTAGGTGAGGATACCGATTCGCCGTCATCGATAGGAAAGGACGAGAGGTGAGTCGCCAAACAGGAATGTGGGGGAGAAGAACGGCGACTGCCTTTACAATGCTACATACACCCTGCAAGGAAGCCACCGCTAGGGTGAGTGGCAGTGGGGGATTCCACACTAAGCATCTCCAGCATCAACATTGCGTTCAACCTAAGTTTCAGTAACCCTTAGCAATGTAAAATAAATCAACTAATGGAACTAACTTCACAGCCGTTTGTATGAGCCCAGGTGTCTGAGTGTGAACCGTCCCTGCGAGCATTCCAGACGACCTGCTAGGAATGAGAAGAAAGTACATACATTAGAAAGTTGGTTGAAATAATGACCCCGGCACTGGACCAATTCGCATCAAACATTACCTCGTCCCCCCTTCCCTGCCGCCGTCGTTTGCTCTTATCCTGTCTCCTATCGTTCATTGGAAAAAGGGCATCCTATGTCCGTCGGTTCTACATTTTAATCTTATTTTCGTGATCTCTCCTACCGTGTTGCGACAGGGCTAATGCTACATTTTCGACATCATCGGTGGGAAGACCTGCTTCCAATTTATGGTAAGATTTCAATCTGTAATTTAACTTTCCCTTCGTTAGTGGTTTTCGACCAATTTATTCTAATGACCTAGATACTGACAACGTTTTATAAATCTATCTCCCTCCCCTTCGCTGAACACGATCTGACTCTGCCATCAAGCCGACCCCGAGAGGATCCCATATTTATCGTGTGTTTGTGTATATATATATATATCGTGTGTGTGTACATATATATATATGTATATATATATGTATATATATATATATATATATATATATATATATATATATATATATATATATATCTACTAGAAGCTGTGAGTGTGTAAATGGGACCTCAAGAGTGAAAGATAGCATCGCTCCTTGGCCCTCTCGCCACATCAACCAAAAACTATTTCAACACTTTGTTATTTTCTGCCAGCTTGTCCAAATATTCCATGTACCTATACGTTTCCCCACAACTGAGTACCGATGGAAATTTTTCTTTTAAAATGTGAATGCTGGTTGGTACCCAGGTGTGAGTCCACAAAATTAGATTTTGGAACACGATGTATTCAATCGGCAGACGACTTATGCCATTCCATTTTCATCGCACGAAGTATGTTACGTATGTTAAATACGTAAAACGAATTTAGATATTTCTCTGAAAGAAAAGTTCTGTAGAAAGAAGAGCAACATTCAAGAAACAAAATTCGGGTAACCTTAAATCACAAAAATAATTTAGTGTTCTACGGTCCACATATTGCTGAGAACAAATACAAAGATGCTCACGAGTTCTTTACTTTGGCTTCTAAACGTCTTCACAATCTATGAAGTATTGAAGAGACCAAAGGAGCTGAAGCTAACTGTATGGCTAGCAGTTCATCGTTCATACGCACAGCATATAAGTGCCCAAAATGCTTCAGAATAATTGTTTTGCTCTTGAAAAGTTTACTTTGATTATAGCGGATTCGTGTGACGCTAAAGGGGCAAGTTGGTTTCAGGCAAAATGCAATTGTTATTCGCAATATAACTTCCGAACATCATTGGTTGGTAGTAATAGGTACTGTTGTTGTATCAGATATTTGTATATCTGATTCAAGAACAGTGTGAAAACTTTGAAAAAAACAATAGACGGCTCTTTTTTAGTGGCGCAGTCACAGATTTTCATTCAAGGAATTAGTGGTTCCCTCAACTTCCTGATCTCAATATTTTTCCGCAAAATTGATTTCATGATCTTATCCGGGCACGTTAATCTCCGTGCAAACACAAGATAATATCTCCGCTGACAGCTTTCGTGTTCCCAGTGGAGTTAAGTCTCAGCAGTGAACGGAGCAGTCATCATCCGTGCCTGCGGTTGCAATGAATGGAGGGAAAAATAATGTAAAGTTTAATATTAGGAAAAAATAGGAAATCTACCGCATTTAGTTTTACCAAATGATGTAAGGAAGAATAGATGCGTGCAAACGTAGAGTTTCAAATACGTCACCCTTCGTCGATAGGTAATTATTGAAGTATGTGTATGTTGAACATAACATAGCCCTACAATATTTCCCGAACAAAAAACTGAATTCGTGGAAGCAGATGTTCATTAACTAATGAATCCTTTTCATTTTATAATCTGCAAAAGTCCTATTCAGCCTCGCAAATTTCGACATAACGCAAATTGACTCTGGCCGTCTGTTTTTGTTTGCTTCGAGAAAGGCAGTAGATGATCCTTTGTCTAATTTCAGTTCCGAATATGAATTTCTATGCGCAAGAGGGAGAGTGAGTGCGAAACATGAAAACTAAAGATGGGACAGGAAAATTTTCGGGAACCCACGTGTGATCTCGCATACGGTGAAGAAAAGAGTGTCCGCTAGGGTTCGATTCTGCTGGGGAGACTCCCTGGAAATGCTTACCACCCACCACCTCTCCTCCACCGATTTCAATATCCAAGTGACTTTCAAGGTTCACTCATTTTCACGCGTGAATTGTCTAAATTCACGCGCGAAACGAATTGTTTTAATACCTCCACGGATTAGTTCTGCTCGCACACTTTGTTCTTGTGAGTTTTATCTCTTATAGTAAAGTGGGAAAAAATCTTTTTGTTGCGAAACAAGGCAACCGCGCGAAATCATCATGGGAAATACCTTCTTTTTTCTTACCAAAGAAGATGATTTTGACTCTATTCTTTTCACATTATCATCAAATTAAAAGCTATGCAAATGCCTGTTTTTAGCAGCCGAACGAACTCCTTTGAATTCATAGTTCGCACCCTTTGGAGCCAGCGTGACCCCTCCCCTGAGTTCCGAAAATTCCCCAGTTTCGAAAACAAGCCGGGAGGAGAGGGGAGGGAGGAATGCGCGGGAGAGTGGGTGGGGAGAGCGGGCGAGGCCTCCTACTGTTCCGCCCTGGTCGCCTTTGCGTTTCGGCATTTAAGATGTTGCGAGTGTACTTCGCGATGAAACGGGTCCTCCGCTCGCCACCTCTGCTCTTCTTCCGACCGGTGAGAATCCTCCGCGCTGAACGACTGCCAATTTGATGCCTTCCCTTGCTCGCACCCGAGAGGGGTGGGTCCGACACCCCTCTCCCCTCCCCCAAACCTCGTCGTTCGCCCCCTTTCCTGTGTGACTACGCCTCGCGACCGCCCACCCAGCAAAGTTTGGACCCGAATGAAAACAGCGAATTCTATTCCGGTGAGCCATGTCGGAAACGGGCGTGACTGACGTAACAATGGATTTGGTCTCTCAGAAATAGCTGAGGAGGAGCCAATGGGTGTCTCCCCCCCCCACCACCCTCCTTCCACACCCTCTCCACAAACCCCTCTCCTAACGGGAATCGTCCACTTTGAAATACTATGTCCTATACTACATTCTGGAGGGGGGAGTGGCAGTCCAGGGGTAGAGCGCTGGGCTACTGATCGGATGGCTTGGGTTCGACTCCCGGATTTTCCTCTCCGGGCAACCTCAGCCTCATCCAAGCTTAGAGATTTTTCGGGTACCAGGATCTTACTGGGAAAGCATATTCCTTATTACCCTAATGTGTGAATTTCACAAGTCTTAGCTCAGAACAAGTTGACCGCTACCCTCGCCTATCAAATGGACCCTCGGGTTGATAATTTTAGTAGTTATATTCACGAAATGAGTAATATTAGTGGCAGTGAATGAACTCTGACTGAGTAAGGCCCTATTTATGTATAATCGATCCTACCTGGTTATACCCTACAGAATATATGATAAACATACGTTTAATTATTAAGTGTTAAACATCTCAAACATTTTATTGTTTTATTTTACGAATATTACGTACTTTTAAAATTGGATTAACATTTATTTGGAAAGCGAAAACCTCGGTGACTGGTCAGGGGCTCGATGAAAACTGGATGTGTGTTGTTTTAGCTCCGACACCAGAATTATAACGTTGGTGACCTGCATTGTATATGAAGGTTGTCCAGAAAGTAACTCACGTTTTGAAATAAAATATGAAGCTAGTGACCAGACGAAGTTTTTTTATAAAAATTTGAAAGGTGCATACTTAAATTATTTTTCTGCATATTCAAAATTCAAATATAGGCATTTAACATAATGATACACAAGCTTTTCAATTCCATCTCTGAATAAACCTGCCGCCTAACATTTTAACTACTTGTTTACACCAGCATGCAATTCTGCGTCACTATCAAAGCCCTGTGTCGCAAGCCACGTCTAGTGAGAGACCCGCTGTCTTAAATTGGCGATTTTCATGAATTTTCTTCTTTGATTTTTCACCGTCAGTTCATCTACCATAAGGCTACGCCGACCACTGCGGTCCTCATCGTGAACATTGGTGCGGCCAGTTTTAAACCGAATGCACCACTGCCTCACTCAGCCTTCACTCATTATTCTCTCTCCATACACTTCACAAAGTTGCCGGTGAATTTCAGTTCGCTTTCGGTTTTGGCTCCCTCGAGCGTGTTGCGAGTGGAGCCATTGATGGCCGCGTCGGACCTCGCTAAACGTCTTCGACTACCCTTTGTCCCAATGCAGCACACAGTTCTTTATCGATACTTTTCATTTTATTATCATTTGGCAATGACTGTATTGGCAATGATTCTCTATTATCGACTATATCGATGATTTTGTTTCGACATTCGATGTGTTAGTCTTTCTATTTTTTTTAAATGTGCATAAATGCCCTTGCATAGTGGGTGCAAACCACAAGCTATGCCAATAAATATTTGAATGAACTATGTTCTTGCCTCCCAATTGGGGGGCTTGGGTTCGTATCCCGACATTGGTAGAATTTTTCAGTGGTCGCTACTCGAGGTACATTGTAGAGAGATCACTTCAAGTGGAGTACACCGTCCGTCGGATATCCGTTATAAATCGCCTTTGACCCCTTGGCACCTCTCGTTATTAGAGTAGGCTAGTGCCCACGTCCTAGTTTCTCTCCACCCTTCCTTCTCCAATTCCCTGAACATCCTACTCCTTCCAAATCGTCACCACTTAACTCTACTTGAAAGGCAGGAGTGGCTTCTTGGCATCCTACGGCCAAAAACCCCTGGCGTCCAGAGACACAATCGATGGCTGTTGAAGTCCCCCTGAACAGTTTTTGTCTCACATCCAGTTTTGCCGAAGAATGGCGGAGACAGTTATGAACAATATTCATCTACTCTATTAATTTCTTTTTTTTTGCTTTCTTGCTCTTATTTTTTATTTTTTTTATTTGTTTCATTCATTTCCTTTATTTAAATATGTTATTTTTCCTATACGTATTTTCTGCAATTTGTTTTAAATATAATTTATAATTTTTCCTTGTCTTTTCCCATGATATGTATCACCCTTTCACTACTGTATATTAAGTATGCTCACAATAGTAATATCTCTGTAGGTTTCGCTGGTTTTTCACACTCCTTCCCCTTCCTGTTTTTGTGTTTTCCTGCAGTGAGTTTTTTGTAAAGGAAGGACATCAGTTAAATTCCTCACGCTTTTCCCACGAATGTGTGCAAGGTTTGTGTGAAAATTGCCGGGAAATGTTTCGCAAAAATAGATTTATTTCGCTAGATATTGCTACAATGCCTCAAACTTCTTCAAAGTGCATCCCTCGAGCGTCGACACACTTTTGCCCGCGGCTTTTCCACGACTTGAAAGCTCCCTGGTAGGTGGATTCCGGAAGGTCCTTAAGGGTACGAGTGCAAGTTTCTATGACGGTCCCATGGTGGTGTCCTTTGAGGGAGGATTTCACTTTTGGGAATAGGAAATAGTCTGCTGATGCCAAGTCGGGGCTCTCATGGGGTTGGTGAATCGTCGCGATGCCGTTGCAGATGGTCTTCGCAAGGAGACACTCGACTTTGCTCCAGGTCGTCCGTCAAGACCTTCGGGACGAATTTAGCGCAAATATTTCGCATCGCCAAAGTTTCAGTGATAATAGTGTGAAGTGTCATCAATGCCAATACGATCTGCGATCAAGCGCACACGTAACTGACGGTCTGAATTCAGCACTTTACACTCAGGTTGCACGTTGTTGTCGGTTCTTGAGGTCAACTGCCGTCCAGCACGGGGCTCATCCTCCACACTCTCTCGGCCATCTTTGAAGAGCTTGGGCCACTTAAAAACTGCAGTTTGTGACATTCTTTCAGCCTCGAACTCTTGGCGAAGCATGCCAATCTGTACCCGATTTCTCTAGTCCAACACAAAATTTGTTGGCGTACCGCTGTTCAATCGTTAGTTACATTTTGCGCTTTCATCGAGTCACTCGACCGGGGTCCATTAAAAACCCGATCTAGCCTGAACGAACGCTCGTAGGCGATTGGCGAGTGTTGAAGGTCAGACCCTCCACCGCCGAGCCTGCGCGCATGGACATACATTTACGTTAGGAAAAAATTCTTCCGGATACTTTTTATACAAACCTTGAGCTACTTTTCACATCTCACCAATTTTTTTTACCAGTGCAGTATCTAGCATTTTTTATTTCGTATTTTCCTATGATCGCTGTAAACATTTTTTAATTCTTTTTTGCAATGATTGTTGACGCATATAAGCATGTAAACGACCGAAAGACTATCTGGTCCCCAATATATACGTATATTATTATTGTTATAATTATTACTTTTCTAATACCTCGCATCAGCTTGGCTCGATTTTTAACCCCGTCTCCGTCTTCTCCCTCCCTCGAACAGTGTGCTGCAACGGCCGCCTTGACGACTGCTCGGTGCCCATCCTGGGGACGCTGTGCTACTGCGACCAGTTCTGCGATAGAGGGGCAACCCACGACTGCTGCCCCGACTACTGGGACGTCTGCACCGACGCCCCCCCACCTCCGCCGCCCACGCCTGCACCTGAGTTCACCGCCAGTGAGTGTGTGCCACCTCCCGGTGTCCGCTCCAGGGGGGGGCGGCATTTCCCACCTCTGTGCCCCTCCCCACTCCTGGGACAAACCACTTCTGTCTCCGGCAAAAGGGAAACCGCAAGGGGATAGAGGCATTTTCATTCGGTGATGCTGGAAAAAATTCCAAGAAACTGCGGGAGATGCCGCGACAGTAACTTTTTGACGTAGTCATCCGCTGATATGCGTTTCAATGGAACAATTTCACAGAGTGTAAAAATCATTCACCTTGAGCGGGATTCGAACCCGGATCCCTCGATGACCGGCCGAGTGCTTTATACAGTTAAGCTATCGAGACATCCTCTTACGCTCCGAAATTTTGATAAGCACTCGGCCGGACATCGAGGGATCCGGGTTCGAATCCCGGTCAAGGCGAATGATTTTTGCACTCTGAAATTGTTGCATAGAAATGCCGGGAAAAGTTCCACCACTGGAAAAAAATTGTCCTGGGAATTAAGTTATATTATTTGTTACTTAAGTTCTAATTTAAATGTCAAGGTCATTTGTGGATAAGCATGATTTTTTAGCCTGGAACACTCAGATAACACTCAACAGAAACAAGAGATAACCCTGCTTTAGCTTTAAGTGCCCTAATGCCATAATAGTCGTTAAAGGTGGTGACAATGAGTGGTCACTTGAGTGGTAAAGAGCTCCCGACGCCAGTTCAGGCATACGAGACATTTAAGTTACAAAAGAGAGACCTCAGGGGGGGGTCTTTTTACTCATAGTAAAACTAAGTATCGGGGCGGGGGTAGGAGGGAGCGCATAAGAAAACATAAATTGGTGTCCTTGTCCATGGGCCAACGAACGACAAACTTATGAATATTCCATTTGAAATGACTATTCTTTCGACGAAAGCAATCGGTGGCAGTCGCTCATTTGTTTGTTTTCTCTTTTCTCCGTCCAGGGTGCATTCACAACGGCCGGGAGTTCAACGTCGGCCAGAAGATCCAGGACAACTGTAACACGTGGTGCGTACTCTGAGGGCACATGATGAGCTCACTTGTCTGTGTGCATGTGCATGCGTGTGTGTGCGTGTGTATGTGACTCTTGCCAGCATCCTAGTTAATTGAAAACGGGGAGTTTGGAGGTGAGAGGGGGTCAGTGACAAGTGAGCGCAGATTAGCGACCCCTTAACGGGTTACATGACGCTCGATTGCGAGATATTATACTCTTTTCATTGAATTGTGCGCATAAAATAAAATTGAGATATCATCGCTGAAATGTTTGTTTATAATGTCATTGATTCAACGGCATCACTTATATTGCTGAAAGATTATTTGTACAATACGATCCAAGTGATGGCCTGTTGCAAAACTCGACTAACCGTTGACAAGAAAGCAATAAATGTTTAGGAAGAAAGACGTATTATTGACTTTTAAAAGTCGATTAACATCTGTAATTTTTAGCTGACGGCATTTAGTCCTAAAACATGTACTTTTGCCTCTTTCCAGAATAAAAAAATGAATATTGGTTCCTTTGCAGCTGGAAAACAGCAAAATGCTTTAAACTTAGGAGTGAATCATTGACCAAAGCCAAATGTATTTGAGATTAGAAGCCATTTTTCTCTTCAAAAATGAATTCGAAAATGTCGGCACTTTAGCCCGAATATCTCCCGAACTCAAGGAGGAAGACAGATATATATATATATATATATATATATATATATATATATATATATATATATATATATATATATATATATATATATATATATACTCATATATACAGAAACAGATATAAGGAAAAGGGATAGGAACACATAAAGGACGAACACAATAGAGGTGGGGAAGGCGGAATCGAACGGATCACAAGAGTAAAAATATTTCCTCAACCGGGACTCGAACACCGGATCTTTCCACTTGCCGGGCGGATACTCTTAACCACTTGAGCTATGATATAAATTATTTTATTCGGCTCAGAATATTACAGAGTTTGTTAGCATTATGCATAATATCAGGTCACAGATTATGGGTACATCATGTTTTTCTTTAGTATAAGTGTATACATGGATACAGACATGATACAAATACCCCACACACATATCCACTTGTACATACATACGCACACATGCACATCCACACGCACATACATAGGCATATGCATACAGACGCATACTCGTACATTTGACCATTTACATTTAGAAAGAAAAAAGAAAGGAAGACAAGGTCCACAGATATTAGGAGGGAGATTTTAGCTAGCAATGGAAAATTATGTATTGTAAGAAATTATCAATGGCAGGGTTGAAATTATCGATTCAATCAGTCATTTAGAAAAAAAAACTCTTCAACGATGGACGAGGTGTGTCCGACACCGGGTGGCTACCGGACATCACTTCCCAGAGTTCTGATCGTGGCTAGCGTCGCTCCGGTCGCGACTAGACCCCGGGCGACGAGTGCTTCGCCGTTTCCCGGGACGCCTCGTCCAACGGGTCGACGAGCGAGGACGCGGCATTTCGCCACATCCCTCCCCCCCGGCCTCGTCCGAAGAGGAAGAGCCAGCCGTGGTCTCCACGAAGACCGGGTAACTCGGCAGCGTTCCACAGGGGGCCTTCTTCGAAGGAGCACCGCTGGGGGCCGCCAAGGGGTAGGAGGTACCCTCGGGGAGGATCGGAGTGGCGGGCTGGGGCTCATCTGCGGAAGGGTTTTGGTCGGGAAAAATCAGGGGCGATAGTTGCTTGTGGTCCGTATCTTGAGAAGCGCTGGGAAGATCATCGACACCTTGGCTGTCCTTAATGGGGAAAGAAGATGGGGTATGTGGGATTTTTGACTTTGGGAAACTTGTATGCGGGTCGACTTCCGGGGTCGGTGACGCTTCCTTTACAGTCAATGATAAAGGGGTCGAGGGATGAGCTGTTGGGGACGGGAAAACATCGCAATCAGATGCATCCTCCTCACCTGTCACCAGAGGTTCTCGGGGTGTTTGAAACCCGTGATGCAAGGATTGCGTAGCGAGGGCGTCGATGGCGTGAGCGGGGGGAGGAGGGGCGAAAGACCATCCCTCCTCATTTGACGAGCTCACGGAGACGGGGCCTGGAGGTCGTGTGATATTAGGCGAGGTGGTAGGTACGTGAGCCATTTGTAGATCGGTATTCGAGACCAGGGGCTTGGGTTTGTCTGTCCTCTTCTTTTTCGGTTCCCTTTCCTCCGTCGACGATTTTCGCTCCCGCTGACATTTCCCTCCAATTGAAGGGAGATGCGGGGGACCGACGGGAGCAGCCGGGGCCGCACCCTCGATGAGTAGAAGCGACCGCGCTCTCTCCTCCACAGCCACTTCGGGCTCGTCCATCTC
Source organism: Hetaerina americana (assembly GCF_022747635.1). Classification (NCBI taxonomy): domain Eukaryota; kingdom Metazoa; phylum Arthropoda; class Insecta; order Odonata; family Calopterygidae; genus Hetaerina; species Hetaerina americana. The sequence continues at coordinate 15,779,532 of NW_027287095.1, forward strand.
CATGGCGGCGTTAGGGTTTGAGGGCATCATCATTGCCTCCACATAGCTCTTACCTCCCTGGTTCCGAGGGCAGGTCTTGCGCTCGTGGCCTTCTTGGTTACAGCGGGCGCAAGTGCGGCGCTGACCCTCATAGATGATGATGGCCCGGTTGCCGCCGATGTGGAGGTACGATGGGATATTTCTCTCGACCGTCATCCGCACAACCCTGGTGCCAGTAAGCACCCGCGCCATCTTGTCTCCCTCCCACCTGTTCTCCCACGAGCGATGGATTTTACCAAAGCGTTGGAGCTCGCCTGTTATGTCTTCCAAAGGGGTCTCCACGGGGAGACAAAGAACCCTGACATTACACGGGCTGCCGGAAGTCTCGTCAATTGTTATTGTCGTCCTCTGGTCACTTAAAGACGGAAACGGTAGTTTCCGCGGAGTATTGTCTAAAATCCTTGTTATTGTACCTTCGGTTGCCAACTTCAGGAATATCAAATGGCGATTGTATCCAAATTGGATCGCCACTATCTCTTCGGGTGTGAGGCCCAGCGACTCTAACGTGAAGAGGTGGACCTCCAACGGGGTAGGGGGCTTCGCCTTCTCGTCAACTTGCAAGGCGAGCGTGTTTAAGCGGCGCACAGCCATTTGAAGAAATCAAATTCAGCACACTAGCATGAAGAAGGAAAGCGCAACAAAAAAAAACGAGCACTTTAAAGGGAAATAAAACACTCACGAACGCTCCCTCCCCGCCACACGCACCCGGCGGTAGCAAACAAAAGGAGCCTAAGCTCTACACCAGGAGTCAAGGTCAGTCTTGATCCACTAAACAAAACAAAAGTACGGCCTTCCCGGCGGAAGAAGTCGAGAGTCAAACTGCACGCTTCTTGATGAACTAGACGGTCAACCGCCGCTCGAAACAAAACACGATCGGAACCTCGATTTCCGTGAGAGTCCGGCAGTGCCGCTCTCCAAACCCCGGCGGCCGAAGCCTCGGACGCCGGCGATTTTAGACACTCGGTGAACACAGGCACGTCCTGCTGTCAAGGCAGCTATCGAGGATAGTCAATTTACCCTGAGATCCGTGGGTCTAATATGTCGCCAAGCGCCCCGATTCTTTAGCCAAGAGATGGCGTCAGGGGGCTGTTTCACCCACCAAAGGAGAAATAGACAATACACAAGGAAAGGAAAGGACAGTGGGTTAGAATTCATACAACATCATACAGGAAAGGAACAGTGCGTTTCGTGGCACGCATAGCCAGAAGAAAGAGATGAGCCACATTGGCCAAATACACATTCAAACACGAAATCCCGCCAAACGGCGAATAAATACTCATATATACAGAAACAGATATAAGGAAAAGGGATAGGAACACATATTCTTTCGTTTTTTTTAAGTAGTGGTACGTGTACTAAATGAGGATATCAGGAGCGTTTATGGAAAACTCATGTCAAGCACACTTTCTCAAAAGACGAATCAATCACAACCACTTAATCGATCTTAAAGTTAACTTTCATTCTTAATGCCTCGAGTATGTTTAGATTTGATCATTATTTATTGATAGTCTTTTCAATTTTATGTTAATGCCTCGAATATTATTTCCATAGCGTTTGGGAATGATCCGTGCTGTGAAAACAATTAGTTTTAGATTTCAAAAGCGGTTGATTTTTCAACAGGAAAAATCAGCACTTGACCTAACAAAGAGATCCAAAATGTATTAATCTATAAATTTAAAAGTAAATTAATAACAACTTTTTAATTAAGTTTACATTTCACGGACTAAGATGGCATAGATATTTAATATTGTCACATGAATGACCAAATGAGCAGAAGAGAAATTGCGTCGAAATGACGAATAGCAGTTGACTCTAATGCGAGAATAGAAGCAAAGGACGGCGAGTATCACTTATAACTTAAATATGAGGATGACGTAAAGATATAATCGAAGAAAATAATTGGGGGCAAAGGATTATTCGCAGTTTCCTTAGATTAGTCGACTTACTTCGGGGGTCTTGCTTCTTGGTGGCAGACTCAACTCAAAAGGCCCTATAATGTCTACAATGCGATTACAGACCTCCTGCGCACTCATTCTGTAAAGGATGAAAGGTCACCTGAGGAATTCCTGTCAGAGGAAGGAGTAGGGGGTGGTTGCCCGTGGAGAGGGCAACACACCAACCGCGATCGTGCGAAGCTTTTTTCTGGAGAAAATACCGACTCACTTTTCATTGGCAGGAGTACGATTCTCCGGGGACAGTCGTTTGTGCGAATTTCGGCGCTGGGGAGGTTCACCGGGAGTCCGTTTCCTACCGGATATGTCCTCTCCTCTAAGGGCGGGGATTGGGTGAATGAATTTTTAGGCGAAAGGAAGCGGTTGAACTGTGTCACGAGTTCGGCACAACTCACGAAAAGGAGGTTTAAGAACTTGCCAAAACAATCGCTACGTTTTTGTTTGTTTTACATGAAATGAGAAATGTCTTTGTTGGTTTACCATGCTCATCAGCATATTTTACGTGTTATGAACAATGATTAATTTTATCGTTTGACATTAAGAAGTAATCTTGGTTTATTTAATTGATAATTAGAATAGTCATAAGAATAAGAAAAGAAAATACATGCCGAATTATATTTTTGAAGAAAAAATTATCATAAGCTCTTTTTCTGGTTTTTATTCTTATTTTGTCTTCGATTCCTTTAATAATTATTCATCAATATGATTTTTATTTTTAATATTTGTAAATAACAGCAAAATACAAATCTTGCAAACTGATTTGTAATTTCAAGAAACGCCAGTTACTGAAATATTAATCAGAAGTGCATTAATCCTCTCATTTTGAACAAAAACAGCCTCATTTTGACCTGCGTACTTTATGCTGTATTCGTCCTGTATTTAACTCCCAAATGATTTGCAAAGCCCTCGTGACCGTGGCTTGCCCCGCGGGCTCGCGTGTGGGCTCCACCAACTGTGCACTCATCCTCCCGCCTTCTTCTCTTTGTGTCCAGCGAGTGCCTGCCGTCTCACAACGCGTCACCCAGGGCCTCCTGCACCCACAACAAGTGCCTGCTGGACCCAGTCCTGTCGAGCGCCCTGCGGAGGGAGCCGGCCCTGGGATGGACGGCCGTGGATGTGCCAACGGGAGGCGGAACGCCCAAAGGCGGCGACTACGCCGAGTTCTGGGGCCGGTCGCTCGCCGAGGGCATCAAGCTGAGACTGGGAACCGTCGACCCCGACCGCTCGGTGAGCCCCCGCCCCCGATGGGTTTGCTGATTTCGATAAGGAAGGGGAGGAGTTTTAGGCCAAGGCCATTTAGCGACTGGACCCCTTATCTAACTCTAAAAGTGACAAATGTTGAATGTATACTTTGCCGCTGGGACCTGGTCCACGGCTGCTCTTCAGAATCTGCAGCCCTCTTCCGATTTCATCCCCAGCATCCCCCCTCCTTCCGTTTTTCTGTTTGCCTGCGTGTGACACTTTCAGGTCATCGTGAACCTGCAAGATAAAATTTTATCAAATAGCTTTGTGTTGATCTGTCGCTTATTTTTGACAAATGTCATTGTGTTGGGCATGTTAATCATGAGTATGTTTCTTCAAATGCGTCCGCTGAGTCCTTTCCCAGGCATGAAATTCTTGAGATGGTGAGTGTGCGCAAATCTTATGAGATTTTTGAGTTTCGGCCATATCGGCAGTTTCAGTTTTTTTCCCAAATTATTTTTTTGCATTCTCTTACGAGTACCGAAATATAAGACATTTAATGGCCGCATATTTTAACAACGATCTTTGATTTTTTCGGACCCTATCGATTTTGTGCGTCCGTTTTAACTGAAGATAAACATACGATATTTTCAGGCTTAACTTTGTTGAAATCGATTATCACTCAAGTAAAAAAAATAGCTATTTCCACCAATTTCTTCATTCGTTGCGACTAGTTTCAACTGAGGATGGTGCCGATGCGTTAATAATAAAATATTTGGTGGAAAGATACATTGTGTTTTTATTTCACTGAAGAGAAGTCGAGGGGGGGTAAATTAAATGTTGATGCGTGGGAATGCATTAGGTAGATGGAACGGGGACCCCGTTATTCCGAAAGGGAATGTACAAAAGTGTTGCAGCGGCTTTAGGGAAAGAGATGGGCGAGAAAGGGAACCATTAAGGGCGGGCAGAGAGAGAAAGAGAGCCCTCATCATAGTTCTGAAGTGCTTAATAGACCAAGATTGCATTCACAACTAGAAGCAGTGATAGAAGGTGGCTCATGCGTCGACGTTCGAAGGATTCCCTTTCCGAATGAGGATCACCGCCGCGGTCCACCGGACTAAATCGTATGGAGTCTTTGGGGAGAAAAAACGTCGCATATAATTTCCAAACCTTAAATCGTAGAATAAATGGTATGAAGTGCAGTCTTGTGTGAATAATATTCTTTGCTAATTTAATTGGCAATACTTGCGAGGGGATTTCACACTAATCTATTTTCAAATGATAAAGCTACCACTGTGACTTTTGTATAATTTAATGACTTCGTTATAACCACATTAATTCCCTTTTGGAAAACTAAAAATACATTTCCAAAAGTCATACTTTTCTAACAGGAATGAGTATTTGCATTTGAACATGAGTGGCCAAGGGAGGTTATATGATAAACTGTATTTATACATCATATTCCAATCATTAGCGGTAAGTTTTCGACAAAGACCGCTCATAAAATGTAAACATTTGGATGGGGAAATGGAGGTTGGAATTTAGGACGTTATACTATCCTCTACACAGGATTTCTTCCGATGCTCCGATTATTGTAAGGTAGAATATCAATATTATAATCGTTTAAGATACTCGGCTGTGGTAGCAAGCCAGGAAGTACACAAATAAAATGTTTGCTTCGCGTGTTGCTTGGCAATGCGTGCTGGAGGATGGTGGGAGGGTGTGTTGCGGGCGGCGAGCAACCAAGGATATCTGCGCTCCGATCCGCGGTCCCCTCTCCAACTCGCGCGTCGCCCAACCCTTGAAACAGCACCGTGCGCCAACTCCTTCGCCGATTACGGCTGCAAGGAGGTTTGTCTGTAAACCAAATCCATACATACACATGTCTCTTTCTTCAAACTTGGAGTAAACGTAGTTGAAAATAGTGCTATTTCATTGGAATTTGGAAAGAACGCCTTCGCGTATTGTTTTTTTTTTCAATTTTTTCATCTGAAAAAAAGCCAATTTTTTTAGTGTGAGGAATAAATGAAAAAGATAAAATAGTACATCTCATGAATATCTCAGCTACCATTCTTACGAAGAACGTGGTGACATGCTTTAGGATTGAACAGATGTACCTGGCTCAAACCGACTCACCTCAGCGTTAACTGGTGGTTTCTTTATTGGGATAAAATATGTAATTATATATATATATATATATATATATATATATATATATATATATTGATATTTATTTATGTATATATGTACAAGTGAATATGTGACATAATAAGCTTGAAGTAAGCAAGAAAAGTCTCTTTACAATCGTAAAGGTACGAGGCTTTACCCCCATATGTGGCAACCTTTTATTTGGTTGCCAAGATGTACTATCAATATAGATCAGTTTTTGTTCGCTCGCAGGTTTCCGCGGCGATGAGTAGGTGATTGCCACATTTTTCGGGCCGCGTCCGCGTATGTCGTTTAAATTCACAACAGTTTCGCCAGCTATCCTGCTGGCGTCCTCAGGTCAAGGATGGAAAGAAGCTCGTTGTCCCGTCTTATATAGGGAAAATCCGGCGCCAATACCGGGAAATTTCTTCGGCCAATCAGGGAGCGTCCTCATATTTGCGCGAAATAATTCTTTTCCACGCACTGTGGAGTGGATATCCACCCTCTCTGTTAAAGTTGTTTGGCCTTTTAACGATTTCAATGGCCTCTCTAATTATCCTCGGGGAGTATTTTTCTTCTTTCGCTATTATTTTAGCGTCGTTGAAGAGAATAGAGTGTCCGGGTTCACTCCAGGCGTGCTCAGCGATGGCCGATACTCTAAACTGTTTGGTCTTGATTGCTCTCTGATGTTCACTCATGCGTGTTTTCAGCGCTCTGCATGTTTCACCGATGTACCATTTGCCGCAAGAAACTTTTGCCGAAATTGCTGTGAATTTAAACGACATACGCGGACGCAGCCCGAAAAATGTGGAAATCACCTAGATCAGTTTTTTACGATATATCGGAAACTAGAAGTACTTTAATCACCTACCTATTAGAGGTTGGCTTTGGGCTGTCATGGCGACTATGACCGTAACTATTATTCGATTATGTTTCGTAAGAACCTCCTCTGCCCCCCTCCTTATTTCCTTCTTCATTTCTTCGTCATTCCAATCCCCATTCGTGTATTCTAAAAAGCCTCTCATCTCCTCTTCCTTCCCTCCTCCCTGCTTTCTATCCCCTCCCTCTATTGCGACGGCGACCACATTCACCATCCCACCACACCTCGACATTTCTACCTTACACTCATTTTTTCTACCTTATTCGGATTTATCCCGGAAAATCCTCCTCTCTTCCGACCATATTATCGTTAGGCTTCTTCTCTGTAGAAATCATTTTCTTCATCTTCTCATTATCCACATCTCAATAACCTCTATCCCATTAAGACGCTCATCCTTTTGCCTCTTAGGGTAAGGAGGGGTATCGGGCCCATACGGCACTCTTCTCCACATTTCTATATTTACTAATCTTTCTTTCACTTCTACACTTGAAGTACCCATTCTTCCATTATCGTCTCGTCGGCAAGTACTTCGTTAGCCAACGTAATCCTTCTCCCAGAAGCTCAACTGCTACGCCCATCGACTTCCCACATACCTCAACTTGCTAACTTCCTCTGGTTTATTGCTTAAATGTTCACTTTAGCTTTTCTGCTTCATTGCGATCACATCGATTTCGTGGTTATCCTGTGGTTAATCTTCGCCTCGTCCTACTCCCACCTCCCCGCGTAAATGCACCCATTGGAGGGTAGGATGGGGCAAGCGACACATATCTGACGGAAGCCCGCCTTACGTTATTTTTCTACAGGTCCATGGTATGCAGAAGGTGATGTTCCACGTGAATGAGAGCGTCCCGGCATCTTTCGACGCGCGCCGCGTGTGGAGCGCGTCCATCTCGCGGCCCTTGGACCAGGGGTGGTGTGCCTCGTCGTGGGCCCTGTCCGCCGCCTCCGTCATCTCGGACCGGGCCTCAATCGCTGATCGCCTGGTCGGGCCCCTCATGTACGAGCACCTGCTCGAGTGCCAACCCGCCTACTCAACCAGGGACAAGTGCGCCCCCGGCCATCTGCACCGCGTCTGGAAGCTGCTCTCCGAGTTCGGGTGAGCCGTGGCCTCCACGTCGATTGCGATGTAGCAGTGAACTTAGTTAGGATCGGCTTATTCATGTATCCATAAATGTATCGCTCTCTCCAATTTAGTAATGTCATTCAGAGATTAGAAGCATACGTTCCCGGTGTATATTGAGGGCGGTAGTCATTGATTGTCATCGCAAATTTGGAGTCTTTATGAGAAATTTTTATTTATTCTTGTGTTAAACGTGTAAGGAATTTTATTCTCACCTTTTCTGTTATATTTTGGTTATTTATAGTTCCACGTACTGTAATACCGTATTTAGAGGGTGATACCATTATGACTCTTGTCTATGACTCCATGCAGAATAGAAGTCTGTTATTTTAACATTGACACCACTGTTATGATGTTAGTGGGCTCTGTCGCAAAAAATGTTTAACGTAATCATACAGAGAGATCTACAAGCATTATAAAAGGTTTATGCAATCTTTAGAAACGTCAATTATAAGTAGGTCATAAAGTAATCATAAAGAGGGGCCATTAATTCTGAGATTGCATTGATGCAACTTTCCAAAAAATGAAACAGGACAGCTAGATGAGAAAGAAGAATTGAATAAAAAATGTTTTTTTTGGAAAAAAAATTCTTTTATGTGTCCCAGGAGCGCACTATCTCGCTAATATTCGTATCCATAATCATCACCAATTATCAATTGTGCGTGTGCAAAATTTAATCATTCATAAACTTTTTTTGGCCTTTGAAAGCCACTCCATTCACACTCAAGCATTTGCTTTTGTTGACAACGATTGAGATTGGTGTATTTTCGGCAGCACTGATTTGATGGAGAATTATCTGTTAGGCTTCCTTCATTGTAATAGAAATTTTAATTTTAAAAAAGAACACTACAGTTAGCTGCTATCCTTTTTTAGAGGAATTTTATAAATATTTTTTACCCAGTGTAAACGTCTATTTGGTATTTTCACTTCTTAAGACTTCATAGGACTCCAAAATACAATATTTTTTAATAATACTCGGATATTGTCCCATTGTACTACTACGCATTAGCGGATGACTCCATTAAAAGTTACAGTCGCAGCTCTCGCAGTTTCTTTAAATTTGTAATTATAGAAGTCTCCATTTTTCACCACAATTCTGTTAATTTTTCATTATTAAGGACGCTTTAGTTGAAATTTAGAAATTGAATTTGTATTCAAGCAGATACCTTTCTACTGAGAACAACTCCTTAAGACAAATTCTTCATTATGCAATTCACAAACAGAAGATATTAAGTAAAATATTCAGAGTTTTATTCATAAAATATGGCAGTGTTGTGGTCATATATTAATACATATTCAATTATTTAAATATTCAAATCACCCAAGGACAACATGGCATTATGCAGTTTTTTCATAGTATATCCTTTGTAGTCTTATGGAGGAACTTTTTTCTTCACCCCATGGGGCACAAATAAGACCCCTTGTATGATTTTGGAATTTTGTTGTTGGATTGGACATGGAAGCTGCCAGCATGCCAAAGTTCAAAGATCATTTCTTTTAAATATAATTGAAACATATTTCCACATACATAATGAACAATCTCTTTTATAGTATATGAGGTTGGATAGTTTCAGTTAACTGACGCTAATGGCTAGGATTCTTGATGTATGCTCTGTGCCATGCCATGGAAGCCAATGATTGTAGACGTCAGCATACGCATGCACCTACCTCCTCCTTCTCATCTCCATGGTTATGTCACCCTCAGGGCTCCCGAGAAGGAATGCATCTTGCAGCAAGCCCCCATGGAGGCCACGTGCCGGCCCAAGCCCCGGGGCTTGTGCAGGAGAGAGAGATCTGGCCCTGCCTACCGCCTTGGCGACATGATGCGTATCCAGGACAACATCCGGTGGTATGGACCAATCCAAGGTGAGGGGTCAAAACATGACTAAACCTGGGAAGTCATGGGCTAAGCATATATTTTTTTATGTCGTTTGGTTAAAAAGTTGAATTTTTTAGTCATATATTTCCTAACTTGTTAATTCTTTTCTCTTAACGTCTTAGTATAGAATATCCATTTTATTGAAGAAAACATGGCTAAAACCTTGATACGTTAAAAATGAATTTGTCAGTTAAAAGGAGATCCACGCAAGACTAGTTTCAGGTTGGTACCAAATGTAAGGGAAAAGGGGAAAGAATGGAAGACTTCAGCTACAATTTGGCACTTCTTCTTCCTTATTTGGAGAAATATGACTGTTTGCAAGCCTTCATGATGATTGACGGTTTCATTCAGAAATGGAAAATTTTTAAATTTGAGTTTTCAGAGAAGTAAAATTATTTATTGATCAAAATAATTTCATAATTTGCTTAAAAGTTAATTAGAAATTAATTTCATTGGACTTTAAGTTTCAACATAACTCAATGAAAAATAGAGTATTAAATTTAGCCTGGTGAAGTTAACCTTTACAGTGTACTTCCCCAAGTATTGTCCATGACTTGCATCATAATGGCACAATTATAATGGCCATGGGCGAACTTACACTAGAAGCACTCTCTTGTTACCCATCCATAGGCATGCTGAGGATGATTTCTGGTGGATCCCATGAATTTTCATATTCATATATAGGCTACACATTGAATAATAGGCCAGAGTCAATCGTTTTTTTTATTTCCTATTTTGTTCCTTGAATTTACTCTTTTGTTGTGTTGATGCGGGCTAGAAAAATCAGGGGAAGTTCAGTTGCCATAGTAGAGGCTGAAATTTCCTAAATAATTATCAGGAAGAGATGAGCATTTTGGTGCATTCTGATGTCATTTTTGGGTGGACTTGACTCTGAAATCTAGCATGAATGACATCGGCAATTGAGGTCCAATTGGGGGCAGGACTAGAAATATAAAGTAGACCTAGAAAACCTGTAGGGGAAGGAGGCATTTTCACACATGAAAAGAAATTTATTTTGTTTTTATGTGAAATTTTTAGGGTCAGGAAGGGCATATTAATTATGAATCTTTTTAAAGCCATAAACATTACCCAAAGGGAGGGGGGGAGGGTTGGATCTACCCATGGTGGGGAGGGGTTGGTGTCCCCATAGTGATCCCCAGCACCACCTCCTGCTACGTTACATTTTCCCATTTGTCACTCTGTAAAATTAACAGTTAACTTTGGTTTATTTTACGTAAAATTTTACATAAACTTTATAAATGCATTGGAATGTGCTTTCCTGTGACACTCATTTATATGAGAGACGATGCATTATGTCTTAAATGCGAATATGTTTCACTTTTGAGATTCCTTAGCCTGAATTTTAATTTTCTGACTCTTGGAGTCAGAAATTGTTATATATTAAATACTACCAATGCTCATGTATTTCACTCTCCACGGAGAATTAACAATTAATAGTAGACTTTGTCCCAGAGATATTACACACACTCCCAAAAGGATTAAAAATGGACGCTCTCGAGCAATTAGAGATTAGAAGGCACTTGGTGAACCCCAACACGACACTGTAATGAGAATTATTCCCATACCCCTCCCCACTCCTCTCCGAGAAATTAGCCTGGAAATGGTCAAAACAATCCATCAACGCACCTGCAAGCCCCCACCCCTCTCAAATCCTTCCAACCCTCCCCGCCCCCACTCTGTCCTGAGGGTATATATTCTTGCTCTGTCTGTTTTGCAAATTTGTACCTGATGATGCCGCAAGTCGGTGAAATGCGTTGTACCATATAATAAAATCTGTGGAAAAGTACGAGTCTTTCTTTTTAGTACGGAAATTAATAGTAAACTAAAATTTGGAACTTAATTGTAGAAGTTAATTACCTAAATGTTCTAGATTCTCACAATTTGAATTTTATTTTTACCAGTAACCGAAATTCTTTAAATGATGTTGAGATGCAGGATGTGTTGAGGTAAACTTTGAAATGTACTCTAATGCATATAACATTTCAAAAATATTTGTAATTGACTAATGTACGATGTTATAAATGCCCTTGATTCTCCTGTTTGATTCCCTGTATTAATACAATGATTCCTCGCAGATTAACTGAACATAAACAATGACTTGTTTCCACAGCAACAATGCGTGTCTACCAGGACTTCTTCCACTACCGAGGTGGAGTGTACAGCCGGCCAGCTGGATCGGACAACAGGGATAGTCATGGCTACCACTCCGTGCGCATCCTTGGCTGGGGAGAAGAGGGAGGCATCCCATATTGGGTAAAGAAGGGAATCATATTTATTTGTGCATTTTTGTACAAGCCTAGGCACAAGCTGTCATCAAAGCTACAGTTAAAATCTCCACTCATGTAGTCCTACCTCCACACACACAATGGGGCGAGAATCACTCTCCAGGTGGTATAAAAATAATGATGAAATGGATGCAGCTAGCATGCAGAAGTCATTCCTATTGGGGTGCCTCTGCCTTATGCATGAGCATAGCCCAACAGTAGGGCATCCACCACTTACTTACTTGTCCAATGTTGGCAGATGTAACTGGTACTCTGTAGAACCCCTCTTTGAGTCTCTGACCTTTATGAAGAAAATGAAACCAACTGGTGCTTGCCAGAGCCTTGGAAAGATCATTATAGAATGTAACATCTAATCATAATATTCATAATATATTTAGTTTCCAAGGAACATACATAGGGAATATGTAGTAGATAGGATTTTGCAAGAAATAAAAGGTTAATAACAATTAATACTAAGAGATATTAGATGAATAAATACAGAGGAAAAGAGTACTGTTGACATTGTTTGATAACTTTTTAGTTGCTCATGAAATCAAATCCAGAGCATATAGTAACACTTAATTAGTAAAAATATTTTTACCTAACCTTTAATATTGGTATTGGGTTTTGTGGATAATGCATTTGGGGAAAGAGTTGTATGAACTCGGTCTCATCACTAATAGGCTTTTACATGACATCCTTGTCCCATGGTATGTATACTCTGGGTATTTTTTATGCCATATGTGAAGGGACAGATGGTAGTGAGGTAACAGGCTAGAGTTTACGAGCAGTGAATGACCAAGGGAAGAAAGCAATAGAGTTCTGAAGGAGACAGGGTCTAACCATAATAAGCATTCAATTTAAGCATCACAATTGGCATAGGCAATCAGAAAAATGCCCTGGGACTCAGAAAATAATAATTTTAATTCTGTTTAAGAGATTAACTTGCAGTTTCTGCAGGTATTCATTTCCATTTCACATGGTTGTATGGATTTAGATCACTCAATTAGAGTACTTATGGAGGTGAATTGATCGATTCAATAGGATTAATCAGGGAAGAAGGAAGAGTAAGTGGAATGGCAAAGCACTGACGGAAATGAAAAGGAAGGAGTAGTGGGAGATATTGGAAAAATTGATGAGTGAAGAGAGAGAGATGGGTAAAGAAGAAGAAAGATGGAAATCAAAAGCCACAAAAGAAACTAAAGGAATATGAAATAAAAAAAATTACTAGGAATCCATGGGTTACAGACAAGATGATTCGGGAGATAGATAGAAGAGGGAGAGAAGAGAATATAAGAACCTAATCACAGAATATGGAAGAAGGAAGTACAAAAAGCTAAAAAATAAAATGAGGTAAGAAACTAATGGGGTGACAAAAGAATGGTGGGAGACTCAGTAAGAGGATATGGAGGGTTAGCTGAGCTAGTGTTGAATGAGTGCACTGTATAGGAAAAAGAAAACACCATTAGGAAGTAAGAAGAGAAAACCTGTGCTCAACATCAAAGATAACGCAGGATTATTATTTGCAGACCCAGAAAAGATTTAGGGAAAATGGAAAGAAAGAATGCATAGAGGATATATATGATAAGGATTTTAAGCAAGCAAGTTTAGAGATGGATTGGGAGTATGACAAAGATGAGCATAACTTAGACTGATTTATTGCGAGATAGTAAGGGCATTAAGGGAACTGTAAACAAATAAGTCCTTTTAAATGGATAACATCCCCAAAGAATCACTTAACTCTTCAAGCCTGTGTAGGAATTTAAATGCTTTGTTCATACTTGCGGTATTTAATTTTTTGTGAATCTCTTTCTCTGTAGCATCCCTTCAAATAATTCATGTTTTTTAAATTTTTATTCTAAAATTTTAAAAAAATTAACCTCATGTAAAATTACTTCTCCTATTTAGTAGAAATTTTACTTACGTAATATTTCATATATTCACTTCTTCATTCGCCTTTGAGTTTTGAACCTCTGTTCCAAAAGTTCAGTTCTGTGTGATAAAATTTGAAACAATCCTCTAAAAATAGGTCTGCATTGCAGTCTGGGCACCCATACACTGTATCCCTCCTTTTACCTCGTGCGGAGCACAGGGATCTTCTTTGAGGCCTGGGATTCTTCCCGCTCGGCGGTTTCTCTTAGATGAAGTGCCTCTTGACCAAACTTCCTCACTTGAACTTGCACAGTCAGGTCCAATGCTCACTTCTCTTTCTCTGTCCAAATCCAACAAAATTGTCTATGTTATTTTCAGTCAAAAAAAGTTTAGCCCTCTTGGAATCCTGAGGTGTAATACACAAGGTTTTTTCTACTTCTTTATCCCAAGAAAAAATCTAACAACCGACACTAGACAGTGGTGAAGCCTTTTGCCCTCCCAACTGTTATGACAACTCAAAAAGAAAGAATGGTGCCAGAGAAATTTGATTGGGAGAACTCGCTTATCTTCCTTATATAGTGCCTTCTCATGTAGCCAAAACAGAACGATTAGGAGGACTCATATTCTAGGAGGCCAAGAGCAACCATAGATATTAAAAAAACTTCCATGGCACAGCAGAAAAAAATTCAAAACCTAGAGAGCTGAGCAGGGAAGGGGGGTGGGGGGGGGGGGTACTACGACTGTGAGGAGAACCATGCTGAGGGGCTAATGGTTTAGGAGAATATGGGAGGAAGAGTTTCTATGGGCTAAGGCAAACAATATTGCAGGAAGAGTTATTATATGTTATTAGTTACTTCATAGCATTTATGAAGGAAGAATTTGGCCAGAAGGTATTGTCAAATCAGGGTTAGTTCTTTTCCAAAAAAGGGATAGGCAGGGTATGGACTATAGACCAATAATGAGTTCAGACACAGCTAAAGTGGTTCTCAGGATCATCAATAAGAGGATGGAGAGTAGGGCAAATGGTTATTTAATTACTTTAAGGATTATTTGGTTTGGCTTCAGGACTGGGAGAGAAGAATATGATGCCATAGCAGTGATGAGGTCACAAATAGAGAAGAACATAAATACAATCAGGATGTCATCATATTTGTTAGTTTTTTTGATTTTGAATGGTTAAAATGGGGGGAATTAGGTAGATTTAATGAATGAATAGCAGATAATAGGAGTAGACAGGAGTGATGGGAGACATATATGCAATCTGTACAGGTCTCAGACTGCTCAGGTGCGAGTGGGGGATGGAGAGTTGGGATGGGCAGAGCTAGGCAGGGGAATGGTGTCCACTATATTTTGTTCTTTGCAATATACATGCAGGGATAAGAGATGTACGGGACGGAGACAGGGGTAAAATTGGGTTGGGGAGCCATAAAATCAGTTAGGCTTCTGGGTTAAATGAGTGGACGAAACTGTTTGTGAGTAGAAAATAAAGATTATTTTTTAATACAACAACTTTATGGTATATATACATGCATGTTATACATGGAATATGATAGGAAACTACAATCATATTTATAATTATCTTTGTTAGAATGAAAATCTTCAGAATTGGATTTAACTGAAGATTCCCTTGAAACAAATGCCTACGGAGATTCTTGTACAGAAGTTGAAGTATAATGTTTTATTAATTTCAAAAGAATTGTCAAAATTGATGCACGATAGTCCTTAGTTTGGTAAACCATTCAGTAGTACTAGTATATACATATGAACAACTGCTGTATGCATATCTTGCAATAAATAGCTCACTTCTCACAAGACTACTCCTGCTCACCACGACAGACAATGAACAGACAATACCGCATTCCTATTTAATAGTTACTATTTGGCATCTCTACTGCATTAAATTTGTTTATGACTCATGCCCTGAATTCAAATAAGAAATGAACCGGAGAAAAACATTCCAAGGCTTGCATTAATGCTGCATAGCAGATTTCAATGGTCACACCCAAAACTACTCTTTGTTGACTAGTATTCCATGTCTATGTTGCAGTATAAAACCATCCTTAGATGACTTTATACTGCAACATAGACATATCATCAAAATGTTGATGACCAAACACAACTTTTATGCCCTAAGGTTTCTTCCACATGGAGTGACACTGCTCCGTAAACAGAAAATTTGTTGTAAAATATCTTTCAAGTTAACTGCCAGATACTTAATTCCTGTACTTAATAATACATTAAAGGTATATCACTCGCAAATCAGCCTTGCCTTTAGCAATGTGCTTGTTTTCAATTGTATTTAGGAGCTCAGGAGTTGAAACAAGTGTGTGTACTTCTGAGAAAAATGTAAAAAGTCTCAGTGGGCATTAGTCATTGCAAAATCAGGAAAAAGAAATTGATCTTATTATATTATTAGTTTTTTCATTGCTAGATTACATAAAAAGTGAAGTATTACTCTCAAAATGGGGATAAAATGACTATTTAGGATAGAAATTGAAATTTTGTGAGGTGGCTTTACTCATGTCCAGCCACCATCACAAAATCAGAGGTGGGCATTCCTACTTTTAGTATTGTGAAAATCACCTTTAAAAAGCATTGCTTCAAGTCTAGAGAAGGAAAATAACATTCAAATGACTACGGTAGCAGTCCAGGTCTTGAGGAGCACACCCCAAGATAAGGGTCAAGGAAAGCATTTTTAATAAGATGGAGGTCAAGCAGGGATTCATTGGGAAGAAGAGATAAAACTTGTGGAAGGGCTACTGAACTGGGGGCTTCAAGAGTGTTTGTGATATCCAAATTTTACGACAAACTTTTTTGAAGAGTAAAAAAAACTGAAAAGCGTTTTGACAAAAATTGTCCAGGATCAGTTTGGGTTTGTGAATTCATGAGCAGAAACAAAACATTGGCACTTAGGTGCAAGGAAAATGATATAGGAGTTCAAGCTGCAGTAAACACAAGTCCTGTAATTATTTTAATAAGTTAGAAGTATCTTTAGATAGAGTCGCTCTGAAAATATTTTTAATTTTGACAAAACCAATTATTTTGATGATCCTATAAAAACCAAATTAATCTTTGAAAGTAAAACAAGGCACTTAGAAGTGATGCTAGCTACAACAAAAGTACATCTTGAAGGTATGAAATGACAAATTTTGGGGATTGCGGGATATGTTGACAAAAATGAAACATGTCCCTGGCCCTGAAATATAGCCCTGACAAAATTTGTCATGTGTTTCATCAGGGGAAGTTTTAAAATTCCGTGAGGAGTTTTAATATTCAGTTTGCACTATTTTTCCCCAGACTTATTCCATTTTAGCCAACCTTTGATGTGTCAGGTTTAGACCCTTTACAGCTGCAGCTTGGAGAAAATACCTTGATAGCAGGAAAAAATGCAATGCTGACATTCCAGTGAAATGTGAACTCCCAAAAATTCTGACGTTAATGCTAAAAGTAAAGAAAAAGCCTACGCTGGAGGATATAATTTATGCCATGTTCAGAACTACAGGAATAGTGCCTTTCGATTGCAGGAAAATACTTGATAGAATTACAAATTTTAAAGAGTCTACTGAGGACCAAGAATCCTATCAATCTTGGACTAAATCATTAAAATGGCAAAAAGTTACCCCTATTTTGAGGAATTGATAAATAAAGATGAATGAACAAAGAGCCAGATTTGTATTGTTTGGTATTTGTATGTATTCCATTAGTGTCTTGTAAACCTAGTCACTTGTCTCATTCTCAAATCCTTGGACTAAGTGAATGCTTGGTTGAGAGTCATCATTTTGTGCATCTTTCGTGATTCATCATAATATGATGCTGTATTTTTCTCAGTGGCCCTATCATATTATTTTTTTTTTTACTTGACCTGCCTTATGTTTGTAAATTTATGCTTGAATGGAGCGAATAAGTGAATACACTGATGTCTCCTCCTATCTTGCAGCTGGCAGCCAACTCATGGGGCACTTGGTGGGGCGAAGATGGGTATTTCCGCATCAAGAGGGGCACAAACGAATGTGACATTGAGAAATACATGCTGGGTGCATGGATCCAGCCAGAGCTGAGCTCACTGTCGGGTCCATATCGCCCAAGGCCTTCGAGGAGGGGTCGCCAGTGACTGTAGCCTGTGCACGCCCCAGCAGTAGTTGCCCACCCCTTCACCCCAGGGGAGAGGGGAGTGAGGCGGCTGGGGGGAGAGGTGGTGATCCAGGAGAGGCAAGGAGGTAAACCCCTTGTCGACTTGCCCCTTTCTGCCACCTGCTAAGCCATCGCCAAGGTTGGAGGAGGATTGTGTGGTGCCGCTTGCAGTTGGCAACACTGTCTGATCCCATGCCTGCAAACGGCACCCTTGGAGAGAAATGACAGCGGCAAACAAAGTTCAGCCAATGCGCATGTCATTGCACGTGCCTTAAATTAGTCAATTTAACTTTTTTAAATTCATAATAACAGTATTTTTAGGGGAATTTCTGTAACATATGGAAGAATAATTGTTGTAGCTGTGTTCAGTATATTTCAAGAATCAAGAAAGTTAAGGATTTGTTGAAAGCCCTTTTGGACTGCAAAAAAAGTAACTGTTTGCATGAATATGCATATGTATACTTATTGTTCATAAATGTTAATATCACATACTTTATACTGTCCAAGAAGTTTTGAAGTGTTCATATAAAATGCATTTTGTATAGACTGGAACCACATTTTGAATGGCCTTGTACAAAAGTTATATAGAGCAATGGTCAGTGACACAAACTATTGGCGAGCCTGCTCTGTGCGCACCATGGGGAGTTGGTAAATAGTGCAGGATAGGGGTGAGTCACCAATATTGCAGACTGCAAGGAAAGAAAAAGTTATGCGAAGATGAATGAGATCAGGTCAAGTGCCAATAAT
Source organism: Hetaerina americana (assembly GCF_022747635.1). Classification (NCBI taxonomy): domain Eukaryota; kingdom Metazoa; phylum Arthropoda; class Insecta; order Odonata; family Calopterygidae; genus Hetaerina; species Hetaerina americana. Next base: position 15,797,767 of record NW_027287095.1, read on the forward strand.
TGAACACTAAGTATTTGAGGCATCCTTCATCATGATGCCCATGGATTAAACAAGTGCTGAACTGACTCAAATTTAACTTTTTTGAAAAAAATGACAATACACTTACTGTGATTTATCAATGATTCTGTACTAATGTATAAAGTTCTACTATTGAATAATTTATTTAGTGTACTTCATACTCTCATGTTTTCACCTACTCCCAGAAAACCCACACAATCACCCGAGCCATCCTACAGAAATAATTCTAAAACATGCACGTGGACCTGAACTATCGCTTAATTAAAAAAATTGGTACTCCGTCCATTTGCACAACCGGCTTCCTCAGTGTGTAATCCCTACAGATCATACTTTCACTAAGATACGTTGATGATATTTTACTCATTTGGCGACATGGTATGGACCCTCTCAAAGCTTTTATTTCTCTTAATACAAAAATTGAGAAATTGAGAATTTCTGAGAAATTTGAGAATGTCCTTTTATTTTCTCTTTGTACAAAATCCTCAGTTTCCTTCACATTCACCTTTCCCTCAACTCAAAACACATTTTTAGAAGTCCAAATCTACCACCTCAGTAATAAATTCCATACCATAGTCCTTAAGAAACCCACAAGCCAGCAACTGAATCTTCATTTCAATAGATGTCATTCACGGGCATGCTAAACGATCAATGCCATATTCTCCTTCATCAGAAGCCATTGCATCCACAATATTCTTGATTCCCTAAATAAATTCGTGTCAGGGCTCAATACCTCCCTTATTTGACATGGTTATCTGGACTCTTGCAATAACAAAAATATCCTAAAACATATATCAACACCTAAAATATCTGTAATAATAAATATGATATTGTCCACTTGCAAAACCTAATTCCTTTCTTATCATTCTATTGATCACTCCTCGTACCCTGATGAAGGTGGCTGGCACCACCGAAACATTAAAGTGAGTTATTTTCCTTTAAATTGATGTTTTTAATCAAAAATATTTTCTTTCAACTATATTTATAAGCATATCAAATAATATATATATCTAAGTATTATATATATTAATATAAATTACTTCAAACAGAATAATCTTCATTTATATGAAATTAATAAAAATATTGATGAAAACATATAAACAAAAGAAACATAAAGAAAGGATGTCCATTATCATCAGAATAATTACATACATATTATTATTATTATAAGGTAATCTACCGGCTAAGGTAGGTTTTTGGATACTACCAAATAAATACTTTGTGACTACCAAATAAATTGGAACTACCAAATAAATACTTTGTGACTCCTAACAAAACAAAAAATCCAGCAACCTACTCAACATCAGGTCCCTCTACTTCCTTCCTCTCTTCATCTCATCCAACATCCCTATCCTGTTCCTGTCCTTTCCTCGTTTGCCTAACATTCTTCCCTCTATCACAGCCTTCAACATCCCACTGCCGATTAATATGCCCCTCATCCACTTTTCCCGCCTCCATAAGATTTCTCCCAACAAACCCCTCTCTTTGCCCACCATACCAAGTATTTCCTCATTTGTTTTCTTCTCTGTCCATTTCACCTTCTCCATTCTTCTCCACACCCACATTTCAAAAGCCTCCAGTCTACGTCTATCCTCCTGCTTCAATGGCCACGTATCCGCGCCGTACATAGCTACGCTCCATATCAAAGTTTTTACAAGTCTTTTCTTAACATCCTAACTCAAAGTCCCCGTTATCAACTCCCTCCTCCTTGTGAAAGCCTATTTGCATTGCGCAATTCTTCTCTATTCCATACTACGTTGACTGTGCTGGTCCAAAACACTACCGAGATATGTAAACTGTTCTACCTGCTCCAGTTTAGCTTAGCCCTTTTCTTTATGGAAAATCGCATAACCTTAGGTTGATTAATATTGATAATCATCCCATATCTGTAGCACTGAACTTCCAATTCACTCAGCAATGCTTGAAACCCATTGGCTGACTGACAAACTAAAGCTTGGTCATCACAAACCTAACTGATTTTAAGAATTCCCCTCCGACTTTCATTCATACCTCCAGTTCTTCCCATTCCTCTTTAATCATTTCCTTCCCATATACGTTGAACAGCAACGGTGATAATGGGCAACCCTTTTTTACACCTCTTCCTAACACTGCCCATCCCGACTTCCCTTTCCCCACTCTCACCTGAGCAGTCTGAGACATGTACAAGTTGCAGATTAGCCTCCTGTCCCTGCAATCTAATCCTATTTTCTTCAATTTGCATATTAGTTTTCCAATGTCTTTCAGGGATGTTATTGGGCCTCCATTCATATCCTCCACCTTTCTCTGGTTTTCTGTGTATATTGGGCAATGAAGAATTCAGTGTTCGCCCGTTCTGCAACTGCATTCCCCATCATTGGTTTGGCCCATACATTTAAGATAGGCCCCGTAAGTTCCTATATCCTGTTAAGAGTTCTTTTAACTAATGGCTCCTTTCAAATTTTAGTTAAAGGCATGCCTTAATGTCAGGGAAGAGTTGCAGGGAACTTCCTGTTGTTCCTGTATCCCATCTTTTCTGCCATTCATTTAAGATCAGGGTTCTTATTTGTCTCTTGACTATGTGCAATCAGTTTTGTTCAATTGATTTGCCTTGTAGGTTAGTTACGCCTGTTCTCTTTAGATCCGAAATAGCTTTTGGTCCCATGTTTGCTAGGGTTGTTGAAGTGATCCCAAATAAAATAGTAAGGGTATGATTGCTAACGGTTCTATACCCTAATGCTATCCTGAGTAAAGAGCATCCATCTTTGGGCCTCATTCAATTTACGGTCTATTCTGTTCAAAGTTAGTTTTCCCACCCAAATTTCACATTCATAAGATAGGATTGGTAGTGCCACTTAGTAATAGATGATATTTAGACTTTTATTATTAATGGAGTAGTGAATTTTACAATGTCTTCGGAGGATTTGAAATGCTGTTTTTACTCGTAGCTCACGTGTTTGGAAGGTCAATTTGCCATCGAAAACGATTCAAAGGTATTTAAAATGAGAAACTCTCTTGACATTTTTCCCATACAGTTTTGTAGTAGGAATCCTTTGAAGGCTCTTCCCAAAACATATACAAGGTCTCTAAATTAAGTAATGAGACTGATTTTTTAAAAAATTTTTCATCAGAATAGAATTAAAATTGTATATTGTCACCCTCAAAGTAACTTCTTTCCAACAATGGAATAGCCTCCAGCTGGTCGGTTACAGCCATTTGATTGTTATCGACTGTCCCAAAATGAGTTCCTCTGAGGTGATTTTTCAACTTTGGGAAGCAAAACAAGTCACATGGACTCAAGTCAGGCGAATAAGGGGGCTGAGGAGCCACAGGAATGTTTTTACTGGCCAAAAACTCGTTTATTTAAATTGCTGTATGACAAGGAGCATTATCAAGATGCAACACCAAGTCATTCTTGATGTTTGGTCTCACACAAATGACCCTGTTTCGAAGTTTTTCAAGAACCTCCCTAAATAAGTGTTGATTGACCATTTGGCCTTGAGGTAGAAACTCATTGTGGACTATTCCGTGGATATCGAAAAAACAAATAAGCATGAATTTGATCTTCCACTTCCTCATCATTGCTTTATTGGGTCTTGGAGAGGTTGAAGTGTACCACTCCATGCTCTGGCGCTAGGTTTCTGGCTCGTACTCAAACACCCCAGACTTGTCTCCAGTAATGACACATTCCAGAGAATGAGGATCATTTTCAATTGGATCAAAAAAATCAAGGCACCTTTTGGTCTTGTGAAAAGTTTTTTGGAACCAGTTTTGTGTAGATTTTCCTCATTCCCGATCATCCTGCCAACCGACCATCTGAGTGCACAATATCCCAGATTCTGTCACCATTTTCATCGGTTCTTGAAGATGAAGGCCTTCTGCTTGGTGGTTCATCTTCAATCGACTCTCTTCCTTCTGAAAATGTCTTAAACCACCAAAAAACCTGGGCACTTGACATAACACTATCTCCGTAGACCTTCTTAAGTTTAGCTGGAGTTTCCGTTGCACTGTGCCGGGTCTGAAGCACAACCTAATAGCAAACCGTACTCAAAATCGATGTCACTCCTCATTTTTAGAACACAATAGAAAAAACTGTTTCACAAAAAAAATCGCAACGGACAACCAAATGGCTCGAGCGAGTTCAAACCCATACTGAAGGTGGATCACTTGTACTCCTGCCACCCCTCCAGTGTTACCAGATCAAATGCTACATTCCCAGTCTCGTTACTTAATTTACAGACCTTGTGTATAGTCTTTGCATTCAAGATTTATATTTTAACTGAATAACTCCAGATGGTTAATTTATCTATGCACTCTTTAGCTTTGTCTTCAATTTCCTTTCTCATGTTCGCTCTGATGATTATTACAACATCAGCCATGTAGGAGATATACTGCATCCCTGGGAAAGGGCTGTGCGGAAGTACCCATTCATCATGGTATTCCAAAGTAATGGCCCAAGGATTGAACCCTGCAGAGCTCCCTTTGTGATGTTTTTCTCCTTCTGCAGGTGCTTATTTTGCAATATGGTTAAATCACCTTTAAAATAGTCGCGGATAATTTTGATTAGGTTAGCCAGCAGTTTCAGGTTGAGTAGTTCAACGAGGCGTGCCAGCAACCAAACCGAGCCAAATGCTACCTTGAGATCGAAAAATATTTTGATTAGATCAAGTGTGTGACAGTTTTTAATTTCCTGCTTCAGGGTGTCAGCGGCATCTATTGTACTTTTCCCATTTTTTTATTCAAACTGATTTCCGTGATACAGGACATACTCTGATCCTGCTTCCACAATTTTTAGCTCTATGGAAAACCTTACCAAGTTCTGAGAGTAAAGTAAGTGGCCGGAAGGACTTGGCATCTTTGGGGTCCTTACTTGGTGCCTTAAATATAATATGAAGTACATCAATTTTCCATTGCTTGGGAAAGTAACCAGTAGATAGGCAGTCATTGAATAATCATGTGAGAAAGGCAGCAAAGGTTCGATCAACTTTTTTAATCATTTGCCCATGGATTCTGTTTAAGCCTGGAGCTTTCCCTATTTGCAAAATCAGGTTCTCGATGTCTGATTCCGCAAGTGATATATCCGGTGTGTTCCCATTGTCTTCCGTGAACAGCATCGTTGTTCTCTGGTCTTCAGTCTCACCGCCCTCCACTTTGTTAGGGATTAGAGTGGACAGAATATGGTCCTAAGTGTCACTCAGAAGGGTTGCTTTACCTTGGTGGGCTAAATTATAGCATAGGTTGGGTTGGATTTTTAATTTGTCACTGGCCGCTTTATCTACAAAACCCCAGGGATTTTCTATTTTTTACAAAGTTCATTCGGGACTTCTCTTTGCAATTTGCTATTTCTACTTTGTAGTTTTTAACATTGTCATAGTGTCCAAGTTTTAAAAGTAGCTTGTTCTTTCTAATTTTGACTGTTTTAGTGCCTTCTCTTGGACCTTCTGCACTTTATTTTTAATTGCCTTAATTTATTGTTCCACCAGGGAATGTTTGTCTTTGTTCTGTTTTTGGAATCGTTCCCTTAGCTGCCTCTAATGAAACTGTAGTGATTTGCCTTCCTGCCGAGGGCAAAGATCTCAGTAAGCATTATTTTCCTTTTCCCCTTTTATAGGGACATTCACCTATTCAGACACATCATCTTGAGAGGCTTCAATGACTCAGTAAAATACACGAATCATAGCATTGCTGGGTAAGCAAGACATTGCATGGAGTACCCAAGGCCTGCCACCACATCAAGAACATGTGAGAACTGGAATATGAACAAGTAACACATTTTAACTTCACTGGGCCCTTCTCTGTAAGTGTCAAAGGTCTTCTTTTTTACTCCAGTAGTCATGAGATGAAGACATTAGTTTCATTTCATTTATCAGGAAATAAAAACTCCACTTTCACCTCACCCTTATCCAGAATCTAGTTTTAACCCAGTACCAGACCTTACTCGGACAACACACAGGAAAAGAAACTGGGCCCTCTACTATGAAATGTGCAAATTTTACACAGGATATTTTTATTACTTAATTATACACCATTTTTTATTTTATACACTGATTTGTGACTTTCACAAACCATTGGTGATAGTAAGAGGTGAACTCTACCCCAAACCATCAAACTATTCTTGGGGAATGAAGTTCTACTTCCTTCAAGGTTATGTTAATGAAAATCTACCCATGTGAACAAGGTATAAACTATTGATCCATTTTGTACATTTCATCTATTAATATCGCCAACCCCTTTACACCAGAAGTAAATCAGAATGGACATATCTTGCAAATATTTTATTGGCCTGTGAACTACAAAAGTAGACTCATTATATCGTTTTAATTTGATACTCTCTACTAACTGTACAAATGATTGAAGAGAGCAAGGTTCAGATAAAGAGGACAGATAACAGAGTTCAAACAAAACATTTGGTTGAGATGAATACAGCTCTAGGCACAACCAACTAAAAATCACAAAACATACAAATTATTACTCAAACGGTACATAATCAAATTCATCATGATGGCCATTGGTGCACAATTCAAACAAATCAAACCATGATTCCCAGTTACTTCTTCCACATTACCCACAACACAATATCAACTTCACAAATGCAAACCAACACCACTTGTATAAAATATATAAATAAAATAACAAAAGGTCCCACAAAATATCTGATAAAAAAATACTGATTGGATGAGGGGTGACAACAAAGAAGGCTGATAACAAAAAATTGAACATTCACACCACAGCAGCAGACGCACCTCAGGACATATATCAATTGACTCTATAATGCATCATACAACTATATAAGAAGCAATACAAACATGTATAGATTCATAAGAATTCATTCACACCTCACGTAGATCAGTCTGAGTCTCTCAGGGATTGGTAGAGCATCCGCAGGAATATGAGGACTCCAAAGGTGCCAGTGAGGGCATATGAAAAATCCATGCTGCGATCGCACCGACTCCTGCAATAACATAGGAACATATATGAGAGAGCGAGAGAGTACACCCAAGCACTTTACGACAATGGGGCATATCCAGGGTAGACTTGAGAGCCATAGGCCATCCCGACCACAATGTCGGGAAGGCCTGTGGCTGGAATGAAGAAAAATTACATCATTTTTTTATAGTTAATAACCTGCAAGCCTCCTCTCGGGTGTGTGGCAGGGGGTGAATACACACCAGACTAATTTTTACCCGAACATGACCTTACCACGGTCGGGCAATGCTATTATGATCCCTTATTTTTCGTAGCAAAAATGACATCTTTTATCCATCTCTTCTACAATTAATCTCTCTAATTTCATTGGAATGATCTCTCCTACCATAGTACGATGGGGGTAATAATACATTTTCAACAACACTGACAAAGGTAGGTTCTTCCAATGTGTGCAAGATATTTAAGTTTGTAGTTTAACCTTCGCTCTGTTAGTGATTCCCAGACTGTTATAATATTTTGTATAGGATACTAAGTTTATCATAACAACGTTTTATAAATCTAGCTCCTTTACACTGCACATGATCCAATTTGGCAATCAATCTAACTTTGTGAGGATCCCATATACTTGCAGCATATTCTAAATGAGGTCTAACCAATGACAGATAACATTTCTGTTATACCTTTTCATCACATTTACCTAGTATTCTTCTAATAAATCCTAATTTTTTGCAAGCTTGTCCACAGATTCCCTGTTGTCGTATCTTGTCCACATGTGTTTCACCTAGGAGAGGTTGTGAGTGAGGGTTATGCCCAGGTATTTAATTGAGTCCACACATTCCATTTTGGCGTTTACGATGCAGTAGGCATTCAGGAGGGAATTGCTCCTTCTCTAAAAATTCACTATGCCCTTTTATTCTAATTGCCAAGTATCGCACCAGTGATGTATAGCATTAAGATTATTATGAGTTGAAATGTGACCTTTTTAAACAAATTTATTTGGTTTGTGGGTTGTTATGAATGTTGAACAATTTACTGGAATCAAATAATTGAAATGCCACACCATAGTATAAAGAGACACGTTTCAGACATGATATGGCAGAATATCAGCCACCACACCATGCCAAACTGATCATTTCTAAGGATAACAATAAGACTAAGCATGTGAGTAAATGAAAATGAAAAGAAATAGCCCTTAAAATCACCTCAGTACTCCTGGAAGGATCAGCAATTGGGGTGGTGGGCAGTCAATGTGGTGCCAGAACACTGAAGGCTCAGGGACAAGAGGGTTCATTAAGTATGGCCATTAATAAACACTGACTCATGAATGTCGTGTCTGTTGCTTTACTGGGAATAATTTTTATCATTCAAACGTGACATGCATTCCTGGTTCACCACTCCCAACCCTATGATTGCCTCTTTGGGCAATCCATAAAATTTCCTTTCAAGCTTTTCATTAATAATTACTGATGATAGCACATACATTTGCTGAAGATATAGTGAACAATGAAGAAGGTTATAGGCATAAAATGAGTTGTTTCTTTTTGGTATTCAGCGATTGAAATATATCTGATTTTCCCAAGGAGATATTGATTTTAATTTGTATATATCTTTTAGTTTTAAAGAGTTTGCCTAGAAAGACATCATCAATTCACATTTCGTCCACATTTTCCAGAACATGCACCTAGCACATGATCCTGGATTGAGCATCATGGTCACGGCACAGATCCTTAGATTCGTCCCATTGGAAACAGGAAAGGCACTGCCCGCTCTCCATATTACCTTGTAAATATGTAAATTTAATCAGCCTTAGGATTTAGTCTGCAATTGAGTTCAGTATCACTTATCAAATCCACCTTTGGGTTGGTTGGTAATCAGGATTAAAATTGAAGGGCCCACTAAAATCTCGGTGAAAGTATTCAAAGGAATTCCAAAAAAGAGAAAAACCCCAAATCCTTAATTGATGAATCAACAGGATGATGCAGTTAACTGAGGAAGGCCTGACTAAGAGCACAGTAACCTTTTTCAACATACTTACTCTCTCCACTTGTGACATGGCTATTTGAAGAACATGCAAAAATAAACATCACCAAATCACTGAAAATAGATTGGGGTATTAATAAAGTGGGCCTTGGGCCATTAACTATGGAGGGCGCAAAAGTTGGTTTTTTCCAAGATCACATTTCTACCAGGCAGAATGGATTTACTGTGAATGGCAAGAGAGCAAATTATGGATACAAAATGTTCCTTTTTTCGGATTATGATCGCCTAGCAAAGGTAACAAATGGTTGCTCGCAAGCGAACTCATTTGTAACCAAATACGAACAAATCATCTTTGTAATTTGTTTTGCCATTTTCCCAAGAAAAATAATGCACAGCATTCGATCTCCTTCACTTGAAAAAATACTCCGCACAATAAAAAAATCGCATCCGAAAGGCACACATGTACGCAGCTATGGACAAATAAATTCAAACGGCTGGGTCCAGCAAAACCTTAAAATGAAGATGTTTAATAAGTTTGGCAGGCTTATTTCCTATAGCGTTCACCCACTCACGTTTATTAGCGTTTACTTTTCTCACTTATTTAGCAGAGCACAAAAATATCAAATCACAAATTAAAAAGGCTACAAAACACTTAGAGAACTTCGATTCATCAAAATATACTGATACACAGTAAATAAAGTAAACCTGCAATCTATAAAATCAAAACAGCCTACCTACAGAATACACTGAAAATCAACTTACCTAAAACTGGAAGGCGAGAATGGCGTAGGTGGATTTACCCCAGGGACATTGCTGTCTTTGTAAAGAACTGCCCAAGAAAATCCGACAAACGCAGCAGAAAAAATGCTCGGTATTAAAATCCATTGCAATCGGCAAATCACTCCCCAAAAGCGGATAGAAATATTCATCACCACTTGGTAAAATGAATTGATAACATCGAAATCAAGTTCCGTGACATTTTTATAGGTGTAAAATGAGACGTTGCCTAGATAAAAATGGATAAATATAGTTAAGTCTTCACCAATGTATAACTAGAGCATACACTAATCAGTATAACTTACCATATTCACTCAAATATTTGGTAATAATAACGACAGAGGACAAGCAAATTAGGAATAACCACAACCGACTGCCTGGTTTTAACTCTTCATCAAACATTGTCTGATCTTTCCCAGCATGTTTCTTGTTGTGTGACTTGCGCGTGAGGAAATACTTTACTTGTTCCTTTATTTTCGCGAAAAATTCCATAGCTTTTAATACAGTTTAGTCCGATCTTCAATTGGAATAAACCTGAAGTCATTTATGTAACCTCAGGAAAAACGTGGACAGATTTGAATGAGGAGAATTACGCATAGTACAAAGTTGACAAATGATCTTTCACTGTAAACAAACCGGGGTATCGATGCAGGGGCATACTATATTCATACCTTCGATTCATACTATTCGATAATTTCGATCGCTTCGATAACCCACTTGGTGAAAAAGGAAACGCACGTTACTTAAACTGAGCTGCACTGTATCTGGATCTATAGACACCTAGTTACCGTTCGGTGACTCTGCCTATAAGTGCAAGCGTGAGTCACCTTCGGCTCTCAAAATAGTATTAAGTCCTCTTGACATCGAGAAAGAACATGTGAACTTTTCAGTGTTGTGAAACTTATGACTTCCGAATGCATCAATACATTTGTTTACAGGGATATATTGAGTTAGCAATACTAACCTACAAAATGGAAAGATAAGTAAATGTATAATAAACGAATTAATATTTCTCTAAGGGTCATTTTGATGTGATCTTCGAAGAATATAGGGTATCCCTTTTTTCAAAATGGTTTCAGCAAACAGTCCCTTGACTTCAGGAGGGTGCCTATCCCCACCTTCACTATTGCTCGACCTGCCTTATCATTTCTTTCTCTATAACCCTATCGCAACAATGAAAAGGTACCTATCTTTTTGAGTAATTATTGTCACAAATAAACTTATCTCAAAGAATATACTCAGAATGTATCCATCTACAAACGTAATGGCCTTTTTCATTACCTAGGGACGAAGCTGGGTCGCACACATCTCGAGCTGCAAATGATAGTATGTCGTACGAGGAGCCTGAGTGACTCCTCGTATTCTGATGAAGGTGGCTGGGACCGATGAAAATATTTAAGTGAGTTGTTTTCGTTCTGGTAAATCATAAAAAAAATCATTATATAAGCGCGCTACCCCGAAGAAAGATTTCATATGGATAAAGAATTTCAGTCATCTTTTTTGCGAAATTATTTGAATATATTTGAGCATATAATGTTACTGATAGTGTGACTTCCTCTTCGTTTCTTTTTTATTTCAACTTGGTTGTAACTACAAGGTTTTCGTGTGATGATATCCACACAGATCGCCTCCACCGCTGAAAGAGATAAACCCCGACCTTATATGAACTGGGCACACAAATCGTCAGCCATTATTAACTATTTGTGATGGTCCTTTCCAATATAATAGGACAAATAATCGCAGTTATTTCCTGTTCTATTTCTCAATATTGTCTTAATGGTGGCCGCCTGAATGGAATCCGACGCCTTTGCAGTTGCCTCAGCAAGAAATAGATTCTGCGAAGGCTGCTATAGTCTGGCTTCTTGATTCCAATTATCTAGCATGGGTGACTCTTACAGGAATGTTACCTTTGACCAAGCTAATAAAGCTCCAGGGAGCATAGGAACCTATCAGCTGCCGTCGCCCCTACCGATTGAAGTTTGTGTAATGAATTGGCAAGCCCAAAAAAGTTTTGCAATAATTACGCATTTGCATTTAGGAAAACGCATAGTGTTCCCGCTCAACACATTTTTATGTGCAGATTTATTTTCCTTTGACAGGAGGTTGATTTCAAAAATTCTTAGACAGTTGCTGCCACCACCTCTTCAAATGTGAAATTGGCGCTGAAGTGGTAGAAGACAATCGCCGGTAGTAATGATATCACACACGAGAGGTCTCCGGTTAATGGCCACGTTTTCCTCAGCTTTCTTTTGGTTGCATGCGGCTGGCCCCGGAACGTAAAGGTTTGTAGTTTGTGTAAAATATTTGCTGTGATATCCATTTCGTGCGATATTTTTATTCTATATACCGATAGACTTGGTAAATATATGTGTAAAAAGCGATCAGTTAAAGTTTTATGAACGGATGACTTCTGTAATGATGGATATTCTATGGATGGTTTTTTTCTGGCTGGAGGAGTATGGGCATCGGTCACGTTGCGATGTTATGTAGAAATTGCGGTAATAGACTAAATGTGTTGCTGGGAGCATGTTTAAAGTTGAAAAAATGTATAAATTAGAATTTAATGTTTTGAGGAAGTTAAAAGAATATATGAATTTGATAATTGGATGTTCAATTGTGATTTCTAGATGTTTACGTCAAGTGCAAAAATTGTGAAAAGTGGAGGAGCCGAGCCAGATACCTTCGAGAGCTCCATATCTCAAGCTCTCCTTGAACTGGAAATGAGCAGTAGTGACCTGAAGGCGCAGCTTAGGGAATTATATATTACAAAAGCGAAGGAGGTGGAGCTTAACGGCAAGAAGGTAAGGGATGTGTCCTATGTAATTCAAAACATATACTGAATACCTTGCAAGTGCGAGGGGCGGGGGATGTTTAGGTACCACCCGTAATTAATTCATAGTTGAGTGTGACTTGCTAAGAGTTAACAAATGTTGTCCACTTGCTTGTTAGTGGCCTTTTCATGTGCAGCATTTCATTCTGGGTGTTAACAAATTTCTTTGCATTAATTTTCACAATGACGATGAAATAAATATTCACGATGGGCCGTGGTTTTGGGAGAGATAATAAAATAGCAAAGAATAGAAATGATCAGGGAATCAATTCGAGACAAATCGTTAGCAATTCATGACCAATTATGGTAATTTGTAGTGATTTGGGGAAACGGCATCCTAGTCAAGGGTTGGATGCACCATCGAGTTCCTGATGGTCTCCAACATGGAATTTGGTTATCCATAATGGTGCAAGATTACTAGTAATGGTGAATGGGTAAGGAACGTGACTGTTAACGCCAATTTCCCCCAGGCACTGGGCACAGGAATTTGTTGTACATATACTATGTGTATCGCCTCAAACAAATGGTCTGTCCCCGCAGTTGTCTGGGGCTCAGTTATGAAAGCATTGAGTAGTCATGATTTGGTCGAGGAATTCTGTTAATTTCTCTATTCTGAACAAACATGTGATGAGGAAACTCGTTTTTCTTGTGTTGTAAGTTTGTTACCAAGTAGGAGCTGCATATGTCCTTATTGGGTCATCTTTTGCCAATATTTTTTCAACATATAAAATCATATATCATGAAATGCATGGTAATTGGACACAATTTAAAGTGAAATTCTTACTTGGAAGAAAGTGAATCTAAATGTAAGTCATTTAAAGCATCGAGCACCTATTGATTTTCACTATTATTTTATCAATTGCATTCGTTGACCTTGCCCTATACCATTTATTATTCCATGAGTGCTTCATCTGTGGGAGAAATGCATGCTTCTGTTTGCGCACATGCACGTTCATTGTGAGTGAATGCTAAAGTTCTTAATGTCAACTCCTCATCAATTTATTTACTGATCAGTTGATCAAAGTTAGTGAAATATAACATTTGTCAAATATTTTGATACTATGCCGTGGCCAGTGATTATCAAGTTTTTACCCAGCTGTGAACATTATTTAAAAAATTCAGGCTCAAGTTTCGTGTGGATGTTAGCTCTACACACAAGTGGAAGCTAAGGTAAAATTTGGTAAACTGAGTGTGCACTGAATTTGGTCCCCTGCCAAACATTTGACTTTGAGGGTGCCTTGGAAAAATAGAAACTCGCCCTGCAGTGTATTTTTTGGGATTCTTAAGCTGATATACGTAGGATTGATACGCATTTTTCGTATTCTTTGACTGTGTAGTAGATTGTTAGCACTGAAGGTCATGTTTACAAACCATGATTTCTACTTCTAGATTTCTGTCTAGCCTCCAAGCCCATTGACTTTTTGTTGCTCTCTTCAATATGGAGCTCATAGTCGGTCAATTGTCAACTCTTTTTTCTACCATTTTCAACCTTATTTGTTCAGGTATGGCAATAAAGGAAGCTGACAAGTAGTAAATAGTGTCTGTTTGGTAAGGTAATAGTTGATCAACTATTCCTGCCACCAACCTAGGTGGTTACATCATTTTCTCCACAATAAAAAAGATAGAACAATGAGGCATTGATAATATGACAATTCAAGTATAAAGAAACCAAAACACAGTAAACAACATTGAGGCTGGTTTGTTAGGTGGTGGTCGAGTACACCCAGTACTAATCCCAACGGCAGGTAGAATCCACACCTAAGAAGGATAGGGGGGTCAGTGCCTTCCCATTCGACGGTTATGGTTTCCCAGAAAGATCTTTTATCCAGGAAGGCACCCAGCTTTGACATAGCCAGGGGTGCCCAGAATTCAGGTACACTGCCGTAAAAATATAGTTACGTTTCAACAACATTAAAAGCAATGTATGACATTATAATAAGCATAATATAAATGGGAAATGTGTAGAAAATCTTCAAAATCTATTCAGGGTAAAATGGCTAAGAAAAGGTATTACGTCAACGTAGGTCATTTTTTGTATTTTGAATTTTAGAGTGAAAAACAATTATTTGCAACAGTCAGTGGCACAGGGGAGTTCAAACAAAATATTGCCCAAAACTTTCGTGGCAGAAACATAAACATTGAACACAATGGTTAGTAGTTAGCCATTTAGGGCAGTAGTGGTTAATGGGGTCCTTGTGATATGAATGGCTGTGTAGCCATGGGAAATATCTGCCATTCTTCTATGTTGCATTGAAATGAGAATGCAGTTGTCTGCTGATAACCGTTTGTCATTTCTTTGGGTCACATGAAATGTTTTATTTACGAAAAATTAGGAAAGTGGCCAGCTTTTCTCCTCACTATTTTTTAGGCCTTGTAAATTGGTGAATTGATTTCAGTTACTTTGCTGGTTTTTTTTCGTAGTTAGCATGTGCCATAATGATTTGATACATTTTAACGGTCCTTTTTCACTTTTCTGGCAGTCCATCATCATCTATGTGCCAGTCCCCCAACTGAAGCAGTTCCAGAAAATCCAGACGCGACTTGTACGTGAGCTAGAGAAGAAATTTAGTGGGAAGCATGTTGTGTTTGTTGCAGAGCGCAAGATTCTCCCCAAGCCAACTCGAAAGACGAGGACCAAGAACAAGCAGAAGAGGCCTCGCAGGTGAGCATTCAGTGACAGTTGATGCCAGGTGAGCATTGTGTGTCAGAGCACACAATGAATCCAGGAATTCCCCTCTGCTCATCATGCTTAAATGAAAAGTTTCTCATTAAGAGAATCGTTATCGAGACCAATATTGTAGCTCTTGATGCAAATTACTCGCTGTGCAAGGTGCTAATTGAGGTTCCACTGTATAGTACGGTAAGAGAAAATGAATACAAAACTAGTGCCAAAAATCACCCAAGTTACTAAATTAAAAGAAAGAAATAGAAAACGTAATTAAAAGACTGTCGAATGGAATGTGAAATGAACTCAGAATTACCCAAAAGCCAATACGTGGTTTTGCAATGCTCACAAATGTTTGACCAAGCTATCTCAAGTATCAAAACATTTATATCTGTTAATTCTTTTTCTTGGCTACATCGATGGTAATACTATTGCTTAGTGTGTCAAAACTCTAGCTGCCTTGCCATTAGGCACCTTATTTACATTTAGGTACCTAAAGGCATAATCTGTAATGCCTAACAAAGCTCTGTCCAAACTATAGTATTCTTGTCGGGAAATAAAGCGGATATTGAAGGTGAAATTTCGCCATACATTATTATTTACTATTTTATATTAGTATTCTTCTGAGTAATTTTTTTGTGTGAGACAACCTTAAGTTTAATGAGATACGGAGGCAAAAGAGTAAAGACAATAAATAATTCGTCAAATTTCCATATTCTGATGTTAGTGCTGGCTTCTTTTAACTGAAAAAGTCATCAAAATAATGTTTTCATTTTATGATTGTTGGTCCCTGCTCCTATAAATTGCCTCTGAAAATCCAGCCTGGCAACGTTTTCCGCTTACAATTGGTCAAAACTGACGTTTGTGAAATAGTATGATTTTGTCTCTCTTGTTCAGCCACAAGTATCAGGGTTTTCAATCATAATAGTCAAAATCGAGCTGTTACGTTGTCGTTGATCCTTTTTCTGTCATTCTGTCTGAAAGAAGATGATTTCGAAGTCTAAGCAGTAAGACCAATTTCATTATGTGTTGACTTGGTCTTGTATGGTGGCAATCTGTATTAGTTGTTAGGTTGTGTGCCATCACACTGGCCAATTCGGTTACAGTTCTATCAACCATGTGATTCTGTAACTAAATCTCAGAATTGAAATGAGAGGATTGATACAGTCACTTCAAACAAATTGATTTGCATTATCTTGTGTGAACTGCTTGAGATGTGTCCAACACATGGTTCTAAAATTTTATCGATTTTTGCCATTGTTTTATGAAAAATACAGGTAGTATTGCCTTGAATGAAAAATAGACTAATTGCTTCATTATCTATCATATATACTTAGCAAAAGGTTTATGAAGTGTACCATTGCTCCTTCACAGCTGATATCTCTGCCTAACACCCTGTGTGTAATGTGCATGGCCTGATGTAGATGAAACTATATAGTGCATCATCGAGTTCACAATGTTCTATTTTATGGGCTTCTGTGATCCACAATGGTGCTACAGCAATTTCAGTTCATTGGAAAGGATAAGAATGTATGTATTTCTTTCCATCCTCTGGCTGGATACAGGCAAACGATTCTGAGCATAAGGCTGCTGAAGTTTTGAAAGAAGTTTGTATAAAAAGTATAGGATTATCAGCGAGATATATTTGATATGATCACTTCAAAGAAATTGCTATGCGTCAGCTTGTGTGGACTGCATGAGGCATCACCCAAGGGGGGTTCTAAAATTAAACGATTTTTGCCATAATTGAATGAAAAATTTCCGTTGTGGTAACCTGAGGCCCAAATCTTTAATTTTTCTTTCTGATTTGCGTGTTACATAACCCAATTTCATATTATGCAGGTGGGTATCATGGTGTTCATGAAACACTTCTTATGTTTCATATTTTATCAAAATTTGGATAGATATATTAGTTGATGTTACTGCAACAATCTGCCAGGATATATTAACGCATTAATAGGAAGAGAAATTCCTAAACAAATACCATTGCTATATTAGTATAAAACCATAAACACAGTAATCAACCCTAAGGTCGGTTTGGTGGGTGATGATAGGGTTCACCCAGTACTAAGCCCAATGGCATGTGAAATTCACACATCAGGGTAGGGGGGCCAGTTCCTATCCCTGTGCCGGTTATGGTTTCCCAGGAAGATATGGTACCCAAAAAAATCACCTTGCTTGTGTGGAGCTGCTGTTGCCCAGGGAGTTGAACCTGGAACCCTCCGGTCATTAGTCCAACACTCTACCCCCTGGGCTACCGCGACCCTCTATATTAGTATGAACTTAGTTATTTCCATTAGTAAACAATAGGTAATTTCATTTTTAAGCATTCAAATTGTTTATGCAATATTAGGATGCATACGCAGCATTAGATGCTCAGCTAAATTAAATTATGGTAATTAGAGAAATCAATCAAATTTAATGTTTATAGAAATCAATGTAAAGAAAAGGAAAGATTTTGTAGATCAAAAACTATTTCATTGGAACCACACCAAGCTCATCCTATCAGCTCTTTTTATTTAGAATTGAGGAATTGCTCATCCCAAATTTTAATTCTCTGTAATTATCCAAGTACTGAATTTACTCACTCAAAATAATACTTAAAGGTTGGTTATTTTTTCAACCTCCAATAGACCATTAAAAAAGAAAAGTGAATATTATAAAAATTATTTTATTACTAAAAGTTGTCTTTTTTTATTCTAAAAGCTCGCTAAGAGATGAGCCGTTCAACATAACCTTGACATTCGAGAGAACTTGTGCCCAGTTGCCAAGTTAATTCTATCACATGCATGTGTTTTGTAAGGGATAAATGAAACATCCCCTACTGCAATCTTGAGGTGTTTCCTTGCCTATGCATTCCGATATACATACTCTAGAGCTATGCTGGTAGGAGCAATAATAATTGCACCTGGTAGGTTCACAAATGCTAGATAGGTCAAAGGATAGGAGCTAAATGAGAAATGGTCCTTCTGTTCCTCAATGAGGTGTTGCAAAGGTGTCTGACCCCAGCTATTGAGCGATGGTCATGTTAAGCAAACTATTGAGAAGGCAATGAGATAACATGTTTATTGCCCAATGAACCCAACATGTATGGATGTAACAGGACAAAGTTATTAGAATAGGTCCTGGCCACTATGGGACTCAGTCCAATTGGCTGTGTTGTGTCTGACTGGGGGAGAGTCTTCTTTCATCATCTCATGAATTCCTTGCTAAGCAAAATTGACAGCAGCAGCACAGAAAAGGACCAAACCATTCAGAATCAGGAGTTCTGGAATGGAGAGGAATGTTGGGACAATGTGGAAGGTAATTAAGAAAATACAAAGCAAAATAAATTTATTTTAAGACTGTGTGAGATGAGATGGAAGGATAGTGGGGATAACTGGAGTAATAGGTGCAGAGTCGTACACAACATAAACGAAGACAGCCACCGAGAACTGTCAGTAAAATAAATGAAAAAGTAGGCATAAAATAGTAAAGGGAGCAGCCAGGTGATTGAAAATTATTAGTGGAATGGGCAGGTTTTGGAAGGGTAAGGCGTTGGTGTTCACCTGTGCTTTTCAATGTGTACATGGAGGAGAGGCATGGGAAGAACTAGAGACTTAAGCAAGTTGATGGGCAATTCTTTAAATCTTTTAGGTCTTCTGATGATCAAGCTTAAGTTTCTCAGTCAGCCAAGGGGTTGCAAGCATTGCTGGGTGAATTAGAAATCTAGTGCGATAGGTATGGGATGAGAGTAATGTAACAGAGCAATACAGTGAAGACAGTAATACAAGCAATGATTATGCAGTTTTCCAGAAGAAGAAAGGCTAGGGGTAAACATTAAAATAGAAGGGCAAAAACTTGAGGAAGTGGAAGTTTACGTATCTAGGAAGTGTTATGGACCAAAACGGACAAAAGTATTATGGAAGGATTAATAAGGATAAAAAAATGTGTTAGTTAAAGAAGCTTCCCCAAGGAGAGAATTGA
Organism: Hetaerina americana; assembly: GCF_022747635.1. NCBI lineage: Eukaryota > Metazoa > Arthropoda > Insecta > Odonata > Calopterygidae > Hetaerina > Hetaerina americana. The sequence goes on from NW_027287095.1 coordinate 15,816,903, forward strand.
TGCCAGGGCCATTGAGTAAGGATGTCAAGAAAAGGATCGTTAAAACTTTGATATGGAGCATAGTCATGTATGTTGTGGAAACATGATATTTGAATTGGTGATAAAAGTAGGTTGGAGGCTTTTGAAATGTGGGTGTGGAGAAGGATGAAGTTGGAGTGGACAGAAAGGAAAATAAACAGCATGGTGAAGCAGAAGATGGGATTGCTTGGAAAAATCATAAAGAGACAGGAAAGATAGATGCTGTGTGTTTTGAATGGGATGTTGAAAACTGAGAGGGGTGAACCTTGGGCAAACGAGGGGAAGGAATAGGATAGGGATGTTCGATGGAATGAAGGAAGTATACGGAGATGGTCTGATTTTAAAGTCAGGTAGGAGAGGTGGAGCAATGTAGTGACGTCTAATCTGTGTCCATTCAAAACCTAGATTAAGCCACATAATATGAATAATAGAAGTGGAACACCAGGGGTACAAAGTTAAACAACTGTCATGTAATCGTAGTAGATTGAGTTACATAACTTAAACAGTATTACTAGAAAGGGATGTTACATTTCAAGTAAATGAGTGTCTGGGAATTGAACCCATGCCCTCTTGTCAGTGGCCCAATGCTCTACCAGGTCCGCATCTGTCAGTAATACAGATGCTATTTATTTAAATGTCCTCTGATGTTGAAGTCCAAATATTGGCTGGCTATCCGAACTATGCACTTTCTCTTATCCCAATTAGTTGGCCATCAGTATTCTAAATCTCAAAGTTTTCTTTCTCGCCTATATACTCTGGTCTTGCCTTAATTATAAGCTTACTATGCTGCTGGTACTGCCAGTGTTACTGTCATAGTTCAGCTGTGCTCATCTCTGCAGACAAAATCGATGGGAAAAAGGTCTTGTGTATTATTTGTCGTAGGAATTTGGGTTTGTAATTTATTGATTGTCAAACAAATTGGAAATAAGGTCTCTGTGGAAATTTTTAATGGATGATGATTTTCTTCCTAGATGAGGGTGAAAAATAGCAATATATAATGTGCCCACTTTTCTCTAATTTTTCAGTCGAACTCTAACTGCAGTGTATGATGCAATTTTGGAGGATCTGGTGTTCCCTGCTGAAATTGTTGGAAAGAGAATCCGAGTAAGGTTGGATGGCTCACAGTTGATCAAGGTTCACCTAGACAAGAACCAACAGACTAATATAGAACATAAGGTAAGAATTTGCTTACTTGTTTTAAAATAGTTCCTCTCCCTTAGTTTCTGCTAAATAAACATGTTAATTTAGCAATTAAACTTGAATTTGGGTAGATCTGACACTTGGGAAGTGTAGGTTGTTTTCAGTAATATTTTTGGTGAAGCGGTCAAAAGAATCATCTCAAGGATTCTGTTGTACATGCCTATACCTGGAATATTAAAGAATATTCCGTTTATAATTAATGGTTTCTGGCGTAACTTTATGGAACCGATTCATTATAAATAAATGAAAGGACTAACTTTGTAGTTCCACACGAAAACGATTTATTCACACGACCCGGGTTTCGAAGTAAAACTTCATCATCAAAAACTTGACCTGATGATGAAGTTTTACTTCGAAACCCGGGTCGTGTGGAACTACAAAGTTAGTCCTTTCATTTATTTATAATATTCCGTTTGTTCATTTATTTTGATCAGGTAGCTGGTCCTATTTATAAAAAGCATGCAGAAGGCAATAAAAAGCATTATGAATTAAGTGTAAAATCTCTTACGGTTCAACAAAAAAATTTTTAATTACATATCTCATGGTTTTTGAGATATGTAATTAGAAACATTATTTTTAAAATGTTCCGTAAACATCAGCGTATGCATAGCAGAGAACTGGCTTTCTCTTCTCCTGGAAACTAAGCAGAAACAATTACTTCTAACTAAACTCAGTAAATCATTTAGTGTACTTTTTTCAAATGGTTATGCAACCATTTATTTACAAAGTGGATGATTTGATATGAAAAAAACCCATTGAACAGTTAAGCACTTAAGTTAAGCATACAAGTTATGTAATAGGTAATGATCGAGTCCACCCAATGGTAAACCTGACGGCATGTGAAATTCACACTTCTGGATGGTTAGGGGGTCATTTTCCCTTGAGTGCCTATGGTTTCCCTGGAAGTTCTGGTACCTGAAAAATCCCCTGAGAGGCTTGCCTGGGAGTTGAACCAAGGCCTTCCTGTGAGGAGTCCAATACTCTACCCCGTCAGACTATTACAGTCCCTGATTTGATATGAAATATCTCTAAATTTAATCTGTTATTTTAATGCTTGGCTGAATGTGGTAGTCTTATTCAATTACTTAATTCTTCATACAAAATTGTTGTGAAAGTTGACACCCAAGTATGTTCCATGAAGTTAGCCAAAGCGGATTTGCTGCCCACCCTAAGGGCCTGGGTATGCTAATCAAAACAAATTTACCACACCATTAGGCCATGGCCATGTGGCACAAATGGCATAGGCTGTTGGTCTCTGCCTCCCCTAATAACTACTACTGCTAAAAGTTGCGAAATGTTGATCCTTTGTCTTTTGACCTGTTCATTTACTAGCTTGGCAAGCCATCAAGTTACTTCTATACTTAGCATGCTCTATTTGTAAATGATACTTTAAACATTGGGGGTGGGTGCTGTAAAGAAGAAACAGGAAAGGATTGCCTCAAGTTTTTAAAACATGCACTAAAGAAAGAAAAAACATACTACTGTTAAAAAACGTTTATTTGCTATGCAAGTTTGCCGGCCACGGTGGGGGCAGCGTAACATCCTCGTCTGCCAACACAGAGGTTGCGGGTTCAATTCCCACCTAGGTGATTTTTGCTCCACCTAGGGCTTGGGTGCATGTAACTGTCAAATTGTTATATCAATGTCCGATGTAAAGGTCAGAGTGCTATTTACGGACTAATGGAAAATAAATAAAGCCCACTGTTGTGTTTTGCTTCTAGAAGACATATACCTACTTTGACACAGATTTGTGAAAGATCTAAGGGTGAGTTTCTGGATTTCCTGAGCTGGTCAATGGTTATGATCTGGATTAAATAAGTGGATGAACATAAATCTGGATATGGGTAAAATGGCTGCAGAATTGAATATATTATCTGAACAGATTAAAAAATGGAAGAAATCTTAGAGGAATATGTTAATGGGTTGTTGGAGTTATTTGATTTGCCATTATTAATTTTCATAATTATGAAACATTTCTATAATGAAACTACAATAATGTTTTCCTGTAGACTTGTATGAAGGTTTTCCATAGCAATTTCGTAGACATAATTGTGCATTTTTGAAAAATTATGGTTAATGACGATATTGGCCGATACAACCATACAGTGAGTGCATAAGATGCACCAGTGCTTTTTAAGAAAAAAATAAATTTTTCATGAATTTCCATCATGATTTATTGAACTAATTTTATAGTTATTCATAATGTAACTAGTGATCAAAGTTGCTAGCTATGTGACAGTTTTTTTATCGCCAATCTAAATATCCAGAAATCCATCTTCAGAGCAAATAAATTGTCTGTACTCAGGTATGCACTAACAATTCCACGTTTTTTAAGTGATTTTATAATTCTCATTTCAAAGACCTCTTGACCAAAATAGAAATAGTTGAATCAGGTAATCAGGGTGTTAATTTGGAAACTCAAGAAAAACATTTGAGGGAAATAGAGAATAGTTGGTGGGAAGTACAGCACAACTAGCATAGGGAGTCGATACACCAGAATTACTGACACTTTCCAATTTATACATTTTTTTGTCTGGTTTCCCAATACTTCTTGCTGCTCATGCTCTTGTTCTGTTTAATTTGTTATTGTTTAGATATAGATGAAGAACTTAAATTTTATATGAGGTTAATGAAGTTCATTGTCACTGTCTAGGTAATGTATGCACTTAGAGCTTTCTCTGGGATGTCATTTAGACCAGTGTTAATTCCTCTCAGCTCTGGGATGTCAAAGTTTATATTGGTTATTTCTCAGAAACTCAAATATCAGGTGGGAAGTTGTAATGTAGAGGATCCCTCCCAGTTCTGGGGGAAGTATAGTCATAGTGGGCTTAGGTTATGCATGATAGAGCAATGTACCAAGTGTGAACTTGTCCAGGCGCAACCTTGTCAAAGGTTAATTAATTCTCATTGTTGAGAATTTACCATTTTATCAGCCTTCTGCATTTTCAAAAATTTAATATTTCTCATTGCATTGATGCCAAATAATTTACTGACTGCAGCTTGATTTCAACGTAGCCTCTATTTTAGAGCCTGTAAATATTGTAACCCATATTGCATGTTATTGTGATGTTAACCATTTCAATTTGATTTCTTTCAAGGTGGACACATTTACATCAGTCTACAAGAAGCTCACTGGCAGGGAGGTGACTTTTGAGTTTCCTGAACCTTATTTGTAATTTAAATATGAATTCCACTGAACTGTTCAATAAAAAATAAGCAATTTACCGTATTTATTGAATTACAATTTCTCTCTTGCTATTTGGATTTATTGCATGTTATTTTACATGTAATGAAACTATTCTCTATGTACCAGTGCCTGGATAATTACCGAAAGGTCTGAAATATCAATCGATCAGGGTGGGTAATTTATGAATGGGAATAATGGAAACTGAAAACACAATGTTAATAACTATTGCAATCAAAACTTGTGGTGTAAGCAAGTCCTTTGAAGGGGACTGCCCTCCTAGTATAGTATGAGTGTTTAGTTGGTTAAAGTAGGTGTGTTCAAAAAGTAATGGGAATTTGTAATTTCACTTAGTGCATAATGCACTAAGAGTTGACTCCAGGTCCAACGATCAATGATGAGTACTACTTAGGTTCAATGCTGTTTGCGTGAAGCAGTACAAAAAAAATTGTCATGTATGTGGTGAAACAATTCATGGCATTTGCACCACCCCAATAATGCACCTGCTCGCACCACTCACTGGTTGTTTGTGGGTGTTTGGCCAGGTTCTCATTTGGTAAAAAATGAGAGTGTGGCATTACAAAAACACAAACATCAAATACCCCAAAGAATAAAGCATAAATAATTATATTATCAAAGCCGGGAAATATCAATGCAAAAAGAGATGTTATTGGCCAGAAAAACATCTAAGGATGCAACATCATTAAATGAAGAATACAATGTATTATTTCATTGAATTAACATGAATTTTCACAAAGCCCGGAACAATTGAATGCAAAATCATACCTGCCTCTAGGGATAAACATGCACTATAGAAAGAAAGAACGTATTACTGTTAAAAAACGTTTATTTACTATGGCAGGATAACGTCCTCGTCTGCCAACCCAGAGGTAGTGGGTTTGATTCCCCCTTGGTGGGTTTTCCTCCACCTAGGGCTTGGGTATATGCAACTGTCAAATCGTTACATCAATGTCCAAAGTCTGATGTAAAGGTCAAAGTGCTGTTTTCGGACAAATGGAAAATAATAGATAAAGCCCACTGGTGCGTCTTGACTCGACAAGACATACCTACTTCGACACTGTTGTTTGGTGGAATTATGCGCGTGTTCCAACCATGCATGCTTGGTGATTGCCGAGAGTTGGAACTGTTTCTTTTCTTTGGCCCTTTGATGCTCCTTGATTCTGCAACTACTGGACCTTCCTGTTTGGCCAATATAGGATTATTCACATGGGCACTTAGTCTCAGAAAACTTACATGAGATCGGGGATCCTGCCATTCGGCTTAGGGATGGCTACACCCTTACTTTGATGTACATAGGGTAATTCCATCTTACCACCAATTAACAGCCAGTGTCTCCTATATGTAGCGGCCAAATTGCAATGAAGATCACTTCAACCTGAAGATGCCTCCAGGACTGGGGGCAAAACTGTTGTCCAGCAACCCAACCTACTTATTTTATTTCTTCCCTTGAGCTGAGCTCTTATTTCAACCATTGCCATATAAAACAGTGCACTCCATAGTTTGAGGAATCACATGGTTGTAATTATTCTTTATGGAATACCTTTGGCTAATAAGTCCACATTACATTGTCATGGTGACCCAAGTTTCAATGGTCAAAAATCACCTGTGCACATATTGAATGAGTTTATGGCTATGTATTTGTAAAAGTTAAGAACTGCTTGCGGGTTGATAAACATCTGGAATAGTACACAGGAGAGTGTTTTGTTTTTTGAAATGCTTGTAATTCCTTCAGATTTTAGATTAGGATGCAGTTGTTAGATACTATTTCATCTTATAAATTCCATGCAATATCTTGCTTCCCATTCTGGAAAGGAAGGAGTGGAGATCTATAGGCTGGCATAGATTTACAATCTAGGACCAAAAACCTGTTTACAGCTGAATATATACCGACCAATTACGTTTACACACAACAGCTGTTTTTGTATCTGGGATGCAGGGTTATGAGGTAGGCCCTTTGGATTCCATAAATGCATCCCTTATGTGGGCATCTTACTTCAAAATGCCAAATACAGATTGCCAAGGGTTAATTTCAGCTAATCAATCAAACAGAACACTTTGCCATCGAAATAATGTCTTTTATGAGGATGGAATAGGGAAAACGTCCCTAACTTCACTGGTGAGCTTGTCTGTTTAAGGAAATAATATTTTCTTTGCAGAGGAACAGTCAAGCCAGCAAAGTACAGTCACAATCAGATAAATATAACCTTCATGAAAACACTTTGATGGAGGATTTCACAACTTGATATCTTTTTCCAAGTAACATTCAAAACTTTTACTCATTATTTCAATGATGTCATTACCATTGCAGTACAGTGTTGACAACAAAATAAAACTAACGGCCAACTTGGTAAAAATTGAGAACTCTCAGATCCAGGAATTTACAGGTAATGCAAAAATCTCATTGAATATTTCACAATATTCAATGCAAAAACTTCCTGGGTTTTAATTCATTTTTTCAATTAAAATTGGCTATTTTTAAAAATATACTTTGGGTTTCCTGTCATTAACATAGCTCCCCTGTTACTAAATATTGATTCAAGATAATGATGCCAACATTCAGCAGTGTGGATGGAAGTTCATTTTTTTAATGCCACGAACAGATTTTACTTGGGGTCATCAGCAATGTTCCACAGCTCCATTTTGGGTAAGCATGTAATAAAGACATGAGCAGAGCACGTATCTTTGTTTCACAGCTGCAATCCTATTTTAACCTCGAATCTGCTGGTAGTTACAATCAAAACACCTTATTTCTCCAAAATATGACCAATAAATGTGTTTCTTACCCACTTATAGACAATGCCATTATGATGGATGGCTAATGAACACAATTATAACATAAATATGAGTTTTGTTTGGCAAAGATGCTGTTGCTGAGTCTCAACTCATTTCAACCTGCCGCAGCCAATATGGTCATTGATTCCAGTCATGGATGTCACAATTCAGTCCTTATATTCAAATTTCCAAGTGAGTTCCTTACTCATTAAAAATAGATACATATATGAATATGCTCAAAATACTTATCAATATGTTTCTAAAGTTTTACATCAACCAATGCCATGCCTTTTGAGTACCTAATAAATCATACTTCAGAACATGTAATTTACATTGCAATGTCTTCAAACTTCTAATATTTTGTATGTACTACACACTATAACTTTCTTACTCTTTCCCTCTCTCTCACAACTTCATCACAGTCATTAGACCCTTATACATTCATATACATAGTCTCTTCTGCCCTGTGGTTTAGCTCATTCTTTCAGAGAAATGATTCTTTTGTTAGTTTTGTGTCCATGGGTCAATTGTAATTTTTTTCTCGGCAAATTCTTTGGTTTTTTAGCTCCTTTCATGTAACTTTGATACCTTTCCCCTTGACATCTTCTACATGCACATCGAGGACTATTTCCTGCCTGTTGAAACAAACATCTCCATCATCAACTGACTACTGACCACATGTGGTTTTGCTGACACAACACTGAACAGACCACTGGCTCCTATAATGACAGCGACCAGTTCAATCTTCCATGCTCTCCAATGATCAGCTAATGCTGTGTAAAAGAGGCCATAAAAACAGCATTCACTGATCATGAATCTGTTAAAACCCTTTCCAGCTTGACAAACATTCTAGAAAAGGGTGGATGAGAGTACTTGAAGAGAATGGTTGCTCCGATTAAGAGATCTGGTATGTTGATCACATTCAACCTGCTGGGAGTCCTCTTCTGAAATTTAACTGTCCATGAATATGATTGCTCAAAGATTGAAAGCTACTTGTATGGGAACAAAGAAGAAAGTTACAGTGATGAAAAACAAGACCAGATCCTTCTGTTCCATACAGTCCTCTGAAGCTGAAATTGGTGCCGACCAAAGACTAACAGAGCTGGAGATTTCAGATTAGAGGCAATCTTCATTTTGTTCTCTCTTTTTCAGCTAACCCACCAAGGTGCAAGTGGCCATTGAACCAATGGATAATATATTTAAACTCAGGAAGCAAAGAATTTCAGAAAAGGATGAAGCGAGTTGTATTTAGTATGGACATTTACTGACGGGAGAATGTTTTTTTTTTGGACTGTTAAAGTCAGCATCATAAATGGAGAAAATACCAGAAAATATTCCCAAATTGTGATGAGAAAAATTATACACACATATTAATTCTCATTGACAAAGCTATGTTATAAGTTTCAACATCACAAAAGGTTGAGGTTATTAGAGGTGGAACTGAATGGTAGAAGACCACTTTAAGGACTCCTCCAGGGCATCCCAGACCCTCACTATCAAATGATTCCTCCATTTGAACCTTCCTAAAATGGAAACAATAAAGTCATTCATATCTAGATAATATTCTCATAAGATAATTCTGTTGAATTATCATTGCATTGAAAAGGAACCCAAATTTCAACTGTAAAAATCAAATTACATTAATTTTCATTAAATATAATTCAAATTTAATTTGATATAATTGCATAATTATCAGCTACTTCATTCATTTTTCTACACCATAATATTCTTAAAGGCAAATATAAAATTTTACGCCAATATTTAGAGCATAATTAACCTGGTGTGATTGATGTCCAATATTCATCTAATGGCATCTCCGAGATCAAATAATTTAATCTTTATTCACTCAGTTAACCTGTGGATAGCAAGTAATAAAATGATGATGATGGTACTCACTCCGTTTTCTGAAATGATGATGAACATGGGAATTCCAAGCATGGCGTACAGAGAACCATTTATCCCATAACACTTGTTTAACCTTGGTCTACAATTATTAACCCAGATTACATGTATGTATATGGAAAGGAAATACATGTCTTCTTTGCTAGCTAGGAGTTAATTTTAATTACCTTTGGTCATTTTTCATTTAGCAGGGGTCATCAATTTGGAAGTAAGAGTACACAATAGGTTGGATTGGAGCCATTCTGGTGACAAATCAATAACACTTCCAGCCACAATTGTTGGTGAATGATGAATCTATTTCACTTAGATTCCTAGAAGGGTCAGGCGGCCAGCATGTACAGTTTTACATGTCTCAAGGAGCTGTAGAATGAGGTTTCAAGATACCACATATCTGAACATTCCCATATCAGCACTCTGAACTACTAGCCATCTCTAGAGAGACAATTTTTATTTCTTTCCTCCCAAAATTTGTTGGCTGTCCAGGACACAGTGGACTTCCAAAACACCTGTCTAACACACTACAGACTAATTTTAAGCTCCATAAAATTTTATATTCTTCCCTCTTACTCTAAAGTTCACTTCTTAAAGATGTATAACTCACCTTTGAAATGTTAAGGTGCTCCTTATTTTTCACATGAATATTTATTTGAACACATTTTTTCTCCATCAACTGAAATCACTTCTACTCAATATTCATGTTCATATAACCGGTGAATAATGAAAAGCACCTGTCATCTTTCAATGCCAACAGTACTCCTACTACTCAGGATAGAAATGTTATTCGACAAAAGTCTGAATACAGTCCTAGGCAATCATTTGTTGAATAGGCCCGGCACTTTGAATTTGTATTGCCAGACGGGATCAACATTCTGGTTTTCAGCAGATCTTCTCCAAAAAATATTCATTTTCATATGTGTTACAATTAATTTACCCAAATGCCACTAACATCCCAAGGCTTTTCTGCGACAATCATAATCTCTATGTATTAGAAAAGCCTTCTGAGATCACCCACACACTGAGATGAACAATGTCAATTGCTTTCATGATTATTGCCTAAAGAACTGCCGCATTTTCAAATATGATGGAAGTAGGACAGCTGGAACCATACACATTAAATGCTGTTTAACATGCCCATCAATTAAATCCAGATGCTGACGAAGCATGGCAAAGGGGCTGGGCTGGAATTAAGTAAGGAAAATTTGGATGAGCTGAAATAATTACAGAGATAAGTAGAATGTATATACTAATGTTGAGAAGTTGGTAACAGCAGGGAGGAAACAGGGTAACAGAGATCAAATGAGTGAAGCGCATATAACTGGCATTCCTAAATAAAATGTCCTGAGTCACAAGGAGCTCATCAGCCTCATTTGCAACTTGCGGAGGTACATTGATATGAGTTCATTATTTACTCCTGTCATTTCATAGCTTATCAGTTTTAACACGTGGGTTGGACTCATGTGACTAGCAAATACTCTCCACTACTTTTTCACTGACAAAGTTTCATGGCACATTTTAAGGCAGCATGTGAATATCCTGAATTCAACAAGAACATTTGGAATCTGAAACGATCATGTCCAAGCACACGAGGAGTCTTGGTGGAAACAAGAAGGCCACAAAGTGTTGTAAGTCATAGTCTAGAGAATGAATCACACTGTGAAAGAGTCGTGACTGGCCTGAACAGAGACACGGACGAATCCTTTTCAGGCAAACTCAACTATGGCCCAAAGGCGCGACAGAGCCATAACGCCCGCACGACAGGGCGCTCAGTCATCATCTTCGTCCTCTTCCTCCTTGATGATGCCCAGTCTCTTGGCCACCGATTTGACACTCGAGATCACCTCCTCCTGCACGAGGTTGAAACTCATGGCAAGCAGGGCGATCCCGAAGAGCAGGTAGAGCGAGCAGAGGGCTATGCTCACCTCCGCGTTGTCCTTGACCCTTTGGGCGGGCACGAAGTCCCCGAAGCCGATGGTGGTGAGGGTGATGAAGCAGAAGTAGGCCGAGTCGAGGAAGGGCCACTTCTCCCACTCGGAGAAGAGGAAGGCCCCGCCGAAGATATAGCTCACCACGAGGAACACGCACAACCAGATGGGTACGGGGCGCGTGCGGTCCCCGGCCCGGCCGCCGCCCCGGCCATCGCCGCTGCTGCCCCCCGCACCCGCGAACTCCTCCTCCTCCACCTCGTAGTCCAGCTCGTCCATGAGGTAGTCCTCTCGGAGGCGGGAGAGGCGCGAGGCGGAGGAGGCCCCCGCGGAGCGCGCCGAGAAGGACCTGAGGGGCGGGCCCGGGTAAGCGGTGGAGGGGTGGTGGTGCGAGTAGGGGCCCCCGACGGGTCCGGGGTCTCCGGGGCCCCTGTGAGCCGTCCTTCTCAGCGACCCCCCGCCCGTTGGAGCCAGCACCCCCGGCTCGGCGACCCCCGGCTGGTAAGGCCCCTCGGGGACGACCCCTCGGTGCTCCTTCTCCATGGCGTACTTGTTGAATAGGACTGGAGTGCGGGGCGCCTCGGGTCCTGCGGATTAGAGAGGCCATTGGGGCCCGATTAAGGTCTTTGGGTGGTCTCCTTAGAGCCGAGAACGGCACGAATCACGAGCGCGGCAGTTATCTCCTGCCAAGGATTGGGACACCATCACCTCGGCCACAAAATAGCCCGCGCCTTGAGAACCCATTGCAGCAGAACGGCCATTAATGCTAGGCGCGATGCGAATCCCTTCTGCCATTTAAACACGCACTACAGGTGCGAAAGTAGGATTCCATATGATACTGCATCGCCAAGCTAATTGAGAGTGCATTAATGTACCCCGAAAAGAATAATTGAACACTTATGATTACAAGGTACGATATCTAGGGCGAATGCCAAGAATGAATTTCGGAAAGCATGTTGGTCGTACTTCACAGAGGTTCATGGAAATAAGTCAACTATTAATTCACTCATAAACAATACAGGCTAAAGAGTAACCAACAGTTAGGAAAAGGCAAACGTTTTAAATTCGTTCTTTCAAAGCGTCTTCACCAATGTCTCACCGAATGTCTCCGATAGCTTACCAAATCGTACCCGTCAACCGATGCTTAGAACTGAAATCTCAAATAATGGAAGAGAACGTTTGCTGAAAAATATTAACCCTAATGAATCCTCCGCTCATCCCCCCTCATCCCCCTCCCACCCCCCGCGTGGCAGTGGAGGCAAGGATTCACTCGAGCGTGGAGTCCCTCGAATGAATTGCCCGAATAACACCTGATGTACTACAAAGAGTTAACCACCACTAATGATGTTTTGCGGGCAATGTAAATGGCAAACTGATTACGTATTTTAATATAATCTAAAATGAATTATCAAATAAAAAAGTCACCCAGTCGAAGTAAATTTCCTGCCTACTACCAAGTTCTCGGAAACGTTCATCCGGAATATGGATTTGGCGGAAATTCCAAGGGTTTATACAGTCGAAAAATGCGCAAATGTGAAAGGCGATTCCGACATTCGGTGGAAGGTATTCTGGAATTCCCAAACTTTACCCCAGCTAATATCTAAACCCATTGAAAATGCTCAACGTAGATTTATGCCTGACTCTGCTCAAGATGCCAAACCCCTCCCCTCAAATCATCCAGTAGAAATGTTTATAAACCTTCTCCTGTCCAGAATTTCCAATCCTTCTTTCCTCAGGTTCCTAAGCCATCAATCCAATTTGGATTTCTTGAAGAAAATAAATCTCTAATCAAAATGTAGTCATTACCTCCGACAACAAACATTCGACAGTTGTGGTTATTAATACCACGGACTACAAGGACTACAACTTCCCGATACCTCTTCCAACCGGAAAATACCCAAAGATCCAAATCCCTCAATTCAGGAGGAACTCATTCAATTTCTATCTTCAAACGGGCCCAATGGAGGTATATCCCCTAAAGACATTACCCTCCTTTCCCCTCGATAAATCACCTTCGTAGATGTAAACATATCATTGATAGACATGACAATCCAAAACTCTATGCATATAAAACCAGCTAATAGAGAAAAATACGTACAATACAACAGTTGCCACCATTATCACGCCAAACATACCACCCATTTTCCCTATCCATAGGAGGACACTGAATCTGTAATCATCCCGACTTCTTCGATAAATTCTTCTGAAACGTATACCATTTCATACCCAAGCGAGGATATTCCGAACCCCTCCCAAACAAAATAATACGACGACATGGTTATGCACCCAAACCTTCCTCCACAGTAGAAACCCACCCACCATCCTGAAAAACCCCTACCCTATCCTTAAGGACCACAACTCCACCACCAACATTTTGCCAAATTTCCCTCCGTTACTTTCAAACGCCCCGATAACTTATCAGACCTCCTCATTAAATCCCTACCCTGTCCCAAAGCCACTCCTATGCCCTGTAATAAACCAAGATGCAAAATATGTCCTATTTTCAAAACCCGAACCCCATCCCTCTCCCACCCGCTTTTCAACTCTCTCCCACCAAATCTCTACTCCTCATGCACATCCAGCAATGTAGTTTACCCCCTGAAGTTTCAACTATGCCCTGCCTTCTATATTGGACAGTGTACCACACCCCTAAATATTAGGATTGTTAACCACCGTGCCTCATGCAAGATTCTTGCCTGGCATGTTTCCAATCCCAAAGCACGCGATCGAATATAACACTCCCTTTGATAAATTGTAGCTCTATTCTAGCAATCCTCCCATCCTCCATTCAAATTCAAGAGAATAGAATAGGCATATACATGAAGTATTTCGCTCCTCAACTTCCGGAATGAGCTAGGGATCAATATCAGGCATTTTAATCACCCCGCCATCCAGACAGTTTCGTTCCCCATCCTCTCCCAAAACCTCTTGCCAATCCCACACTTCCAAATCTTTCCCCGCCCTCCCCTTCCACCCATCTTCCCCTTCTCGTATTTTCTCCTCCTCAGCCCCTTCTTTCCACAGAGGACAGTAGTATTGCCACCGAAAATTTCGTAATACGTGTAAGTATCCTTTTTATTGTGCTATGTGTTCGTAAAATCATTTAAGTTTATTGATGACCAAACTTTAGTTTGTCAGTCAGCTAAGGAGTTGCAAGCAATGCTGAGTGAATTGGAAATTCAATACGACAGGTATGGGATGAAAATCGATATTAATAAAACAAAGGTAATGCGATTTCCTAGAATGAAAAAGGCTAAGCTAAACATTAAAATAGGAGGGTATAAAGATTGTTGCTAATACGTGGAGTAGCAAAAAAATTGAACATTTGTCCAAGGCAGAAGGAATATCAATGGATAAAAGTGTCAAACATTATTTTATGGGAGCCAAATTTGGATATTACAGGATAGTCATTTCTTCGTGAGCATGATGCCTTCACCTGCAATTTTCTGGTCGTCTCCCGAGTGCATCACTCTGTAGCCGTCGCTCAAGAAGTCGTTTGCCCCCGCTCAATTAATTTCCCTCATTAATCAAGGCACTCGGAGTTAAAGCGAAAGATGCCCTCTATGGAATAATCAAAGATGGCTACGGCAGCAGAAAGATACCAGAAGACTTCCAGAAAATTATAATGATTGCAGTACCATAGAAACCGAAAACAGATAAATTCGAAGAACACAGAAAATTGAGCCTGGTGACTCAAGCATCGAAAATCCTTACCTGGATAATTTGCCGCAGAATAGAAGGAAACCTCTCAAAAAACCTATTTGGATTCAGGAAAAACCGAGGAGCATTCCTGAACTTAAGGAAGGCCTTCAACAACTTCGAATGGAACAAGATGTACAAGATACTAGAAACGCTTGGATTGGACTACAACGGCAGAAGAATTATCCATAACCTCTACAAGGATCAAGTTACAACAATGCAAACAAAAAATGAAGGAAAAATAGAAGCCAAAAAAAACAAAGGAGTAAGACAAGGATGCAACCTATCGTCAGCAATATTCAACGTATACCTGGAAGAGGCAATAAGAGAAACACAAGAATTAGGCATCAAAGGAGTCACGGTAAATGGAGAAGAAATCAACATGCTTCGGTTTGCAGATGACATCAGTGTAGTGGCGGAAACGCGAGAGGACCTGCAAGCAACTCTAAGTCTATGGATCAAGTACTGGGAGAATATAATATGAACATCAACAAGAAGAAAACTAAAATCCATGAGTGTGGAAGAGAGAAGCTGAATGCAGATATTAAAATTCGAGGGGTGAAACTAGAGAGCAAGTGGAATCCTTCATCTACCTGGGCAGCAGTATGCCATGGGATGGAAGGAGTTCGACCGACATCAAGCGAAGAATAGCCCAAGGGAATTGGCATTAAATGGAGTAGAATGGAGGGCTGCAGTAAACCAATCCTAGGATTGAAATACTGATGATGACAGGAAAGTCATAAGTGCAAACTAAATGGGGCGAGTATGAAATGTGCACATATGGTGGAAATATTTGCTGAGTTGGGATGAGGAATGGATGACTATGAAACATGCTGATTGGACAACGTAATGTTCGTGGACAAGTATGACCGATGATTTTGTCGTATTGCGAGATTGGACGACGGCCGAATCACCATCCGTTCTTTACACGAGAACAGTGTTCCGTCATTTTTTTGGAAATTTGAGAGAGGGTAACCTTAGGGTGCCGTGGGTGAATACGTTCGCAGAATCTCTTAAAATTAGGAATTTTTGAAACCTCAGAAAGAGATAAGAAGGCGAGATATGAAGGCATGAATGTTGCAGAAGCCAAATACCTGCAAGTATGCAGGAATGGGACAGTGTGGAGGAAGTCAATAAACGAGAGTCAATACCGACGCAACAAGTTCAGTGTTTCGGAACAGAAGTGGGAACAAGACACGGTTTGGGCCATACCATAGAAACACCCCACAATACATATGAGATGGGTGTGTATACTAACCGGAGACCGGGGGTCCGCCGGCAGCGCCCTGCAGCTGCTGCTGGGAGTGCGCCATGGCAATGACCGTGTCCGAGCCCCTCGAGTGCTGCGACGCCCGGTTCCTCTGCAGACTGCTGCCCACGGCCGCGGCCACATCCGGATCATCGTAATACCTGCACGGGGAGGAAGGGCATGAGTGACATGAGACATCCGAGGCATAGAGGGGAGGGAGGGCATGCCAGACGATGGCAAAACAATCTACTCCGGAATAGAGACGAGCACACAGGCGAGAATCTTAGACGCAAAGAACTAGAATTATCCCGTTCTCCTCATGGGTTAGTGCAAGAATTAATTTTTGTCATTCTCTTCTCCATACATTCCCTAAGCCGAAATCTATTTGTTTAATTTATTTTCTCCAATTTTTTATCTTGTATAAATCTTAAATCACACCTCCGCCCTTGCCTCGACGCATGAACCATCTCGATCGATATGCAATGATGACGCTCAGGGGAGATTATGTCGAAATGCCCGACTCGCATCCCCATGACTATGATCTTTTTGACTGTCGAAGAACGATTTCGAGTATTCATCGTTATTCTAAATTGAGGAACACACCAAGAGGTCAATGGAGCGATAATATCACTTAATTACCGTTCTTGAAACTTACTCTAAATATTTCACTTACAGTCAATTCCTCGAGCACATACGTATACGACACAACATAATTAACATGATTACATTCTTAAGTCTTTTAAGGAAGCTTAAAGCATGACACTATTTATGTGCATACGTTAATGTTTTGGTATTTTAAAACAAAATCTGTGAACATTTGCATGGAATAGATTGAGATTTCACCGTAGCATATCTCACGCATTCATGCGGCAATACTGGTATGCGGTTGTTTTGCTTACTTCCCCTCCCTACAGTCAATGTTTACCTCAAGCCATGGAGCACTGGAGACCCCAATGGTTTGCCGTACCATGGCATTACCCATATTTTTAATTGCGTAAGAGATTCGACCTGCATTTTGATCTTCGGTCTACTGGTTCCCAACTGATTCCCAACCTAATTTTCATGAAATATGGCCACACTGCTTTGGAAAATATTTTCTTATTATAACTAATCTTTGCCGTTATCAATCGAAATTAGATTTTTAAGCTATAAATATCCCATGAAACAACATCACAAATAAGAGGAAATAAGAATAGTTCCTTAACTTTAACATTACATTTCTCCCAGCGATATTTTAATGAAATCCTAACGAGTCCATTTTTACGCATAGGTGTCGTTTGTTTTCTCCCTAAAGGAGAGTTAGGGTGTCCTACTGAAGATAAAAGCATTTTTTATCGCGCGTGAACTTGGTGTTTTGCTCGATGGCGTAGCACTCTTTCCCCACCAAATCGTATCTGCACGATTTTCAAATTCAATCCAAATTCACAATCGCCGACCTTGTTTTGTATGGTGTCAACATTGTTCCATGGCAACCGAATACCGCTAGCGCGAATGCCCTTGTGCATTCCTGCGTCTTCGAGAAGTCGATAATGTTTTTACGGTAATGCTACCAATGACAACGGTACAAACGGTATTTGCTGTTCATATTTAAAAAAATGGTACGGAAACCAATCAATCAGGACGTCTCCTTCCAAAAACGGGGGAGGGGAGAAGTAACGGCTCATATTATGCCCTTAAAAATTATGGTGGGAACGGTTTAAGAAGATCAAGTTGACCCAAAAGTGTTAAGATTAATGGGAGATTTGCTTGCCAGAAGCCGTGTTTGTTGCAATGAATATGTAAAACGATGATATTTAGTATTTACCACATACATACGAAATACCGTACACGCCATTCATAACATCTTGTTCCTTTAAAGCCCCAACAATCTCGGAGTGTAAGATAGCTTAACTGATTAAAGTTTAGGCTAAGGACTCGGCCGGGCATCAAGGGATCCGGGTTCGAATCTCAGTCGAGGCGATTGACTTTCACACTTTGAAATCGTTGCATTGTAATGCACATTAGCGGATGACTCCGTTAGTCGTGGCATCCCTCGCAGTTATTTTAATTATAAGCCTCCCTCATTATAAACGTATATGTTTCTTATTATCGCCCAAAGGGGGGGCTTGTTAATCGGTGGTGCGCGGAGGAATTCGGATAATTTTCATGCTCAATGGACTGCTTCATTCAAAGTGCCCAAAAAACCTGAATTTTGTTTTCCCTGAGTTTTCCCAGCTCAGTTTTTCAATTTTTCCGGGAAAATATATTTTACGCAATCATATTAAATGAAAGCAAAATTAAATAATCAAGTGAAAGTGCACATTCTTTCTCGTGTTTCAAACTGGTGAATTTTACTCATGTGAATCCACCCATAAAACTTTGCCTCCTCCATAACTACTGTTTGATATTTTCCCAGGTATTAAGTACGTGCTTGTAGTACGACGACATATTTTCACAAAAGTACATTTATCCAACAATAGGAATTTTTCATTATGTGCACTACGCATACTAATTTTTGATTAATTTTAATTTAATAAGAATGGAAGAAGGCTGGTATCAATTTCGTCCATATAAAAGATCTCTATCTATCTATCTAATTTTTGGGAAAAAAACAGATTAGCTTAAATCCTTGTCTTCTACTAAGTCGAAAATTAGTTTCATTTTTTTCGTGTGAGAAATTTCTAAGCATACCTGACTGAAAATGGATATTGATCATTTGCAATATTCAGGTCATTTATGTGGAGGTCTAACTAAAATGTCGATGCTTTTTGTAAGGATGATGCTGTAGGAGTAATTAACAGGAAAAATATATTGGCTTTGTTGCCGAAACGTACATTATACATTATTATGTACATTACACAAATTATGACTCTTAAAAAACATCGGGGAAGTCATCTCCATCAACAAAATATTTATGTTGAAAAATAAAGGTGACAATTACTGTTTCAGTTTTAATGTATTGGAAAGTGTCCATACCTGAATGAAATACATATTTACACTTCTCCACTTTCAAGTAACTTAATTGCACCACTCGTTTGGTTTACTTGGCCAATTTATAGTAATATAATGCTGTTAAATGTTAGTTACTGGCGTTAAGTACTATAGTTATCGGCGTTAACTACTATATGATCACAGTGAAAGCGGTGAGGCAACTTGATCGTATTGCATACCTCATGACTATTAGACGAGGTGAAACGCGTTGCGTAATAAGGTTGTTTTAGGGTAGAGAAAGTTGTTTTCAATCAAGCAATAGAATTATATAATTGACTTGCACCTTACTGCAATAATGCAAAAAGTGAAGGCGTAGAGTTCAGATTTAAAGTTGCCATCTTGCTAATTTGGAATGGCCTCTTGAAGATACAGGGATCTCCCTCATGCAAGACGCTTCGAGGGCCAACTGTTAGTTGGTATCTTCACAGAAGAGAAGTCCAAGGGACGGAGTGGATGAAGATTTATAAGAGGGAGGAGGGCTGTGCCAGGGATTATTAATAAGAGGAGAGAGAAACAGACTTCGTCCACCGGAGGGGACTTCGAACTCTTTGGATTCCCTGGCGACTCAGCCAGGGGAGAGCCAATGTCGAAGCCACACTTCCCTTCCCTCCATCCCGATCACCCCTTCTTGACCTTAAATGCCATAGTCGTCACCAGAGTCTGAAAAGCAGCAAGTTTCCCTGCTGAAGGGACCGTGGGGAAAAACTACGATGTACTATAGTCGAAGGCAAATTAAAATTCGGGGCGAAGAGAGTTCGAAAGGAAATCAAATACGTTACTGGCAAAGCGTAACCAAACCATTTTCCCGAACTCATTCGGTTACTCAGTGATATTCTTAGGAGCGTTTGATTTATCCTTCTGCTGAGATGTGACTTTAACATAGAGATAATGGTAACTCATTCACATTCTCGATGATTTGCTTTGGTATCGGTTTGGATTCCTTAACTGAACACCTCACTCAATCCTATATTCCTGAGGGCATATCGATGCTCAAGGCTCAAAATGCACCATTGCTCTCAGAGCCCTTGCAGTAGCATACTCTATAACGCCTCATCTAGCGCCAACTCGAATGCCGGGCTGGTCGAGGGAGGGGTTGAAGACAAAATACCACCGAAATGGATGAAAATGGATCGGGATGGACGGTGGAATGTTCTGATGCGCTACAAGAATGACTTGAGCATTTAATTGAAATAGCAGAAGCAGAGCTGAGGAGTGAGGGGGGAACGGAAGATGCGAGAGTCTCCCCACTGCAGTCTCCGAAGCAACCAAAACAACAAGAAAGATGAGTCAGGTGCGGGGGGTGAGGTGTGCTGCCCTGCCTGCCCGCCTACCTGCTGCACTCGGTGTCGGAATACGTGGGCCGGTCCAAAAGGCTCCCGAGGGCGCTGTCCGCCGATCGCTGGGACTCCCGGGCCGAAGACCGCGGCGGCGCAGTCCGCGACGACCACCGGCCCCCCAACTGACGGACACTGCGGAGAAGAACCGTCGCTTTAAACCAGACTCGAGCGAGCGAGTGGACGTCGCCGACCGCCCAACACTTCGACATGCAACCAATCACTTGGCGGCAGCAATGTAAAAAAGGAGTTTGTTGCCAGGTAACAATTCGTGCATGAGTACCGCTTGTGCGTATTGGTGTGTGATGTGTGCATGCTTACGTGTTTGCTTGATGTGGGTGCAGTGGGTCAATGCACGCTCTCGTGCACCGTCATTCCAATAAGTCCGCACGAAGTCACGGGCTCGTGTCGAGATTACGGAAAAGTTAAAAATGTCACGAGACGTCATGATTAAATCTGGATGGCAGGCAAACCGGGATGTCAGAGATGCATAAAATTATCGAATCGAAGGGCTCAGGCGCTAGGCATTGAGGGCCAACATAAAACTATTGCATCGAAGGGTCCAGGTGCCAGGCATTGAGGGCCAATATAACTAACGTTTGCACCTTTCTCCAATTGTGGACGCGTCGGTGACCGACTACAGACTTTTAGAAACTGTGGTACTACACCCGGCGTTCGAACGTGGACCGTTGTATAATAGATTACAACTTCTTCTAGTGTAAGAAGGCATGGGCTTCGGATGGCTCAAGAATAAATCAAATGGGCAAGAAGAGGTCCCTTTATCCTTAATCCTGAGGTCTTAACCTCTATGTATTTTATGCTCAAACCGGATCAAGCAATCTGGCTTTTGAGCTGGTCGTCATTTCGCTAAGGCATCAACATCACACTATCAGGGCAACATATCACCTACTCATCCCTTTGTTTCCTTAGGCCAATACAAGGTTTTTTGTAAAAGTATCGGTAGCAATATTTTTATTTACGCGTGCTTCAAAGTGCTGATTTCAGACCGTCGGTTAAATGTCCGCGTAATCGCAGATCATATTGGCATTGATAAGATTACAGCGTACACCCCTTATCACCGAAAATTTGGCGATGCGAAAGATCTGCACTAAACTCGTTTAAAATGTCAAATTAAATTTTTTAAAATATTTTGGCCGTTACGTGTCGTCTAGATCTATAGATCGAAATGTTAGCAAAAGTGCACGCTAAATAAACAGGAACTTCAAGCTTTATTAAACCATCAGAATGCATGAACAGTTTTATTCTTCAGTTCACTCCACATTTTAGTATCGACTGATAATAGACTCATAATATGCAGGAGATTACACAACATCGAACTTAGCAAGTTTGCTGCTATGATTGTGCTACAGACGAGCATAGTGCCTTTGGTCTTCAATGTTTGTTATCTCTGTCGGGGACATTAATTACAACCTTTGACAATTACATTGGTGCTCCCGACAGTGCGTTTTGTACGAGAATAATATTGGAAAACATGTAGACTTCTTCAAAATTCGCATACATAAAAGCTTATAAAAGCGCTTTCAAAAACAAGTTTGGTCAAATTACGGAAACTATTACGTATCTCGCTTTCAATAGTTTTCGTCGAGGTATGACAAGCGGTAGTTTTATTATAACCATTTCTCAAAATGTATGCGTGTATTTTGTTTTTGTGTGACATATCTTATATTTTTAACCATTGTAAAATAACAAGATGAAATAATAATGAATAAAATAAATAAATCGTGTGAAGGTGGCTGGTTGTTAAAGAGTCTAACATTCAGTTTCTATTCGCATTTCTTTCTCCAGTTCTTAGTATCAGCTAGCTGCCTTTAAGTTGTCCACAATGACTTCATTTTATCTTCTCTAATTATTCCATTTCCCTTCAATCAAGTTGAATAACTTGAATTTTTGTTGTAAACCACATTGTAGCTTTAACGCTAATCTAGATACATTCTCAGCTAAGTATTGCCAAAATGTTACGATTAGGAAGCTGTAATAACGTTTAATTTTGAATTTAACATCTGGCACCTAAAACTGGCA
Organism: Hetaerina americana; assembly: GCF_022747635.1. NCBI lineage: Eukaryota > Metazoa > Arthropoda > Insecta > Odonata > Calopterygidae > Hetaerina > Hetaerina americana. The sequence goes on from NW_027287095.1 coordinate 15,839,214, forward strand.
TAGCATTAATTACAACTGAGGGCATCGGTACATTATTTAAAAAAATGTTACTTTAATATTTGATAAAATCACTGGTAACAATTTATCAAAGATAACTTAGAGACAATTCAATGAACAATTCTAAAAATGGTATCTTAAGCTTAAGTGTGATGCACCATTTGCTATCACCCACCCCATTACTAACCATTGGCTGATTCTGCCAGTCAGATAGACACGAGGAAAGATTAAAAATAATAATAATCATAACTGCTCTATTACACTTCCGTGCAATTCACGCTACGTTAAGCATGATTTTAAAATTATCCACCCGAACCCACCATTCGATTGTCGCTTTGTTTCGAATCAAATGTTGTCAGCCATTTTGACGAACGGCATTCGAGACAGTTCATTAATCAACTATGAGTACACGAATCACAATCTTCGTTGAGTATTACCACGTTGGAGGGCGTGTTTTCCCAATTAGCTACCTGCGGGTGCCATATTCAAACACCGATGAATTGTTCCATGACCTTTTCCGTCACTATATCACGTAATGTGGTATAGTGGCGGAAATACCATATACGCATATTGATATAACCGCCTTTCCCAATGTAGTTCTCGGAAAATGAGTCTCAAGCTGGTTCTTAGCGAACTGTCAGTGCCGCCACAACGCTGAAGATTATACCTGTACGTTATTGCAACTCATCGCCCTTCGCAAACTGAATTGCCGGCGAGCCGTATCCACGTACCGGTAGATGCGGCCTTAGTATGGGTTATCTTGGAATGCATTCAAGAGCTGAATGTAGGAACTTAAGAAACACAAATTATTTTGGAATTTACTGCATGTGTAACAACAGGCCCATTCGTACTACAAGGAAACCGCGAAAGATGACCCGTGCTCATCTTTCGCGACGACCTTGATATCTTTCTGCCTTTAGGTCTGCGGTACAATTTTGTCTTCAACAGTTTCAAATGGGCGTCCTTTCAAGGTGCATTTCAACTTAGGAAATAAAATAAAGTCCGCTGGGGCAAGATTCAGAGAGTGGGGTAGCTGGGGGATCACCGGTTCGCTCTTTTTGGCCAAAAACTCAGTAACAATCAATGATGGGTGCGTTGTCGTGATGAAAGCCCCTAGTCTTGTTTTTCCACATTTGTGGTCTCTTCCGCAACATGGCGTGTCTTAACCATCTCATAACCTCTGTACTTAGTGCTGTCCATTCACTGTATGTCCTTTGGGGACATCATCATAATGAATAATCCCCTTCCTAATCGAAGAAAATGATCAACATCACCTTCACGTTCGATCGCGACATACGAGCTTTTTTGGGTCGGGGGAATATGGCCCCTTCCACTGAGAGGACTGGGCTTTGGTTTCCATATCATAGCCATAAACCGAGTTTTATTCGCCTGTGACTATTGTTTTAAGAAGTTTAAGTTGTCGCTTGAACGAATGAGCAACTCCTGGGTGATGTCAAGACGTTTTTGCCTCTGCTCATCAGTTAAAACGCAGCAAAAATTTGGAACCGACACTCTACATGCCCAAAATGTCTGTCAAAATGGTGAAACACGATCCAACAGTAATGTCAAATTCACTGCCTATCTCCCTGACAGTTGACCTACGATTTGCACGCACTGACAAATCCACACTGTTGACGTGGGCGTCTTTTTTTGACGTCGGCGGTCATCCACTTCTCGGTTCTACATCGATGGAGGTTTTTTTAACTGGAAGCGATTTTACCAACAAAAACAGTGTCCGACCCATATATCAATTGCCAAATGCCCCTTGAATCATTGAATAAGTTTCAGTTGCACTTTTCCCGAGGCACAAAATTCAATGCACACGCTCTGCTTCCTTAACACCTTCACTCTTACCGACACTTGAATTTGTACAGCAAGCTTGTGCAAGCTCGGACAAGAATCGCTGTTGTGCGGAGACAAGTCGAGAGAGGGCCACAAGTATACAAGTATATAGTGTTTTACTTTACATATATACCGCCAGAAAGGGACTAACTCACTGATTGTGATCCGTCAAGCAGTTTGCGCATAGAAAGACCAGTCTCATATTTTTTGTACGAACGTTATACCTGTATTATAAAGAATGCAATGCATTGCTTACCACTGAATTTAAAATAAATTTATATGAATTTAAATTAACTGACAAATTTTATACCATGGCCAAATTCTCAGGATCTATTACAATTTGGTGCGTTAACTGAGCGTACGTTTACAAATAACTCGACGACGGATTTCTCAACTGTTTGAAATCGGATAGCGAAAAGGTAGAGAGACATCTTCCCCAACATTTGACCACTTGTTTTAATCGCTGCAATTCATCCCATAAGGGTAAGTAAAAATCAACATGAAATTTTAGTAGTTATTTCTAATAGGGGTAACCGAAAATTAGAAAAGCCTCTTTGGAAAGAGCAGAACACTCATGAAGGAACAGAGGTCACTGCTTGCGATTTAACCGAACCAATTGCCAGTTTATTGTGCATCGTGCACATGTGGAACCGCAGTGATATAGAGAGAGAGATGGAAGGAATACATAGAGGGTCTCTTTGGTATTAGGCCACCAAGTTATAGACCCAGCAATTAAGTTATTTATTGTATTAATGCGACAGTGTCAGCAGACTTGCTTTCCAGTGTGGAATAGAGCTACCGGATTATAAAATCAATGTGCCAATGTGAAACCGCAGCCCTGCTGCCTTGGCCGTGATCCCGAAGGAGGATTGACATCTCCAAGGACGACAGCGGTTTCTGGGCTGGCTGAAGTGTTGCTCCGCGCAGCATAGAACGGTCCACCGCAATAATGACAACAGCGGATCAGCCGACTACACATGCAGACTCCAACAGATTCGGGTGTTTGCAATGAGGGCACGGAATATGAAATTAGTTTGAAAAAACAAAGGCACATGCAAGCAGACAGGGAAGTGAATCGTAAAAGTTAATAAAATTTAGCTGCGTTAAATATAACACAGAGATACCTTAATTAAATCACAAGTCAAACACAGATAACATTGATTTCAATTAAGTTAACTCAGAATTAACTTTTGAATTCTAGCAAACAAGCATAAATGAACACATTGAAACTTGCGACGCAGTACAGGAGCGAAATCAATGAAACTAGTACCATATACGAGGTCTATCCAGAGGGTATCAAGCCATTCAATATTTTGAAAATAATAGCCCACCTATGAGGCCTTATTACCCTTCGATGAACTCCTCTTGGGACCTCACACACTTATCCCAGCGTCTCTTCCACTTTTCAAAACAATTGGAAAAGTCCTTTCTCGAAATGGTCATCAGCTGCTTCGTAGCATTCTCATTCATCTCGCCTTGTCTTGTATTGAATAGCTTCATACCTTCTGGACAGAGCTCGCATACGGTACACATTAAAATAAAAACATACCTAATATAATATTTAAATTTCGCACCGCAAATTATACTAATTAAAATATTTATTGCATGTGTTCTCTCTCTTAATTGAACAGCTCGGCGATTATGGTTCCTATGCGACACAGTTGCAATGTGGCGAACGCGCATTGGTGTTGGATGCGAATTTTAAGGGACCTCGGTGCGACGCGACACGTGGCCACCTACGTGGCGTATGTGGATGCGCGAGGGGCGACTCATTTGTTATCATTGTTGCGACCACTTACCTGGGCTGCCGTCCAGAGGGCATGGCCCGGAGGGATCGCCCCCGCCGAAGGCTGTGGGGAGACACGGCCGGCAGCTGCCCCACCATCTGCGGCCCCACGCCGACCCTCCTGCCCGCACCGCCCCCGACGATGCTGCCTCCGCCTGGCCGACGGGTGCACATGTAGCAGCACACCTGCGTGCAAAAGAGGCGCCTATCAGTTCACAGCTGGGTTGGGGACAGAATAATTGGCATGCGCCGGCGGTATCGATAACCCGGGGCAGGATTACTAAACATAAGTATTTTTTATAGACAGGCTAGAGATGAGTGTAGAACGGAGGCTAATGAGATGAGTTGATGGAGAAAATCCGATAAAGCACAGGGCAGGAGACAAACGACGAAGTTTTAAATATGGTGCGAGGGGGGTAGGAATTTGGTGCGCGAAATCCGAATAAGGCAGAAAATGTGTTTGGAGTAGACATTGATAGGTGAGTTGGGATGTTGAAGGCTGAAACAGAAAAGAGGAAATGAAGGGTACCAAGGGGTAGGGAGAGGACAGAATTAAGGGTTTTTTAGACAGCTTCAATTTAGGCGGAAGAGAAGGGAAAATTTTTGGCCAACAAAAGGTAAGAGGGTTTACAGTGTGCATAATAGATGCTGTTATTTGGTAGTCTGCGGTAAAAGGTAGGTTTCGGTTGGACACCGACTGAATACTCCGTCGCAATATACCACAACCTTGACGTGGCGGAAGGGTTAGTGCGTTCCGATGACCCCTAGAGCTGTGCTTGCGGAAGCAATGATAATCCCCCCTGGTAGGGTCACCCATGCCACTTAGGTCAAAGGTTAGGAACCAGACCAAAGGTAATCTACGCAGCGTCTGTTTCTCAGAGAGGCGGCTGCAAAGGCGTCTGACCCCAGTGGGGCGGTTAATTAGTGAAAATTATAGACACTATTGAGGAAGGCGTGGGTGAATGCACCACCACCCTTGCCCTCCGCATGAATATCCACCGCTACTCCATTCAATCTCCCACCATCCTTAATTATCCCATTCCCACTCACACTGTTTCCCACGACCAAACCTTTGACAACTGCTTCTCTGTTTCGGTGATTGAAACCCTTTTAACCTTTCCTGAATCCGTAAGCAATATACTAGAGGTGAGAACACGCAAGTTGGCGCACATCTGGGTGCTTCAATCGTTCAAACCTCCCGGAATAAACTCAGCCCATTGAAACCATCCCATAGCCACCACCCCACCCCCTCTTATCCCGTTGTCCATTCCTCCTTCGTCCTTCGCTCCCACTTGAATCCTCCACTACACATCTGAGAAAAAAGAACAATTGACTGCAAAAGGTGACCCTGCTCCGAAAAAGACGACGACAGTTCCGTCAGCCGGGGAGGTAATGGCAACTGTTTTTGGAAGTCACGAAATTGTTTATGTATTATCTTCTAAAAGGTCAAACAATAACGGGAGAGCATTGTGCATCATTATATGACAAGCTCAATGCAGAAATTGCAAACAACGACCACATTTGAATGGGGATGAGGAAGCGCTTTTCCATCAGGACAATGCACCTGGCAACACTTAGGCGGATGACATAGCTATAATTCACGAATTGCACTTCGAATTGATTGACCACTCACCGTATTCTCTAGATCTGCCCCCCAGCGACTTTTTGCTGTTTCCTAACCTTCAAATTTCGCTTGGAGGACCGAGATTTTCATTGAACGAGGATGTTATCGCCTACACAAATACCAATTTTGCAGAGGAAAACGTCAACCAATATTTGGAAAGGGTAATAAAGAACATCGCTGGAAAAAGTGTATCGATTTGAAAGAATGATTTTGTTAAAAATAAAAATAAATTTGAAGAAAAAAATATCTCGTTTATATGTTAGGTCGGATACATTTCAGACTACCCTCGTATTAGGAAAATAATCCGCTCGCTTCGAGGCACAGCCTATTTTCCACGCAGCGAACGGAGCCTCTATCCTTTCCATCGTGCACGCACCAGCGGTACAGTGTACAACGCGGGTGTCAGAGGTGTCACCTACCTTCCAGTAGAGGAAGCGGAAGGAGTGCGCCATGATGTCGCCGATGTTGGAGAGGCAGAGGAGCATGAGCGGGATGCCCAGGATGGCGTAGAAGATGGTCACCACCTTGCCCCAGTGCGTCTTCGGGGCTATGTGGCCGTAACCTGCGGAGGGAGAAAGGGAAGCATGAGTGGGCACACGTGATTGATTGAATGAGCGATCGATCCATGAAGGAAACGAGTTGTTAGAGGACTCGACCCCCCACAGAACCCAATAAATAAACCAAACGAGGAATAACTTCGATGCAAGATGACTTATTACTGTTAGCAAATCGTTCTCAAAGACGACTCCAAGGTGCATGAATGCAGCTCACATTCCTTTCCCAAATTCCATTTGATATGCACAGTGCATTCGGTTGCATTCAATTCATCGTAGACCACGCAAGCATCATATGACATCTTGAGCATTATTTCCGGAATATCGTAGTTTTGAGAACAGAATGGAAGCAGACTTAGGGAAAAGCACGCCGAACAAATGGTGAAGAGGACAAAAAGAAAGAAGAAGAGCTGTCTGCGCATACTACTCGTACTACAGAGATATTTAAAAATGGATTGGGATCACTGAGTTAATTATTCTTATACATACACGGTACCTTGTGAGCCACCGCTAGGGTCTGTGGCAGGGAGTGATTACTCACCAGACTACTTTGTACCCAAAATACTCCCCTCCCACCAGCGCGGTCGGACGATATTATTCTGATCCCTTATAGTTCGTGGGAAAAATGACATCTAAAATCTGTTCTACACTTAATATCTCTAATTTTATTGACATGATCTCTCCTACTGTAGTATGACGGGGCTCATAATACATTTTCAAAATCATTGCTAAAGAGAAATTCTTTCAATTAATGCAAATGGTTTTAATCTGTAATTTAACCTTCGCTCCGTGAGTGATTCCTATCTTAGCTCTTCTAATAATATTGATAACTCAGTTTGTCATAACATAGCTTTACAAATGTTCAATCTTGATATACTTAGCATTGTGAAGAAAAAATAAACCAATGAATATTAATTCATTCCAGTCAATTTTAATGTTTCACATGACAGATCAACAATGGTTAACTAGTCAGGGTGGAGAGTACCCCAAAGGAAACCCATTTCGAGGTAACGCCGATACCTTCTGACGCAAAGAATGACAAGACTGCGGAAACTTTTCGACGAGAGCGTATGTAAATGTATGATTGTATTGAAGTTTCCTCCTCCTCTCGAAATTGCACGAAGCACGAGTCTTGGAATGTGCCCGGATCAGGATAAATGTCCAATTAATACAGTCGATATGATGCATTTGAGTAGTAGTAGTTATTATGTGAGGCGACCGACAGCTAAGGTCATTTCCGCCATTAGGGATGGATGGGAAAGGAAGGGCGGAGAGAAACCCGGCATCGGCAGTGGCCTACTCTTGTCGAAAGGCGCCAAGGGGTTCGCAGTTTAACGTCCCATCCGAAGGACGTCGTAATCGATCAATGTGCTCTCCACAAATCACCTCAAGTAGGGACAAGGATACCGCTGAAAAATATATGTTGTTTCCAGGATTTGAATCCGGGCCCTCTCGGTGGGAAGCCTGTACGTTAGCCACCGCAACATCCTGAGTCGCTGCGTTTAAAACTGGAGAGTAAAGATGAGGAATGAGAAAAAAGGATGTTGATCGAGTTCAACAGTATTGGACAAGAAGTGCGTAATGCTGGTTTGGTCACATCGAGAGAGAGAATGGATGGGAGTCGAATCAAAGTTGAATAAGAAGTACACAGGAGGGGAGAGGAGTGGATAATTTGAAAGTGGAAACTGGCTGACCGAGGTGAGGATGACTGTGGTCGGTCAAAGGAACAGGAAGAACAATAAAAGGGGGAGGAAATTTGGAATGAGAGGTAGCAGGTGTTAGGTCTGCGTGCCTTTCGCTTACAGTTTTCTCTCCATATTTATTTTTAACTTAAATACAGAGTTGCTCGGATCCCTTAGACTTAACCTCCGCAGTTTCAAAGTATTACATTAACACTAATACAGTATTACATCATTACAGTATTACAGTGTCACAGTATAACAATTACCCTTACATTCACCTTACCTTACAACACTTAACTTACAATTACTCTTTAGAGTATCGCATTTTCAATATTTATCGCATGATAAGATCCAGGAACGAATGGGAATGCATGCAAAAACATTCAAATGGCGTGAGGCGCGATGGGAGGAGAAGGGAATCAGCCGGGTAAAGGAAGTACCAACGTCCCTGAAGTGACTTCAAATTAGACCCCCTTGATATTGCCCCGGCGTCAAAAGATTGCAAACATAGACGGAATCTGAAGATCGGGAAACACGAACGTCATGAAAGGATTATTAGTTTTTTGCGAAATTCAAGAAAAGTCAGAAAGCAAAAGTCGGAGATGTAAGTTAAGAAGTTCATACAAGACAAGGAAACCGGTTAAATCAGTTACGGCAACCTAGTCGGTGATCAGCATTTTTAAAAATTTATCAATGTGTTCATTTATAAATTGACAAAATTACCGCTTGCAGTCGAGTTACTAAAGTCTTCTCTGCAATGCTTTCATTTTCAATTTATTCCATTCAAAGTTGTTTTCAAATATGCGTCCACATCGTAAAAACATGAAAGCAGTTGCGTGCGCACGCAAAGTTTGTTTTGTGCGTCCGAAACATTGATTTGTCTCTGCAATCCGAGGAAAAGTTAAACACGGATTCCTCACCATCCATCCATGCACATCATCACAGGGCGCTCCCTTTCGGAGTACGCAATATCGTAAAGGTACGATTAGAAGTAATTTCAGGAAGCGTAACTCCCCTTTACTAAGTGCTATCTTACTAAAGAAAATTCGATCTTCGGTAAGTTTATGGCACTCCATGTCAATAATTTATTGCTCTAAACTTCCACGACAAAATATCGAGATAATGAAACATAGGTTCAAGAGGATGACGATCGATCATTGATACCTGATTCGTGACCCGTGTTCATATTTTTTGGAGAGTTTTAAGTTTAAAAAAATACATTAAATTATATCTTATACCGCATGCTTCATTCGCTGCTCACACACTGCTTCGCACATAGTCTCCCGTCCTGAGATTCTTCCCTCTTGTCCGGAGAGCATCTTCCACCATATCCGGTGCGAAATGCAGGAAAAATGTGGCCGCACCCTCCGAATACATAAACAAATATCTATTTACGATTCATCTTCACAAATAGGGCATGATAGTCCACAATTCAAATCCAAATGCTTCTTCTCCATCAATCACTCTCCCGTTTGGACCTTAAACGGTCGCCAGGAGATCCGTTGTATGTCGTTATTCAAATACTAATACTTCAATAAAAGAAATTACTTCGGGGGACACGGTTTAATCTTCATGAAATTATTGCACTGAGGTGCGCATTAGTGGATGACCTCGTTAAAATTTACTGTCACGGCAACTCCCGCAATTCTTTGAATTAGTCAGAATAGGTAAAATACCCGAGTGATTTAAAAGATTTAATCTTTAACCTCGTGGATTGTGGTGCACGACTACGAATACATGGGGCACTGTGTGTACTGTATTTTAGTACTGTGTGCATGGTATTGTGGCAGTGTGTGTACCCTATTTCGTCACGATATGTACGATATCTTATCACTTATGGTCCCCAAAATATTTTGCGTGTAAGACACTTCTCCGTAGCTTAACTGACTAAAGCAGTCGACCGGACATTAGAGTAATCCGGGTTCGAATCCCGGGCGAGGAGAATGATCTTTTTGTACTTAAAATTGGTTGTTTTTAGAAATGAAACTGAGTCACTTGAATTGTCGGTAGTGTGCCATAAAATTTGATGAAATATTACACCGTTGCAGTACACTTTATCAGCATGGAATTTTGAAATGAAACAAGGGATTTCTGTGACAGAAAAAAAGATCACAGATATATTGGATGAAAATATACTTTAGTCATTCCATTATCACCTAATCGTGTCGAACGTCTAGTCACGGTATTTGTTTCGAGTGTTGAAATCATTTGTGCAAGCAGACCACCAATGGATGGAAACCTTTAGGATGGCCGTGAGCACCGGGAACCCTAGATAAGATGGGCGTGATTTGCGAGCGACTCAAAGCCTTTCGCCGTCATCCAATGCAGTGAGGAGCGCCGTCGTCTTCCGTTGTCGTGGAAACCGCGCGAGATGAGCAATTAAAGCAGACGTGACACCTCTTTTCCGCCGTCAATGGCGACCGCCCCCTTCTCCCAGAAGGTAGTAATAGATAAGAGGACGACGGATGGGAGCTGAAAATAGAAGAAGGCAGTTCAAAGAACCGCCTCCGATTGCACTTTTGCGTCAACAGTTTAATGCATTCCTAGAACGGCGGTGGTTTCGTCGGAGGGGAGAGGGAGGGCGAAGCGCTTTCCCCTCGGCCGAGTCCTGCACACGACGCCTATAGTTCCTCTCCTCCCCCCTTCCCTCCCTCACTCCCGCTGCATTTCTTAAAGAACTAGCGCACCCCACCTCCCGGCAGCGGCGAATGCAGAGATATCACTCTCGCTCCCCCGAGGAAGGGAGATCAATGCAGAAGTTGGAGAAATTGCCTTCGAAACCCCGAAAAAATGTGTATGAATAAAAATGTTTTCTATTTTACTAGACATGCGTATTTTAAAGCACTTTCGGTAGCTGTGCATTTTTAATACTGCTTGAAGTTTTTATTTAAAGGGCCATAAAGGACTTTTTCAAGGAAATTGGATGTAACATTTGAGCAATTTAAGTAAAAATGGTATCTATATATTTAATATTATGGAAAGAAGAAGTATAAGTGGTAGTAAAATAATCAAACTCGTGTAAATGATACTTTATGATGTGACAAAAATTGTAATATTCCATAGTGGCATTATTATTATTATTACTGATGTCTCTTGATAACGGATGAGATTGAGTGTGGAAAAAGATGGACCATTTGGTTAGCATGAAGGGAGAAGAGAGGATACGCGCAAATAAACAATGTTTTATATCAATAAATTATATGGAATTTCATTACATGTCTTGTGCCGTGTTCCGAAGGACTCAGAATTGCAGAAATGTACAGTTCCTGGATCCATCGGAAACCTATCGCACCATTGCAAAAATACCATTCATTGGTTTTAGTCCCAGAGGTTGCGACCCTCCAATGAAAAAATTCTTTATGATACGGATTATCTCATTTTCTTTAAATAATTTTAAATCTTTATTTTTAATCAGGGGATGTTAATTAATCATAATATTTGAGTTAATAAAAGGGAATCATAATATATTAAGTAAAATATATTATAGCATATAGAATTGCGCTGGGCAAAGAGGCTTTCACAAGGAGGAGGGAGTTGATGACAGGGAACTTCAGTAAGGATGTTAAGACAAGGCTCGTGAAAACGTTTATATGGAGCGTAGTTGTATGTGGTGCAGAAACATGGCCATTGAAGCAGGATGACAGACGTAGATTGGAGACTTTTGAAATGTGGGTGCGGAAACGGATGGAGAAGGTGAAATGGATGGCAAGGAAAACAAGTGAAGAGGTGCTGGGTATGGAGAAGGAGAGGGGATAGTTGGGAGAAATCATAAGAAGACAGGGAAAATGGATGCATATTGACCGGCAGTGGGATGTTGAAGACTGTGATAGAGGGGAGAATATTAGGGAAACGAGGAAAGGGCAGGAATTAGGATAGGGAAGTTAAAATGAATGAAGGGAGGCTGGAAGCATGCGGAGATGAAGAGGCGCTTGCTGTAGAGTAAGGATGTTGGGTTGTGCTTTCTTAGGAGAGGCAAGAGAATCATTTGGAAATTGTGTCCATCCAAAACCTACCGTAACTGGTAGATTGCCAAAAATAAATAATTATAGGATATATATAAAATATATGATCCAAAATAATATTAAAAACATATATGTATAGTATAGGATTAGTCTCTTGGGTCTCCCCGACTGCCACGCCCTCAACTCTGGAATGGATTGTAAGAATGCCCGTGAGCGACGTCACAAGGGAGCAGAAAGCCGGCGATATGACGATGCTTCGGTGCTGTCGTCACGTTCAAACAATGAGAATGGCGGTTTTTTATTGTGCTCCACCTTTATCAATCGGGGCGGAGGATGAAAGGGGCAGAGGAGGAGAGTGTGAGTCATTTTGAAAGGAGGCAAGCTTGTCCCTCCGGCAAACCGCAGGGACACTTCTCCCACCCCCTCTCCCAATTGAAGCCGTGGAGGGGGAGGGCGCAGGGTGCGCATATATAAAGGACTGCATCCAGCACCCAAATCCTATTCAGGAGGAGACCGAAGATTCCCATATAGCAGGCGGGAGACTCAAGAGGAACAACCATGGACAAAGGGTGAGTGACTGCGACATTAGAGATTCTTACGGGAGAGGCATGCATCTCCGCCGTTTGTTTGTGCGTGTGGTTTGTCGGGGGTTTTGCGGGCAACGCTCTCTCGTGGCGGGGGAGAGTTCGTTTGGCCACCCGAGGTCAAAGTCACGCTCACGGGTCGTCAATCAGAGGATTGGTCTGAAGTGGCTCTCCGCAAAGTTGTCCTTTTCAAATCTGCCAAACTGTCCCAATTCTTCTTGGCCTCCTGCACCGATGTCTTCCATCATCTGCACCTTTAATTTGACCTTTCCTCTTTCTCTCTCCCCGTGATTCCCTCAATTATGGTCCTGAGGACACCCAAGTGCCTCACGGTGCGCCCAATTATTCGCCCTCTTCTATTAAGCGTCCTCAATGGACCCTACTCCCTTCACCCGCCCTACGCAAAATATTTACTCCTTCATCTGTCGCAACGTCTTTTCATTTTATTGTATTGCAACGCCACATTTCAATCGCTTTCAATCGTTATCGTCCAAGTCTCTCATTCCTAGAAAAGTAGAGTCAACATAGTATATCTGTTCAATAATCGCTTCTATAGCACTGTTTGCCATTAGTGGTAATTTCATTTAATATTTTAGATAGAGATCCTTCTTAGTCATCCCTATTCTGCTGCATTCTTACTTCTAGCTGTCGTCTTGGTGTCTATTAAATAGTGCAGCTTGTTTCAGCTTGTCTTTCATGCAGTTAGCCTCGTTGCCTTGGATTTAATTTTGCCCGCCTTGAAGTCCTCTGCCTGATTCCCATTCTCCGTCCTGGCTGAACAGGCCTTAATTCTTTCTTCTACTTATAACTACATGTGTCGTCGCAATGTATTCATCCTTCCTCTTAGGTACCTCTGCATGCTTCCGTACGTGGAGCAGAGAGGTATGGCACGGATTGATTCCGGTGCCCATTTCTCATAACTACAAGTCCGCTCACAAATCACCGTAATTTGCCCGAGCGAAGTCTGCTGGCGAATCACTCTTGTTTTCCTAGATTGTAAATTGTGAAAATTTGACATTTTAAAAATAAGTAATTGAAGATGCGGTATTCAGGAGATTTTTAAATCAATTTTTAGCTTTGCGAAACGGGCCCCTAGTACTACTTCGAGACAATGTCGCCGCTGAAGTGGATCCGATCGGAGTTTCCTCCCCTCCATTACCTCATCCCCATCTTGTCTGAGGAGAGTTTTAAAGACTGAGATAGATTTGCGGAAGGGAAACACGGGGTCTAAAGTGGCATCATCGCGAACAACAGCAACTGTGATCGAATACGACAACGGATGTGATTGGCTTCCATACCTGGCGCAGTTGGGTGATATTTTTGCACATGAAATTGAAACTAGGCACTTCAAATAAAGGTATCTATGCCTACTGTAACATGTTCATCAAACGCCGACAGAATATTAGTTAGAAAAACACTTATTGCAACCATTTACAAAGCATGTATTGTTACCGAAGTTACTCTTCATTGCATAGCCTGTCAAATACATAATTTCTACACATTGTGTAGCGTGCCACTCGGATGGACTGCATCTGGCGGTTCGTATTTCGAAGACGTAGTCCGTTATCTCCCAACCCCAATCTGCGGGGTGGCCACCAATTTCCTGAATTCTCTGATTTTTCCCCACGTTTCCCTCGAGAGCTGCAGCCGGCCTATGATGGCATTCGTGAGTGATGATTCTGCAACCTTGTGCACACAGCAGCACATAAATATAATAAAGGGTCTTAAGATTTAAGCAAATCATATATTCCGAAGCTCAAAATTTATTCATTCTAAAAATGGTGAAGATAAAGAGTTTCCCGAAAACCAAGGCACGGAAGATCGCGTCCACTTTCCCTCCAATCTTCGCTTTCACTTTGGCATCTCGCTGAAGTTAATGCCGAAATAATTTTTGTTTTGTGCCAATGATTCAACGAGGAACGGATATAAGACGGGTTCATGGGGTTCATGCCCTTGGAATATATATATATAAAATAAATAAAGTCCTGTTGGCATGTTGTCATGTTGACACCAGTGGTTTTCATTATTTTAAGTTTCGCCATCTTATTGAGAGACGCAATTCAAATGTGCTCAACGAAACGTAAAGCAACAGGTTCTCTTCGTGGGCCAGTATATCTGTCTTGATGTGTTACATTCCAAGTGTTTCTCCCTCCGCAGTTGCGCATTCCAGTCAATTGTCCCTCAGCTGTTTCCAACCCAATTGGCTGCCCTTACTTATAATCATATTCCCACCGCGTCTGTTTCCTATACACATTAAGTTATTCACAAACCTATGTAGTTGTCCACTCATACCTCAGCACTTCTTCCATTAGCCTTCCTCCCACTTCCATCCACTAATTATTCTCTATGGACGCATATTTCCATTTGCCTTCTTTCTTCCAATATAGTACGTAAGTCTATAAATAATTCAGAATACCCACTTAATGCAAAAATTATACTTCATCTTTAAGAGGTAGATTTTAAGGTGTGCGGCGAACAAAGCATATGTCTTAAACTTTTAACTGCCCATGGCTTTAATCGGATTTTTTTTCATTTGAGACGAGTTCCATACTGCTACGTGATTTCCCGGTATTAATTCTGAGGGCCGTAACCATAAAATAGCTTTAAAACGCTCCATTGCGTTATGATTTACGACCTCTGAATGCAGAGGAGACGTAATGTATTCCTAATGGAAAGTCGCGAGTAGGGTTGCCCTGTGCTGAGACACGACCTTCCCTGGGATTTCTGAACACCGTTACCGAAACCTTATTCCATGCACTCGGCGCTTCAACTGCCTAGGAATGAAGATAGTAGTGGAAGGTCGAGAGGCATAAAGCAACCCGCGAAGTTTATGATGGCGAGGCCTTACGCAGATTGAGTCAATAGAGGCGCCTCCGTCTCTCTCTCTCTCTCCCTTCCCCTCTTGCCGACATAGCTTCGATGACATCACGTTACCCTCTTTTTTCACCAGGACGCAAGGCGCCTCCCTTGTTGCCAAGACGTTGTGCAGTGCGCGTAATTGGTGGTCGTCGTCATGGATTATTTAGTTATCACGCTCGATGATTGGAGGGAATTTCATCCCGGTTGGGTAAATTGAAACATTATGAGTGACCGAAGAGACGTGACATTTTTCTGCTGACTGATTCATCGTTTTTCTCCTCACTTTTTCGTGAACGTTTCACCCGAAAGCTGCCGACCTATAACGGCAATCGAAGTGGTAGGTACTGCATTGTATTGCGTTCTCCTATATGCATATAATGCTTTTAAAAAAATGGTGCATGCATGGCTGGTGACCCCCAACTCCCCCCCCCCCCCCCAGTTATATTCCCGCCGCGTTCCCGACTCATTCTTCGCATTTCCGCCGAATGGACTGCAATCCAATCTGAAGATATCGCCCTGCTCTTCACTCCATCTCAACCCATCTCTTCTTCATAAACAATAACTATGGATTACCATACCCCGATACTTCGTGTAAGATAGAAATGATTATGATCAAGGTCGTTGGAGGCTACGGGAACCACTAAGCACAGAACTGGCAAGAGTTCCTAAGTTTCTACCTCTCTGGGTTGAGCTAATTGATAGATATACAATATATCCATAAACTTTCAGGAATATAAAAATTATGATGTAAAAATAAAATGTCTCTACGTCTACATTCGAGAGAAGAATGTGCTAAATGCATCATAGAATTTGAATGAGGCCGAATTCCTTCAAATATGTGATTTCTCGACTTGCTGAGCCTGGGTCGTCTCCGTAGGCCCTGTCAGGGTCTTCCATGAAGATTAGACTTTTGATAATCTCTCCCTGTGTCCCTCACATTACGTCAGGAGGTGGCGATCATCCACAGGAGATTCGTAGATAAGACGGTTATAGGGGTTGCGCCAGGGATCACGCTGCGTTGGAGCCCCCCTTACTCCCCTTATGTAATTTCTATGTTGCAATCCACTCCGCAGGTGGGTGGATATCGCGGCTATTCTGAATCGCTGCTTTCTGACATCTCGAATTTTGATCAAGTATGGAGCATACAATTCGATATTTAGATGCCTATCATTACAAGCTGGGTTTACGGTTATGATATGGAAACCAAAGCCCAGTCTTCTCAGTGGAAGGGGACATCTTCCCCGCGAACCAAAAAAGCTCGTATGTCGCAATCGAACGTGAAGGTGATGTTAATCGTTTTCTTCGATTGGGAAGGGGATTATTCATTATGATGATGTCCCCAAAGGACAGTGATTGGGCAGCATTATATGTGAAGAGGTTATGTGAAGGTTAAGACACGTCATGTTGCAGGAGACACCACAAAGTCCAGGTGCTTTCATCACGACAACGCATCGGCGCACACATAATTGATTATTGCTGAGTTTTTGGCCTAAAATAGTACACCGGTGATCCCCCAGTCACCCCACTCTCCGGTTCTTGCTCCAGCGGAATTTATTCTATTTTCTAAGCTGAAATTCACCTTGAAAGGATGCCGATTTGAAACTATTGAAGACAAAATTGTAGCGCAGACTTGAGGGTAATCCCGATAGAAGCGTTCCAGGCTGCAATCGAAAGCTTGAAAAAACGTTCAGAGTGTTGTATTGACAGCCATGGGATGTATTTTGAAGTCGATAAGCATCATTAAAGGGTAAAAAATATAATCAAGTATTTATTCAAACAGTCCCATTATTTTTTGAACAGATTTTGTATTAGATTGTTGAAATTTCACAGATTATTTTATGTCTACAAATCAGTTACCAATGCTATAGGACACCGTATGCCTGGAAACGCAGCTCAGCTCGTCCCTTCTCCTCATTTTAGTATTCTTCTCTGCCAACCATTTAGCGCTGCCGCTGTCCTACTTATCGCCCTGCTTTCGCTGACGGCCCTGGTCGCCAGCGATGGAGCTCAGGGTTTGGGTGATATCATCTACGATGCCGACGACGACCTGGACCTCCCGGAGCCGGGACAACTGAAAGAGGTGAGGTGACACTGCGCCCAAAATACAAGGCGAATGCAAGAGTGGTGTCCCTGTATTGGCTCAGGACCGGAGCTTTCGCTTTCGGAGTTGTGACCTCAGAATCTTGACTGTAAATTTCTTAATATGGTATCCATTGCGACCGAAATCTGTCTCCCTACTTTTAAAATGAAATCGTGATTTGAAAAATCACCCCTAATACTCGTGCCCTACTAAAATCACAGGACCCATATCAAAATATTTCATTGCTAAGTATTTAAATGGTTCGTTTTATTAATTCTGGCGACCAGATGAAAGTTAAAATCGTTCACAGATGTTGAGAGAATGTGTTTAAGCCAAGAACATTTCCTAATTTAATACACATCAAATAGAGCCTTAGAAAACATATCTCTCGTCTTTTCTTTCTCGATTTATTAAAAAAAATGTCGGCGGAAATGTACGAACATAGGGTCAGTAGAGCATTGTTGATTCTAAGAATGACATTCCAATACTTATTTCATATCACATAGCAGGTACAAGTAAATTATGAGTTTGCGTTATCTTTGATAGGGTTGCATTTAGGGGTTGGTGAGTTGGTCACAGTATTTTTTCCCAGAATGTCGAAAATATGATAATGTGCAAATCTGATTCCGGCATGGAAAAGCTGGACGCAAGGAAACCTGTTCAATTACTCATATCTGGCCAAACCAAGTGTCGTTAATTTCGAAGTAAATTACCGTTATATACATAATTCCACTGCGAAAATCCAAAGGATTAAACATTCAGCAGCGATTTCTATTAAGTATTCTATGATGTACTGACTAGAGTTTAATTTTATTACCAAAGGGTAATTTGCAATTAACAAATTTCTAATCTCGGATTAATAAATTTTCAACAGTGAATTCGTGAAGACATAAATAGTTCTTGAATAGAAGTTTTCTTTCTATCAAACCTCTGGAAATACTGAATGTCGTGCTTGTCCTCGTCAGAGTATGGAGAACTTAAAAGAGTGGGGATTAATGGTTTTCAAATTGGTTTCTAGGGCTGTTTTCCTGTTGTTCCGTTTCCAAAATTAGGCGATTGACACCTACACAATGTAAAATATAACCGTATGGCGTGTAATTCAACAACGACAAATGAGAATGCTGATAAACGATATCATGTCATTCTCACATTCGCTACAAAAATCGTATAGAGAACACGTGATCCAATATCCTGGCTAACGGAATTTGTCCTCTAAAATTTTCAATCACAATTGAAAGAATGCCAGTCATTTTCAAACTCATTAGTATAAGCGCGGCAGTTAGAGATGAAAATTGTTTTCTATTTTATCAACACTGAAAATTGCCGACAGAATTATGATCACATATTCCCAAGAGTAACAAATTAGCTGTTTGTATTCTCCACATAAGGTGCCGTTACATTACGTCCCAGAAATAGGACAAAAGATGGGCAAATATTGGGAGAGGAGTTCATAGGGTCGAAACGCCTTTTCTAATTCACCCCTTCGAATGTATATAAAAATCTGACAGATTCGCTACCCTATGTCATAGTCAAAATTTGCAAAAAACGAATACTACCTGATACAGCTCCGCATTTAGCCTTCAACTGCCATGGCGCACGCAAGTATGAACACTCCTCACCCCTGGCGATGAAACAACAGGTTCACGGGATCGTTACAATGTCCCCTTTCTGAACGATCTCGATCGAGGGTAGAGAGGAGTCCACGAAAAACAAATACTTCAAGCCGTGTGTGATTTGTGCTTGCAGGTTGGCCGGGAGAGGCGCCAGACGTGGATGGGCTCTTCAATCCAGCATGCCAACTGCCGCCTCGAGCCCTCTCCAGGCTCCACAGTCCAGGGTAGCCTGTTCCTCTTCCAGAAGCGATGGCGCTGGGACTACGTCAAGGTCAAGGGCAGCCTGTGGGGCATGATGGAGCCCAAGGAGAGGTTTGAAGTCTTCTTCCACGAGAAAGCCCCACCCTCAGAAGGGGATTGCGACGCCACTGGGGACACCCTCTTCGGGTCAAAGGTGAGAAGGACACAGATACGACGCGGGGGTCAAAAGGATACAAAGCCTCAAGAGTCTGCAATACAGTGACTTTCAACTTTTCTTTCAACAATAACTTTTGCCTCCAAATAAAGGGCTTTGCTATGGGAAGTAGATTCAGCCCTTCATATGCAAACCTCCACCTCGGTGTCCTGGAAGAGACCTTCCTTTCCAATTATCCTCTGAAACCCCTCCTGTGGCTCCGATACATTGATGACATCTTTCTACTCTGGCCACATAGTATAGATTCCTTCAATTCCTTCATCTGCCAACTCAATGATTCCTCATCTCTGTCCTTCACCTCCACCATTTCATCCTCTCAGATCACCTTCCTCTATGTCAATATTTCCCTCAGCAATAACAAACTCCTGACCTCTATCCACACTAAACCTACTAAAAAACAACAATATCTTCATTACAGTAGTTCCCACCCCTCCCATACCAAGCGCTCCCTCCCTTACTCTCACTCTATCTGCGGACACCGTATCTGCAACCCTCCCGAATCCCTTAGCAAATACCTCAAAAACCTTCAACACTCCCTCCTTCAACGAGGACACCCAGATTATCTCCACTATAAAAAAATACTCAAACATTCCTACACCCCCAAGCCTCCCTCAACCACAGACTCCCACCCTCTCTCAATCTGTACTACGTACTTCCCTGGCATTCAGTCACTCAAATTCATCCACAAAGACCTGTACCCCATCCTCAAAAATCCCAACATTTCCTCCAACCTTCCTCCCAAATGCCCCTCTGTCACCTTCAAACGGCCCGCCAACCTAGCAGATCTCCTCAAACCCACCAAGCCGTTCTCAAAACCACCTTCCACCCCCAGAGCCACACCCACTCCATGTAATCGAGGAAAATGTAAAACTTCCCCTATTTTCAACGCTCCACCCCACTCCATCTCACCTTTTAACTCTCTCCTGCCCTCCCATCCTGCACATCCAAGAATGTTGTT
Source organism: Hetaerina americana (assembly GCF_022747635.1). Classification (NCBI taxonomy): domain Eukaryota; kingdom Metazoa; phylum Arthropoda; class Insecta; order Odonata; family Calopterygidae; genus Hetaerina; species Hetaerina americana. Next base: position 15,859,170 of record NW_027287095.1, read on the forward strand.
TACCTTCAAACCTGTAAACCCTGCCCGAACTTTTACATAGGCAATGTTTCACACCCCTGAACCTTAGGATAAACAATCATCGCGCCTCGTGCAATCCCTCCTCCCCGTCTGCGGGTCTACCCATCCCTAAATATGCTTCCCATCATAATACCACCTTTAACCAGTGCTACAATGTTTCCGTTCTAGCGTCTCTTCCCCATCCGATAACCCTATAGAATAAAAACTCTAGAAATGGCATTCATACGGCTTTGCATGGCCTATCAGCATCCGGGTCTCAACGTCTTTCACTCATGAGAATGGTCTGAATTGTCACTTTGTGGAAGCGATTCATATCGGAGAGGAGAATACTTAGTTTTTCCGAATGAATTTTGGTGTGCATGGCCTGTGTTTTGACTTTCAGGGTCTTGATTACGACTTTGTAAGTTGAAACCAGGGTATTGGATGTTGCAGTATAATAGCAAATTCTATATTATTCCCCGGGGCCGATTTCTAGATATTTCTCAAGGACTTTAATCACGTTTCAACAGTTCGTTTCGAAACGATGTTCTGAGATTCAATAAAGGACACAAGGCCGTCATTGGCCTCCGATACTCGGCCAATCAGTTTTTGGGGTTTTGCCGTTGAGGGTTCTTGACCTATTCAGTACCATAGTAATCAAATTGTTGATTTAATTTCTTAGGTGAGGGTTGAACTCATTCCGTAATAAGACCTATGTATGTTTCGTAGTGTGCGTGAAATTTCCGCATCATTAGGCTGATCAGGGGAGACACTGTTCTGCCCTGTCCCTTACAGATGTATGTCGCAGCGGAGAATCACGTGTCTTGTGACGGAGATGGTCACCAAGCTTGGTTTAATAGGTAAGGCTGGGTAGAGCTCGACTCACACTAAGTTCAACTGCACGTGTGAAATTCACACATTATCAGAATAGAAAGGGTGGGTCAGTTCCTATCCCTGTGCCACGCATAGTTTCTCGCGGTTCCAGCGTTCTGCACACTAGACTACCACGACCCAAAACTAAAGTGGTACCCATCTAAGGGGGTTCTTTACGTGGTTTATAAGGAGCATCTGGCAACCGACAAATTATATAGCTTGGGCCAGAGCTGGGAGTTGTATAATTTCTCCGGGATTCTAGCCCAGGCCCTCCAGTCATTAACCTCCACGGTTCCCACCCACTGCTTTACTCAGGTACAGATCACGATATGACCATGTACACGTCTTCGTCTTCGCAGGGTTACGAGGGGTACCTGGGCCAGGTGAAGGCCAAGGGGTACGGCCGTGCCACGGGCTTCAGCCGCGGCAGTCGGGTGGTCACTCTCGAGAGCGATCGGCCCAACTCCATCGTGGGGCGCTCCATCGTGGTCACCTCCCTCGCGACCCGGAAGCGCGTGGCCTGCTGCACCATTCAGGGAGAGTAATGGCGGGGACGCCGACGAAACGACCAACGTGGGAATGCGACCACATCGGTATCCGCCGAGGAAACATCCTGCCTCTCCCTTCCCTCGATCGCGGATAATGTTTTTGTTTGCGAACTTGAATCGCCAACGGCAATGAGCCAATCGGCATTTTATTATACTAAACATACATATGATTCATAAGAAAATAAAACATAGACCTATCAACAGCAAATCATTGTTGTCATTTTAACCGTTCCCCGAAATTCGCAAGTCTGCCGTAAGTCAGGGCCAGCGTCCATTTCCCGCTCTCTGTTTTGCCGGCGAGACACCTTAATGGACGCACAGACGAAAATAAGTTCCAATCCGCGCCATCTATTACCCGAACGGCGTGGTACTGGATCAAGTGAGAAATATAGGGATGGTGCAGTGGCTAACTTACTGGTCACCCACCCAGAGGGACCTGGTTCGAATCCCGGCAGATATTTTTCAGTGGTACCCCGATCTCTACTTGAGGTATGTTTGGAGAGCAATTTGAGTGAGTACGCCGCCCGTCGGATGGAACGTTAAGCTGCGGACCACATTGGCGCCTTTCGTTAAGAGTAGGCTAATATTGACGCCGGGTTTCTCTCCACCCTTCCTTTCTCATCCATCCCTAATGGCGAAATTGACCATAGTTGTCGGTCGCCTCCCCTAAAATCTACTTGATCAAGTAGTATAACATATGATAAGATTCTTTATAAACTGTACAGATAGCGAGTGCTCTGGCACATAGGAGAGAAAGCAGGGTGATTGGAGGAATCCTTACTTATGTAAGTACGTAAGTAGCCATGCGATCAATGAACATTTACTTGCAAGAAAACATATTACAAATTCACATGAAAGTGACTTTCGGCTGAAAATGATAATATTCAACGAAAAGCCTGAACATATTTAGAATATTTAGCTGTTAATAAATTGCACCGTCTACTAATATTTATACTTAAAATGCAGCTCAAGGTTCAGCTGTTGATAAGTGAAGATCGAATTACGAATCTAAAATGTACTTGCGAGCGGTCGGAAATTTCTAGACCCGCATTAATCATGAAATCAAGGTCCGCAGCATTCATTCTGGCGATTATGAAACGGCCCCGATCATGCTGGGTCTGTATCCTACGATATGCCAATCATTACATTATAGACCATTTATCGGGGACTGAAAGATCTTTGATACGGGTAATCAAATTTTACCTTTGAAAGGGTTTTACAAATTATCTCCCTCTTTTTGTCCATTATGTGTCAATTCAATATCGCCCTTTGAGCTCACGATGAAATGTGCTACTTTTTCAAAGTAAGAACATTATCTCCATTAATATAATATATTTTATTCCTATTTATTCCAAGTCTATTTTAGTCCATCGGGTACCCAGTGCTATACGACACCAATAATTTGGGTCAAATGAATGCAATGAGTATTTTAAAGAATTATGATGATGCGCATTCCAATTTCTTCGAAGATCAACGCATACGGATATTTTTCAGCTCAAATTTTTAACTTTTGTGAAAAAAATAATTTGTCCTGGAAAGCTTTCACCGTCGACTTCTAAGAAAGTAACTAATCTTAAGATCAGCTTTCGGCTAGGATTTAGTACCAAGTTAATCACAAATCTACAAATTGTCTTATCTCGATTACTCCATCAATCACATGTCTAAAACGTAAATGAATGGTCAACCGTCATGGTTGGGAAATACCTTCACTTTATAGTTATGCAATATGTCCCATAAAATTCACAGACACGAAACTAATTAGGCATTCCAAAAATAATATAATTACGTGAACAATCATGAACAAAAGAAAAAGTTAATATTAAAAACATTTCGATGCCATATCAGCTGATCTAAAATATCAAACGAATAACGAATATGTTTGAGAGAAAAGAGGATATGGGGAGAAAATGAAAACAAAAGCCACACCAAAGAGTCAATCCAAATATTCACCGTGATATCAAATCTGAAGCTTATTCAGATATGAAAATGGTCGAAAATCATCCTCCAGTTCATCGATGGAAAGTCCTATGACTAATTTTGAAATAAAATAATAGCAGAGAATATTAAGTTGCGTAAGATTCTGCGATGCGATATTACCAACAAAGAAAATATAAGCTTTAAAATATGACTATTGACTTCAAAAGTGCATTTTGGCGTAGCCTTCTTAATCGTTAGATGAGCTAAATGTTTAAAACATCCATTGGAATATTATAAAAAAATAAATAAATACATATATTTAAAAAATTAGTCAAAGTGTCACCTAAGCCTCATACCATACGGATTTCATAAATATGACGAAAGATATGGTGGTGGTGGACTTATCGCATTAATCAATTCTATTGAAGGAGTTTCTTTTCGCCTCTGCAAGGCCGTGAGGATCAATAAGTACGACGCACTCTTCTGGAAATATTCCCTCGGCGAGGGTCAGGAGTCGACCTTTGACCTCTCAATGAAAGCCAAAAAAATAGTTTCTCTCGTTGTCAATCGGCTAACTCAAAAGAGAGCCAAAACTACTTCCAATCCGCATACGACCGATGTTTTCTGAATTTCTCATGCGAGATACCATGAATGGTGATGTGAATTAAGATAACACGATTAACTTTACACTTATATTCAAGCGCTACGGTCCCAAATCTTTGATCATTTTCATGAGAGAGAAATAAAAACGCACCTCCACGGAAGCTGTTACGCCACAAAGAATGGTTCTCAAATCTACCACTGTTGTTTTTTACGGCGCCACTGTCGCGTAAACATGGAAAAAGGTCGAAAAATGGATTACGGAGGGTCGATTTGAGATCAAATTAGTTCATCAGCTCTTAAAAAAATTCTCAGATCATCAATATTTTATTTTGTTTATTCGTGCAATCGCACAAACCCTTTACCTAATACGTACTACACAGACGTGATACGTAAAATAAACAAAATGTTTTCTTGGAACCTCAAAGAATATAATTCCGTTGAAATCTCGACGTAGGATTGTTCCGTGGAAGCGTACTTTCCTCTGCATTACAACGGCAATGAATAATAATGAGCGGAATACGCCCGATGATTAATGTTTCCGGATCCACGAGCCACGGCGGAAGTGGTCGGCGGCGACACCGGGATATCCTGGAGCATCGGCAACCCTTAAGTCTCTGCTGCACGCCACTTCACATAAGGCGGATGGCGATCGGTGACTTCAACGACCGATGTCGATCGAATTCCACCCTCGCTTGTGGTGAAGTGACCCTGGCTGTCTGTCTTTAACCGCCGCCATGAATTCGTCGCACCTCTTTCGCCTAGCTTGGAAAGAGAATGCTAGTCCACTACCTAGGGATATTTCAGATGTTTTGTGCATTTAAGTACACAATCAGTACATACGTACGTTTGATCCGCAGGGATGATTGACAAATGGTCATCCAGATCTTCGATTTGCATTGATCTTCCGTCAATATGAAACTCGCTATTGACACGGGCTCTCATCGGGTCATCGCACACTACCTATTATCACCGAAAAACCTCTTATTTCAATAGATTAATGCATTTCAGGTGCAGAAAAATATACATTCAAATAACTTAAATCTTTTATCGTGATATTAATTCATAATTATTAGCAGGAGTAATTTTTTGTAATCATAATATTCCTCTTTCGAAGTATTTCGCCGCAAGCCGAGTTAGACCCCTTACAGATTTGAAACCGATTCGAAAAAACAAAACACGGCTTTGGTAAAGCTATGCGTGTCAACGGGTGACACCTGGAATCAAAGCCTGGAATGAAATCAGTATGCCCAGATCTTTTCTCTCTCAAATACCGCGGCTCTTCAGCCAAATATAATTTTCATAAAAGCGTGTAAAAACAAGAATGAACACCATAAATTAATGGTTTTTATTTTTTTCACATTAATCCGAAAACAGCACTTTGGCCTTTATACCGGACTTTAAACAAAAAAAGTAACAAAATACAAAGCACTCACGCCTTAAATGGAAAAAACCCATCCAGGCGGGAATCGAACTCGTAACCTCTGATCTGACAGGCGAGGACGTTTCTGCGTCGCCACCGGTTTGTCGTAGGTAAATATAATAGACAGTCAAATGCATTCATTCAAAGTAATCCACCAGCTAAAGTGAGTATTGTGGATGGTACCAACAAACAAAGAATTCTACTTATTGTATGAGCTTCCTTTCATTTTCCCAGATCCCTAATTCAATTCTAGTGATTACACAATCATTACACGTTTATTCTTTGATACTACGTTGTACGCAGTACGAGAACAGGCAAACAAAAATATGCTCGGGAAAAAAGAGACTTTCAAAGCCAAATGAGAACGGTTTTATCATGTCTTCTTAAAACCAAAAATATAGAGTCAAAACATGTTTCCTAGAAAAGCAAAGTCGCCATTATTGTTTGAGGAAATAATATTATTTAATTATTTTTTCATGGTTTCGTATGCGTTGAAAGTTGATATTATATTTTTATGGAAGGTGCTTGAAATACTTATGGCCGATCAACTGGGGAATTTCAAAGTTCCTCAGACATCGATCCGATCCACTTTTATGGTCGTCACTATTGGGTTCTATCTGTCAATCTTTGCGGAAGACTCGAGAAACAAGATCGCTCTCATGGAAGAGATACCGATTCATTGTTCCGTCATCGTTGAACGTGGACTGTTGCACCAGTTCGCTGGTGCTAACGTCTCACATGAGTTTTATCGAATGTGGATCGTCTGCGGAACAAGGTGTTTCTTTCGCGTTGCCGTGAAATGATATGTGAGGTCAGGAAATTAAAAAGATAACCTTAATGTCAATGGGCGTTATTCATTCACAAATAAAATTTTGCAAATCTCTACTTTCAGCATTATGAGAACAGTTGCTCCGTTTTGGAGGGTGTAGTGCCCCAGCAGTCGCGCGGACCATCTTGCCCCAATCCCCACTCCTTTGCGACTGATCGGAAAACTGGGTAGCCCTTTCTTCCACTCAGCAACTTCCTCTATTGCGAAAATATTAAATACGAGCTAAATTGCTTACAGTCGACACAATTGCATTAAATGTAGCACTAGATACGATTTTTGTAAACTTCTTGAAATTACATCCAAAAAGGTTTCAGAGCATGTACCAGAGAAGATAATTACATTCAATCAGGTCAATGCAATAGGAGCAGTCAAATGAAAACAAATACGTGTACTTCTCATTTCTCGAGTTTAGTTGAGGGATTTGAGTTCCGTCCTTGTCTTCCTTGTGAAAGGTGGCTTGACCACCGAAAGTTTGGAAACGTGTGAATTTCCTTCTTTTTTTGTGTTTCTCTGTTCACTAGGGCTATGTACATCATTATTCCCATCTGTGAGACTTTCACATAAGTTTGATAATGATGTTGAAGCACTCACGAGAGCAATATAACATTTAGATGGGGCATAACAGACACAAAAATAAAATGGATAACTGGTAAATGACACATTTCAGACAGCTTAAGCTTTCGTCCTTCTCCAGGTCAGACATGCATATATATATATATATATATATATATATATATATATATATATATATATATATATATATATATATATATATGCGAAAAATTTCCAGTATATATATATATATATATAAACTGGAAATTCTTCGCATGATGTACAAGTAACAACCTTATAATGCTTTGATTAAAATTGCAGGTGCACATAGCGTGGTCATGCACAGAAAGTTATTAAGAATTATTTGCAATTCACGCAAGAAAGAAGGTAGACATGGTGTTAGGTAGCTTTTACCGTCATAGTTTCTCCGTTCTAGGATGCTATAGGTATTTAAAAAAAGAGGACAACTGAGACCGTTGAGAAATATTAAACATTAGCCTTGACCCAATTACTGCCATATAGAATCAATAACGATTATAAACTCATAAGAGTAAATCTACAAAACAAACACAAGTCGTTGCTCTTCAGAGCAAAAATTGCCTTCGGATCATAAGAATAAAAAACACCGAAGCTAACTACATACATACATATATTCCAGACCAGACTCAATAATTTCTTGCTTCGCCATTTTAAAATAGACGAGAGAATTGGCAACGAATGCAAACGCCCAAAATACAAGGTTAAATTTGAAATCATATCAACAAAGGTGCATATCACTCTCCAACGATATACTATGACTGTTACAATAAAAGTTGATTTACTCTTCTAAGCCACCCGGGCTCTCTAATATCGTGGTCAAATAGAGAAGAGCTACTGTTTTCATCTCCTGCTTTTTGAGCCTAGTACGACCTGAGCAAATGCCAATCGAAATTCAGAGACGCTTCCGAAAGTCTTGAAAATAGGCTGAGACAGCATTCGCTGATTCGGGCACAGAAATAATGCATGAAAAATGAGTGAGGTGTAAACATGCAGGACTTGAAATAATTTGTGGTTCTATCATACGCATCATTAAACTTTAAAGGGAAACTACGCCCTCATGCATGTGGAGGCTGAAAATGTCAGTGAGAGCTCTCAAGTAACACACGGTGCCCACCAATTCCTGGAGGAAGTACAACATTCGGCCAAAAAATTCGAAAAAGGTTGGAAAAAACTTAAACATGGAGTGTAAATTTTGATTCACTTTTTTAATCACCCTCCCTATTGATACATTTGCCTTGACTGAGTTGCAAAGAATAAAATTAAGGAATACCTTTTATCGCACTTTTGATCAATATTTACCAAACACATCAAATGCCTTCATATTATTGTGAGTCTACTACAAGTAGAAGAGTTTTGGGGACCTTTGTAAACATTCACTTAAGTGATGAGAAGTTCTTTTTCCTGACGCTAGTGGATTATAGGACTTGGGGCTGTGCTACCATGTGACAAATTGTATTCCCAGCAAGAGTTTACATCTAATTGCAGGCAACTAGACAACTTCTATGCTCAAAGAAGAAAGCCGTACGTGAATATCGGCTTGGACTGCCGCACTCGCACCGCATTTGAGACGCGGATTAAAAGGAAAGGAAACGAGAGAATGACCGATGTCTTCCATGCTGGAGATGTATGCTGTGGATGACAGGAGCATAATGAAGTGATACACGAATAAGTCAAAGAAAGACGAGAAGGGGAGGATGGTCTCAGGAGGAAGGGAGTTAAAACGTGCAGTGTTTCGATCCAATTTTGGGGGTGGATTAAAACTCGAAAGTTTTAAGATAAAGGAAATTTTAGACGAAATAAAATATCGTATGTCGTAATGAGAAGTGGTTGATCGAAGGAAGAAATCAGTTTATAACATATCATCCCCGTTAAAACATAAATATTTCTATTTTAACAATAGCATTTAATGTAATAACACTGCTGAACAATACTGCTAAACACAACTTATATTTAGTTCAGAATGAAGCTATCCTTTCATTCAAAAAATAACACATATAATTTATTGAAATAATATTATTGCAATAATCCTGATTGAATTGGGGTGTTAAGGTTCGATTGGTTTCATTAGGAGAGCGGTGTACGCCATAGATTTTGGTGGGGGCACCTTTCCCATTTGCCTGTACTTTAATACAGAGAGGAGGAACAATGAATAATCCCACCTTGAGTTGCAATCGATGCCCTCGGAGCTTAATATAAGGAGAGAGAGTAATTCGTTGCAGTAAAATTAATAGATACTGACATTGAAGCGACTATCAGTCAAGTACAATTTAACTTAAAAACGTGCGAAGAGATGATTTTTTGGAAAAAGAGTAAGAGCAATCAGGAACACCGAAATAGGCAGTGTAGACTCGATTAAATACTTGGCCACTCACTCACTCACGATCTCTCCTGGGCGAAACATATACGGGGAATACGTACGTAGACAAAATAGCCAAAAATTTACATTTATTAAATTAGTATTGGGTTAATCGTGACGAGAATGTTATCGTTCACTAGTTAGACCTCATGTAAAATATGCTGCTAATATGTGGGATCCTCATGAAATTGGATTAATTGCCGAATTGGATCGCGTGCAGCTTAGGGGAGCTTGCCTGGGATCATTCACGGAGCGATTGCTAAATTACAGATTAAATCTCTCGCATTTATTGGAAGAATGTATCTTTACCAATGAAGTTGAAAATGTATTATTAGCCCCGTAGTACTTAATTGGGCGGGATTATGATAATAAAACGAGAAAGATTAGGTTTATAATAGTTAGATCTAAGATGTTATTCGTACAGTAAACGATAAGGGATCAGAAAAACGTTGTCATATCAAGTTAGGGTGGGAAAGGCTTTTTGGGTCAAGGGTAGTCTGGTGTGTATTCACCCCCTACCCAACACCCTAACCGAGGCTTGCAGTGTACTACATGCGTATTAATGTGTGAATGAAATCCCAACAAGGAAGACTAAAGACCAAAGGAGGGAAACTAAGCAGGGGATCGGAGACTGAGTAGAACTGGTTTTGAGAGGAATCAAGGGTTAGCGTCCCTTATAGGATACAGGGGATAGTTAAATAAAAACCTTGAAAGATCTATATTTTTAAACTCATTATTTCTTGAATCCTTAAGATATTAATGTCATATATACTCTCCATGGTGTGCAACATAAATATTCCAGCGCTTTGAAAGTTCACGTTTACTCTAGAAAAATGACATAGCTCTGATTGATGCAGTACTAACAGGACAGTGGGACACCATTTTGAAATTCCAGTGCACTTTCAAGGATTTCAATTGATTCAATCTTGTACCCATATTGGGATTCCTAAGTATGAGTCCTCTTCTGTCATCCAAATGACGGCAAAATAGATCTGGAAACTTTGTACCTGTGGAATCCTGTTATACTAGCTAGACAAGTTCGCTCAAATGTCAAGGTGATGTTGAATGTTTGTTTATCGATGCAAAGAGAATTTCGCATCACAAATACTTACCTAAAGGTCAGACAGTCAACACAGAATACTACCTGGAGGTTACGAAACGCTTAAGAGAGAGAATCAGGCGAAAACGGCCCGAACTTTGGCGGAGCGGCGAGTTTTTTTTTCCACCACGACAACGCGCTGACTCATTCGTCTCTCAGAACTCGTGACTTTTGAGCCAGAAACAAGACCGATGTGCTTCCCCACCCACCCTGCTTGCCAGACCTGGCCCCATGTGACTTTTTCCAGTTCCCCAAACTAAAAACCCCGCTCAAAGGAAAAATATTTGCCACCATTCAGAAGATAAAAAAAAACTTCGATGGAGGAGCATATGAGCATTTCGAAAGAAGCGTTCCAGAACTATACCAAAAAGTGGAAACACTGTTGGGATAAGTATGTTCTTTGGGGAGGAGGCTACTTAGAAGGGAACCCAGACCAATTAATTTTAGTGAAGCATTTTTGTCATGAAAAATTCAGGAAATTTTTTAGCAGACCTAGTAATAAAAACGAACTTAAATGGAAGGAAAAGAGCACTCAAGTGGTTGTATTGAAGCTATTGCTCTAATTGAAGTCTTGCTTCGTCACATACAAGACATATGACAATAATGTTCAGCGTACTTTGATGCGAATGACAACAAAGAATACGGCGCAGAAAATGTTTGGCGACATCGAAGTCAAAGAAATTTCTACGATGGCAGAAGACACTGGCGTATACATACGGCCCTCTCCTCTCCCTCTCATCTGCAACTTAGTCACATCAACTTTGCGTACTTGCTTTTTCGACCTAATAAACTAAACTCACCGTGGAATTTCCCGTAGTGTGCCAAAATAATTGCTCCGCATGCCATAGGTTCGCCATCACCGCCCTGGGGAATACCTTGCCCGAGGATCCGACAAAACACAATTGGTTTCCATGCCAACACCTCCGTCGTCCTTTCCGCCGAATCCGCCGTTTGGTTCGGCGCGCCGCCGTCAGGGAGAGCCGCCGTCGCGGCGCCGCTCTCAGAATAGACTGTTTTTCGCGCTTCCTGGCTGCTGCGTCCACAAATAGATCGCCCCCCCTACACACACACATACAAACGCACGCACACAGGGTCTTCCGTCAGAAGATTGCCCCGAGGATTATTCTCTCTGTCCGAGGGCGAATTTGAGAGACAAAAGAGCAGAAGGCTCGAAGATACGAGCGACAGGAAGGACAATAATGTTGCGCCCGAAGCCATAGTCGACCTACATTATTATAGAAATATTTAAATTAGTAGAATTTTCTAACCCGATAGGTGACAAAGTGATCTCAGTCATTTATGTACAATTGACTACCGGACCAACGATTTCAGCATATACCCTCGCATACCAATTAAAAAACACAATGGCCTGTTAGGCCAACAATGGCGTAGCGTGGCACGTGGAACATGTCATGAAATATAAGATTTAGGATAGGCCTTGGTGCTAGTGACAGCTCTCGCATGTTATCGTGCCGTGGGTTGCAACCTCTTAATCAAATCATAATTATAAATAAATAAACAAAAGTAACGCATCCAAAGAGATCATCTCCGAAACACTTTTTCCCCCTGACCTCTTGAACTATTTTACAGCAGGTTTCGCCCGTCCCAAGAAATCTCTCGAACAATTTACCACCGAAGCAATCGGAAAGCCTCCAAAATAAGTTGCGCGGCTCACAAACTATGGCACCTGAGAAGGCTAATCTCTCAAGCAATGACGAACATAAGTCGAAGGCGGAAAATACACGTGTATTCGGCCAAATGGTTGGGAATTATTGTCATCGCCGGTAAATCAATCCTTAGATTGGTTTGAATCAGACCTCCTCCATTCCCCTCTTCCCCTCTCACCCAGCCGATAGCTGTTCTCTTTTACACCCTCCTTAATTTGTCCTTTGCATTTATCTCTTGGGCTTTCTTGCGGCATCTACCCTTCAAAGTTCCCTTCTATAATTATGTTCTCACTAATCCATGAGCTGGATGTTGTTGATTTAGGTATTTCAGGAACAACGCTAGTTCTTCCTTCCCGTGTGGCCAGATGACGAAGGTCTCATCGACATAACGGATCCAAAGAGATGGTTTCATTGGGTAAGTCTCTATTGCCTTCCGCTCAAAATTCCCCATGAAAATATCAGCTACTACAGGAGAGAGAGGTGATCCCATGGCCGCACCTTTCTTCTGCTAACAGCACTCGCACTGATAATTTCAAAGGAATACGAGTTCCTGAGACAGAATTCTGCGAGGTCCGGGAAATCCTTTGGTAATCCCTCCGAGGTTAGTTCTTCAATGAGTAGCATGGAGTCATCAATGGGTGAATTCGTGAATAGAGAGACTACGTCAAAGCTCACCAGCACGTCTCGTTCTTTGATTTTGATATTCTTGATGGTGCGAATGAATTCCGTGACGTTTTTCACGGACGAGTCGGTTCTTCCGGTAAAGGGTTGGATAAAACGTGCAACGTATTGTGCCAGGGGCTTCGATGTTGCTTACGATGGGTCATAGGGGCCCCCTCCTTTTGAGCCTTAAGTAGTCCATACAGACACGGTGCTTTGGCTGCCGATGGAAAGAGTCTCGGTTTGTCTTCCACTGGCATGGATGATCGTTTGATTTTCTCCCTAGCGAACCGTTCTATCTTTGCTGTTGGGCTACTTTTCAAATTGGGCATAGGTGCTGCTATCAAATAGGGCTGCAATTTTGCTGTGATAGTCCTCTTTCTTCATGATTAACGTAGCATTCCCCTTATCTGCTGGTGGGACAAGAAATTCCTTAGTGTCGCGAAATTCTTCCAATGCTTTGCGTTCTACAGCGATGGTATTGGGCCTAGGTGGTTTCGCCTTACGGAGGATATAAATGACATCCTCTCTTATCTCGTTGGCCAGATATTTAGGTAGCTTCATCTTCGATTCCTATAATGATGTTTTCTTTAGGTATCTCCTTAGGAGCGATGGCAAAGTTGAGACCTTTGGACAGGATGGAGCAAATATCTTCACTCGCTAGTAAATACACTAAGCTTATCGTGCCTACACCATCTCAGACGCCGCTCCATGTTCATGTCTGACGCAATGTTCCATGCTTCTGGTCTGTAGAGCGCTATGCCCCATATGAACATTTTGAAGAACTGATTCCTTGTATCCTTCGGCTCTTTGAAAATAGTGTTTGCTTCTTCTTCATTGACGCATTCTTAGCTTGAGCTATTCTTCGCTTGATTTCGGTCAAACTTCTTCCATCCCAAGTTACATGTACTGCTGTCCAGGAGGTGCGTAGATGAAAGGATACCGCTTGGTCGAGTTTCACTCCCCGTACTATGTAATCTACCCCCGATTTCTTCCTTCAGCCTCTCTATGCCACACACCGGGATTTTTATTTCCATTTTGTTGATGCTCACATTATAATATCGTGCCGTGCCCAGAATTATTGCACGGAGTGCTTAACGCCAGAATAGTGATTACTATGACCATTATACTCCTCCTTAAGAGGTCGATTTTCGAGGTTCTTGTGAAATAATTATCGACCAAGCGGACTTCTTACGAGGCATAGACCACAAATTCCATTCACGATTTATACCCTTTTTGTTCAGGATATCAAAAAGTACCCCTTTTTTTCTCTTAACTAACACTTAAGCCGGCGCAAAAATTGAATAAAAATTGATAAATAATCCCTTAAATACGCGTTAGAATTTTGATTTGACCATGGAAAACTTATCACAATCTTAACGACAATGTACGAATGTGACTTAAGCGAGCGTCTTTCGTGAGTAAGAGCAGGGCAGTCTGGAATAAATCATTTAAAGGGAGTCCGACTCCTGAAAGTGCTTAAAATGACGACTTCTTTCGCCTTTCCTGAAAAGGAACGTCACTAAAGGTAAGAGACTTCTAACTTTTTATAATCGTAGTCAAATGTTGTAAAAAATATAAATTAATTGATGACCAACAGAAATCTGCATTTTTCACCGGCAACTCACAAAAATAACAAATAGAGAGAATTGGTATAACAAATGAAAACCAATATTTCAATTAAAAACGTTTTCCTTCACATTTCCATAGTTGTTGTCTTGACATCCACTGCCACACTCCCGTTAGAACGATCGCTGACGTAGATGAGGAAAGCCAACCAAACTATTTGCATGAGGGAAGCCATAAATTACTTAAGCATTTAAAAAAATAACATAACTGACGAACTTCCCCATGTCACCTCCGTCTTGACATCTCCTCTCTACAATTTGTTCACCGGAAGGAGGAGTGAGCAGATGGACGGAATGCCACGGTACAACTTAAGTTTTGGAGAGCAAGTTGATTTGCCGCCAGTCTTTGGGAAGTTTTCCAGAATAAGAAACGGAGTTTAAGGGAAAGGAGATAGAGTCCGCTCTCGCTGTGAGCGAGTCACACCCTAGCGGTGGCTTCCAGGGTACTGCAATATCTATATAATATCTACCATCAGCATAATCCCCGGTGCACATTACAAGGAACAAAAGGCATCGGTCCCTCTCTTTCCACGAGTTAACCACTTCGCGTGATTTCGGACCGAAATCTGTAAGCGAACCGGTTGCGACCGTTTACAGAGAGAGTCCAGTAACCTCCTCCTCCCGTGGCCGCGGACCAATAGCGGCGATTTCGTCATCGCCATGGAGATGAGACCTTGCGGCGGGAGGGGGGTAGGCCCTCGCGTGCCAGTGCGTGAATGTGAAGCGGGGGTGTGACGTCACGGCGAGCGAGAGAGTGACGTGTCTCGCTGACGGCGGGGAGGGATCCGAAGGAGGGGCGAGGGGATGCAAATAGCAGATAGAGGAGGCGAGTGAGAGAAAAAGGAGACCGCGTTAAGTGCGCCTCACACGGGGGAGGGCTGGAGGGGGTGGCTGGCCCCCACCTCCTTCCCCTCCCGACTTCCCTCGTGACGTCCGTGGAATGAATTGTTTGCTCATCGCGGAAGGAGGGGAGGGGGGGGGGCAGCCGCGTATTGAGTGCAAAGTTGTTAAAACAAATAAACGGAAGGAAATGTGTTTCCATCGCGACGACGGCGCCCACTCCATGATAAAAGGATGAGGCAGATTTGAGTATCGTAATAATTTCCGAGGCAAAGGATTTTGGGTCTCCCAAAAAACGATTAAATGGCCAGCCTGTTGCCACAAAGGAACAATACATTGCGGCAGTTTATTTATGACGACCGGTTGGGCGATTAAAGAGCCTCCATCGTTCCGAATAATTACGACAATCGGTTGAGCTATAGTCGGCACCTCCGATCAAGCTCTGTTAAGCGAGTGCCATCCCATGGAGACGATGATTAGCTACGCTAATAGATGAGTATCGACTTGCTCGTCTGCTATTAGCAAGACAGTTGGAAGTTGGCGTATCGAGAAAGAATAGAAAAGACCGACTAACAGAGTATGTTAGGACTTTTAATGTTGTTTTGAAAACTCACTTGAGGGCGGGGCCGTTCACATTTAATGCCTAAGGATTTAGGCAATTTATTAAAAAGGGAAAAAGACGACCCTTGTTCATCTTTCAAGTCCAAATCGTTAAGTTGACCAATCACAGAAATAAATGTGTTCTATGAGTTCTCCAATCACGTGGTATCGTGAACCATAAATTAGCGTCACTGGCGACCAAAAATTATGAGGCTAATTTGAAAAGTAAGGACTGTTTGATCATTGAAAATATTAATATTCGTTAGAATATTAATTATAGTTTTTAAGGACGGTTTTAGTTTCCTACATACCTACTTCACTTTTCTGCGTGATTACCTTTCACGTCTAAGTACTTTCTGTAACGGCGCACCTGCTTCTTTAATCTCTCAGCATGGAAGTTCGACGCTTGGGAATCGAACCAGTTAAAAATGGCCATCTAGAGCTCCTCATCACTATTACCCCCATCGTACTACGGTAGGAGGGGTCATATCAATAAAGAAAAAAGAGATCAAGAGTACAACAAATATATTTATGATGTGATTTTTTTCACGAACGATGAGGGGTCAGAATAACATAGTCCGACCGCGGTAAGGTCATATTCGGGTCACAATTATTCTGGTGTTTATTCACTCCCTGCCACACACCCTAGCGGTGGTTTGAAAGGTATTAAAAATATTAATTGCTAATATCAAGCCACTGCTCCTTGTGATCTTTTAAAAGAGCAATTCCCACCCGAACGCCTACTGTATTGGGAACACCGAATTGGAATGTGTAGACTCAATTAAATGCCTAGGCGTTGCCCTCACTCACGATCTCTCCTGGGTGGAACACATACGGGGGATATGTGGACAAGCTAACAAAAAAATAGGATTTATTGGATGAGTACTTGGTAAATGTGATGAAAAGGCCAAAGAGAAAGGTTATCTGTCATTGCTTTGGCATCATTTCGAATATGCTGCAAGTATATGGGATCCTCGCAAAGTTAGATTGAGTAGAGGAGCTAGATTTGTAAAACGTTGTTATGATAAACTTAGTATCCTATCCAAAATATTAGAGGAGCTAGGCTGGAAATCACTCACCGAGTGGAGATTAAATTACAGATTGGAGCTCTAGCATAAATTAGAAGGGCGTCCGTCTCTTAAGATGTAGAAAATAAAGCTCAATCATCCCAATGGAAGCTGCAGCACGAGCCAAGACCGAAAAAAGTGCGCCAAGTTCGGTCGAATGTGAAAGTTTTGCATAGAGTTGTCTTCGATTACAAGGGCATGGTGGATAATGAGTTCTTGCCACAGGGTAGAACGGTAAATAAGGAATATTACGTGCAAGTTGTGTGCAATTTGCGCGACGGAATCCGCCACAAACGTCCGAATTTGTGGAAGAACAAAAATTGGTTTTTGCACCATGACAACGCCCCTGCTCACACATCGTTATTTGTGCGCGAATTTTTGGCCAAAGATAACACACTAATGATGCCGCAGCCACTATATTCCCCTGATCTGGCCCCCAGTTACTTTTTCTTGTTCCAAACTGAACAGGCCCATGAAAGGACGACGCTACGCTACGATCGACGAGATGAAGACTGCATCGAAGGAGGAGCTGAACAAGATCACAAAAATGATTTTTTGAAGTCCTTCGCGGATTGGAAAAAACGTTGGCACAAGTGTATAATATCTCATGGGGATTAATTTGAAGGGGGCAAAAAAGATATTCATGAATAAATAAATGATTTTTGAAAAAACACAAAAGTCGCTATACTTTTCGAACAGACCTCGTATATGTAGACTCCAATAACAATATCCATCTTTTGATTTGTTTAAGATACCTAATATTAACTATCATTTAAGCAATACATAATTTTGATGCTGTAAGCATGCCAGGTAATCGCGCCCTCCATGCGCCGTAATGCAAAAAGAAGTTTTCCCCTCAATCGGTGCCCCACGAAGTTCTAGTCATCAGAAAATGTCAACCCTTGGATTTTTAGATCGGCTTATTCATGTTTCACCCGGAATTTAAACCTGGGACCCTCTAGACAGTAAGCGAAGCATTATAAATTACATATTTCATTATAATCGTGATTTTTAAATCAGGAGTCTTAACGGCGAAGTGCTTTTTTATGCACTCGTCTGATGCCTTTTCAATGGGGGCGTGACCGATGGGCACTGCTCAGAGGCGTCCCCCCCGTATTTGATTCCGGGGGGAGGCGCCTCGTTCTCGTGTGAGTAAAAGACTAACTTTGAGATGATCTCGCGCTAAAATATTTATTCTCTCCACTTACTTCAACCATCCAATCAATCGGGTTGTCGTCTCCTGTGATTGTTTGACGTCTAATTACAGCGAGCGACGGCCATACGTATCTATCAACCCGCTACAGCCACACACTAGCTTCCCAGAGTTTCACCATCGCCAAAGTGACAAGGACGTTTTGAAAGTTATAGTTGACAAATGGTTACTACGGTGAAGGCCGCAATGCCTTCTGTACTCGGGAGAAATATGT
Source organism: Hetaerina americana (assembly GCF_022747635.1). Lineage (NCBI taxonomy): Eukaryota > Metazoa > Arthropoda > Insecta > Odonata > Calopterygidae > Hetaerina > Hetaerina americana. The sequence continues at coordinate 15,877,292 of NW_027287095.1, forward strand.
AAATGCATTATCCCCAGGAACGTCGATTCGAAAAGAGGTGGCGCCACAGATATCAGCAACGTCCTTGGAGAGGGGGGGTCATTCCGGCCCTGCCTCCCCTGAGACCCCCACAACGACCATCGCCCACACACCCTATTCAACAATTGCCAACTGACCTGATTCAATGGGATCGCCTTCCGTGGGGCACTGGTCACGTGACGCCATCCGAGATAGAGAGAGAGAAAGGGAATTCAATTATCTAAGGGAATATACCGGCGAAGGTCACACTTGTATAACTCGCAATAGAAAACGCTTCCAAGGATATCAATATTTCTATTATTACGAGGGCGATTTGAAAATTAAGGTCCCCTACTATTTTCATGAAAAATCAAATTTATTCTCAACTTTGCGTACATCGTTGGAAAGGTTGAGCATTTAGCTATTTTTCTACATTGTCACCTTGACAATTAATCACTTTTTGCATCCTTGTAAGCAGCTTTTTAATACCGGCGTCATACCTTTCTCCCGCCGTAAAATCAATATTACCAATCCTCCCCCTCCGCCCCCCCTTCCTACCTCAAACAATCCTTTCCTTCCTCCCTCTGTCCTGATATATATATATACATACATACGAGGGTCATCCGGAAAGTAGTACCCGTTCGTGCCGCATGAAGTGCTGACAACGCGAGTAGCCGCTGGACGAGGTCAGATAGCTTCAGTGGCTTGTCTGCCTTCTCTGAGCCAAGTTGCGTGACGCTAGCATTGCCTGTGTTGTTTCTGTGATTGTTTACAATGTTTAAAAAAATTGAGAACGCCGCCAGTTGTGAAGTGAGGGCAGTGATTAAATTCCTCAATGCAAGAAACGTTCGCCCATGTGATATTCATCGCCAATTAAAGGAGGTGTATGGAGACAATGTAATGGACGAGTCGTCTGTTCGGCGGTGGTGTCGCAACTTCAACATGGGGAGGGGCAACACACACGACGATGAGCGTTCGGAGAGACCGTCTGTCATTACAGACCAACTGGTGAGCTCAGTTGACGAATTCGTGAGGAACGATCGGCGCGTCACAATTGATGACATCTGTGAGCATTTTCCCAATGTTTCTCGAACAATTGTTCATGAAATTGTTAAACACCATCTGCATTATGCAAAAATTTGTGCAAGATGGGTCCCTCGCGTATCTCAATGAGCTGGCGGCGAAGGACTATGCAGCAGGAATACAGAAACTTGTCACACGTTATGACAAATGCCTTAATTTGCTTGGAGATTATGTTGAGAAGTAGTTTAAAGTATCCTCTTTCAAATAAAATTTTTTATGTTTGTTAATATTTACTTTTGTGTCTTTATTTCACGAACGGGTACTACTTTCCGGATGACCCTCGTACTTTGTGCAGCATAGTAAACCAAAGCCAGAGCGAAGTTAGCGTTCCTTTTACTATTCCTCGGAACCAGGTTCCACTGGAGGTATGGAGTGTATTTAGAAGTGTAAATGGATGGGATTCGGTGGTCTTGATTCTTAGGAATTTGCTTTAAATGGAGTGTTTTTTAAATTTAATTTTATTTTATATGTTGATTATTTTTATTTTTTTATGTTGTGAAAGAAGTAGTATTTGTGAATGATTTTTTTCTTATTATTATTTTATTTCTTATTATTTTTAACTTGTTAAATATATATATATATATATATATATATATATATATATATATATATATATATATATATTTAACAAGTTGGGATAGTTCGGAAGGTGGTTGGTATTCGGTGGGTGTGTTTGGGTTAAGGTTAATTGTGTTAAGGTTAATTGGGTCAGTATTTCAGGTAGGGTTGGGAGGTATAAGGTGAGGGAGTTCACTTGAGCCAGGACCAGCTTGCTTCTTTTCCCAAGAGGTTTTGTTTTTCTTGCATTTTAGTTGTTGCGCGAAGGGTGTAATTAGTTTATTTAGTTTTGGGTGAAGGGTGGTAGATTGAGGAAATTTAGGAAGTTAAATGAAACAAGTAATGCCTTTATAAGCTAAAAGCTTTCCCAATGCGTCCACAAGTGTGGAAAATGTCTTTGGCGCGTTCCAATTGTGGACAAAGGCTGTGCCACGCCACGTTCGTGTATGGACCCTCGTTACTACTCAAATCAAAGGGCATATCATACTCGTACTTCATAAATCTTCGGGTCGCTCGAAATGAATCAGTCCTGAGGTCGCAGAATATTGTTCTCCCGTGTTGGCTGGTTGGAATGAGTATCTGATAAAAGCCCTCCTCAAAAATCATTCACATATTCTATTGCTCCATTCGATATCCTTCCAGAATGAGTCGGAAGAGACGGTGAACGTGTACAAGCGTGTCGAAAACTACGGGAGAATGAGAATGTGTTTATGGTGGGCATGCTGTGCGACCTATGCTGGCTCAACGGTATTTCTGTAAAGCTCAAGAGTTTTTCAATTTAGATCTAACTTTGAGTGTTACCCACAATGATGGGTTTAATTAGGGGACTCATAGACCCCGAATTTCGTAGGACTACCCTGTAATTTGGAGGACCGCAGGCTAGAGAGCACCTTATTTTTTTGATCTTGTGAATACATGTCTATTGAAAGAAATTAATTCTTAATGGGAAAGCAATATTGCTTAAATAGGTCGTGTCTTCCAAGTTCTACGAGTACTTACAGATAAAATGATACTCAGTTTTTTTTCAATTCGCCTTGCCAAATGGGCTTTCAGGAGGCCTCCGAAACTTAGCAGGTGTTGCCAATTATTCTTTTAAGGCCCACCCCGACCAACCTAGCTATACCGCTGCCGTAAGCTATGTTAGACTCTTCTTAAAAAAGATTGGGCGATATTGACCTCACGCATGACTCGGCCCGCCTTTCGCCCAATCGTGTGACGTCTCGTCGGGGAAAAGAGCCGTCCATTGAAGCGGGCGGCTCTGCTCGCGAGGAGTGTAAGAAATGGTTTCCGGCGGGACTTCGCGGAACCGCCTCTTGGCTGTTTCTAAAATAGCGTTCTTACATTTTAAAGGACTAATGCACTGCTTGTGGTGCTTGAATCGGAAAAGATGTGTGGAGGTTGATGGGCGGGTGGGGAGTTGCCTGGGAGAAGGGAGGGCAGGTCATTAATGACGGTCTTCGCTCATGGCTCTCGTCACTTCATCAAGTCCATATTGTCAAATATCCCGCAATCCACCAGAAAGGTGCGGGTGCAAGCACCCCGCTCAAACATAATTGTCTTTGTCATGAGAAGGGTCGACTCGAGAGACAATAATGATACCTTTCCGAGTCGTCGCCTCGCTGGGTCGTAGGTTACCGAAACTGTTCCCTATGTTCCAATCGGATGTGCTCATCCGTCGCCGTGACAACAGGGAGCCTTAATAATCGCTCGATTAATTACCAGGGTGGTTCAATTAGTACTTGTGTTTGACGACAAAGGGCGTTCCTGAGCGAAATTTATGTTATCATCGGGTGCTGCCATCTATCAAACGACGGGGAAAAAAATTTACGACTGATTTAAAGGTTAGTTTGGATTTGGCAGCCATTCCAGTAAGACGTGTTTCGTGATTTTCGCTAAGATGGAAAAAGAGCAGTATCGTTCTGTGATTCGCTTTTTGTTTTTGGATGGGAAGAAATGCGAGGAGATGAAAGCAAAGTTGGATGCTGTTTATGGGGACACTTCGCCATCTATGACCACAGTTAGACTGTGGTTCAACGAATTTAAACGTGGGCGAACATCTGTTTTTGATGAGGAGCGACCAGGACGCCCGGCAGACGTGGTTACCGAGCAAATCATTCAAAAAGTCCACGCCATGATTCTCGCTGATCGACGAACGAAAGTGCGCGAAGTGGCAGAGGCTGTGGGTGTGTCGACCAGAACGGCAATTAATATTTTATAAGTTAGCGATGAAAAAATTGTCGGCCTGATGGGTGCCGCGATTGCTCACGGTGGACAACAAGCTGATCCGGAGTTGTCGCTGCCAAACTGCATGAAACACGTTATGAATTGCTGCCGCACCCCCCGTATTCACCCGATCTGGCTCCCTGCGACTCTTTCTTATTCCCTAACATGAAGAAATGGCTCGCGGGGAAAAAAATTAGCTCAAACGAGGAAGTTATCTCCGAGACAGAGGCGTATTTTGGAGAGTTCGACAAATCCTATTATTTGGAGGGGTTAAAAAAGTGGCCGGAACGTTGGGAGAAGTGTATCTTTCTAAAAGGAGGGGACTCTGTTGAAAAATAGAATAAAATTTGTACAAAAAAATGGTTTCAACCAATCCTTTCCTTCCTCCCTCTGTCCTGATATATATATATACATACATACGAGGGTCATCCGGAAAGTAGTACCCGTTCGTGTCGCATGAAGTGCTGACGACGCGAGTAGCCGCTGGACGAGGTCAGATAGCTTCAGTGGCTTGTCTGCCTTCTCTGAGCCAAGTTGCGTGACGCTAGCATTGCCTGTGTTGTTTCTGTGATTGTTTACAATGTTTAAAAAAATTGAGAACGCCGCCAGTTGTGAAGTGAGGGCAGTGATTAAATTCCTCAATGCAAGAAACGTTCGCCCATGTGATATTCATCGCCAATTAAAGGAGGTGTATGGAGACAATGTAATGGACGAGTCGTCTGTTCGGCGGTGGTGTCGCAACTTCAACATGGGGAGGGGGAACACACACGACGATGAGCGTTCGGGGAGACCGTCTGTCATTACAGACCAACTGGTGAGCTCAGTTGACGAATTCGTGAGGAACGATCGGCGCGTCACAATTGATGACATCTGTGAGCATTTTCCCAATGTTTCTCGAACAATTGTTCATGAAATTGTTAAACACCATCTGCATTATGCAAAAATTTGTGCAAGATGGGTCCCTCGCGTATCTCAATGAGCTGGCGGCGAAGGACTATGCAGCAGGAATACAGAAACTTGTCACACGTTATGACAAATGCCTTAATTTGCTTGGAGATTATGTTGAGAAGTAGTTTAAAGTATCCTCTTTCAAATAAAATTTTTTATGTTTGTTAATATTTACTTTTGTGTCTTTATTTCACGAACGGGTACTACTTTCCGGATGACCCTCGTATGTATGTATATATATATATGTATATATATATATACATATATATACGTACGTATATACGTATATGTATATATATATATACATACATATACATATATATATATATATATATATATATATATATGTATATATATATATACATATATATACGTACGTATATACGTATATGTATATATATATATACATACATATACATATATATATATATATATATATATATATATGTATATATATATATATACTGTGTTTGACCTGTATTTTTACCTGACGATGTTATACCATAACGAAACTTAGGTCGAAAAAAAAATTTCTACGTGGAAAAGCCAAGTTGTTTATTTTAAATTTCAATATGAAGATTATCCACCTAATCACGTAAGAAACTGTTTTATTTATCTCGAACTAATTTAACCAGTAGACTACCATTAAGTAATTGCAAAACCGGCGAGATTGGCGCTATGTATGAATCTATGGCTTCAGATTGGATGCATTTTCAAGCAGATAACCTTAAGAGAAATACTTCACTAAACTGTGTAAACTAATTCATCGTCAGGGTATACGTTCATACACTTCAAAACAACACAACAATGATACCTTTTCTAAAACTGAAGAGTTGCATACAAATGATGAATACGGTGAAGTTTCGGACCATTAGCCAGACGAATACGCCAAAGAGCTAAGACAACGGAATGTTAGGAGACACAGGGCCGACGGGAAGGGACGGGATTAAAGCACTTTGGGTCGAGGAGAGCACAAAAGACGACGCTATTTCAGTCCGCGCGGTCCTCATGCCTTTGGGAGTGGACAAAGGCCAAGAAGTATATCCTTTTCCTCGATCTGGAGGAACCTTTCAAGATTAATCGACGGGAACGGAGAGCAAATACATCTGAAGAACAGACAAAAATGTCCCTCTAACGACCCTAGATATAACGGGAGTCCTTTTTAAGAGCCCTCAAAACGAAGAGAGGCCGACACGCAGTGCAAACGGAGGGCGACGAAGACTACTATAAATGTAGTAGGCTCTAATCAGAAGTGAATAGTAACGGAGAGATTAAGGAATTAGGTTCTCATTGCTTTTAATCACTTACTTTGACATTTACGTCGTAAAGACAATGAATGAAATGGTAATTCACTACACGAATCGTGATGATACTTCGGTGTCGGATGTTTTCCGACAGCATAACAGTCTATATTGATGAGGAAAGATTGCTTCTCGGTAGAAGATACAGTGTTGCTCAGAAAGAGAGAGGATGGTGTTAATTTCAAATGTTAAATGATTCCACTCCAAATTTCGAATCTCTTAACTAAATTTGAGATGGATCAGTCTTCCGAAGAAGTTCAGCACATTTTAAAAATACCCTAATTATTATGGAAGGCGTGATTGTTCATTCAAGATGAGAGAGATCAACTGTAGAATGGATAGATGGCGAATTTTCGGTGGCGATACCACCGTTCTCAAGGGAGGGAAGACAGTTCTTTCTTTCCTTAACTCAAGTACATATATATATATATATATATATATATATATATATATATATATATATATATATATATAACTTGAGTTGAGGAGAGAAGAAACTCTTTTCTCTCCCTTGAGAAAGGTGGTATCGCCACCGCAAATTCGGAATACGTGTGAGTTTCTCTTGTACGCGTTTCTGTATCTTTGCTCGCTAGTGCTATCTTGGTGTACATTACGAGTGTATGCATATGGATACGTACGTATGTGTGCACATGTATGTGTATGTCCACATATGTATACGCAATTAGGCGTACATATATTTAAAGTAGTCGAGGCTATATTTAACAACAAAAATATCACTCCTGTTGCCTGATTTTACTAGAAATGGTGGCGGAGCCACGTGTTTTCCTCTTGACTCAGTTGAATCCGCCATTCAGGGTCGCTCCATACGGTGGAGAGTGGTCCGAAGTGGTCCAAACCAAACGGCCCTCAGTAGCCTGCCTCAATTTTCACTTCTCTTCATTTCATTTCCTCTGAGCACAACGACCATTTGCCCGGTTTCACATTCGTTACTATCAATAGTGTTCCCATGAAAACAATAAACAACAACCTCTTCAGGAAAATAATAAGTCCCGGAGAAGTAGCTGTTCGACTGGAGGAGCCGAGAGAAATACCCAAGTTTCCCCAGAGGCCCACGATCGGAGGACGTCGCTCGGCACCGAAGGGGCAAGAAATGCGCGAAAGTTTCTTTCTTCCATCGCAGTTGAGTGAAGTCCATATCTTCATTCAATCAGCAAATACTCCACAGTTCTCAGTGAAGGCATGTGACCGGGTGTGTTATGACAACTTGCATGGAAATACTGAGAGGAAGAGACCCGTCGAGGGGTACTCGAACATTGATATGCTTTCTAAAGTTGCACGCCTTGTGTTGAATCATCACCTGCCACATACGACTCACTCGGCACTCTGTGCAAATTTCCAATCAAAAGTGTCTGAGAGTCCTTTACGTTTGTTGGCACCATACTCTGGGTGAAGTATAATTAATTGTAAAATACGAGGAGGCATGAAATTTATACTTTATTATGTTTCAATCCGAAGAAATTGCAACCATCGTCAGAATCTTAATCGTAATACTGGTTGATTTAAGTCTTCCACCCTTCCCCATCTAATGCAAGTCCTCCCTTATATACGTAGTGGGGAACCCCCACTACGTATATAAGGGGCCATAAGAGGGCTGAGCAGAAAGTAACTTCGTTTCGACCTCGCGTGGCAGTGGTTCCGGCCAGAGCCAACATCTTGGTGTCTAGAGGTCCCTACATTATGTAGTGTCTAGAGGTCCCTACATTAGTACGTATCCTACAGTGGTAAGGTGAGCAGACTGTGGCTTTTCTACTTTGCTCACTGCGAGCAGTTAAAATGTGCGCTGCAATAGAAAATCCCGCAAATGGTGAAGTGCGATCTGTGATTAGGTTTTTACTGGTAAAAAAAACCACATGCCAATTGAAATTCATTGGTAACTTTTTAAAGTGTACGAAGACGGAATAATGAGTGAAGGCGGAGTGAGGCAGTGGTGCAACTGGTTTTAAAATTCAAACCAATGTTCAAAATGAGGGCCGCAGAGGTCGGCCTAACCTTGTGATAAGTAAACAGACGGAGGAAATCAATTAAAAAAATCGTGAAAACCATCAATTTAAGACTACCGGCCTCTCGCTAGACGTGACTGGCGACACAGCGCTTTGAAAGTAACGCAGAATTGTATGCTGGTGCAAGAAAGTGGCTAAAATGTAAGGCGACAGATTTCTTCAGAGACGGAATTGAAAATCTTGCGTATCGTTATGATAAATGCCACAATTTGAATGTCAGCTATGTAGAAAAATAGTTAAGGAATGCGCCCTTAAATATATATACAATAACAATTTGTCTTATCACTAGGTTCATATTTTATTTCAAAACATAAGTTACCCTTTCTGGACCGCCCTCGTAGATTTGATTTGACGTTACAGTGGACCGAAAGACCCCAACTTGGTTGCCATCCGGAGGCCGAAAAATAGTAGGCCGAATCCGTCAAATAGTAGATTCGCTAGCGGATCGATTATTCTGTCCGCGGGAATGATTTCTGACACATAGATATGGCTAACCAATTGATTCGGTAGTAGTAGCATTCCAATATGCCACTTTTAAGGGTGTGAGCATTGAAAAAACAAGCACCAGAGAGAAACTTATGCAACGTTTTTTCGTACTGTTGAAAGCGCGAAATAGGCACGTTCACTATGCCAAACGTCGAAAAAAATAAAAATTGGCAATCGCTTTTGGAAGTAATTTTCGGATAGCGAAAATACTTAAGTTTCTGTTCAAGTAGAAAGTAATTGAATTCATCACGCCAGCGTAGAATATTTCCGAGATAAAAAATTTTGTTTTGTTTTCATCGCCGGCTTTCATTTAAATTTTAGAATTGACCACATTTGGACTCGACGAGGGTCCGGAAGATTTAAACGGATGAATAGCATGCCGAATGGGTCCCACGATCACCAAAACTCAATTAAATCGACGGGGAATCGATTTAATCGACTCGATTGAGTCACACACCTGTCGAAACACAGGCCTTCCTTCTACCCAGTCCTCCACAATGACCTCCGTATCCGTCCCGTGGCCTTCCTCGGGGCGCCTTTCTGCTTCCCTTTCCACTCTGCCTTCCTCACAAAACCTTCATCTAACTAAGTTTGGCGCAATCTACCTGCCGCTTTGTTTCCTAACAGTGTACCATATTGTTTCTCTCTCTCCACGCGACTGCAAACTTATTCATCCTTATAATATCTGTCCGTTTGGTCTTTGGCATCCACCTCTGGCAACAGACTTTTTAAATTTATTTTAGTACCCTCCAAGCCACCGCTAGGGTGTGTGGCGGGCTAAAAAACTTCCTTCCCTACTCTATGGTGGAGGTGAATCAAAAATGTTCCATAATTTTGGAAAAAAACGAGCCAAAAGATTTGCGGCCGGACGTATTTCGTAGGATGAACGTAGAATTTTGAAGACATTTCATCGCCCTGTCATCGGATGTATAAACAGGCCATCAGAATTCTTTCCGTCCCATCAGCTTAACCCTGGCGTGCTAAAAAAACACGCGATCAACAATTCACCAACTTCCGTAATAGGAAATCGCGGATCCGGCCATGAAGTGACCAAGGCGACCTCTGGGCGATCTCCACGCCTCACTGGCTCGTCAAAATGCTGGAACGACTCGCGGCGAATCGTGTTTCGGGGGGCATGTCTAAAGGTGGAAGGTCATCGAGAGAGTCCTCTCCCCTCCCGACACTGCCTGAATACAAATTGCACCATGGCGTTCGGTGGGAACCAACCAAATTATCTAGATCTCGCCGACGAATAGGCGAATAAAATGTGCGTATTCATTTCCGTGGGCATGTCCCGCCAATTCCCTTGAAATGGCCGCTCCCAAAATCACGCTACGCACGCTGAATGGCGATAGAAGGAGAGCCCCCGAAATATCCACATTATACTCAAGGCAGTAAGTCCAACGATTAGGGATAGGTTTGAGCAGGCGACGGGAACTGATACTTGACGTGGTGACATCGAAAGCACTATCGCGACATCCAATGGTTATTCGTGGAAAAGTTCATGTTCATGGAAGTTACTGAAAACATCTATCCTTCCTGTCAATTTAGTGATTCAATGATTCCTCCCAGCAATCCCCTCTCCTCCTCCCCCACCATACCCAGCACTTCCTCATTTATTTTCCTTTCTGTCCACTTTACCTTCTCCATTCTTATCCACACCCTTATTTTAAAAGAGTCTCCAATCTACGCCTATTGTCTCGATGAAAGACGACACTTTGATTTCCGACATAGAGTATTTTTATCACGACCTAGGTTTCGTTACAGCGTAACATCTTCGGGTGTAGCAAAGTGTCTTATTTCATCATGAAAGATTACTACCATGTTACGCCTGAAACTGTTTTATCTATTATCTTGCCTCTAGGAATTAATTTCCTGTCCATAGATAACTACGCTCCATAGCAAAGTTTGAAGGAACCTTTTCTTAACATCCTTACTCAAGGTCCCTGTCATCAATTCCCTCCTCTTCGTGAAAGCTTCTTCGTCTAACGCAATTCTTCTCCTTATATCCCTATCACTCTAACTATCTGGGTTCAAATCACACTCTAGACACGTAATATATTTCAACTTTTCTAGTTTTTCCCATCTCATTTTAATGTTTAACGCAACATTTCTCCATCTAGCAAACTGCAAAACATTTGATTGGAGGATTCAGAAAGACTTCATAGATATCATTGACATTTATTGCGGTACGAGCAGTTTCATCGCATGCGTGACTGCTTCACGTAGGTTACATCACATGGCCTGGACTTGTGAAGTCATACTCATTGCTGTCCGTGGAAATTGTGACGACATTCAGAAAACTCAAGATATTGTTGTCTTCCTTTTCACAGGTATGATATAGCAAATAGCAAATACCAGTGGAGATGCAAATATCTGACAGACATAGGAAGAGCAACATGATTTTTTGTAAGAACAAATCGACATGATATCTACGTAGATATTGCTTGCAGTTATCCCATGGATGCATACTAATCAGAAATATAATTAACCGCTATGATAGGACAATTAGTCCAGCTGGTTTAAAAAACGTATTTTGATTATGGAAAAAAAATTTCACTATTCCACAGATTTATTTACCCTTTTGCCCTTTGTCCTTTTCCACAGGAAATCTGTGGAAAAGTGCAATTTTTTTTCTCATAATGACAAACTTCCACTACATCTCGCCTGAATCTTTTGAATGTATTTTGAGTGAAATTCTTTAGATTCATGATTGAATCGAGGTTAGCACTGTTCTCTAATGTCCTATGTACCTTTCTCCGCCCGTACCCCACCCCCCTACACCACATCTCCATAGGACTCACCTCTAGCCCCTTCCTCACCCTTACTTCTCCTCCGAGCGCTACGTCTCCCAATACGTAGACAGACTTCCCGACTACGTTCAGAATGCCACTCATTTAAACGTCCTCTAAAAGGAAAACTAATACCAGTGAAACTGACGGTATAATCGATTAAAATCGGATGGTAGATGGCAGACGTTATGAAGCCTCGCGGCTTTTCGAATAGCAGATATTCCTGGGAAACCCGATGGGTGGCATTGGGAGTTAGGATCTGACCCCCACTTAAATGACGCGTCGATGAACGTGAAAAGCGCGCACCGCTTTGGGGCCCACGAAATCCTACCCTCGCCCCCCAAACAAACCTTCGGGTAGATTACTCTGGGGACGAGTTATTTTGTTAAGCTAATCTTTGAAACCCACCTGACAACGGATATCTGCTGGAGGAAAACAAAATCCTCGTCAACGAAGACGAAACGGGAAAGGGAGCGTAGTAATAATGGTTTTTATCGCACCAGGGCGTAGCGATCTGCATTCGTTATAAATTGCTTCACGCTCTAATTGTAAAGTGCGAGATACGCCAAGTCGCATTTATTTCCCATATTGTCAAATTTCCTCGGCCTACACCCCACCCCTCCCCCCTCCCCCGCGCTCCCCCGCCCGCTTTCGGAGTCGGAAAGCCCAGATTTGGGGCCGAGGACACGCCTTCCCACCCCTCATACCCTTCCTTCCTTGATGGAATCACGGCGTGGCTGTAAAAACCCATCACGTCACTATGCATCTTCATCAGAGAGTGCACAGAATATTTAAGAATGCATAACAGCAAACCTTGAGCCATTAAAAAGAATTACCCTGCATTGTTCAATAATTCAGGGTTTCCACCAAGTTATGCCAAACGACTTTGATTTCAAAGGGTAATTGGCCTTTTTATTCGCCCAACGGTGTCATCACCTTGTGTCCGACCAGGCCGACTATAAGCAATGCTCTCTCGGAAGACGTTGAACCTTACAGACACAAGCCAAATGTGATCAGGTATTATCACTCTAGTCATTAAAACGTTATGGAGAAACAAAACCAACGCCCCGTGAGATTTTCTTGCATACATAAGCGACCCTTATTGTAAATGTGTCCCTCAGCTATTGGTTGGTGGAATACAAACTTGACGGCATGTGGAAAAGGGGTTTTTCTGCAGTTGAAATTAATACACTTTCTCCTGGTCGATTATACGAAGAACACCCCCTCACGACATTAACAACCATCAGGGTACACCTCTTCTTTTATTGTGGATCGATAACAAATTCATTAAGCGTTCGTTACTCATATAACAAATTTGATATTTTCAGGTCGCAATTTGTGGTTCTTCATTTTATGAACGAGATATTTTCAGTTAAGTTCACAAAAAAATATTTTTAACATTATTTTATTGTCAATGACTTAGTATGAGTCGAAAAGTTGGTGAGAAAATGTAATTAGTGTTGTGGATTGTATTCATTGTCTTTCGTTCAGTGTAAGTACATTATAAACGTACAGGGTTAAAGTTTAGATTATCATAAAAATTACTCCACAATTTCGTGCTCTTGGAAATATGGGAGAAACAAACGGGAATCACTCTATCAAAATATGGACACATTACACCCTTCCCTCGCTCAAATGCAACCCTTTTCCTGGAATTTCCTTCACTCCACCCAAAATTCCTCTCCTTCACCTCCTCTTTGGCTATTAACCTAAATGATCCTCCTCCTCTTCCTGTCAGCCATTAGGCTGCTGCGCCACTTTAGTCTCCATCTTATTCGTCTTTCCATCTTTTCCTTGGTATTCTGATTCACCTCCTTCCACATAGTTCCTATGGAACGTTTTTAATACAACATAAACATTTTTTCATGTCCATTGTTCGTCCATTATCCCCCAAGTCTTCTTCCCATTTACTTCGGCATCTTTTGATTTCATCATCTAAAATCATCATATTCCTTTCCTCCGCCTTTCTTGAGTGTCCTGTTATTTTTCGTGACAACTTCATTCCCGAAATGTAGATCCCCCTGTTATTTCCCTGCTGTCGTTTTCCATGCTTTGCTGCTGCACAAATAAGTGTTGATATATTTTATAACACGGAGCTATTTTATAGAGCACACCTGACCTCAAATTTGGCCGCATGAATCTCATGCATATTCGAGAAGGAAGACAATATCCTCAGGAATGGAATCTAGTGGTGGACAAGATATCGCCAATCAAGAAAGAAGGAGGAAGAAATACAAAAGTTAAACAGGCATATCATTAATGAATACAGCCGACAATAATAATACAAGCTTGGAGTTTTCGAACAAACAAGGAGTTTTCAATGAAGAGTGCTTACAAATTTGTATTCGTATTATATCGCGTATTTCGTCCTCAGGAGTGGGCGAACTGAGCATGTTTCAACTTGCAGCGGCAGATGCATCATTGGAGTCTCTAAACAGCTATCATCTATTGAAAACTAAGAATGCAAACATTTTCAATCATGACAGAAGAAATCATATTGGAGGAACAAGAAGGATTGAAAATGGGAAAATCATACACTCGTAGCATTGAATTCAAAATTAGAAAACTGATGCAAACATGTATGGAATGTAACAGAGATCCCGGCGATGTTAATTTCGTAAGGTTAATTACGCCACTACTGTTTGCTAATAAGAAAAAAATCTTTATCAAATTAAATGGAGGGCAATGATAGAATGAACTAAATAAGTGGTAGCCCATATTACTTATGAAACGTTTTTTAATATGTTAACACATGTATAAGAAAAATAAGAAGTCTCGAAAAAATGTCAATGCCCTCCAGGTTAGTCAAACGGTTGACGGGCTCACTGCTACGCCTAAGGTCGCCGTTTCGAGCAGTGCCATTGACAAGGGTGGTTCTGTCTTAGGAGCACCTGGTGACCAGCCAGGGGTGGCTTATTAGGATTCTAGGAGCAGACAGACCAACAGATACATATATCCGGAGACCAAAGAAATGAAATTATATAAATAATAAGTATAATTACACATTGGCATGAAATGAAATTATTGACTTTGTAATTCCACACGCTTTAATTAAAAACAAGACCCAGGTTTCGACGTAGAAAGTCATCATCAGGTGGTCCTCATAGAAGCCAACTAGGTATATTATATATACCTTCTGATCGGGAGAGAGGGGGTTGGTCAGAGAGGGAGGGTAAGGGAGGGTGTAGGGGTAAAAAGGTTAAAATGTAGCTGGGAGGAAAAGAGAATTACATCTTTCGGTGCCAATCGTTGACTTGGAAGAGTGCTTGGTCTAAGAGTGGGGAGTGGGAGGGATACAACTTTTTGTTGTCAAGTTCATCCTTGCAATGGACAACGGAAAACTTCTAACGATACGACATGTTTCATTGATACTGTTCGAATATTCTATCCTTGAATAACAACATTCACACCTAAAGTTGGTTTGATGTCATCTTGTACTAATTCGTGCTAAGGTGTGTGAAATCCATGGATGAAAGGGGTAATGGGTCGGATTAGAGGTCGCCAAAGTGGCTCCCCATGAAGATCTGCGACCCGTTTCTCTAAGCAACACGTCTATTCACAAGTACTCTCAAAAATTGTTAAGGTATTAATAAGCATTCTAACAATGTATCCTCTGAAAAGTATATGTGAAAGGTGTTCTTATTCTTTTGTTTTGTGTCCATTTGTTTTTGTTGATTAAATGGAGCGAATCTACTTTCTTCGGGTGCGATGGAGTGATTAGGCTGATTCACGACTTTGAGGAAACTCCTGAATGAAGTGGGACAATGAGTGGTAGAACTCACTAAATGAATATCGATATAAATTTTGCATGAATAAAATAAACAGTGGAATTCCACTGATAGGCGAACTTTTACTGATTGTGTTTTTTGTACTATTATTATTACCAAGTAATCAACCGGTTAAGGTAGGTTTTGGATGGACACAACTACCAAATAAATATTTTGTGACTCCTAGCAAAACACAATCCAGCAACCTACTCTACATCAGGTCCCTCTTCATCTCAGTGTATTTCCTTCCTCCCTTCATCCCGACCAACATTCCTATCCTGTTCCTTCCCTTTCCTCGTTTGCCTAACATTCTCCCCTCTATTACAATCTTAAGCATCCCACTGCCGATCAATGCACCCTTCACCCATTTTCCCTGCCTCCACAGAATTTCTACCAACTAACCCCTCTCTTCGCCCACCACACCTAGCACTTCCTCATCTGTTTTCCTTTTGGTCCATTTCACCTTCTCCATCCTTCTCCACACCCACATTTCAAAAGCCTCCAGTCTACGCCTATCATCCTGCTTCAATTACCACATTTCCGCGACGCACATAGCTACGCTCCATATCAAAGTTTTACGAGCCTTTTCTTAACATCCTTACTCAACGTCCCTGCCATCACTTCCCTCCCTCGTGTTTCCCTTTGTTTCGATGAGAGTCTCAGGGAGAGGTTTGCAAGCACTGCCCTGATTGCCTCCATCCCCAACATTCCAAAATATGAATGCACAAGGAGGTTAATAAAATCATTTAACCGATTATGACCAGTGCACGTCCGACATCACGCATCAAGGGTTGAGTGGAAGAAGGAACTGGTTAGCCTACATATCACCCGAAGAAAAGAGTTCTATTATTGCTATCACTGTGCACGTGAACCATTTTCCCTGAAGGAGACACGGTGTGATAAGAGAACGAATCCGAGAAATGGCATCGGCTTCATAGTGAAGGGGGGCGCTGCAGAGTGCCAACGAAGTCTCGCCTGCGTCCTTATTCCTCCGCGGAAGCCTTTTTCCATATTTCCGGGACGATAGCTTCGCAAACGTTGCCAACGGTAGACACAGGAATTTTGGCGGGGGGGGGGGGAATGCAGTCCTGCGACGTCACTCATCATACAGGGTGCGTTCCAACAGGAATGCAATTGAATTTCCTGTGTCGCTCCTATTGGTCGGAGTGGAATCGAGTCATTTGGAGTAGGCGGGTGGGACGCTAAGCTTTGCCGCAAAACCGGTCTCAGTGCTCTCTAAGCTGTTGAAGTGGCAGGACACCGACCTGCCCCCCGAGCCCAAAAAGGCAAGAATGAGCAAATCAAAAGTGAAAACAATGCTCATTGTCTTTCTTTCGAGAGTAAAGGAGTGGTCCATAAGGAGTTTTCTCAACGACAGAGAGTTAACGCTGCCTAATAGAAAAAATAATTGCATTACTTTTGGAACGCACCCTGTATAGTGCTATCAATAAACAATTTGCATTGCATGGACAAACACAAAGAGGTGGAGAGCATATGGTGGGGGAAGAGAGGCGGCTGTTGGGAGAGATCCAAAGAGGAGAGATCAAGGGGATGAAGGAGACAGCGAGAGAGGCAATGGGATGTCGACGGTGGAGATGGAGAGGAGGATGCCGGGAAATCGAGGTGGAGGGAAGAGATGGAATCCAAGGAGGCAGGCAGTACGACGAGAACTTATTGACTAAGGGTTCAAGGATATTTTGCGTCATGTTGGTCAGGGCTTAAGAGCAGAGAAGTGTGTAGTGCCAGGGTGCATCTAGTAAAACCCACCCTAACCCGGTATACTACTGCCAAAATTAATAATAATAATAATTGATTCCAGCCCTCTTCTGTTGGTTACATTATAGCCATTATCCTTACACAAATATTTCTAAATGAAAAGAATTTAGGGTTTGCATTAAGGGCATGAGAATGGTTGAGAGAGAATAACAGCAAAGAACTCAAATTATTTATTATTTTGTCGATCCATTTAAACTTGTTCCGAAACGAGAGCATTTTTTTCTCTTCGATTTTCAAGCCAAATTTTCCCCTCCCCCTTCTACAAGGGGTATGGGGGGGAAGGATTCGTGCCCGTTTTATGGTGTCTCCAAGCTGTGAATGCGTCAAGCGAAGACGAAGACACTGCTCTGTGCCGGCTGGAGCCGATGCACGGAGGATCTTGCTCCCCGACCGATGACTGTGTGCAATGAGTGCACCTTTAAGTACTGATCTGATACCAGTGGACCACTGGGCACGAGACATTTTTGAGATGCTTTAGAAGACGATTAAGATTGTAAGAATCGTTACAATGGAGGCGTGGAGTGGGATTATCCAAGGAAGGAGTGTGTTGGGGAAGAGGAGGAAGCATTCCTGGCGCTCGTGTGTTTGAAGGAGGGATGGGTTCCTGGGACCAGAGCTTACATGGCCACGGATTCCCTAGAACGGGTCGATTAACCGCAAAATTATAAGTTTATTCGAAAAGTTGGGCCTTTGAGGCAACGCACTCAAGCAGTTTCCAATTCATCATGGAGCGGATGATTGAATAAAAAAAATGGGTTTCGCGTACTATCTTTTAATACAGTACCATAATTTATTATTTTAAAATACACATTAGCATTTTTTTGTGAAATTCAGTTTCCATGGTGATACCTCACAAGCCTGAAACCACTGTTTTTTTCCCCAGGAACCGAGGTGATATTTCCAAAACAAATGCTAAGCATTAGCAACCATCAATTTCGCGGTTGGATTTGCGTGGGGACTTGTTTTGACTCTGATTGGTCGAAAGGGTTTCAATTTGGCGAGCACTCGTTTTCGATCGCCGGAATTAGTGCTCGCTGTTGTTCGGCCTTTTGTACATTTTGATGGATGCCCGGACGATTCACGAATGTTACCCCGCCTTTCCTTCGCGTGAGGTTCGGCTGGGGATTGGGATGGTGAGGTGGCTAATGTACTGGCTTCCCACGCCGAGGGCCCAAGTTCGAATCCCGGTCTTGACCGGAGTTTTCAGGGCGTCCCGATCTCTGCGTGGATGCTATGTGGCGAGTGCTTTGAGTGAGTACGCCGTCCGTCGGATGGGACGTTAAACAGTGTGACCCCTCGGCGCCTTTCGTTAAGAGTATGCTAATGCCGACGCCGGATTTCTCTCCAACCTTTCTCCTTTCCCATTCCTGAATCATCCCACCCCTACCAGATTGCCCACCTATCCCTTCTCGGGAAAATGACCTCTGCTCTCGGTGATCGCATCCCCTAATAACTACATACAGACTTCGAACAACTCGGTTTAGCTCTCCTTTGAAATCGATTCCCCGCATTCGCCCCGCCCAGGTGCGCTCCTCGGGGGCGGAGGGCCGTAGTTCTTCGTCAGACTGCGATCGGCAGCCCTCTGGATGCCCGCCCGGGAATGCCAGCGATCCCACCTGCCGCAACCGAGATGGATGACAGGCCGGTCGGCTGTCTAAGCGATGCCCAGAAGACTCAAACACGCAAGACAAATGCTATCTACAAAATGCAATTCCCTGCTCCAAATCCTCAGGAACACCGCCGCCCCCCTCACCTTAAGTGAAAGAGAATCGTATTTGGCATCTATTACCCATAAACTGACCGGGAATAAAATTCAAACAAGTTCACAATAAGGGGTGACGTGCATAGTCGTTACCAGAGGTGCAAAATGTTACCAATAAAAACAACCAATTGTGGAATAATGATTACCTTTACACAGTAAAATACAGTCTTTCTATCAAATGTTTAGAACAAGCTCCAATGTACAGCAGGGCTGACGAACAGCAATGGACACCAATGGCGATTGAGAAGTGCTTCTTCTCCAAAAATCTGCAGTACATTGAAGAACATTTTGAATTTCACTTTTCAAATGTTGTTGTTTAAATATAGTGCGTGCTGCTGCTCACTTTTTCTCCCGCTCTATCCTCATTTTGACTGCTTTTATAATGGAGAATATTGCCTTTAGTCGATGAATGAAGATTATTATTATGATTGTTCTAGCTACTGCATCGAGAGTGCCCTTCGGATCGATCCTCGTTGAGTATTAGAGCGTATTTACCTGATATAAAATTGAAAGAGGGTGGGTTTCTGTGGTGGACGAAGGTTTGGGAGTGTAAGCATATCTTTGGATTATCTTGTTCAGGAGGGATTCAGGATAACCTCGCTGGAGGAGGGAATGGTATGAATTTTAGATTTGAGAGGAATTTATCAAGGTATAACGGAGATATTGGTGTATATATGTATGTGTGTGTGTGTATATATATATATATATATATATATATATATATATATATATAATATATATATATATATATATATACATATATATATGATTTCGTCGACGTAACATGGAAGTGTTGAGTAATAAATTGTACCGCAACAAACAATATAGAAACACATAAAAAGATAACTCACACGTTATTTCTTGATCATTTCGACGGATTACGTCTTCTACGTCTTCATCGGAAGATATAGAAGTAATCATTACTTCTTTCTTCTAGTAATCATTACTTCTATATCTTCCGATGAAGACGGAGCAGAATTCCGTCGAAATGATCAAGAAATAACGTGTGAGTGATCTTTTTATGTGTTTCTATATTGTTTGTTGCTCACCAATTTATTATATAGGTATATATATATATATATATATATATATATATATATATATATATATATATATTCTTATATATATATATATATATATATTCTTATATATATATATATATATATATATATATATATATATATATATATATATTCTTATATCCTGCAGTCGAGGACAGTATAGCTTTCTGAAATTTGTCGTCAGTTTTCCATAGGTATATATATACATATACATATATATATATATATATACATATATATATATATATATATATATATATATATATATATATATATATGTCCTCGACTGCAGGATATAAGAACGAGTTGCTGTTATGCGTGAAGCCATAGAATATTTTGCAATATTAATAAGAATATTATTTTAAAAATGACAGAGAACACATTCTCGTACGTGTATACCATTACTTTAGTCCCTTATGGAATAACATTATATTTATCCAGCCACATTCATGCAGGGATGAAACAAGTGAAATCATTGAAAAAGCAGTGTAATTGCAAAATGGCGCCCCAGTGCCCCGTCCATTGGCAATAGTGATAGCCATGGTTTAAGGAGTGTCCTAAAGTTAGAAGTATTATGTCAGTAATTAACAATATGGTGCAACAACAGTGTGAACATGGCAATTGTATTTGCAACATTCACCACAGAGGAGTGCACTCTCATTTGTTTGTTCAGTAGTCAGGAGGAGAAACACTGAAACTTATCGATGAATAAGGAATTTAGGCTGGGAGAAATAGGAAGAGCACTTAAGACTTAGAAGATTCAGAACAAACGAGTTTAACGATGAAACGAAAGGAATTATAATGGCCCCAAACTACTTTGGTAGATCAGACTACAAAGATAAAATAAGGGAGATAGATGCCAGTACAGATAGATACAAAAACTCGTTACTGCCCCGAACAATTAGAAATCAGAATAGGAAGAAACACAAGTCACTTTAGAAATATTAAAAACATTGAATTTACAATTCGGAACGAAATTAATCATTGCAAAGACATCAGGTATATTTGTGGGTGCATGTGTATGTTAGTTGGTAGTTTGTGTGTTTGCATGTGCCCGGGGCGTAAGGGTGCATGAATGTATACCATGTTTTGTTTGTGTACTGTGTAAATTTGTGGCTTTGGCATGCGGTATGCTTTTATTAATTATGGGCTGTGCCCTCACACCCCCCGCCACACGCTCTTGCGGCGGCTTGCGGGGTTTTAAGTAGATGTATAAAAGTTAGTAATTCATCTCTGTCACTATAACAAACTTAATGTGAACTAGACAGTTCTTAAACAGCGTTATTTCTCTAAGAGACTTTCCTTCGCCAGGTCAGGCACACCAAATATTGACATTAATGGTCTTAGCAGCAGTTAGAGCCATGGTACTTTTCTAGAGTTATCGTGAACTTTCAAAGTACTAAAGTATTTCTATTGCATGCCATGCAGAGTACATATGAAAAAAGTATAACTGAGAATGTTTCGTATTCAAGAAATTACGAGTTTAAAAATATATAAATTTCAAGGATTTCATTTGACTCTCCCTCGTACATTTGTAGGCCAAAGACTGAAAAGGATTACATGTATGAGAACCAATTTGGAATTTCAAGAATTGAAATACACTTAATGGCTTTAAAAATAAGAGACAACTGAGCTAAATATGTCAGTATTGAACAGAAATCCACGAAACACGTCGAAATTTGCCAAATTTCAGCACCGTCCATTTATTTCGAAAGAAAAAAAGCCGTAAATGCGTCCAAACGGTATTTTTGATCCTTTGTCAGGGACGGGATCGCCATGGACACACTAATACTCTGTTTCCAACGCGTGTTTCCGAGCTGCTATTTGGTGATATTTCAAATGAAAATTTCACTCTCTTTGCTGGTGGCTTACAAACGCTCTCGCTATTCTTTTTTAGATATTATGCCAGCTTTCTAATGATAAGATCATACTTGTATTAAATTTTTGCATTTTTACACAAAATTTTAACGTATATACAATATTGACGGATAACCTGTTTGATTTCGCTACTTCCCCTATGCATTTATTTTAGTTTTCCCTTTGAATTTATTGATCCGTTCACTACAATGACATTTCATAATTTACACGAAAAACCGGTGCGAATTCTGAAAAAAAATTAAAGAAAATTATGAATTATCATTATATTTCCGAATCTGACGATTTATACAGCAATACACCCATAACGGACGGTAAAGAAATAAGAATTATTAGTCCAATAAATATTTGTGGGGATCATTTTAAAGTAATTATTACTAACAAATAATCGAGACATCTGAATAATATTTATTCAACATATTAATTGATCCTTATGCAAATACTGTAAATTACAACTATCATTTTCATTGTTTTGTTTCAGGCAGCCGTAGATTTCGAGTAACTGACAGTATGGAGAAGATAAGAGGCTCGCAGTGTAATTAAGTTCCTTCATTTGAAAGGTTGAACACTGCCCGGCAAATTCACGATGGCTCCGACGCTCCAGGACAGCTTATGGCTCTTTTAATGTAACCGATAGTCCGTCGTATGATACAGTTGCGAGTTGGAAAAGGAATTTTCAATCTGGTCACGTGTCCCTCACAGACGACGATACAAGAAGTTGAACACCATCACTCACGGGCGATGCTTCCACAGTGAAAAAACAAGTGGAGGACTTTTATCCTTATATTAGAACGAAGATCAACAAACCGAATGATCGTGAACGAGACTGATCTTAGTTATGGCAGTGTAGGGTGTGGAAAATTATCCACGAAGAACTGCACATGTAACAGGTCTAGTATGCCGGGAGAGATGTACATGTTGCACGTACACAACTCTTGATAGATAGATAGTCGTCTTTACTTTGGAGCAAGATTGAGACTATTGAGTCTCTTCTACCACCTAACCCCTCGTCACCCATTTGCAATATTAAACTTACAGATAAATTTCACAAATTATACATAAATAGCAATAATATTAATACATGCAGTATCTTAGGACTAATAAACAGCAACACAATACATTTGTTACCTAGTTCAATTACGAACTATAACTCAATGTATGCAACATACAAACATGCAACTATTACACATAAACATGCCTATTCATGCAACTAATACTTGTTAAATAATATTCCTGATTATATTTACAAACGACAATACAAAGTATGATACTCCTGCGAAAGAAACAGGAAGGATCTCGAAGTATCTTTATAGCTGGATTGTCACTGGTTGGTTTGCTGGGAAATTACTGATTTATAAAGTGCACACTTGAATGATGAGAGAGATGGTGAATTAGTTATTATGGATGATAGCTCATTCCAATGATGATATGCAGTGACCGCAAATGACTGGTAGTATGTAGTTATTCTGTGATGAGGAATAACGAGTGTATGATTACCTCTGGTATTTAGTTTATGTATTTTATCAACGCTATTGAAGCCATTGGCAAAATACTAAGGGGTTTGACTCTCCATTCTCGGGATGCCACCGCGTAGATGTTTTGTTGGAGATTCATTTATCTGAACGCCGCGGAAATCTACGATCTAGCATTACTAAGGGGTTTTGTAATATAATATTTAATAAAGTAAGGACACCACATGAACTTCCCTATGAGATTCCATAAATAATCAGTTAGGTTTTTTTAAATATTATGATATGTGATCTGAGCTTTTCAAATTGTAAATGAAGCATATGCATTAGTTAAATGTTTACTTTGGAGTTTTACCGACAACTCGTTTGAAAGGTTTTGACCTATGTCCCTATGTCACCATATTCAAAGTGAGGAATAATGGGAGAAGAAATCACCTGCTTTATTAATGTGAAGGACATAACATACTGATATTTCCTAAGGGAGTCGAGGGATTGATTTGACAGCTCTGCAAGTTTTAAAAACTTGGAAAGACCATGAAAAATGTCCATCTGGAAGGAGATTTTGATGATGGCCATGTAGAGAAATCTACGTATAAGAAGATAATCCAAAGCATTCTCGCCGAAATTGACTCTAAACCAGGTGTAACTGAAGACACTATTTTGTTCAAAAAAAGAAAAGCGGTTAAATTATCCGATTCAATCGCGTTCACGCACTATTTATGAAAACTATTTGGATGTTAAATGCACCAGCGGATATTCGTGGACAAAATGTTATGCTGAAGAACAACATTTTCTTTTCTAGGGACGTTACTTGCTGAAAATGGTACGCTCTCACGACCGACAAAACACGAAGTTATGAAACAGCCGGCGGATGACGCTGTTACGGCACGGTGTTGCAGGGCAGCGCTTCAACGCGGAGTTAAGCTGGTCTTTTGCATATTTAGTGAATATTGTTTTCATCCCATTTGCGGAAAATAATAAGTTAATTTTGATATTTCTTATCAAAGCAATGTGGTTGGTAAAGGAGACAAAATTCATTTTCGGTGCCCTTTGGCACTACAACATCCATTCCTTGAAATCATTTTGTCTTCCACCCGAAAGGCTCTTCCTCTGCCGCTGCATATTATTGTGTAAATATGAAATCGAACTGCAAATAATTAGTGACAAGTATTTCATTACAAAAACATGAGTCATAAAATATGAATGAATAGAAAAGTCTCCGAAGCCTTACAGTTCAAGTTAACCATATGATTTCAAATGGCCTGCGGTAACGTCAACGAACCAATTGGCATTAGTTTCTACATCTATATAATACCCCGCAAGCCGTCGCAAGGACGTGTGGCAGGGGGTGGCAGGTCACCAGCCATTCTACATACATTCACTGTATTTCCTCATTCGCCTGGCATCTCGCAATCCACCTAAAACCGCGTGGAGAGGGGGTGACCGAACACCAATCATGCAACATACCTACATACATTACATCTACATCGTTTCAAGACGTTCCACCTACTTTGAATCTCTTCATTTTTTAGACGCAATCTTAGCCATTATTAATCTTCGAGGTGGACATTAGTGTTTTTGACTTTAAAGATTGAATTTGTTAGAAAATATGTTGCCATAGAGTTTACAATGCTCGCAAAGACACAAACTACGGACACAACGTATTTCTGTTTCACCCCGCCTAAGTGCCCTCTCCGCAACTATCTCCCATTGAATGCGCCGCGCTTTTGTGACCGCAGAAAGCTTAGGCGACCGTTGCTGCTGGGAAAACCCAACCAACTCCCAAATTCCCGCCCCCGCACAGGACACACTCCAGCTCAAGTACGGAATGCAGAATAAGGAAAGGGGGTGTCCTGCCCTTCCTCCTCGTCGATGCTACAGTTCCCAGAGGCGCGCACCACGACGTGGTGTCGACACTCTCCCCTTCCAATTAATCACCGCCGCTGCTGCTGTTGCCAGGGAATTTTTCTCGCGGAAACTTTAGCGCGCGCGTCCATTTCCAGCGCCGCATTGTTTCGTCACAGCTTGTGCAGTCGGCGGGGACTAAGATCGGGGCTAAGGAGGGATGGACGGAAGGTGCAGGGAAAACCCACGTCCCCCTCACGCGATCCGTATCTCGGTCACTCCGCCGAGCGCGAGAGGAAGCCCTCGATTGTTTCCCTCGCTCCGAGAGCTAGTCCGTAACAAAGGGGGGGGGGCTATCCGCAGAGGAATCGCTTGAAGGCAGCCCTGCTGTCCTCCATTTGAATAACTCCACATGTGTTCTGAAATACTGACCAAATCAGAGCACAATACACGTGGAAGACTTCCGCAGAGATGACTGCTGTCGACAGGGCTATCGGGTTGCACCTGCGACCATGCATTCGCCTGGACGAAGGGTGGCGCTCAAGCCAACGCCTTCTTTTGGGAACTGAAGACACTGACTGCACATCGCCAGCTCGTGCAACCGGATGGGGTCAACGCGGGAGCAACCGGTGTCATCATAATACGAGAGGACAATATCGCAATCGATGGGCAACTTATTCCTTCGAGGGCACTGATTTCGGCTTCAAGTGAGAAGTACGACTTTCCTCGCTAGAGTTTATGCGACAACGAAATGAGAATAGGGTCGATGGCCCCGTAAAAAAATATTCCAATAATTGACTCCGGACATGATCGATGCTGAACATGGTAAACAAATATATAAGAGCATTTTAAGCGTTCAGGTCTATGAAAAAAATACAAACAAACACACACACACATAAATATATATATATATATATATATATATATATATATATATATATATATATATATATATATATATCGATGTAAATACGGATGTGAATAATAATGTATATGAAGATAGCCCTAGTGAAAAAAAACAAAAACACAGAAAAACACCAAAAAAAGAAAAGAAGAACAATGTTTTCGAATTTTCGGTGGTACAAGCCATCTTTCTCAAGGAAGAGAAAGAAGGATCTGAGAAAAAGGTTATAACAGAAAGAACTGGAAACACTGGATGGAAGGGAAAGGTGGGATAAGTTTGCGAGGGGAAGAGTTGGGAGGGGAATTTTTAGAAGTGTGGGAATAATATGGAAGATGTTGGGAGCGGAGGGGGGATGAAAATATGAGTAGATCGGAATAATTAATGTTTAATATTAATACTTGGGTAATTCCAGGAATTCAGGAGCAAGATGAATGCCTGCTCTATTGTTTTGAGTTTGAGTGGATGGTCAGAAGCTGGGAGGGATGATAAATTGGATACGCCTAAGCATTTATCAAAGGGAGTACTGTGTTAGGAGGCGTGTTTTGGGTTTCGGAGCATCCCAATCAGGAAAAAATACTTGCATGAGGTCCGGTGGTTATTGATTCTAATATTTAGGGGTGTGGTACACTTTCCAATATAAAAGGTAGGGCATAGTTGGCACTTCAGAAGGTAAACTACATTGCTGGAAGTACATGAGGAGTAGGGCATTGGCGAGAGAGAGTTAAAAAGCGAGTGGGAGAGGGATGGGGTTCGAGTTTTGAAAATAGGACGTTTTGCATCTAGGTTTGTTTCAGGACATCGGAGTGGCTTTGGGACGGGGTGGGGGTTTAACGAGTGGATTGGTTGATTTGAGGAGATCTGAAGGGTTAGCGGGGCGTTTGAAAGTAACTAAGGGGCATTTGGGAAAAAGGTTGGCGGTGGAATTATGGTTTTTGAGGATAGGGTAGAAGTTTTTTAGGATTAATCTCAGGGACTCTTGGCCAGGGAAGTATGTGGTTCATATTGAAAGAGGGTGGGTTTCTACGGTGGAGGAAAGTTTGGGAGTAAGCATGTCTTCGGATTCTTTTGTTTAGGAGGAATTCAGGATAACCTCGCTGAAGGAGGGAATGGTGTAGATTTGAGAGGAACTTATCACGGGAGTCGGTGTCATTGTAGATTCTGTCCTTTTATTGAAAGGGAATAAGGAATGGAGCGTTTGGTGTGATATGGATGGTAACTGTTATAAAGCAAGTATTGTGGTTGTTGTCGGTTTTATACGTACAGAAGTGTGATATTTTTTGTCTATTAATGATACGTGTACATCTTCTTGGCAGTTCTCCTCCCAAATTCCCTTCCCGGTGATTTGGGAGAACTTCCTAGAAGTCCCCCTCCCAAGATTTCCAATCACATAACCACCGAAAATTCGAAAGCATGTGAGTTTCTTCTCTTTTATATGTGTTTTTGTCTTTGTTCGCCAGTGATAACTTTATATACATTATATATAATCTATGAATATGAATGTAATATGAATGTCCGAGGTCTGTCCAAAAAGTATTGCGAATTTTGAATTTCCGCGGCTTAGGTATATTTGATTTTTGTTTTATTTGTTGCGTTATGTATTCTACTGACGTCTCTCCCTTGGGCCGAATACTTCGGCCATTTTGAAAGTTCCGTTAATTTTTGGCAGTTGTTTTGCTGGGACGTGTTTCGGCTTGTCTTCGATTTTTGCCTATTTCAAAAAATGGATCAAAGAATCTGATTCAAGTTTTGTGTCAAAACATGTTAAGTGCGCGGACGCATTCCGAATGTTGACTGTGGCATATAGAGAAGTCACCTTAGACCGAAGCAAAGTTTATCGGTGGTGCAAAGTGTTCTCAAGAGGGCCGAGAAGATGTGAACGACGAAGAACGTGCCGCACGCCCGAGCACGTCAACGACAGACGAAAACATTGATGAAGTGAAGAAAATAGTATTGGCCAATCGTCCTATCACCGTTAGAGAAGTCGGTGAGGACCTACACATATCGATTGGCTCGTGCCATTCGATTTTTACCAATGATTTGGACATGAAACGGGTCGCCGCGTAATTCTTGCCAAAATTGCTCAATTTAGACCAAAAACACCAACGCATTAACATATATGATGTGTTACACGACGACCCAAATTCGCTCCAGAGGGTTATCATCAGTGACGAATCATTGGTTTATGGTTATGACGTGGACGTGGAAACTCCCAAACTCCCAATCATCCCAATGGAAGCTGCAGTACGAGCCAAGACCGAAAAAAGCGCGCCAAGTTCGGTCGAATGTGAAAGTTTTCCTTACACTTTTCTTCGATTGCAGGGGCGTGGTGCATCATGAGTTCTTGCTACAGGGTAGAACGGTAAATAAGGATTATCACCTGTAGGTTATGCAATGAAATTTGCACGAAGCAATCCGCCACAAACGCCCGGATTTGTGGAAGAACAAATATTGGTTTTTGCAGCATAAAAACGCCCCTGCTCAAAGATCGTTACTTGTGCGAGAATGTTTGGCCGAAACACACTTATGTTACCGCAGCCACCGTATTCCCCAGATCTGGCCCCCAGTGACTTTTTCTTGTTCCCGAATCTGAAGAGGTCCATGAAAGTACGACGCTACGCTATGATTGACGATATATAGACTGCATCGAAGGAGGAGCTGAGCAATATCACAAAAAATGATTTTTTGTGCTTCGAGGATTGGAAAAAACGTTGGCACAAGTGTATAATATCTAATGGGGATTTCTTTGAAGGGGACAAAATGGATATTCATGAATAAATAAATAATTTTTGAAAAAGCACATAATTCGTGATACTTTTTAAACAGACCTCGTATTTGCAAATTTCCAGGGATATAAATTCTGTTTTCATGTGCTTTGCGTGTATTTCATAGATTGTCCTTCACTGTCTTCACGTTGATCGAATTGATTTCTCATTACTTAAAGTGACGGCAATAGAAAATACAATAAACAGGAAAGGCCCGCCACCCGTTAGGAAAGCAGGGGGAGGATGGGAGGAATATAGTTATGAAAAGATTAAACGAAATCAACTGAGAAAAAGAAAACTTATGACAAAGTAAGCATAAATTAGCACATGGCGTAATTACATCGGTCCTCCCACTCGCGTGTGTCGACCGGATTCGCGTGCGTCCACTCCTGCGACCAGCACCCGCTAATCACGCTGGTGCATGATACGAATCACACACACACGCACGCACGCACACACAAACACTTACGACATACTGCCATTCACCATAACACATAATAAAATGAATGACGTATTTTTAAACAACTCACCGTTGCTACGGAAAGCTAGAATTACTACTGTGCTGTGCTGTTAATCCTAATTAGTCTTGTTTATCTATTGCTATTGCTATCTCGTACATCTAGTAGCTAAATTATTTTTAATAATTTAGCTACGGTTCTTTAAAAACTGATAACCAACGGATGGCTTTGACTTAAACTGAGAAACGGAGGTCGACCATTCAAAATTCATATTTTAGTAAATACGTCATTTTCCCCTCCTTGCCAAGTGTTGGAAAATATCGGGTCATTGGGGCAACATACGAGAGGGTATCGTCAATTTTCAAGTATTGGTAAAAAATAATCGAGATAGACAATTATTTTATACTTGTTATTCTAAGGATTTTTCTACATAGTCACCATCCAACGTTTTAAATTTCTCCCAGCGTTTCTTGACCTTCCGATTAAGTCGATAAAACTTCAAATGGAAATGTACCAAAACAACCCTAAGGAAATCATTTTTCAGAATAATTTGTGGCAACTTCAATCCACCTTCAACGAGGCGGAACATCATGCATCAGACCATTACGCGAATTCTTTTTCTTAAGGTTTACCGGAATTTATTCAAAATGTATTTCCGATCATCACTGAAATGCTGGGCTGCATTACGAACTACAGAAATAAGTCCTGCTAGCTTTACATTACAACTCTACATCTATAGTTAATTACACCCTGCATCTCTAGTCTCTTTAGGAGTGCTTCTTTCTATCTGTGTCCGGATAAAAGATCACAATCTTTGGCGCAGGTGTTATAATTTATTTTAAGACATGAAGATTATTCCCGAAGGTAAATTTTGATGAAAGATCAAAATTTCTGGAATGCAATGGGAAAATATAAACTGCCAAAAATACCGACCAGATGAAATGAGATGGAACAGAATAGGCTTAAAACAAAAGGCGGTGGAATAGAGTGGATGTGAATGCCATTGGAGCAAGAAATTTGAGAGCTAGGACGCCAACGGAGGAAGAACGGAAAGGCAAAGAAAACCACAGAAGGATAAGGACCACCCCAAAGGACAGCAGCGCTATTGGTGCAATACATGCATCGGGACGCATTTGGATCGCAAGAGGGAAAAGGTAAAAAATATCCTTATCCAAAACACTGCATGCTACAATGACTCGTACTTCCCTAACAATAGCCCTTATTACTCCCTCTCTTCAGGTCACCCCCCTTAATCCCATCCATCACGCAAATTCTTTTTCTCGCTCACCCAACTTCGCCTTCCCGACAACCTATCATCCATTACCGTACTCAGCATCCCAATTTCCTTTTAATCGATGCAAGGTATCATCTTTCTTTTCCCTCGCACAGTTCAAAGCCATAACAGTGAAAAATTAGAAAATATTTATTTTATTTATTCCACATCCATTCCATTAATCCGAAAATAGAACTTTGGCCGATGAATCGGACTTTTAACAATAATATGACAATTGCAAACACCCAAGCCTTAGATGGAGAAAAATCCACCTAGGCGGGAATCGAACCCGGCACTTCTGGGTTGGTAGGCGAGGACGTTACACCGCCGCCACCGGGGCGGAAAATTACGACAAATTGAACTTCCTGGATGATTAAAATTATTTCTTCTTCTTAGTTTGCAGTTTTTTATGGGGGGTGACCGACAGGAAGGGTGGAGAGTAACCCGGCGTCGGCATTAGCCTACTCTTGTCGAAAGGCTCCAAGGGGTCCGCAGTTTAAAGTCCCATCCGACGGACGTCGTACTCAATCAATGTGCTCTCCACGAAGCAGCTAACGTAGGAATCGGGATACCACTGAAAAATATATGTTGTCTCCAGGATTTGAACCCGGACCTTCTCAGTGGGAAGCTTGTACGCTAGCCACCGCTCCATCCCGCTCCTCTTCTTCTTCTTATGTTTTCATCGGATTATTAATTGGCTTGCTCGTTTCTAATTAGTGATCGGTTTTACTGTAATTTTTAACTGTAAATTTAAATTTCTTGCCTCAACCGTAATTTTTAAATATTGATTGATTTAACTGTACCTTTGGTTGGTTGTTTCAACTGTACCTTACAACCTGGCTGATTGCAAATTTGCATAGTAAAATAAAATAAATAAAATCAACATTTATTTTAACGACTGTTAATCTAACATCCCCTGCTGCACACCCTAGTGGACCTTTCAGGGTGTAAGATGTAGACGCAAATGTCTCCCTCTCCGTGGCGAAGGGCCCCTTCCCGACAGAGACGCACAGGGAATGGGTGGGGCGGAGTTCGAAGGGGAGGGGGCGGCTGTGGGTTGAGGTGGAGGCCTTTAAGGGCTTCCGTTTCCGTAATTCGGATGTTAATCGCGGGAGGGAGGGAGGGGGGGCGGGGAGGAGACGTCCTTCCTCCCACCCGAGGCGAAGGGCTCCATGGCTGCCCCACCGCCCCATTTCGAACGACAAAACAATAACAAAGAGCGAGGCGCCCCCCCCCTTTTCCCCTCCCAATGCCACGCACGCCCTCCGCGTTCGCCGACATGGCTGCTGCCGCTGCTGACATTGACTCCTCTTTGATTGCCTCCCTCGCCATCGGGTAGACCGGCCGGAGAGGTCACAGCGCGCGTGGGTGTCCGTCTGTGTGTGTGCACTTTATGGCAATTATTCCCCGACCCTGAGCGGTGTATGACATTATGCTCGATTCCAAGGCTCAAACCGAGTGAATCGATTCCTTTCGTAACGCCGAGCTAGTTAGCCAAGCGTCCACGAAAAGTGAAAGTCGTATGGAAAAGGTGGGAGCATCAATGCAGTTAGAGCAGTTTGAAAAGTTCACGTTCTTGCAAAAATTAAGATCTGCCATGGAATCGAAGCCAAGGTAACCAATGAGAAAACTCTACCATTTTCAATACACGAAGAAGTGCTTCAACATTAATTATAGAATGGTTCCTCCCGAGTCCCTTCTTTTGGAAGTTACGATGACTAAGGATATGTCATGGAGAAAACTTATATGCATTCGAGAAATTTGAGGAATTGCAGATAAAAAGTTAGGATTCATACGAAGAATACTTGGGAACTGTAATGAGAGGCTCAAAGAGCTTCGTTATGTCACCTTAGTTAGCCCCACTTAGAGTATGATCTGGGTGAATGGGATCCTCACGAGGTAGGCTTAATTTTGGAATTAGATCGAGTTTAAAGTAGAGAAGCAAGGTTTGTGAAAAGTTATCATGCACAAGGTAGCAGTGTCACGACACTATGGAAAGAATAAGAATGAGAGCCACCACTGATCGTCGGTTTAAATACAGGTCATAAGTCCTGCGTAAATTTGAGGCAGGTTACTCACGAGGATCTGATGATGAGGATGTTACATCTACATCTACATAATACCCCGCAAGCCGCCGCAAGGGCGTGTGGCGGGGGGTGTTAGGTCACCAACCGTAAAAACGAAAAATACCACATGCAAAAAACAACACGGAAAATTACACCCCAGCAGCGCACACACTCATGCAAAACTCCCTCCATCCAATACTCATGCAAACACATACACCGCAAAACAACAAAAAACTGCACCCCAGGATACAGCACGAAAGCCATCCTAAAACACGCAAGCCAGGACACAACAAGCAAGAATGTGAAACATCACTACCACATGAAAATGCACCACAAAACACTCAACCCCCCAAAGAGACAGTAAAAGGAAGGGAATTCGACCCAACGTTGCAGGTAGCAGGAATTTCCCCCCGCCGGGAGGGAAGAGGGACTGAAAGGGAAACTTAAAAACAGATGAACAGAACACGAATGATATCATGCGGAAAGAATGGGTTATTATAACAAAACACATAAGGTTAGTGGAGGAGCATGCATTTAAGTAGAACTAATTATTTTTTAGACACTGAGGGTGGCAAGTGGAATTTTTACTATCTATAATCCTACAGTTGCTATCCCGTATTGTCCGTGGGAAGAAGGAGTCCTTGAGTCGGCTAGTCCTGGCATCTATTTCCCGAATTTTATATGCATGATCCAAGCGACCAATGTATGTAGGAGTACGAATAATCTGCGAGACCTCGGTGCTGAAACATGCGGATCTGAATTTATTTAATAGTTTCAGTCTTGCATTGAATCGTCTCTCTTCTAATGATTCCCACCCCATAATGGGGTGGGAATCATTTGTTGATGTTATGGACATATTAAATGGTAGGTCAGATCACGTACGTGAAATCAGGGAGATAGGTAGTAGAACAGAGAGATTTTTAAATGTCCTTTTTTCCTCGTACCATCATAGATCAAAATAGATGTGACCGCAGATGCGAAGGAGATAATTAGTATTTTTAGCGTACATATTTTGTCTGCATAAATTTGAAATAGATCCAGCTCTTTGGCACACCTCCCGGATGATTTGAAAACATCCTGTTTTTGAATATTCTTGCATCTAAGTAACCTCTTCCGTGTGATTAACTTTGTTCAAGTGCATGATCGAACTGATATTTGTGTAGAGATGTATTGATCGTGATTTTGCATGCATGGCTGGTGACCTAACACCCCCCGCCATACGCAATATCGGCGGCTTGCGGCTAATTAGGTAGATATTACTGTAGATGAAGTCCTGATGATTAGTTGAAATGGAATCAGAGAGACTCAACTCCTAATCACTCTCAACAGATATCTTTCCACAGCCTGACGAAGTATTTTGGGAGTAGGTACAGGGAAAGGATAGGCAATTGCCTATCGTTTTCCCACAAATGTATTTGTTTTAAAAAAACCAGAAGCGCAGTTGAACACTTGAATGGACACGTACGTTTTCCGGCAGAAATGTTATTTGACCAGCTACATGAGGATCGAAGGATTAGCTTGCTTATTTTAAGCGATGACAGGTGCAATAAGCTAAGCGGGCTTCAAAGGCGACGATCGCGCTGAAAATGTCATAACAGTCGCCGGGGGAGATCTGGCAGGGACTCTCGCCATAACGCTATCTTCAGATGGTATCAAGGGTGCCTGCCCCGGTGTTCGATTCCCAAGCCAAGTCGACGCCAAAGATTCCGCCCGGCAGGTTGGCGTAGGATTCCAATTCGCCTCGGCCCATGAATCACGCTGCAATTAGCAAGAGCACGCCCCTCCGAATAGGAGAGACCACGAATGCTGCGGAGCAACGCATTCGGAAGGAAACAAGCACGCGCTCTTTTAAACGCAAAACTGCAGCATTACTTTAAAACGAAAACCCCCGCGTATTTCTATAGAATGCCTCGTCGTCTGCAGGTGGTGATAAAAACGAGATGTCGATAAGTTAAGATTAAGAAAATATTATCCCGAAAATGACATCTCCGTCGATCTCCTAAGAAAACACTTTTAATGTTTCTATCGAGGCTCCTCCTCGTTGACTTTGGCAAAACTGTTCCAGCTACAGACTTCAAAAATTAATAACATTATTTAATAATTATGAAATAATAAAAATGATATGTTTTTAAAAAAATCAACTCCGGTAAAATATTTCACAAAGAGGGAGGAACTTCGGTAACTAACCAAATGTCAACAATGGCGGTGCTCAAAAAAGTACGTCTCCATTAATGGACCGCTAAAATTTTTTAACCCGTTAGATAATTATCCTGACCTCCCGGTGGCATCCTTGATGGCATTCCTCCACCGCAATTAGCACTGATTGCGACAAATCACCCTCGATGCGATTTCAGAGGCCGACTGCGATCACTCAAGGCCAAGGCCGCGGAAATATGCACACGCCATTTCGCAGATTAACATAATGGAGGGAGATTAGATCGCTGAATTTCAATTGATAACAGTACAGAAGAGGCATTAGTACCGTACTATGTTTATATCTTGCAAGAATTCCTCAGTGTCTTCTTTTATAATTCATCCTTGTCCCAGGAAGATATTTCATCCACAAAGGATACTAATTCGGGACATTATGACAGATGATTAGCGAGATCTGCTTTTCCAGTTACATTTTGATCGCATCAAGAATCTCCCTGAAAGGAAATGAAAAATTCCAAATCTTTACTATTCCAGAAGTTCTTTTCATACTGAGAAAGAATTATCTATGAAAGAAATGAAACGGCAGAACGAATCGTCGTAGTGCCCAATATTTCAAAAACTTGTACCGTCCGACGAGATGCATCCATCACACAAGGGCCTCGTCGATCACTGGCTCAGATGTCAAATTTCATAAGTTCTCCCATTTGATAACATGCAACAATATTTCCCATCATTTTACGAATACTAAACTCCTATAGCCGTAATTATCTAGCACCACTCGTCTCACCAATAAAACTAAATTCGTTTTGATAGTTTGTGGAAAAAGAAATTCCACGACAGTGACCAACCTCTCAACCAGAATATCCTTCTGCAGAAGTTTGCGGGAATGTTACTTCCTCGCCGGTGACCAACTACAGACACAAACACTCAAACTAGTAAAATTTCGAAAACACTTTTATCAAAATGGCAAGGTCGGTTACGCAACGTCAGACCGTACGGCACCAAATACGTCTCGGAGTTGATGTAATCATTGAATTCCGCGTGATGCACCTGATAGTGAATAACGGTCGCCTGTGGAATTCCATAGAATTTCATTCTTTTCATCAGTCTCCCTCACGTTTTAATCCCGGGACTTCCCAACTTGTGAGTAATGAATCCATGTTCTCCTAACGAGGCTACGAAATTGTTTGAGATGTTCCATGGATAAAAAACAGCAAGCCAACAAATTAGTATGCATTCTCCCCTTCTACAGCCAAGGCTTCACCATTATGGCTATGGAAATAGAACATTGGTGTGCTTTCATTTGTCTCTACGATGTCAAAAAATTCACCTAGCAACTGCTCAAACATTTGCACATATTTCAGACATACCCTCTACATGTACGAGTCAATGCGCGACACACACAATTATTTGACTTAGCCTCTCAATGATTACTTATATAAATACTTATACCTGCCAAATTGTTGTGCGAAATACATTCACGAACCCTCGTCAAATTTCCAAGATTATTCCAACTATTTCTACACTTCAATATTTATCAGGGAATACAAGCAAAAAAACGACTGTTTTTGCATAATTAACTTTTTATATGAAAAATAACGTTAATAAAAACTGGTATTGACTAATACATATAAATTGAAGGTTATTAGATGTTCCCGTCTTCATGGTGACCAGTTTTGACCCGCTTCGATTGGCTGTGCCGAAGGGTTTTGGTATCTTACAAACTTACAAACAAACAAGTAACTTACAAACAAATAAGGAGCAGAAATCTCTAAGAAAATTTAAATCACATCCAAAGATAATATTAATTTAAGCAGTATTTATAATTATACACGAATTTAGTAAAAATAAAGGTTATAGAAAAAAATTAAAATTTTAATTAAAATAAATATACTTGTAAAGTTTATTCACCTTATCATGAGGTTGCCATGTACAGTAAAACTAGAGTAATAATGCTAATTAATAAGTTCCGACCCTTAAAAAACATAATTTTGAAAGTTTACGATGTGTACAACGTAAAAAATTATTTAATTGGATTTCGCCGTAATGTTGAGTTCTGGTATCATGCCGTCAGTTGTAGGCCACTCATAAAACCATCGCTATCACTGTGAGAAACGAATATTGGCACTAGCACAATGTTTTCAAATCATAGCTCAGTTTTAAGGCTTGACTCACCCTCGAAACAAGACGTTCTAAGGTATTTGGTGTCGTATTAGGTAGAATTTAAAAGTACCGGATACCCGAACCCCAGGAAGACTCTTGCTAATCAAAGCAATGATACATTTTTTTGAAAAAATTCCGGATTCTTCCACCTCACTTCAGATTTTTCCGACTCGTTGGACCGAGGTCGCTGAAAATAGCCCCACCAAGAATTCGCCTGATCCCTGCGTGTAACTCAGGCAGATGATCACATTATAAGCGAATAACGAACTGCTTGAGAGTGAAGTAAACTTAAAAACGTGGCGGAGGGGTAAGATGTTTGAAAAATTGGAGGAAGAGAAGTCTGCGGAGGAATAAATCGGAAGGAGGAGAGGGAAGAAGAGGATCGGGATGAGATATTAATAGATGAGATGGTGCGTTGCAGTCGAAGGAAATGTGGCATTAGGAGGAAGGAAGGAGTTGACAAGACGAAGCAAGCGGAGGGCGGCTGCGAAGAGGAATTTATGGACGTGACATCGTGTTTGCTAAAACGTAAATTGTAAGTTACCCACTGACAGACAGAATGAGAGAGAAAAAAGGAGGATATGTAGAGTATTTTCTCAAGGGAAAATATCCCCTTAAGAGCGTACTCACGAATGAAGCCAGTGGACAAGATTTTAATGTCACTATGAAGAGTTAAATATTAATAATAAGGTGAAAAATACAAACACATCAATGACGGAAATTCCCATGCAAATCAAAATCGAGAGAGAGAAATACGAATAGGAGGAATAAAGAGAAAAGAGCAGTAGAACAGCAAAATAGAAACTCCTATTCTATATCTACATCGAGAAGAGTATATTATTTTTGGTGTCATTTAATACTTACGTACATTTGATAGCGCATATCTGATTACAGACGGATTTATTAAAAATTAATGCATTGTTGCGTGAGAAAATATATTGTAAAAAATAAAGGAAAACAAATAATTTGAAAGAATAAGGTTAATTTTTCATTTTTCTACTTCCATTCTTGAGGAAATTTCGAGTATTTAAAAACTTTAGTTCGAATAATGCATTTTGTAATGAAACTAGTGCCCTAGTCATTTGCATAATGTAACCGGTCCCTGGTGCCATCCATTTAGGCTGTAAACTTGTCAGCCCTGATGGTCCCTGCCAACATCAAGGAAGGGAATCCAGAAGTGTCATGGACTTCTTCGGAAATCTGTTACAACTAGTAGCTCAGTTCGGTTCGGTGACCATGGTAGAAAAATGCGTCGTGATGCGTCGTGTGCGGCAGTCGTGTGGACAGGACATGGTTGAATTAGATCGACTCCAGAACCGTAGTTGCTTCTTTTGAAACATATTATACAAAAAATAATCCAGGAAGTATGTCCTTAAGATATTTGGATTCAGGCAATTTAGTTTTTTTTTAAGAGATGGAGTACGCCATGATGTACTCATCGTATTGTACATTAAATAGGTACCTGATTGCGGAGATAAGAAGAAGATGGAGTTCGGTGCAAGAAGATATTGATTAATGAGAGAGATTTCATAATTGTACGACAGATAAACCATGTGAAATTTCCAAAAACACATACTCAGGAACTAGTACTGACACGTATGATCACCGATGTTTGATCATTCTTAGTCCTTTACGTATATTATTACCGAATAGACAAATAGGTAGCGCGTATTCGTCATTCAAACAATTCTAAACTCAATAAAACTCAAGCAATTTGTGACTGCTAAGCCCGAATTTTCCTTTTCGGATGGCTATTCCCATTAATGAAGGGCAGAGAATTGCAACCATCCGGCCAAAAAAAATAACTACAGAATTTAAACACAAACATTGAATTGAGTAAGGTGGCTGTCGCAGAGTCTACGATACTGAAATATGCATTTACTTCCCATTTGGTCTCTGGATTCATAATTCTCCTTTAGTATTTTTACATTTGAATGCATGGCCCCGGTGCAACCAGAATGCCTTCTGATCTCATCCCTTCAATGCTTTGACTAACACACCATGTTCACTTCTCTGCCACCTTGATAAAAGAAAGCAACCAACTTCAATCGAAGATTTAAAAATAAGATTGCGAGTCAATACCTCCAAACAATGGCGGGCGAACTGAAAGCCAATTCAAACAACTTTTCGAGCACAAAACAATACATTATTTACTTAATGCTCGAAGCAAACTGTTAGAGGAAAGAACGCCATTCTGTTCACCATTACGATTTATACGATCTGATCGAACTCTCGGATGCCAAGCGGGACGGCCTCTGCTCAGCATATGGACCCGACCGTGGTCTACGGGGAGGTCAAACACAGCAGGGTGCACACGGCACCTAGCAATACAGTCCTCCCACCCGCACTTGAGTGCACCAGGCTTAACTTCTGCGTTTGTTGCCACCGCTAAGTTATGAAAAATAAATAAAAATCGAATAGTAATCTAATGCATTGGCAAAACATTATTTTCAAATCAAATTAGTTGGGAATAAATGTATTCGAAAACGGAAAATAAAAAAAGATTGATATTTTGATGTTTTATTCGATATTTTAGTACCCTACAAGCCACGTCTAGGGTATGTGGCAGGCAGTGAATACACACCAGACAAATGTTGACCCGATGTGATCCTACTGCGGTCGGATAATTTTATTCTGATACCTTATCGTTCGCAGAAAAAAGACATCTAAAACCTATCTGTTCTACTCTTAATCTCTCTAATTTTATTGAAATTATCTCGCCTACCATAGTACGTTGGGGATAATAACACATTTTTAACATCACTGCTTAAGAGACGTGCTTAAAATATATGCAAGAGCTTCAATCTGTAATTTAACCTTCGCTCCGTGAGTGATTCCTAGTCTAGCTGTTCTAATATTTTGGATGCGCTACTAAGAGCATCATAACAACGTTTTACAAATCTAACTCCTCTACGCTCCACGCGGTCCAATTCGGCAATCAATCCAACTTCGTTAGGTTCCCAAATACGTGCTACTCGAAGCATACTCTAAATGAGGCCTAACCAGCGAAAGATAACATTTCTCTATGACCTTTTCATCACATTTACCAAGTACTCCTCTGATAAAACTTAATTTTTTGTTAGCCTGTCCATATATTCCCCGCGTGTGTTTCATCCAGGAGAGGTCTCGTCAGTAAGGTAAACGACTAAGTATTTAATCGAGTCTACACATTCCATTTCAGTGCACCCGACGCAGTGGGCGTTCGGGAGGGAATTGCTCTTTTTGCAATAATTCATCACTAAGCACTTTTTA
This sequence comes from Hetaerina americana, assembly GCF_022747635.1. NCBI lineage: Eukaryota > Metazoa > Arthropoda > Insecta > Odonata > Calopterygidae > Hetaerina > Hetaerina americana. Next base: position 15,917,288 of record NW_027287095.1, read on the forward strand.
TCAGTTTAATTTTAATTGCCAAGAATCGCACCAGCGTTGTATAGCATTAAGGTCATCTGCTAAAGGTGCTGTGTCCTCAGGATTACAAATATCACGGCAATTAAAACTGCATCATCAAATCTATCATAATCAAGTACCAAATCCAAAGCTTTCAAAATCAATTTCATGTTATTCCCTGACGGCGAGTTTTGAAAACACGCTTTGTGGACGGTGTGGACGGCGATAAACTGGCAAATGACCAAATGGTAGGTCTCATTTTTCCATCATACTGCCATTTTTGGAATGCAGATGGCGGCCAAGGATGCGGAGGATGGTCAGTGTTTTTTATGTGAGTTGGCGTTGTCAAGGCGACGCGATGCAACGAGGGTGTCGTCGCGGCGCCCGCCCTCCGCCCCGATAGCAGATGGGAGGTGGGGACGGGAGAAGGGTTTGCGTTGGAAGGGTCTGTCAAAGGAAAAGCTATTCCGGTACCAGTTGGGAGAGTGGGTGGGCGGGCTGCCGATGGGTGGGAGAGCGGGGAAAGTGTTTGCGGGTGATTTGGCGCCAGTGGAGTGAACAAAAATCTCGCTTCCTCACGTAGCTTATCAAAGAGGTTCTTTTCAAAGGATTAAGATGGACATCCATTCCGTCTGGGGAACTAGATTCTTATTTGAAAAAGTGGAATGCTGACCAATTAGATATATGTTTCAAACGCTTTCATAAAGATTATCGCGGTTTTACGATGTGAAACATAAGGAGTATAAAACATTTCATTCAGTTAGTTTATACGAAATTATCAATTATCGTAAATCAAATATCCGTAATCCTGAAGACACAGCGGCTTTAGCAGATGACCTTAATGCTATACAACGCTGGTGCGACTCTTAGCTATTAGAATTAAACAGAAAAAAAGTACGTAGTGATGAATTTTTGGAAAAACAGCAATTCCCTGCAGAACGCCCACTGCGTCGGGAACACCGAAATGGAATGTGCAGACTCGATTCAATTCTTTGGCGCTACCCTCACTCACGAGACCTCTCGTAGTAGTAGTTTTTGAGGGAAGGCGACCGACAGCTAAGGTCATTTGCGCCATAGGGGATGGACAGGAAAGAATGAAGGGTGGAGAGAAACCCGGCGTCGGCTTTAGCCTACTCTTTACGAAAGGCGCCAAGGGGTCCGCAGCTTAACGTCCCATCCGACGGACGGCGTACTCACTCAAAGTGCCCTCCACAAAGCACCTCAAGTAGGGATCGAGATACCTCTGAAAAATATTCAACACCGCCGGGATTTGAACCCGCGCCCTAAGGGTGGGAAGCCAGTAAGCCCCGCACCATCTCGATCCCCTGAATAATATTAGAGTGGTATTTGTTTTTAAAGAAAATCTTTGGTATTATTTCATATTTAAATGTTTCTTCTGCGGCATTGTCCAAAAGAGTCCATGCCAAATATACTTCTAGAAAGGGAAATCAGGCACTGTGGAATGTGTATTTATATTTTCGACGGATATGTAGTCTGCCCAATAAATACGCGAACTAGTATAATCTGGCGGACTATAGCCCCACCCACTAGCGGCGCTAGTTGCCCAAGACCCAATGAGCCGTCTGTGCTTGGCGGATCGTCGAGCTGTGCGTTCTTGTTTTTACTATTTGTCGTAAATGGAAATTGACGAAATCACGGAGAAAAGAATCAACATCAAGTTTTTGGTGAAGTGTGGTAAAAGTTATGAAGAAATTACTGCAATGTTGACAGCTGTTTAAGGTGATAATGCTCTGAAGAAAACTTCTGTTTTCAAGTGGATTAAGCGTTTAAAATATGGCCGACAAGACGCCACGGATGATGCAAGGCCGGGACGACCACCTGTGTTGACGACAACATTGATCGTGTGCAGTCCCTTGTCCTTAGCGATGGTCGAAAAACTGTCCGAATGATAGCTGAAGAACTGAATTTAGGAAAATCAACAGTGCACACCATTTTAACCGAACGTGATGGATGAATCCTTCACCATGACAATGGGCCTGCAAATTCAGCATTGATTGTTCGGCAGGTTCCGCCGAAATATTCAATCACCATCCTTGATCATCCTCCTCATTCGCCAGATCTCGCCCCCAGCGACTTTTTTCTATATCCAAAATGCAAATATGTGATGAGGGGACATCACTGGGAAGATGTGGACACCATAAAGCAAGCAACGACGAGAAAACTAAAAAGCCTGACTGCCGAGGACTTCCAAGGGTGCTTTAAACAGTAAAAAAGAAGATGAATAACTGCATAGCAACGAATGGAGAGAACTTTGAAGGGAACAAAAGCGATGTAGCCTTAATTTTGCAGAATAAAATTTTTATGGCCACGCGTATTTATTGGACAGTCCTCCTATACTGGCAATGTTGACCAATAGCTGTCTAATGTGGTGCGCCGACTAATCTGAACTGCTAATAATCGCCTATAATTTGTTGTCTAACAAGGGATTTTCTGCTTGTGTAGATTTAAACGCCGAGTTGTTTTCAACATTATGTTTTGGTCGCAGATATAAATATTTTTCGAGATAGTGAGGTGAAGAAGAATGGAGAAATGCAATGAAAGGAAGACAAATAGAGAAATAATAAATAACTGCTAGGGAAGCTGTGTGGGGAAATTTAAAAACAGTAGAATGCAAAAAATAACAAAGAAAGAGTTAGCAAATAATGCAAATATGTGATGAGGGGACATCACTGGGAAGATGTGGACACAATAAAGCAAGAAGCGACGAGAAAACTAAAAAGCCTAACTGCAGATAACTTCCAAGGATAATTTAAACAGCGGAAAAGAAGATGGAATACATAAGTGCATAGCAACGAATGGAAAGTACTTTGAAGGGAATAAAATCAAATATGTAAGGGGTTGAAGTATTCTGCATTGTCGGGTTTCACCGCGTCGTTGTTTGATTCAGACAACAGTTTCGCCGAAGTTGCATTCGGCGTCTTCAGGTCGAAGAGCTTCGACCTGAAGACGCCGAATGCAACTTCGGCGAAACTGTTGTCTGAATCAAACAACGACGCGGTGAAACCCGACAATGCAGAATACTTCAAACCACCGCCGCGAAAACCTACGCAGCCATATGTAAGGGGTTATTCGACACGGGGGGGGGGGCAATGACCATCTCGAGAGCCCTCCTAATCGCTCCGTGAAAAATCCCGCTTAACACACTTTCGACAGGAAAAGGTGAACAGTTATTTTCCCGAAATATTTCGGTCATTTGGATAACTGGGTCAAAAAAAAATGAAAGGAGGCGGACTGCGGAACCGTGCGAGGAGTGGACGAAGGAGATTGTTTCTTCCACGAACCCGTCGCCCCCCCCGAATCTCGAGTTGTCCGACGGAAAAAAGACGATGTAATGCGATTTTAATTAGCGCTGAGAGTATTCGCGATGCTCGAAGCATTTCTAATAGATAATGTGGCGTAATCGATTCCTTTTTTGGACATTTTTTTAAGCGACACTAATTACGAATGCAAATGAAGTCATGGCAGGGTTTCCCGCAAGGTTAGCTGCCCAAGGAAGAATATATCCGTCTTCGTTTCGTGACTTATTATGCAATAGTTTCTCTGGTGGGTAGGGCACGTTTTCGACTGAACCTGGCACATCTCACTTCTGCTGCATATTAGCTTCCTCACTCATTCTTCCTTGCTATTAATTCGCACGTTTTTTTGGTAAAAGATTCTCTTTTAAAGCAAATCTTCCTTAAATGAGCTAACACTTTACCCATTTCCATAATATGTAAACTGCCTCCACCTTCTCTCTCTCAAGTTATCAGTCTTATCTTACAGTCTTCCTATCTCTTGAAAACAGCATTACCTTCGTCTTTTGATGTTCAATAAAAAATATTTTTTCAAAAATCTTTCCAAAGACGAGATGTCAGTTTCGCTAACATCCACGCGGAACCTTAGTTTACCATCACTGGCGACTCAGCTCACACAAATAGCGGCGGTGATCGGAAACGACTTCGATTCAATTTTCTTACGAGGAACGTGATTACCGTTGGGATTTTGTTCCGGGTTGTTAACGACAATGGGGCGGCCCTGCAAGCGCATTCCCGTTAAACCATTCACGAGCACAGGGAAGTAATAAAATAACCGACCTCAGATCGATAAATACATATCAAACATTATTATTATTAAGTAATCTACTGGTTGAGGTTGGTTTTGGGTGGACATGACGACAAAATAAATACTTTGTAACTCCTAACAAAACACAAAATCCTGCATCCTGCACTACATCAGGTCCCTCTTCATCTCTGAGTACTTTATTCCTCCCTTCATCCCATCCAACATCCCTATCCTGTTCCTGCCCTTTCCTCGTTTGCCTAACATTCTCCCCTCTATTACAGTCTTCAACATCTGACTGCCGATCAATAAGCCCTTCATCCATTTTTCTTGTCTCCTTAGGATTCCTCCCAACAAACCCCTCTCTTCGCCCACCATACCGAGTACTTGAACATTTGTTTTCCAATCAAACATTGTTTGCATGATACATTCCCTATTTACAATTCTCCACCTCCATTTTCATCACTGCTCTCCTAAAACCCAAAAAGCCACACGCTCTCCATTGCCAATGGCAACAATGCCCCATTGTCATCTCCGATGTTAATATAGCCGCGGGAGACATTTTCAGGTGGAATGACTTCCTTCAATAAATCGAACGGAACTTCAAAGGTTCGTCTACAAATGAAATGGGGATGTTTAAGGGAGACTGGCACATGGGTGCCGCACCCAACTCTCCCGGTTGTATACACAGTTCAACTGGACGCCTAAGAGTCGTCGATTATCCTTAAAAAAAAATAGAGCGAGAAACTCCAGCGAATTATGAGAAACCTGAAAAAGGGTCTAAACATTTGATCAAATTAAGTGAACCATTGGGGGCAATAGAGTGATTAGGCTGATTCGCGACTTTGGGAAAACTCCTGAATTGAAGGGGGGCGGTGAGTGGTAGGAATTACTAAATTAATATTGATGTTAATTATATATGAATTTAAATAAACAGTGGAATTCTACTGAAAGGTTACCTTTTACTGATTGTGTTTTTTGTGCTATATTGTTTAGAAAAGATAAAAATCGTCCCAAAAGTTCTTATCCTGGTGCAAGTGGAATAAAATGTAACCTCATACGTAGTCGCTTCGATGACTCTGAATTGTCTCACGTTAATACTCCGAATGATTTCGTCTACAGGCTGATTTCTGTGGCTGTTTTGAAAAACATGGCAAGAAATTAGTAATATTCTTATTATAATTGTTATTATAAGATAATTCACCAGTTAAGGTAGGTTTTTGATGGTCACAACCTCCAAATAAATACTTTGTGACTCCTAACAAAACACAATCCAGCAACCTACTCTACATCAGGTCCCTCTTCATCTCAGTGTATTTCCTTCCTCCTTTTATCCCATCCAACACCCCTATCCTGTTCCTCCCCTTTCCTCGTTTGCCTAATAATATAATATTCTGATGGAAAGTTAATTCAAAACCGCATCCACTTACCGGGAAAGAACCAGATTTCACTTATTGCAATTGAGTGAATTTCATTTCTGAAAGTCTGAAGAAATATTCGAGATTAATAACAATGCCACGAACTGAATGGACTAATGTCGTCAAGAAAATGTATTAAAACTCTAAAGCATTGTGTTCAATCGATTTCTGAATGGTACAATAGGAGGGGGAAAGATATGTTCAGGGAGAAAGAGGGGAAGGTCACGGACTCGTATAATGCCAATAAGACGCAGGCGATGGAAAATGTCCGAGCAAGGAGCCGTGAGGGAATCAAGAGATTGACAGCTTGAGGAGCGTATCCTCGGATAAATGGAACCCGCGATAGTGACGAGGAGTCAATCATTTGGACACTTCACTGCAAATTCAACATTCAGCTTTGAAATTGGGTTTCAGTCAACATTAGGTCTCTTCCGCGGTCTTTAGTACCGGTGAGTACGCTGAATTAAGAAATTCATTTGCGTTTGGTGCTTTTCTTGAAGGCAGAGAGAGAGGCTCGCAGCCAATGCAGAATTAGGTTGGCGTACAGATTGCACAAACGCCGCAAAATTTACGTGTCTTAGAGGGAAAAATGAACGGGACTGGCAGCGGAAGGAAGGAGACAGCGAAGGTGTGCTGACACTGGCAATGACGAATTGCACGCAAGTGCATTTCCATACGCTTATTATCCTCGTTGTGAGCGGTGCACAAGTAGGCCAGTGCCTTTTTAAAGTACTTTTCACATCAGCATATGTTGGGTGCTTGATTAAACTTAGTTCCATGATCTCGCCTACCGTAGAATGATGGAGATAACAATACATTTTCAAGATTATCACTAAAGAGACATCCTTCCAATCCATCCCTTGCCACTGGTCGTAATGATTGATAGGAACAATAGGTGGTAAGCAATTAACGGTATATTAAATTGAACATTACATCAAACGCACCTACTATGTAATTCCACAAAATTAATCCCGCAGAATATACTAACTCAAGTATGGATTGAAGGAGAACGCAACCTGAAGTGTTATTCAAACGAAGGAGTGCACTGATTTGACAGCTGTCTAGTTAACCAGAGGAATATTTAGGAATTATAATGCAATGAGCTAAAGAACAGAAAATATTTCATATAACTAGGGGAGAATTTTTCATTGAAAGTAATTTTGGATTGTATTAATTACTTTTACAAGTAAGAAACCAAAGTGACTGTTGAAATACTAAATACATTTACATTTAAGTCAGGAGAAGATTAATCGTTGCATAGATACCAGGTATATTCGTACGTGGATGAGTACGTTAGTTGATAGCATAAGCTATATTTACATGCGTGTAAGTTATAAAGGTTTCTGCATGAATAGATACGACTTTGTGGGTGTAGATTGGCATGAATTTGTGGGTTTTCCATACGGTTTTATTCTCTTATACAAATGGTGATCTAACACCCCCCTCCACAATCCTTTGCGGCGGGTTACGGGGCGCTATGTAGATGTAGTAGTGCAACGTTTTACATGCCACCTCAAAGCAAAACTTAAGCCTTTTCAAAATGGCCTTGAAATGTCGCACTCATTACTACATTCCTCGTCTCACTAAAATGAGAGGGCGATTGAAAGGTGAAAGTTTCTCTCCGCCTAACAGCTAACCGCAATTTTAAACTTGATTCCAAGAAAGAGTTCCTCCTGACGCATTGTTCGGCAGGACGCGGGGATACCCTGATGATGTTGTTTTCATTTTTTTTCGATTTGCTATGCGTCTCCTACTTATCGATTGGGCTCGATCCGTAGCTGCCGTCACACACCATAGATTCGAGGGCAAGGATTTACCATGGCGCTGTTCTCGCTCGGGCCACATAGTAGCCGCAAGCTTCGAGTCGGTTGAACCAACGGCGAAGAATATAAAAGATCACCACGAAAATAACACTCGAAAACATTGCGTGAATTTCCTTCAGAAGAAATGACACTTTCCACACACGAGTTTATTTTTTTTGTGAAACGTTCATTCCCGCTAAGGTGATACGATGAGGTGGGCAGTACCGAATTCGAATGCAAATCCCCCCCCCCCTCCCCCAAATCATTCTTTCCCTCTCACGCCTGTCCGAGATTTCCCCGTGACGTAGTATCCGACCGAAGGAGTCATTTCCGCTCCCTTACTCGGACGCCACACGATATCTCGGAAAATATACGAGCGCTCCCGCCATTCCCCCGCCCCTGCCCCACACTCCTCCGACTCTATACGGGCACTCCGTGATATCTGCGAGAGGGACACCCTGCACCCTTCTCCAAAACCTATAGACCAACCCATCTAAAAAAAATAAATATTAGACGTGTCGGGAACCAGAGAAACCGCGGATGGTACACAGGAGACAAGTACCCTTATCACCCTGTGCCAATTAAGGGGATAAGTACCCTCAACTATGAAAAACCAACGTTCGGCTTAATCACGGTACCCAAATTAATGTGTCATCTCTGGTTGCGGTACACGAGATCACGGTGAGCGCTCGGTCGAGGAAGACTCGTATATATACATATACCAGTCTCGCCCACATTAAAATCCTCCAAGATTTCGTAACCCTAACCCACTGACCAACTTATGAAAATAAATAAAGAACACGCGATGGCCCAGTCCGCTTGTTTATTTGAACACGACACCCAGGTTCCATCTCCATGGTGGGCACTGCGAACTTATCGCTTTGCACTGAGAATGTGCAAAGCGTTCAAGAGTCTTAAAATGGCAACCGCTGGAAGCATAAAAGATTACGTGCACTACTTAAGTTTAACTATCAATTATAACTGTAAGAGTTCAACGCGGACACGAAATAATCGCAGCTCCACATTGCATACGTCTATGCATAGGCTAGACCAAAACGAGAAATTTATGGAAAAAAAAGACTAAATTGAGTTGTCTTTTTCCCAATGCACAATTCGACAAAAAACAAGGAGAAACAGTACTTGCAGCCTCCGCAAAGACTCGATAATTAATTGATATCTAATGACTCTGAATTTACGAAATCAGTACTTACCCTATGGACTGTTGTTGACTTAATACTCTAGCATGTCGTTTTTTTTGCTCTGCCAGGTTTCGCGAGCAATTTGACGATATCCTCCGACAAGGGTGAACACATCCCAGTCTCATTCCATTCACTAAAGATATGATACAACTAGGGTGTTGTCCCTTCGCCAAAAACCACCCCTTCAGACCGTTGAAAATCTCTCCCCTTTTTCTCCCCGTACCTCTCTAACCCATGTGGTAGTGGAATTTCGCCTTCCTAATTTTCAAATTGCACGTTATTGGATAAATTACTTACTGCATCCAAAGGTGCCATCATTTGTTAGATGATAGAATATGTATTTTCTCGCGTGTAAAATGAAAGGATTTTTGTATGAATGTATATGTCACAGAAGGTATGGTGCTGGATGTATGTGTTGATTTTACATGTGGTTGTGTTGCTTTTTACGGGTGGTGACCTAACACCCCCCGCCACACGCCCTTGCGGCGGCTTGCAGGGTATTATGTAGATGAACCCAGAATGCTTCTCTTTTTTTCACTGTGTTCGACATCCCATTACCTTACAATGTTTTCATCTCTCATTACGTGCTTTTTTTGATTATCTTCCAACAACCCTTTCTCTTGCCCACAATGTCCACACAGACCTGTGCACCTCTCCCGTTCCATCAGCTTTCTTCCCTCGATTCTCCTCCACACATACATCTTAAAAAGCTTACAATACACGCTTATCCAATCGCCTCAACGATCAAACGTTCGATCCTCACAAAACTATGCAGAATATCAAAGTTTTAAATTCTCTGTAATCATGATTACAGTTCAATAAACAAACCTGGTGGGGATGGCGCCTGGGTGCGATGGTGGTGGTGAATGAGAATGAAGGCAGCGTTTTTCGTTCCCCTTCCATTCTATGATTTTTTCTTTCGTTCGGCGTCTTATGCTGTGCTGACTTGGCTTGCCTAACCTCGGCTGGGGATTTCCAGGACTCCCGACGCGCCCCTGATGGACTGCGCGACGGGGGTTTCGTGGAAGGCAGCGGGGGGAAAGGGGATTGCATTCTGCCCCCACCACCCCGCCCCTCTCTGTAGATGACCTCGCTCCCTTCCCACCCCACCTCCACCCCCCTCTCCAATGCTGCGTGCCACCCAAACACCTTCCCCTTCGAAAAACGCTTCCTCTAACATATAAAGCGGGTCACACCACGCCGCCCAACAACACTCTCCCTTTCGTCCGCGCTCGACCACAATCCTCCTCCTCGTCTCCCAGTCACCGTGGTGTTCGCCGTCGCTGTGGCAACCAGTCGACGGCCAGAGGAAGCGCCCCTGAAGTGAAAGTGCCCCCTACCCCGCGGTTCCGGAGATCCCGGAGCTAACCAGGAGAGCAGCAACCGTCCTCAGCCGAGTTCGCAGCCTTTGAATCGGGCGGAGAGCAGTCCGAAGGCGACCAACCGTGAGTGTGTTTGTCCCTTGGCATTCTCGTCCCCCTCTCTTCTCGATTCCAAACCCAAGGGAAATTCGCCGCTGGAGACTTGATTTCGCCGCGGGGTGCGCTCGCATTCGCCGTTTGGACGGTGGACGTGAGGTGCGAGCATCTTTAACTCTTCCAACGCTCGTACGACATCCCGACCCAACCCGACTGGTCGTCCACTTCTCCGCGAGTGAAAATCGTAACATTATTAGATCAGATATTTTAGAAATTACTTGCAAATCGTATTGGCAATTGTATGACTGATTACCAATCGAAGTAAAATACTAATCGGCTAAGAAGCCCTAAACTACGATATCGCCAAGGAAGCCAAATATTGTAGTTACATCAATTGTAAATTCAATGATATGGTGTAAATATGATGAAAATTGACCAAAATAAACGTATGCATAAAGGAATGTGATGGTCCAGGGATAGAGTTTGGCCTGCTGTCTGGAGGGTTCGGGTTTGATACCCGGAGGCACCTCTCTGGTTACCCTCCGATTCACGCAAGCTGGATGGTTTTACAGTTACCAGATCAACCTGAGATAGCATATAGGGCAAGAATGAACTCTTTTAATTTATTTATACCCTTTCAGCAACACCAAATGAGGATTTCTATCGCACGAGGTAAACAATCGACCCTCACATATAAACATCTACCTCGGGAGTGAATGTGGTGTTTTTTGACGTGATTTTCCTCCTGAGCGCGAAGTTTTCGAACGGACATCGTGTGGCCCAGGTCCACTGATAGTTCATAGCGCCAGATATGACGTCGCATTCGGTTGCCTATCACGGCATTTGCGGAACAGCAACAGATTTTCCACCGTCGTTGTTTTCCGTAGATCAACGATGGTGACCATTGGCTTACCATCGGAATAGTTCGATGTTTCGGGAGGGCGCCTCTGTGCCGCGAGGGAGAGCTCGCTTTGGAGCACTTAATTCGCGGTATTTGGTTGGCTTTCTTTAGAAAATTATCGTCGACTAATGATCGCGCGCGATCGAGATCTAAAGGCCCTCCGGGATTTCCAAGCTGTTCGGTAACTCTCGTCCGTTGAAAGTGAAGTGGGAATGACATGGGAACATAAATCGAAGTTATGAAATCGCTTTTTTTTTAAATACCACGCGATTAAATCACCGCCGATCTCCCGAAATGTCATTCACTTTTTAACCAGTCCTGTGCCGCAGATGGAAAGGTAGTGAAATATATCTGTTTGTGCGTGCGGGATCCTCTAGAAGTCGGTTTGTGATGGTTGAAATTTCGATCGTGCCCAGCACAGTGGAAGTAGTTTTGTAAAACGCTGTTATATTATACATTTTATATCGTGGTGGCGTATTTAGTAGATTATTCGAAAAACTAATCCGATAATCAATGACGGAGAAGCTAAAGTAATATTGCACGTTCGATCTCAGGCATAAAGTGAAATCAGATATGAATTGAAATGATGTTTAAAATACATAACTATCTCGTCGTACTATACGATTCTCAATAGTTATTATCACTAAAAAAGAGAAGAGTGTTAAAATTCAGAACCGACAAGCCTAAAGGACACTTTCCCCCCAAAGGGATTTGAATGACTGCCAAACGAGCGCGCTTGGAAAATTAATTTTATTATGCTAAGTAGCCTGGTTTGTTATCGATGATTTTAACCATGTTTTATTGCATAGTAATTCTTACTAGCTCTCATGTATACGATAAGTGGAATGGTATTTCAAACTTACGACACCGCTATCGCATGTATCTGCTCTAATAAATATTTCCATCAATTGAATTAATTGATAATTCTGTAGGTGACTAATATTTTATTACCATTTGATTTTGACGTCGCGTGCCTGGTGGCGTGATATCATCTCAATCTTGGTAATTTAAATATTGGCCTCATCGCTAAACCATATTTTAATCGAGGCTCAGTGTTACCTATCATTTCGATGCATTTATTGTAAGGGAATGGCATAAGTGCAATTGGATTAGGATATTTTTAGTTCAGTTTTTCAGACAGCGTTGAATACCTTAGAGAACAACAGAATTGTGGGGTATTTTCTCGGTATCCATCAAAAAACCTCATCAAATCCGTCAGATACTGAGTATTTATCTACCGATAACGGTAAATATAGACCTACCGTTAACAAAAACCCTAATTCGAATGTATGCATCTTATTCGTCGCTCTGTGCTATCAAAAAGCCAGTCACTCTGCGTTCGCCGTCTTTTATCGCTTTTGAACGCAGTCTGAAAAAGTAAACAAGAAAAAACAGGTGCCGAGTACACTTCGTCGGAACGTGGTTTTTATCGCCGTCTTGTCCCCGCGAATGCCTTCTCAGAGCGCCGCAGGACGCTGAAAACTGAACGGGCGGATTTAAGCTTTTCGATCGATAGCATGCGCCGATGAACAAGAGAAGAAACTATTGTGCCCCGTTAAAAAGATCATTGCCTGCGAAGAACCGCGCCGAATCAATTGATTGCTCCCGCAGAATGAAAAAGAAATGCCTTAGAGGTGTCGTATCGCGTCAACGGGGAGCGGTCGCCTAGGAGATCACTTCCTAGTTTTCGAATTTCCACTTTGAAGAGGCAATTCGTCACAGTTTTCGTTTTCAACGAAAAAAAATTTTTGTTTCGCGAAAGTCAATGGATTTCAAAGGCTTAAGATCAGGGATTTCCAATCGGTAAGTTACTGCCAAGACGGCACAGCACAACGAACAGATAGAAACACGGGCTTAGCGGAGTTCTGTGTGCGCAAACAATCGTTCAGTCGTCCCTGAAATACCGAGATTGACTCGGTTTTACATCTACATCTACATAATACTCCGCAAGCAGCCGCAAGGGCGTGTGGCGAGGGGTAGTAGGCCACCACCCGTAAAAGATAACAATGTCACATCCAAAAACAATAACATGGAAAATTACACTCACAGCAGCGCACACACTCATGCAAAAGACTTGTTTTAAAGAAGGCTGACAGTTTAAATTACTATCCACCACACATTTTACATTTTCCCACGCTAATTAGGAAGAAAGTTCGTTAGGGTTCTTGTAGCACTGCAGTGTCTATGAAAATCCTACCCCAAGCCGGTAGAATAATACTACTAATAGATATCAATTAACAAAATGCATAAAAATAAGTTATACATTTTTTACAATACAGTTATCTAGATAAATTAAAGTATAAACAACCAAGATCAATAATAATTTACCACAGTCAAAGATGCTTGGAAAACTGCAAGTGTCTAAATCCGCCTGTGCGACAGTAAGTTCGAAGGCTTCACTTTTCCAGAGATAGGCACTCGTACCAAGGTACCTCGGTATATGTGCATGCACTTAGGGAGTCTTATCAAGGGCCGCCTTGTCTCATTACGTCCCTTAATTTTGAATGGTTCGGCCAAAGCGGTAAAATAACAGAGTCCCCGTCACTGCCAGGTTCGAGTGCACCTCTTTCCCTCCGACATCGCACAAACATAACACAATAAACCTGAGCACTCGAATATTTTTATTTACACGACAATATTAAATGATTTACTCGAACGGAAAAATTATTCCATCATGACTATGGGTATGGGCATAAATATGTATTGTGTTGCTGCATATTATCAAACGTATATTTAAATATATGTATGAAATAATAGTTGTGCAAGTAGGAACGGTGCCCTAATACCCCCCGCCACATACCCTTGCTACGGCTTAAAGGGTATTGTGTAGATGTAGAAATGATTCTCGGAGGCATTAATAAGTATTCACTCGTGGGCATAGTACCCAGTGGTGTTTACATTATTGTGGGAGGGCCGGAGGGTGGGGGGGATGTCCCGGGCATTGGATTAAGGCTGGGGAGAAACCCGAGGTGGAGCATTAGATCAGCCTTGCTCGCGTCTCATAGAGGGGATATCAAAAATGTTGGTCGAGGAGAGGAATGAGTGGATCATGCAAAGAACGTAAACTGCCTGCACCGGCGATGCACATACAAACACGAAAGAGGCACGAAGCACCGGTTTGGTCACCCCGAAAGAGTGGTTGAATCGCAAAACAATCAGGTACGGACACGCGAGTACGCACTCAAATGCACGCTCCAGGGAAGAGGGAATGCTTTGACGGGGAGGAAGGGTGGGCCGACCCGATCCTCCAGGAATATCCTCGAGAACAGAAGGGAGAGAGTGTGAAACCGTACATTGATCCTGACAGGAGGTAAAAGTGTCAAAATAGAGCACCACCTCCGGAATAGGCTAGGGGAAGAGAGTCCAGTTTCCTGATATGATTTAAAAAATCAGACTTTTCATTAAGCTACAAATCAGTGTTCAGGGACAGGTGCGACGAAACGTACAAAACTCGGAAGAGGACAGATAAATGCATCGTACGAGTACGTACAGTGTCTGCATTACACGATACCGCCGATTGAATACGCACGAATTCGTCGATACTCAGAGAGAAATGTGCTCAGTCGCGCGGGAGGACCCTCCGGAGGTGCCCGAGGAAGGGTGGAAGAGTGTCGCGTTTCGTCCCCGGACTCCTTGACCCCGCCTTCGGAAGTGGAGTCGAGGGCTCCCCCGAGGCGGTCACCGGGAAGTGTTTGGAGCGGGCGCCATGGGTGGGGGGGGAGTGGAGCGGGAGGGGAAATGAAAGGGGGAGTTTATTATGTGTACCACTCTCGAGTCGCTAATGCGCAACGCCTTCCTTCCTGTGAGAGCGCTTTCGAACCCTTCTCCGATCCGCCCCCAGGTAGCAGCGACCAATGGATAAGGACCCAATAACAATAAGGAGCACGGCCGCCGTCATGGGGGGGGGAGGAGGAGGGAGCCGTGTCGCCGCCGCTTCCCCCTTTGAGCTCGGTTGGAGTCGAGCGGGAGGGATCGGCAAAAAAGGTGACGGGGGAACAGTCAAGGATTTCCCAATGATGCAAGTGCGAAACGGGAACACGCACATTTCTCCACCCTTCCTGCCGAAAGCCGCGCAATCGACTGTTTTCCGGAGCACGGGATACGTGGATGTATGCACAAAAACCGAGAAGGGCCTTCCTCTACTACCTCATAGATATTATACGTTTCCGATGAACGAATGTGCGACAAACCATCCAAGTTTAAGACTGACATAAAAGAAATAACCCTGGCTCTGCATTACATCGGTGGGCGAGATCCCAGTGAGAGTTATGTTAAGGGATATTAACTACAGAACCGATCGATGGCTACGAGGAAGCATCCTTCCCTCGTGCACAACCAGTGACCACAATAGCAGTGAATATCACTCACAAACAAGTAGCTTGCTGCCTAAGACGTGGATGTAAATGTAGACGCCCATAAATACCTACAACTCAAGACTAGGGACCGCCAGGAAAACTGTCAAGTCACAGTGCAACTCAAGGGCTGCGAGGGATCATGGTGGAACGTTTCCAATCTTCTCCGGTCTTCCCTTTGATGCATTTGCATGACCTGGCTATTCGATACATGAAATAGGCTACACGAGTATGTTTTCCGATATGCTGTACCTGCAATGAATAATGTAATTGTCAGGAAAATATTTCCACTAAATTGATTTACCTGATTCGGTCTCAATTCAAAATCTCCCAATTTTCTACAATGCGCATTTTGGTTCATTTTTTTCAATTTCAAAACTCTTTCAAGGAATGTGCCCTTCGTTGCGTTTATTGCAATTATGGAATACAGAACAAATTGTGTACATATTGCAGATTTCTTCATATGCTTACCCCTATTACGTCTACGGATATATTTATTATACAATTTTATTATTTTGCTTCGCGCATTTTGGTTCTCGGCTGTTCATTTTTCATCGCCCACTTAATTTTCGCCAATTCGCGAAAAAGGATTGGTGAATGCGAGATCCTGCGTTGGTGTCACCTGCAAACGACGAGCAGGGCACAACTTCAGCTTCGAAAGGTGTCAAACGGGCATCGAACTCACCAGAAGGTGAGCGTATCACAGAGAGACAGACAATGGGCCGGGGGGCAGCCCACGCGGCCCACACAGCGTTGCGTTGAAACATGCGTTGCGCATATTTCAAGGACGCCGGCGATGAAAAAGGAGAAATCAGGTTAAGTGGGAGGAATGGATTACCGGATCAATCTTCCCCCTTTTTGTCGTGAAATTGGTACATGCGCGGGAAGTAACCACTAATTCTTGGAATATAAATTTGTTCAACAGTATTTATTCAATGTATTCAGCATTCGCTCAAACATGCAATCAGAGGGAAAACCATTTATTGTATAGGTTGTGCATAAAAATGCATAAAAGGTGATCTTCAAGGCTGATCGTTTAATAACGTCAAGTAGAGATATATGTACACCATTCTCTCCCCTATGGAAACAAGTGGAGAACAATAAAACATTTGCTGAACAATAGGCTAATTCTATTTAAGGTGACCTCTTTGCGGAATCGTTATTAACATGAATTAAATTAATTAATAATTAAATATAAAATATCGGATATTCAGTCATGCGAGTGAAGATATTATTCGTTTCTCCTTGGTATTCTATACGAGATGCGCCCGAAAACTATCCGATCTGCGTTAATATCTCCGCATTGGTGCTAATCTTCGTCATCCAGGCCATGGTATCCTTCGAAGTAGTCCCCATTTGATTGAACCACTCGCTCCCAGCGGTTCTTCCACATCTTAAAGCAGTCCTCGAACGCAGATTTTGGAATGGCCTTCAGCTCGCGCGTCGCATTACCACTCTATGTCGTCGAACCGCTTTCCTTTGAGAGCCAGTTTCAATTTTGGGAACATCCAAAAGTCGCAGGGAGCTATGTCGGGAGTCTGTAGAGGCTGGCAATGCTTTACAATCTTGTGTTTCGCCAAATATTTCTGCACAAGATTCGACGAATGCGCTGGCGCGTTATCGTGGTGGAGAAGCCGGTCACCGCTTGACTAGAGGCACGGTCGTTTTCTTTTCGAGGCATGACTCCATCTTTTCAGAGCTTCAATGTAATATTCTTTGTTGATCATCTGACCTCTTGGATCAAATTCGTAGTACACAACACCCTCACAATAAAAAATATTAAAAAAAAACAGGTCGGATACTTTTCGGACTAACCTCGTACTTGGTTGTTATTTTATGTCAAAATGTTTATGCCAAAATGTTAATTTTAAAATGCATCGGTTTTATTGGACGACACGTACCATGGGTCTCCCTCCGTGGTCGGTCCGCTCTCTTCGGGTTCAAAGAAGTGACACGAAGACGAAACAGCCGCATTAGGTCTCTTTCCGTCCCACCCCTCTTCTCGCACCCCTCCCGAACTGCGGGGGGAGAGAGTATTTGGGGGACGCAGCCGGGGGGAGGGGGGGCGTATGGGAAGGGGACCCCTGGAGTTGTATTACTAATATCACCCATCATTTCAAAATGATGCCGCGTCGCAATTCTGCACAAAGGCTTCCGTCAGCGCCGCGACCGCCTTGGGCGGGATAGACTGTTGGGGGAGCTGGGTGTTAGATGCAGGAGAATCCTTCATTGCTCCTCCCAAGCGCCCTCCCCACATTCGGGAAGCAAGTCCCGAGCGGAACGCAGGCGAAGGAGGAATTATTACACCCCCACATTACAAGGTTAAGGGAAAATGATGGTCGAGGAATCCTTTGCCCCTTCCTGCTACAAGAAATCTGCAAAGCTCTTCCATAGAACGTAAGAAATCCTGAAGAAGTCGAAGGAATTTTCAAAGAAAGGTTCCTTCTCAGGAAGGAAAATTACAAGGAAAATACGACCAGCTAGCCTCGGAAATTCTGAAGGACTAAGGGAAGTCTCAAGTAACTGAAGAAATAAATTTAGTATTTTTTTCATTGTCATTTATCATTAGGTTTGCTGATACCTAATGATGTCGCCTATTCGTCGAAACCGGTAGTATTACAATAAAGATTTTTTGCGTACAAAAATACCAAGTTTATTTATTCAGGGATCAAGAATTTTAACAAAGCAGAGCCTCAAACCATAAAAGTCTCAAGTTTTATACGGAAATCTTCTTAGCAACCGTGATCCCGGTCAAGGCGAATGATTTTTAAACTCTGAAATTGTTGCATTAGAATGCATATTAGCAGATGACTCCGTTAAAAGTTAATGTTGCGGCATCTCCCGGAGTTTCTTTGAACCTTATAGCTACTTAATGAAAACATGGCCGACCGCCGTTATTCCCCAGGAAATTTAATAGAAGCGAAGTAAGTAACGACTACCTTTATTCGTAAAGTTGGTCATGGCACCAAAATAGTTATAATTCACAAAGGAGGGGGAGAGAACTATTTAAAAATTACTCAGCGACTTATGCTGGCATTCTATGGCACGGACGCCTTGATTTGTATTTCATATTTTAAAAATCTTCCTCATTAATCAGAACAATTCTGTAGCAGCAATTTCACAGAGACTTTAATCATATAATTAAAAAAAATAAGTTTTCTTGGCCATTAGATTTATTCACTGATGCAAATTTAAGATATATATTTATATATAGAAATTTAAGGTATATATATATATATATAAATTTAAGGTATATATATATATATATAGAAATTTAAGGTATATATATATATATATATATATATATATATATATATATATATATATTCCGCAGAAACAAATAATATCCTCTTCCAGGGTATCTAACAAAAACTGGTATGATTCATGTTACTTGTCTTTTATTGTTCCCATGTTATTGAATTATGCCATTGCTAATGTAGAAGCATGGAAATCCTACGGTACGCCTTAAGGAATCTCCACAGAACGCCCTCAAGAATTCTGTAGAAATTCCTTAAAAAAAGCGTTTCGATATTTTTGAGGAATCTTCACGGAACTCCCTAGGGAATTCTGTACACACACTTTTCCAGGAATGCCTATGGAATTCTTTAGCAGGTCTCGCATAATCCGTGACCGCAATAGGAGGAAACATCCAGTTGGGCAATTCCAACCGCACGCAAGAGACGGTAACACCGAAATCTTCCTCTCACGGATTGGGGATTGTCGGGGGGATTGGGGTTGCCGGTTCCAACATCTCCTCCCTTGACCCTTCGGTTGCTTGCTTGGTCGACCCTCCGATGAAGTCCTACGTCCGCACATTCTCCACGAATGCACCATTTGTCCAGCATACACTGTCAACTCATTTCGCACGCCTTCATTTCTCATCTCATATTATCTGAACAGCTCTTAAAAATGTCGATAATCCACGCTTCGTTTCCGCGTTCGTCAGAGCTGGAACTGCCGCCACCGCCTTATGAAATTTCAGCACACATCCTCATTTCTTTTGTGTTTAGGATATCTTTGGACTTTATCTTAGGCCTCAGGGAAAAACGAATTGCGAGACGTTGGGGTGGATGCAGAGGCAATCAGGACTGCTCCTCTTTCAAAAGGTCGTTAACCTCTTATAAGGTGTTTGAAACATACTAATATACTCACAAACTTCCAAATCGCTTGAGTCATTTTAATTACGTACTACAAGATCTTGCTAACAATTAAAAACCACAAATCATCCTGGCCGCCTGGTGTGCTGGAATCAGGCTGACCAGGGTGGCTTTTGGCAGGGAGTGTTAAGGTGCCCTCATCCCTGCCAGAGTTGCTCCGACCCGGATACATGTACATATAGTTACATATATAGGCCCGGATACATGTACGTGTAGTTACACTGACAGTTAACGTTAGCCTCCAGATAAAGCCAAATATCAGCGTATAATTCCTTTTAAGTCCAAACCGATCATTAAAACGCTAGTTAAGTCGGAGTTGAAATGCATGTTGGCATTTTCACGTTAGCCAAAGAACAGTCTTGAATTGCACATACAATCGGACCATCTCGGTGACCTCCATCTACATCTACATCTACTCAATACCCCGCAAGCCGCCGCAAGGGCGTGTGGCGGGGGGTGCTAGGACACCACCCATAATTTAGAAAAGAAAAATAATAAAAAAAAAATAAAAAAAAAATCGCATGCAATAACGACAAAATCATATATAAAAAAAAACATGGCATACATTCATGCATGAACACTTACACCCAACACACATGCAAACACTCAAACTACCAACTAACATACACATGCACCTGAAAGTATACCTAACATCTCTATAGTGTTTAATTTTGTTCCGACTTGTAAATTCAAAGTTTTTAATATTTCTAAAGTGACTTCGGTTTCTTGCTATTATGATTACTGATTGTTCGGGGAAAGAATGAGTATTTGTACCTATCTGTCTTGGAATCTATCTCCCTTAGTTTATCTTTGTGGTCTGATCTACCTAAGTAGTGTGGGGCCATTATAATTCCTTCAGTGTCATATTTAAACTCGTTTGTTCTGAACCTTTCTAAAAGTCTAAGCCTCGCTTGTTCTCTCCGCACTTCAAGTGGTTCCCAGCCTAAATCCCCTAAGAGACCTGTCACACTTGTGTTTTTATCATAACAATTTTTAACAAATCTAGCGGATTTTCTCTGGACTTTATCTAATTCTTTTTGCCAAATTTTCTCCCACGGATCCCAAATACTTGCGGCATATTCCAAATGAGGTCTAACTAGAGCAAAATAACACCTCTCTTTAACTTTTTCATTACATTTCCCCACCACCCGTTTTATGAAGCCAAGTTTCTTTAAAGCAAACCACGTTAATTACTCGGCCACATTAACTAACGACTTGATTTAACGAGGCATTCATTAAGCTCCGGCAATCGGCTAATGACGCCGCTTGACTTCAAGCAACGGGTTCGCGAAGGCATCGTCAGGAAACATCAGTCAGTCAGTCACCAGTCCAATGCCAAACTACACTGGACTCCCGAATGAGGAAGGCGACCAGTTAAGTGAAAAATGGAATGCCAATGAGTGTTGGGAGCGGAGGACACACAACACGATGAAGAACGCTCACATGAAACTGAAGGAGAATCAGAAATGGGTCGTTATTGTTAGAGTGCAGATGACAGTGAACCATTTGACGGATCCAAAGTGGTGGAAGGGAGTAATTGGGGCCACCAACACTTATGGCTCCAATTAAATTCAAAACAATCATTACCTTTTTACGTACGAAATTGATTTTTAATATCTTTAGCATTAAATTACCACCTGCAGGCTGCATTGCGGTCTCTAAATTAGGGCGATTTTGCCGAAAAGATAACGCGATTTTAAACTGTATTTGTAAAAACAGGTTATAAAATTATATTTGTCCACATAAAAAGCAGAAGAGTTCTGCCACCTTGGAAGCGTCATTACCAGAGATGACAGGCGCGCCTCTGCAGTGAAATGAAGGATAGCCTTGGACGAAGAAGGTATATGGAAATAAAAAAAATCTTTTGGGAAACAAACACTAGAAATAGGAAATTAAAAATCTTATGTAAAAACGTTTATTTTGAGTGCATTGGTGAGCGGATGGACATTGGGAAAGAGGGGAAAGGCTTGGTTGGAAGCAATGGAAATGCGGATTCGGTGAAGGATAACAATAAAGATATGGACGGACGAGAAAAGCAACAGAGAAGTATCGAGAGGAATTAAAGAGGAATGTAATGTAATGTAATGAAAGTGATGGAGAAGAGGAATGCTAAATTATTTGGGCATGTTCTGGGGCATAACAACTTCCTGGAGGGGAGAAGGGAGGGAAAAGGACTAGGGAAAAAAGAGGACGAGGAAGGGTAAGAAAGTCGTTCCTGGATGACATAAAAATTACAATGAGAGTCACAGGACATACGAATTTGAAAAGAACAGCAATGGAGAGAGAGATGGCTGCACCGACGAAGATCCGCCTTTAGAAGATGTTAATACTAATGGTGTGGACATGTCCCCCTAATATCTTAGTGAACACCTGTGTCCGCCGACACTTTAGCAGACTCATGAATGGAAGAATTGTGAAAAATTTGCCGAAAAAATGTGCTTATCGAATTTGACTGATCCAATCGTGGCGAAACGTCCAGCTGAGAACGTTTCGCCACGATTGGATGGTCAAAGGTCGCCGACAACAAATGAACACGACGTTCTCGTATGAAAATACTTTTTCATGCAATGCATTCCCGAGTCGTTTGGGCTACTATTCAATCGATTCACACCGTATCGAGATTTTGTGGTTTGCATTGCAGTGGCGATATGGGCGGGAGTTAAAAGATGGTCACTGAGACGGCGGGAGGGGGGGGGAGCGGTGGTGTGGTTCGCCGAAGAGAACATTTCGTTTCCACGGCCGACGGATATCCCCAAGGAAGCGCCTCCCTCCCCCCTGCCGAAAAACAACAATGGATCCAAAGGCGTGTGGGAGAGGGGGGGGGTGGAGCGAGAGGGAGGTGGGGGCGCCGAATTATGAATGCGACCACGCTCGGCTGGTTCCACGCACCCACCCCTTCTTCTTACGCCCCCTCCCTCCCCCTCGGCACCCCGAGGCCCCCTTTCTCACTTTCACCCCGGGGAAACGACGACGCAACCGAGGCCACTAAAGCACTTGCGATCGCAGACAAGAGAAAATAAAAGAGTCGCCCTTTCGGACACTGCGGTGGATATCCGCTCTTCCAAACGTGTTTGTTTTGTTGTGTGTTTGTGTGTGTGTGTGTGTGTGTGTGTCCACGTTTACTATGGCACAACGCATTTTTTTCCTGCCACTAAAAGGAACTTGTCTTTCGCCGCGACGGCCAGTTATTTTTTCCCCTTACATCTGACTCACTGATCGCAGGGAGAAATTCAAGAGAGAAACGGTATTGCGAGAGCACTTTTTCGTAAACGATGACTGCTGATGATATAACGTGGAATCTGACACCCCACCAGTGACTGAAGCAACACCCTTTTTGGACGACATGAGAAAAAGAATTAATCAATTGAAAGAGATGCAACCCAATTCAAAATACCCCACTATACTATTTATATCGTTCATACCTGGACATGTACATTTCCGTTAATCGCACTGTTTTTTTGTGATGTCAGCATCGAACATGGTTCCTTTCGACGCCACCTATCCAATCATCAGTAGCATTTAGGGACGGGAGGATTATCGAGCAATACGCAATAGTTATTGCCTGCAAATATCTACTTATATAACGTAGAGGACCAATTGATGTCATCGTCACGTGACATCTTACGCGAAACGTCGAAATTTCTATGCATCAGTATGTCCCTTGAAGAAGACGCTGTCCCTTGGCGCTGAGAGTATAAATGTATCCTTGATGCACAGTATATTTAAGCGCGGATTTATTTTATTTTTAAAATGTGTTAGTACGACATGATTTTATTTGATGCTTGGACTTGGAAAACATATTTGAACGCAATAAGTTCTTGACGCGGAGCAGAACAGAAGTAATTCTTAAAATTAAGCACCTGTTTCTCATACATATGGGTTCGACTACTTCGTAATGTTTCGCGAGGATAATGGAAGTGTTCAATACATTTCTATTCTCAGCAACAACCAATTCTACTCTGCACCAATTCGCAAGTGCATCCCGACGATCAAGCCGCGAGCTGCACCGGACTACACGACTCTCGAAACTGCATGTCCGGTGCGGGACTGAGCGCACGAATCCCGTCCCCTCCCTCCCGATCAAGAATGAATGGATTGGCGGATGCGATGATCTGGGGAGGAAAGGAAGGCCCGGGGGAGGGGACGACGCCCATCCCAAGGGCGCCCGCCCGTTCCCCATCGCCGCCCCTGTAACGGCACCACTCGACTCGGATCTCCTCTCGAAATTTGACCATGGATCCCCCGGCCGCTCCCTTCCAAGCCATTACGTAAATAATTATCAATTATCAAACGCGGAGGGGAGAGGTGCGGTTGCTAAAGGAGAGAATCACGTAGAACACGAGAAATAAGGAAAAAGTGACTCTAAGCGGACTCCCCTCAGTTGCGTGTGTGTGTGTATGTGTACGTACCCAAATACGAGGACAAAGCAAAAATTCCCAAGAATCAAAATAAGAAGAGAAATGAGGGAAAGAGGCAACTGAAAGTAAAACAGCGATGTAGGAAGGTCGGCATTAAATTTGCGAAGAGGTAATTCTCTACTCTAAATACGATGCATCCCTTCTTATCGGTCGACCAATAACAACAGGGCTCACGCAAAATTATAGAAGACATTTTCAGTGTCCTCTTCCCTTATTCTTCTTCTCTTTTGGAATGATCGTAGTCAACTTTGTGCAAGTCGTCGCAGTAACTAACCGGCCAACAAGCTTAGGTCTGAAAACAACATAATTTGACAAGCTGTTGGCAATTATTGACTGAGTCAGGAATGTTTATGGACACTTATGTCGGGGTGGCAAGGAAAAATGTCATTTAAAATTTTGTGTGAGCCCTGTTGTAGAGGTCGACCGATAAGAAGATATAAGTGGTATTAAGAGTAGAATATTTCCTCTTTACAACTTTAATGCCGACCTTGCTATTTCACTGTTTTATTTTCATTATAAGTGTCATTCGACTTCGTACTTTATTTCAAAAGTCCGGGAGTGAAATAAAGAGTGTAAGAGAAATCGGTAATTTAACTAGGTAAGGCATTCGGCCGGACGTAAAGAGTGATCCGAGTTCGAATCCCGGTCAAGGCGAATATTTCTTACTCTATGAAATCGCTTTTTTGCTATGTGTATCAGCAGATGACTCCTTTTAAAGTTACTGTCGCATCATCTCCCGCAGTTTTTTTTTAATTTGTCAAATACGAGAAATTTAGCGATGTAGAATTCATTCTTCTTGATCGGAAATCTGACTGGGATTCACATTTTTTTCCGACCGAGAGCTTCAGCCAGCCAGTTTTTATTACGATCCTCCTCTGTTTATTTGACGCAAAATCAGCAAACAGGAGCGAGGTAATTTCATTTTCGACATACTTTAGCTTAAAATTTTAAGTTTATAAATATACAGGTTTGTTTTTACAGCTTAGTGACAGCAGAGTGACATTTAACGGGAACATGTTCACGTCACATGTAAGTGATTGATGACCACCTAGAGGCTCGGAACATCTGCTCCGGAAGCCATTCCTGAAACAGGTTCACTTTACCGGAGGCTTTGACGCCAATTCACGACTCCATGTGGAGGTCATGAAGTCCCTCTAGGCTTCGTCTCATCCTGGTATTTTACGGAGTCTCCGAGGGTGGCGCCTTTCTCTTCACTTTAAAACTCGTGCTCACGAAAGCGATTGATTGGCGCCGTTTTATCCACACGAATTCACAAGAACGTCTGTTTATTTTGAGATTAATGAAGTTTCTACATTAAGATAAGAAATTAGGTATAAAAGAAGAGAGGAGCAACATGTAAATTATAAAACAGATGGAATCGAGTTAAGCATTTCGGAGCAGGTAAAATATTTCGGAGTGAGACTGACATCAAACCTTACAGCAAGGGTTGCACTCAGTAGAAGAATGTGCGGTGCAGGTGTACAACCTTGAAGAACCCAGTTTTCACCAGACCAGTAGTAGCGAAATGCAATGGAAAAGATAAGAGAGATTGGTTAATACGCTTCAATTAGACCAGTTTTGGATTACGCGGAAAGTATCTGGGATCCACGAATGAAAAATATGGGTTTATGAATGGGATGAGGTTTAGAGAATGATTCGTTAAAAATAATGACTGAGTGGGAGCATGCGGTGGCGGAAGGAATTGGAATTTGGAGTCCCTTGATTCACGAAGGGAGAAACGTGAGACCTAAACGCACGTACCCGGGTGTCCCGTACCCTTATTAGAAGGGTACGGGACACCCGAGGTTTATTGCGACATCAAGGAAGGAATAAGTAGTACAGCACCCAATTATACTGCTAGATTAGAGACGAAAGGGATATTAATAGAGATACCACTGCGGAGACAGATTCAATAACTCGTCCTCCCTTCTTGCACGAAACACGATCATAACTAAATCGAACCCAAAAATCTGAAAAAATTAATTTCCTCAAAATACTAAAATTTAGTAACTCAGTCAAAGACAGCGATTATTGCATGATGCAATCCGGCATTTATGTGCACGAGTGCGTTTGTATGAGTTGACATCTTGAACGGTATATGAAATTGAAAAGTGTGTGATTATGAACGGAGTACGGCGATGGAGGTATGGTGGAGGTGTGAACCTAGGAGACCGTGTGTGATGTTAAAGGTGCGGTTGGTAATCTTAAAGTGTAATTGTATATAAGAGCATTTTGTCTCATATCTATTCTTCTTGTGTATGTATGTGCATTGTAACAGTGACCGTTGAACAGACTCGACCTTTGCCACCAGGATAATGCCTAATTGCTACTAGATTAATGTTTAACAATAATAAAATCTGAGTGCTAATATATTTAAGTGACTATACCGGATGGGGTCGCGGTAGTCCAATGGGTAGAGCGTTGTACTGCTGACCAGAGGGTCCCGGGTTCGATACCCGGGCAAGGCACTCTGGGCACCTTCAGCTCCACCCAAGCTAAAGTGATTTTTTGGGTACCAGGTCTTCCTGGGAAACCATAACCGGCACAGGGAAAGGAACTGGCCCCCCTACCCTGATGTGTGAATTTTCACACGCCGTATAGGGCTTAGTACTGGGTGATCAGTCTACCATCACCTACTAAACCGACCTTCGGCTTGATTACTGTGTTTATGGTTATACCGGATGGTGCCCTAGCACATACTAGCGGCGGCTTGCGAGGTATTTTGTAGATGCATATTGCGTTTTGGCAGTGAATTATGAGTCACTTGGGGAAAACACTCTCCAATAATCACCACCATGCCACGTCCACTTCTGGTCGTTAGCATATAACTTCGATTTGGGAAAAAACAAGCCTCATCTTTTTATTGCACAACTTCTTGCAAATTTTTCAAGTGGTTTTCGCACAAGGCCATTCGCGAATCATTCCTTGATGCCAGTTGTATTGGGAGTGAGCAGGGTCTTAACAATTAGTCCTTCAAATTTCTCAGATTCGCATCCGAATGAAAGGACACACCCCGAGATTAGGTGTGACATAGCAGTCGGATGGGTAGTGACCTCGGACAAAAATGTGGTGCTGGGGTCTGTCCTGGCCTCCGATCGAGACACGGTTTTTGCATTTAGTTTCGCCCACTCATCACCTAACCCGCGACCATAATGCAATGGAATGGAGCGAGAATGCTCATCTCCTATTCGCAGATATCTTCTCCACTCCCTCTTCTCCTCTCCCCTTTCCATGGCATGTGTCGTGGCACACCCTGCCGTACGCCCTCGCGGGAACTGCGTTGTCAAGTCAACGAGCGCACAGTCGCCAGGCAATGACAAGCAATGCGAAACGAAAAACAAAGACACAAAACGGCGAACCTTTCGCAGTCCTCTCGAGGTGCGAAAGGTAAATAGACGCAGCCTTGGCACCTTGCCCTTTTTCGCAAATCCAGGTCGGCATGCACCCACGACAGTTTCCGAACGGGTCCCGCCAACGCGAGCCGTGAGTCTGCGTGGGCTTTGACCCCATCGCTCACGCAATTATGTCGTATCCATCACACGAGATTAAGAGAAATAAAAACTAAACAAATGAGTCCTGGCATTCATCGAGGTGACACTGCTCATTCAAGCGAAGCATTTCGAGTCTCCGTCCGTGAGTCACGCTCGCCCTCTGCGAATATCATTTGGTTACATTCTAAACGGTCACTGGACTCCGGAGTAGCCGAACTGGGAGCACCTTACCGTGTAGAACAGCGGCGAGGATTCGCCTTTGGGAGAGCGAATTCTGTGACGCGGGACATGAGGAGTGACCCACATTGGATATTTTAAGACTCATAAACCATATTTGCGCGATTTCTCCCCGGCAGCCAAAAAGAAAGACACTCATTTATTATCCCTTCGGGCAACTCGACGAGAGGATTGATTTAGGAGTCCGGTTAAGAAATCATTCGTCTGAGTTGTCCACGGGGTCCGTTTCCCAAAGTTGCACGTCGGTTTACAGAGTCTTCGGCATTGACATAAATACCCCACGAGCCACCAAAAAGGTGTGTGGCAGGGGGTGCAAGCACCAGGTGGGAAGGGAGAGTGATAAGGGAGGGTATGGGAGAGGAAGAGAAAAGGGAAAATATTCAGTAAAAAACGATCAAATGACGTCAAAATTTGTATACATGCTGGAGGAAGACCCAATTCAAAAGATAGGTTAATTCACCCAATAAATTAGTTATTTTTTATACAAAAATAGGGAATAAAAAATAACCACAACCGCTCTTATGGGAAGGGGTTTGAAAACAAAAACACACACGAGATTAATGCAACGATTTCAGAGTGTAAAAATCATTCGCCTTGACTGGGATTCGAACCCAGATCCCTAAATATCCGGTCGAGTGCTTCAGCCACTTAAGCTACCGAGGCGTCCTCTTAAACTCTGAAATTTTGGGGCTTTTAAACGAGGTTATTGAAAGTGGGTAAAACTAATTATTCCCTAGACTCTGTAGTTGGCAAGGTGGATATTTTCTATCCATAACCCTACAGTTGCTACCATAGCTAGACAGGTCATGCAGGCCTGAGTAGTACGAGGGAGAAATCGCCACCATTGAATGGACATGCAACTCATGGTCTCCGCCTAATAAATCACAGGTAAGGAATGTGACACACCCCTGTAGGCAGCGGACGGCGCTAGGCGTCTCCCCCCTCCCCCAATGGAGAGAGAGAGAGAGAGACGAGGGATGGGAGAAAAAGCTTGAAAACAACAAAGAAGGAAAGGGAATACTGTACCGAGCACAACGCTCATTAAATGGTAGTCCCATTCGATCATACGCAAAGGGATTTGTCAACAAAACACGAGAGTAATGAAAGTGCATGCATTTGAGGATATTTATGATTAAGAAAATCAAAAAGTCCAGGAAAGCAACCTTAAATTTAAGAAAAACCTTTCAAATTTGCAAACTGCGGGAAGGCAACAAATGCTGCACCATTTGTGTACCAACAGACATACGTACGTACGTAGGTTCGTAAACCCACGCGTGGCTTTGAGACCCTGGGTCCAGAAGAACGAACTGCGATGGGCTCGAGAATACGCAGAATATTTGGAGGTCTTGGCGATCTTCATATCAATCATCGATTGAAATCGATATTATTCCTACTATTCGCATATAGTATGCATTGTATTCATGAAACCAAGACCGAATTGGCGCATCGTCCATTGGGTTTCCCAATAGCCAAAGTAAACACACCTCACGTAACTAATTTTCCTATTACTATTCTTTAGATATTAATGACAGTTTGACTTTAAAACTAGATAAAGTTTAGGATTTCTTTTGGGTTCACTGAAGAATTGAACGCTTGAAGGATGCTGAAGGATGCTTGAAGGACGCTGAAAATAACACCAAAAACATCATTCTGGCACCAAATAGTACGACTGCGTCCGTGCACCAAAATATTTTCGGCTCGCCTGGTGCTCTTCTCGATCGAGATTAGTATGCGCCCTCGAGTCTCTCCACTCTTAACGTTTAATGCCTTCCGATTTCTAGCCTTCCGATTTCATGCGAATGTAAGAGATACAATGTCAACTTTATCTCATTTGTCTCATTAAAGATGTCCTCCACATGATAGAACAGTGTGCCAAATGGAATATATAGAGGCTGTCCTAGAATGTTTCGATTACAGGACTTCGGAAGAGTTCAAGTGATATCCCCTAAATTTGCGAAAACTTTCGTTAGGATTAGTTGAACAGTGATTGAAATAGACATCCTCTCCAGCCGAAAGGAGAGCACGATAGACTTGACAAAAGGCATGGCGGCTCACTGAGTTTACATATGACCTCTAAGAGACACCTCCTATTGGACCTCACGCAGGCACACGGCATCTCCTAGATGATGAAATGAGGTACAGCAGAGCGTATGAATTATTATAAATACTTAGAAACAGTTGTGCATCTACCACCTCACAAATATTTTCCCTTGAAGATCGGGTTGGTTACTCCACCGATCGGGTCACTCAACACCACTGTCATCAATTCCCTCCTCCTCGAGAGCGCTTCTTTGCCTAGGTTTCCTTAAATATCTTAAAAACACGACTTTTTTTGACTTCGCGTACCCGAAAAAGGGCATAACTTTTGAACTTCGTCCAACCGTGAGGGGGCGTGCATGATAAGGTCTCCCGGCAGAGGAGACGCAATGAATGACTTCGATTACGCAAGTGCGATTGGTCAGAATGATTGGAGCAAACAAATGCCTGCCCGCCCGCGGCGACTGGTGCCGCAACGCAAGCCCGGAGCGGTGCTGGGCGGACCCACGCATGCGCGTGCATTTGGCCGTGGCCGACGCTGCGTGGGGGCCCTCCGCGTACAACTTTCCCTGCTTTCCCCCCTTCTCCCTCCCCTTCTCGCCATGTCCGCCGCCCCCTCCCCCCCTCGCCCACTCTCCGCAGCCTGTTGAGTCAGGCAGGCAAGGGCGTGCCCCAAGGCCGTTCGGGAGGGAATCAAAATATATACACGCACACATTACATCACGCGCAGAGCGTTGTGTCAGCGATCGCATGGGGACCCAAACCCCCCCTACCCCCGCCCGTCGCCACATCACGGTCGGAAGCGACGTGATGACAGTGATACACTTTGGGGACGGACGAGCAATGGAAGCCAGGCGTGAAATGCACGGGATCGGATCGAGCAACTCTGGGACACGTCAAGGCACTCGGGAGGGTCACTCATGGCGGGGAGGGAGCGATCGTTGCCACCCGATTTCATCATTCGGGCGGTGAGAAGACGAGACAGGAGAATGCGGAGGGGAGATCACATAGCATAGCGAAGGCCGCATTTGGAGTGCGCGGCACATCTGGGATTCATGGGAGAAGCGTGTTTAAATGAGACAGTTAAAAAAAACGGGTAAAAATATTTTCATGAAAATAAATTACCTAAGAGTAGTGGAGTTAATAAAAAAATATCGTGGGACACGTCCTCACGGGACACGAAGGGAGCAGGCGGATTCAGCAGATTTGTCGAGAGGCACTTGATTTCTCTTGCATGTGACACCGAAGAGGGAAATATCGGCAGGTATGGCCACCCGAAAGATAACAGTAATATACAAGGTATGCATCAAAAGTATCGGCAACAATTTATTCCTAACACTATGCGTCGAAGCGATCTTGCTCCGCGCAGGATCGGCGGGGGTCTGACCTTCAACACGCGCCAATCGCCTGCGAGCGTTCGTTCAGCATTGATCGTGTTTTTGGTGGATCCCTGTTGAGTGATTCGGTGAAAGCGCAAAATGCAGTAAATGATTGAACAGCGGTACGCCAACAAATTTTGTGTTGGACTGGGGAAATCGGACAACGATGCGTTGAGCATAATTTGCCTAGTGTTCAATGATGAAAGCAAGTCGCACACTGCAGTTTTTAAGTGGTACAAACTCTTCAACAATGGCTGAGACAGTGTGGAGGACATCATCCAAGAAAAAGAGAATGAATAGAGACTTAAATGGGACAGAAGAAATCCCACGAACGGCAGGGCAATTCATATTATAAGAAAGAGCATCACCTATAAGATAAGTAATGAGATTATAAATAAGGATGTTTAAGATAAGGAACTAAAGTAACGTGCAGAGGTAGGTTTAGAGAACTCTCCAAGTTATTTCCGAAAAAATAGCGGTTGGCCCCACCGCAATGTCCCGCTTCCTCATTGCTCCACCGGGCGAATTGAAAGCTTTACAATCCGAGAAGCGCCATTTACCTATAATAGATTTGCACATTTTCCACAATGACCCAGTTATGACTCAGACTTATGGACTGAGTCGCATTAAAGCCTCAGGATTACCTGAGATGACAACATTGGATGTACAGCGCCACTTTTCTTCGGTGAATGTCGACTGACCCAAACGCCAGGAGCTCCAATTCCGCCATAGTGTGTGCACGTAATTGCTGGGTGGTCATTCGCGGATGAAAAAATACGCGAAAATGATTGATTTGGCGAGAGGTGATCAGAACGGATGTGATAGGTTATACTTTGCAATACGTTAGGTTGACACGAATTCAATCTCATTTATTCATTATGTCGTTCGCTTCTCGTGAACTGCTATTCTCACCATCAGCGGGTATCTAAGAATTAAATGTAGGTTTTCGTCGGTCCCTGAGAGCTATCACGTTCTACGTATCCCGCGAACTTACTTTTGCTTTCCCACAGCATTTCCCTCTGCAGTTTTTCATACTTCTAACCTACCCTCATGGCATCATAAAAACCCGAAATATATTACGAATATCAACGCCTCCATACTCTCGCTACATCTCGTATTCCGGTGCGTAAAATGTTATGACAAAAATAATTAAACTGAAGTTTGTGATAGAACTTTTAAATCTAACAATATCTGTTCAAGGAATTAGCATCCATCATTTACTATTCAAGGAATTATTATTATTATTCATCCAAGCACTGATAGTAATTTCACAGCAGTTTATTTTTTTGCTCCTTTGAAATTTTCGCCAGCCTGAACCAAGCCCCTCATTTATGTATTGATTGAATCGAGCTCTTACGGCTAGCAGTATTGAATAAATGAAATGACTCCAATAGCCGTAAACAGTTTACCTTTCAAACCAAAGCACAAATGAGATTAGTTGGCGAACGCTACAAGTCAAAGGATGGGGTGAAGGGTAAAATAAAGGGTATGGAATGAGAAAGGTGAATACGGTACGCGTATTTCGTCCACAAAGTAGACCTCTTCAGCGTACTGAAGGTGAATCGTCACGACAACACAAGTTGAATTGAGAACGGGTTGAGGGCATCCGAAGAATATATAGGAAGGAATAAGGGTGATAGTGTGAAATGTATCATTTTTGGTCGCCAGAAGTTGACTGAACGTGCATTTCGCCTTATTTCTTTCGGTGACGATGAGTGGTTTACCCATACAACAAGGCCGATAAAGTAAAATTCACGCTAATGAAGTTGTGTAATGAGTTTATTGCATGGATAAAGTTTTCAGAATCCGAACAATATTTTCCGCGACAAAAATGACCAATGTAGAACTCTTTCGAATTCCACGGCTCTAAACGAGAGGGAGGAATCGCGAATATTATTGTGATAAACAGCGAGACAGATTGAGGACGTTTTCTCTTCCACGAGTGACTATTGTGACGAACGAGTGGGCGGACGGGCGTAGGGACTTCACCGCGCGCTTAATCGTATGGATGCAATCGAATTGAGATAGAGAAATAGCCGTAAGGCAATATTAGAAGGAGAAAGTCTAGCGAGGAGATGTCAATCCGCATTGGAGAGATCAACTCGGAGGCGGCCCTGCAGACGGCGGCGGGCGGAAGCAAGGCAGGCGTGCGACGACAGCACGCGATCATGCTCACGCGGACTGAATCACGGAATGAAACAAAGTCAAGATAGGTTGTTCCAGAGCCCACGCACGATCTAGGAGATAACACTCGACATCGTAAGATTCTGCCCTAGCATAAGAAAATCTAACGGAAGTTTTTGAATTTAGTGTCAAATACATGTTTTGTAAAGGTAGAATCTTAGGATTGCTCTGGGATTAATCATTATAAAAATTTTATGGAGCTGAAAATGAGTAAAAACGCTTATTTTAACCCCAGTATGAAATGCGCTGAAGTCAGCATTGAAAATAAAATTTAAAAACTGAGCTTATATGGCCAGAGAAGTATGTATCTTAGTTTAGACTTTCATTTGGTAAAATAATGAAGATGATGTTGTTAAAGATAGAGGAGGAGGAAATAGGTTCTTTATCGAAGGGGACAATTTAAAAGTTATTAGAGTGTCCAGTGATTTCTCTAAACAGACAAGGAGCTTAACTCAATATTGAATTGTGTTCTGATCCACAAAAATACTAGACCTAGTAAAAGCCGTTGATGCTGGCAATTTTAATTTCGTTCGGGTTCAGTCAGTGTTCAGAAATATACAGAATGCTTACATGAAGGGCATATACCATTTTTAATGACTTATAAGTTGCACCATCATATAAGATGAAGTAACATAAGATGAGAGATGAAGTGTAGAAGAGAGATTTAAGATATTTTCCCACAGATAATAAGGAATCAGAATAACGTCTGACCGTGCTAAGGGGGAAATTTAATTTGGATCAAAAGTAGTCTGGTGTGTAATCATCCCCTGCCACACACCTTGGTGATGGCTTGCAGGGTACTATGCAATAATAAAAATAAAACAAATCCTCACACATCTCCACATACTGTCCGTCCCCTGTTCTCCATTCTGTCCATTTACATCTACATAATACCCCGCAAGCCGCCGCAAGGGTGTGTGGCGGGGGGCGTTAGGTCACCAACCGTAAGGGTCTATCACCCTCCCCTCTACATCAAACTCATAGAAATTCCACCACCACTCAGCATGCCTTAATCTCTTCGAATTCATTCCAGCAGCTACCTTTTTCGCCCCCCCCCCCGTACTTGCCACTTCCTCTTTAGCTTGAAACGTGCCAAATTTTGAAGAGCACAAAAAGGACGCTCTAGACTAGTGCTATTGAAAAATATAACTGATCGATTGAGAACTTATAAACAATGATACTTGGGGAACTTGCAGAGGGATAACTCTGTATTGATACTTGCTGAAATTTTGGAAAAGAATTCCCTCAATCCACTAATTAATAATAGTTAGGATATCTTTATGAGTCCATGAACGCCGGGTTGATTTCCGTTCACAATTGCCGTTTTTGATGTCGATGAATGTCCACTAACAAAAGTCGCTCTCTTGACAGAGATGGAAGAAATTAGAATCCAATTAAGCATGATTTAGATACCGACACATACATTTAAAAAAATTATCATCACGTAGAAAAACGTATTTATGAAACCGTAGTTGAACGATAGGCCATCCAACTTCCAACGAGTGTGGGACCTGCAATATCGCCATGCATCCATCGATGCGATATTACGATGCAGTGCGCGCGTGATATACGATGCAGTACGATTTTGAGCCGCCGGGCGACGCATCTATCGCTTAAGTTATCATGCGATGTCACTTACTCCCTCCGTTTACAATCAATCAATCAAGCGGCATTCAAATGCCGCACAGACGAGGGCGTGTCGTGGGCGGAAGTGCGTGTTCAATAGACATTGCCCATTTCACGTAATTCCTGAAGACCACGCGACCGACACCTCTTTGTGAAGGCTTGTAAGCTAATAAGTTAATCCATTTAAATGGCTTTTGGCGTTTATTTTTCTATGTTTAGGTAATATTGGTAACCTCATTTTTTGACGAATGTTACGTGTCTTTGTGTCCCTTCTTAATGTTTCCTTATGATTGCCAGTGTTAACTATCAAAATTGCTGCACGCGGCGGCCAATTTTATTAATGTATAAATGAAACGAATACGAATGGGGCAGCCATATTGGTTCGTGCTACTATGCGTGGTTCGGTGTGAGTGAGAGTCCGACAGATGGCGCATTAGAAGCGTTTTCAATGCTCTTTATGAATAATTGCATGTTTAACCTTTGACCCCAAGGAGACGATCCGAATGAATTTACAACTTTGTCTACTTTCTTTTCCTCCCAGGAGTGATCAGGGCGCGATGTGGCGCGGTCTGTCGGCCCTGGCGTGGGCCCTGACGTGGGCCTCGCTGCTGTCGCCGACCACATCGGAGGCGGAGGGCCGCTGGGTGTGGGGCAGGGGCGGCGGAGGATCGGACCTCCAGAAGAGGAAGTACGTGGCCGGGGGCATCGACGACGGACTGCTCCAGGATGGCCCCGGAGTCCTCGGCGGTAACGGCGTCAAATTTGGACTCGGGCCAGGTGAGGAAAGGGGGGGGGGAAGATGCCGCGGTCGACTTCCGAATATTTGATCCAAATTGAAAGACGAAAGGCGAAGCTTGAATATGTTTTGCAAAACGAATATTTTAATATCTACCATTCACACGACTACTTATTTTCTAAGTCAAGGGCCTAGAGAGTGTTGTTATATATATAATACTTGAACTCCATTCCATACCAAGAAACTTCTAAAACTAAAACCACGTGACGCTGAAGCTACTACGATACTCTCGAAAGAAAATATCGCCTTCGCGCTTCGTCAGTATCAATAGGGAGGATAATTGTTTATTTTAAAGAAAATTTTCACAATTAATTGAAGGATATGGTTTCAACACTGTGTATTTTTATCTCTGTTATTATGCCATATTGATTCACACACTACTGCGATGAAAACGGCATTGCTTCGGCCAGTTACCTGCCTTTACATGTGCTCATTAATAAACGTGACCAGTGATAAAATGCGCATCAAACTTGAGTAAATAACAATTATTCAATCAATTAATATTTTGGCATTTGTCACTTTAGGAGCTCGTATATCTTCAGACCACCAATAATTAACCCAGTTTTATACTTAAAACTTCAGGGTTTCCGTTGCAGTGGCTTTATCATAAAGTAAAACTGGCTTTATTACAAAGTAAAAACGATTTTCCCCGCCCTAGCTTTCTCCCACAAACACTATTGTTGTTACATCTCCAACTAACGATCAAGGCAATTGAATTTAATTTTAGTGGACGCTCTTAAGGGAGTGGGATCCCGCGCCAATCTACGGATTCATTAATACCAATAATATAAAAACCGGCCATCGACCACA
This sequence comes from Hetaerina americana, assembly GCF_022747635.1. Classification (NCBI taxonomy): domain Eukaryota; kingdom Metazoa; phylum Arthropoda; class Insecta; order Odonata; family Calopterygidae; genus Hetaerina; species Hetaerina americana. The sequence continues at coordinate 15,953,569 of NW_027287095.1, forward strand.
ATTTGATAAAATACAGTGGAAAACGAACAGCGATGGCTTTTCGTATCCATTCGATGTCTTTATCCATTATCCATTTCTCTCAAAGTGAAAATAAAATTACAATTCCTTTTGTTTTACACAGACAATGTACGCACCAATTGCAGTAAATATTTTCCATTATTTTTCAGGATAATATTTCAGGTGCGTTAATATAAAATCATCGCTTGCAACTTTTTTCATGGAATGCGAATTTTTAGCGTTGGAAATAATGGATTGGATGAAGGGGTATCCGTAATATCAGCCTGCCCACCCTCACTACTTTGACTCATACAAACTGACATCAATTTGCAGGCTCGGCCGGAGGGTACCGACCGCCATTCAACCGCCCACCTATACAGTCACCACCCGTCCACGAAGGTCCCGTCCTCGCCGGGCCCGGGGGACCCATCGGTATCCCGGGATACAGGCCGGGACTCGGAGGGAGACCAGGTGTTGGAGGACCAGGATACCTAGGGCCGGGAATTGGAGGCCCTGGAGTTAAAGGCCCCGGATTCGGAGGTCCCGGTTTCGGAGGCTCTGGATTTGGAGGCCCCGGACTGGGAGGCCCCGGACTAGGAGGCCCCGGACTAGGAGGCCCCGGACTAGGAGGCCCCGGACTAGGAGGTCCCGGAATAGGAGGTCCCGGAATAGGAGGACCCGGGATTGGGCCCGGAGGCCCTGGATTCGGGGGTCCCGGGGGTCCTGGAGGTCCCAATGGTTTCGGGGCCCACGGTGACCGGCCCGGCATCCTGACGGGTCCAATTCCGTCGTGGGAGCAAGATAGGCTGGACGCACAAGGCATCGGTCACCGCTACCACTCATTCGACACCTGTTCCTGCGTGCACTCGTTCAACTGCAAGGAGCCGGCCCTCAAATTTGTAAGTACACACACATAAATGCTCTTGGTAGGGCCACCCAAGGTCGAAGAGCGGGAGCGAGACAAAAGGCAGAGCAAAACAACGCCAGCTCCTCGCCGGGGCGGCTTAAATGGCGCTTGACCCAGAAGGGCTGGCATTCAAAGATATGGGGCCGAGATCAAAAAACACTGTTGAAGACGGCACAGGGAAACGGCATAGATTATTAGTCCCGTGAATCCATGACGGGCACAAGTATTTCAATCACTAAATGTAAATTCTAAGAAAGATAGTAAACACCGAAATACTGACGATACGGGGAATCAATCACCTCCTTGGCATCACGCTCTCAGCAGTCAACAGGTTCATTCTGAGCAAATTTATAAAATATCACACGCAACCTAAATCATTACGACGTCAAAGGCTATGTAAAGTCAAATGAATACTACAAGAAACGATATCTCTTGCAAGAAAAGGAATGAGATCACTTATTATTATGACATATCTAGGGCGAATGGTAAGAAAAGATATGCGGATATTTTGAAAGAAAACCTAAAAGCATTTCGGTCCTATATCTGAGACGTTCAGGGTAATACCTGTAAGTCAACAGTCAATTCACTCAAAAACGATTAGGGCGAAAGAGTAATCAGCAGTTTGGAAAAGACCAACTTGCTAAATTCCTCCTTTCAACGCGTCTTCACCAATGTCTCCCCGAATGTATTTGATTGTTTACCAAATCGTGACCGCTAACCAAAGCTCAAAATTTTAATTCCATACAACGGAATAGAACGATATATTTTTAAATGGGGATACATAGAGATTATTCGTGCTCTAATACGATAAAATGAATCAAACCATTGCATGTGCTTCAAGCTCATTACGAGGAGCCCTTAGATACTTACAGGATTTTAATGGCTGTCTCCTAAGTTAGTCTGTGAACGAAAATTCAAATAATTCCGGATTTTTAGCGATATGCTTTGTGGAGAAAATCATTTTCATGTACTGGTTACCCATGGGATTTGAAAGAAAGAACACTTGAAAGGTTTACCGCTACACTATTATAATTCCACAAGAAAGCGAAATGAAACTGAGTCAACTTTAATCTTTCGGGCTTCAGCCAATCAAACAATTTTTCGCATGGCATCAGCCACCTCTTTTTACCTGCTGTTAACAGTCTATAGAGATTGACGCAGATTTGCGAAAAAAAACTGTTGGACCGCTGGTATGCTAAGCCTTTAAATGTAGGAAGTGGTACCCAATTGGGTATATATATTGGACCAAAACCTGCATCGGCACTTCAGTGGACCTGAGGAAGCCAACTGGAACGTTGGCGAAATATCGTCCGAAAAATGGATACACGCGGAAGAAAACCCGAAAGAACCACTTCCTACATCAATAATCTCCGCGGAAGCCTACATGGAAACTTTAAGCCTTTAAATTGTTATACACTTCTACTTCGCCATGCCAAGACGTAACATGATACGTGACTCCCATTTAAATGGAGTGTTGGGCCAATGTGCTATGGCGAAGAGGCTACCATGGAATCCACCATCTTGCTCCATCCCAATTCAATCACAGAGCGCAAGCTACGTGATCCATCCGAAATCTTTGCCTGTCAAAATATGTTTTACACTTCCTCCTTCCTAAATTATTGTACCATTGGTATCTTCATTGGCGTAGTTGCGTATTTGATTGCCACAAATAATTCCGACTACTTAATGATTTTATCTAGTGATACTTTGTTCGAACGTGGTATTTAACAATTTATGATACTAACCAAGCTCCTCTAGAAAATTTCTTGGAAAAACTCAATAGCCAATACCCTACCATTACCTTCACATATGAAATAGAAACCAATCAATCCCTCCCGTTTTTGGATATTAGAGTAAACCGGACCCAAACAAACAAACTTTCGTTTGATATTTACAGAAAACCCACTCACACCAACAACTACATACATCAGTCGTCTTTTGAACACAATACACACAAACACGCGGCGTTTCATTCCCTGATACATAGACTCGTTAACGTCCCCTTGAGCAAGGAAAAATTCCAATCAGAATTGGAATGCATAAAACGAACCGCCGCTATAAATGGTTACAATCCAAACATTATCGACAGGATCCTCAAAAAACAAAAACACAAAAAACTTATCCAAGACAGCACCACATTATTACCCGCTGAAGAAAAGAAATACCTAAAATTACCTTTCCACCCTACACTAACTAAAGGACTAGCTCCCATTTTCAAAAAACACGGTAGAAAACCTATTTTCGTCACCAACAACAAACTCAAAACACTTTTAGGAAACCCAAAAGATGCCATTGGTCCACTTCGAAAATCAGGCATATACGAGATAATCTGTCCCGAATGTGACCAATCCTACATTGGACAAACACGTAGAAATATCCTCACACGATTTAAAGAACACATGGCTTGCTACAGACTAGGACATACCGATAGATCGGCGGTTGCGGAACATATGCACCAACACTCACACAAAATTGATTTGAAAAATTTAAAACTCATTGGCACAGCACCGAACCACTTATTAGACTATCACGAAAGCATCCACATCCACTGCTCAAGAAAGAAACTCATGAACCATGACCAGGGCCCTATCTCATCATCCTTAATCTCCTTAACAAAACACCAAAACCTTTCAACTCGAAAAATCACCACTAATGACTAGGCCTCCTTTGTCACCCGCACACGGCTTATCGCCCCCTCCCACCCACCCTTCCCTGGTCGCCAAAACAACTCATATCCCTGACATAACCATTCCCCACACCCCCCTCACCATCCCAACCGACTTTTCATCTCAACTCTCCCCCCCCACTCCGCCCCGCCCCCCTTTTTGACCGTTACACTACACACAGCATATATAAGTCACCACACATGAGACGAAATCATTCCTTCTCTGAAGAGGACTGCTTGGCAGTCGAAACACTTGTGTCAGCTTCTGGGCACTCCCTTTACCCTTCCACCAAGTGCGAGTGACAGTACTAACGTCGGAAGAAATTCCACGGTAGACCTGTGAGTGAGTGAGTGAGTTTTGCTAGGGTTAAGGCGTCTTCGCATACCCAAGCAAGTGAGTGATTGGCGGGCCACTGCCGCAGAGGGAAACCTCTCGTAAGCCCTGATAGAGTGTGAGTGCATGCGACTAGCAAGGATCAATGCTGCTTAGTACATCCATGCTAGAGAGTGCGTGATTATTTTGCCTTTATTATTATACGTGTGACTGACGGGCCACTGGCGCAGAGGGAACCTCTCCTAAGCCCTGATTGAAGGTGAGTGCTTGTGACTAGCAAGGATCAATGCTATATGGTAAATCCGAGCTAGAGAGTGCGTGATCATTTTTCGTTTATCATACTTCCTAATTTTATTTCACTACGTGTGATTGGTGGGCCCCTGACGCAGAGGGAAACCTCTCGTAAGCCCTGATAGAGTGGGAGTGTATGCGACTAGCAAGGATCACTGCTGCATAGTACATCCAAGCTAGAGAGTGCGTGATTATTTTGCCTTTATTATTATACGTGTGACTGACGGGCCACTGGCGCAGAGGGAACCTCTCCTAAGCCCTGATTGAAGGTGAGTGCCTGTGACTAGCAAGGATCAATGCTATATAGTACATCCGAGCTAGAGAGCGCGTGATCATTTTTCGTTTATTATATTTCTTAATTTTATTTCAATACGTGTGATTGGTGGGCCCCTGACGCAGAGGGAAACCTCTCGTAAGCCCTGATAGAGTGGGAGTGTATGCGACTAGCAAGGATCACTGCTGCATAGTACATCCAAGCTAGAGAGTGCGTGATTATTTTGCCTTTATTATTATACGTGTGACTGACGGGCCACTGGCGCAGAGGGAACCTCTCCTAAGCCCTGATTGAAGGTGAGTGCCTGTGACTAGCAAGGATCAATGCTATATAGTACATCCGAGCTAGAGAGCGCGTGATCATTTTTCGTTTATTATATTTCTTAATTTTATTTCAATACGTGTGATTGGTGGGCCCCTGACGCAGAGGGAAACCTCTCGTAAGCCCTGATAGAGTGAGAGTGTATGCGACTAGCAAGGATCACTGCTGCATAGTACATCCAAGCTAGAGAGTGCGTGATTAATTTTCACTTTTTTAGCATTCAAAAATTAATATTTCCCCCCCCCCTCCATTTCATTGTTCTAACCGTTTGCGGTATTTAAACAGTTCAATTATTTTCAGTTTTTTACTATATTTATTGTTAGTCTTATTTTCAGTTAATTATTTAATTTTATAATTTTTATCGATTTACTGTTTCTATTTTCTCCAATATCCCCCACCCATCCTTTGCCCATTTATAAGAGTACGGCTGGGGTGAACTCTTCCCATAATATAACTTGTTTTCCCGAGTTGTGTCAATGTAACAATGTCACCCGGGATGTCAGTTTTTGAAATATCATTAATATCCAATGCAATTCGCAGGAGCAAGAACAGGTACCGATAAATGCCTACGCACTGGTATCGAGGCATTATTATCCTGGTTAATTACATAATGTACTGACACCGAGGTAACATTTCCTTACCTCCTTCCTTGCTTTCTTTCCCCGAGTAACAACCCATGATGTTATTGTACTATACACCATTTGTCATAAAACCAGAATGGTGCCAATGACCAGAGTGAGACCCCATTTCTGTTTTTTTTCCTCAGGGAAAGTGCGACAAGGACAAGCAGTACTGCTGCAACGGAATCCGCCCGGCCACCGAGGGTCACGGGGTGCCCAAGCCCCACTTTGGGGGTCCACCGCCACCCCCGGGGCTGCTGCCCTTCCCACAGGGAGAGCCAGGCCCTTTCCTGGGCCCAGAGTTCCTTCGGTCGGCTAAAACCTCTAAGAAGCTGTAGTGCTGCGAGGATCTAAGGACGCAGTCGCCAGCGAAGGCTTCCTCCACCCATTGGGGGCAATCGCGTGTGTGTGCGTGCGTATGAGTGGACCAGGAACAATGAAGGTCATTGATCTACAAGACCAAAGAGTGACCGCGGCGTTTTTGAGGAAACTTTCCTACCCATTAATCTAGAGTGAAGGGTTGTTTTGCCACTCCGCCGGGCACTGTCCTTGAGTAGTGAGGACTCCAATCCGTCGCGGATTAACGTAGAGACGGAAAGCAAATTTGACAGAACAGTGTTGGGGGGAAAAACCAATGATACACATGCCTGCTTTACTTCCTTCCAAGGATCTTTCAGCAAATGGAAAGAAAAAAAATCTTAGGGATCCAATTGCGTCTTCGGACAAGTTGGTAATAAGAGTGCTTCATTTTTTTTAATGCTTACTATTCCAAAGCGCCCTCTCCGGAAAATGAATACCCTGTCATTAGTCAAGAAAAACATCAAAATGTCATTCATACGACATCTCCTTCCTTCCCACCGAAACCAAAATAATTGCCATTTTCGGTGCTGTTGTAGATTTGAATGTTGTTTCATTTTCCTATACGGTTCCTCGAGATCCAAATCTTTGCTAGACAATAAAAATGCTTGCTGTGGCCGTGGAACATTCAGACGCAAATGTGGACTTCGCTCATTGCCAAAAATTAAATAAATGGAAAATAAACTTCCAACTGTAAAAGTTGTGTGTGTGTGTAGAAAAGCACAAGAACTTCTCTTTCTACTACATGATACCCCGAAAGCCAACGCTACAGTATATCTCAGAGGATGATTACACACAAGGTCTGCAATATCAAAAATTACGTCTTTTCAAATTTTTGTGGCAATTTCAAACAATTTAAATAATGAAGGTCATGAAAGCTGTAGGGGTATACACTACGGTATCTAAGTGAGACATCTCCTACTTACAACAAGGGCAATAACTAATGGTTGATGTGATAATGACAACGTACGAGGCTAGTTAGAATGAAAAAAGGAAAACACTCTCCTTGCCCCCCCTAGAACGATCGGAAAACGATATTCTGATCCCTTATCTTACGTGGGAAAAAACATCTTAAATATATCTCTTCTGCACTTAACCTCTCCCTTCATTTAAGGCTACATTATTTGGCAAAGAGGACTTTAGAAACCCACTATGTAAGTGAATTACACTCTGGCCCATACGATTGTCTCATAAATATCATACGATATTCGAATAACCTATCCAAATGGTCAACAATACCCTTATAGCTCCAACAATATCGTCATTGTTTGGGACACGGAAATAGGGTACCTGCCATTCTAAGGGAACTTTCTCATCCACCATCGAACACTCCCATTTAATGCCACAAACCCTAGAGGTGACTTACAGGTACTAAAACAAACAAGAATAACAATAATGAATGACGAAAACCAATCAAACACGAACATGAGTCAACTTTTGAGTTCTCTTGGGTGTTACTCTTCAGCAGTGGGGCAGTAAAATGACCACGGCGCATGGCCCGAGTTCCTTGCTTTGTCCCCAACCCTCCTCTCTGCGCTGTCGTATCGCCCAACTGGCGAGGGATGACGCTCTGGCGATGGCACTAGGCGAGCCGCCCGCCCTGCCTTGCCCTGACCTCCCTCAGTGGATATGTATCCGCTAATTCCGTTCACCTGTATTTATTGTAAAAATGTAATTTTTTTATTTATTGCAATAATAAATACTTTTAAAAAAATGTACTTGTACTTTCCTTCATCGTATATCTCTTGAAAAAGTACCAAATGAAAATTTATTTTCCCCTACAGAAAATGTTACCAAGTAACGAATACTCGTATTAGTGGACAATGGTTACCAAGTTCGAGGATCACTTTCGGCTTTGGCGGTGAATTTTAGCCATTAGGTGGGGTGAAGGAACAAAATCACAAACTTAATCTCTCTAATTTTATTTACATTATCTCTCTTATTTTATTGATATAATCTCTCCTGCCTATACCTAAATAAATAAATACCGCCTACCTATTTTCTAAATGAGGTCTAACCAGCGAAAGATAACATTTCTCTTTGACCTGTTCATCACATTTCCCCAATACTATTGTAATAAATCCTAGTTTTTTGTTAGTTTGTCCACATATTCCCCGTATGTGTTTCACTCAGGAGAGATCATGAGTGAGGAGAACGCCTAAGTACTTAATTGAGGCTACACATTTCATCTCGGTGTGGCTGATGCGGTAGACATTCCGGAAGAAATTGCTCTTTTTCCAAAAATTCATCACAACGCACTTTTTTTTAAGTTTAATTATGAATTCCAAGGGCCGCGCCAGCGTTGTATAGCATTTAGGCCTTCTGATAAAGCTGCTGTGTCCTTAGGATTACGGATATCACGGTAAACCACTCCATCGTCGGCAAACAAACGTATCCTATAAATCGTTTGTCGATAACGTGAAGCCACAATTAATTTAAAACCATTACCCACGTCGAAGTTGACTCAGTAGCACACCCATTCCTTTTATTCGACTTAACTGCTTCTGATTAGGGAAGATGCCCTCTCCTCGAATTTGTTCAGTTTAATCGGCGTATCCTCTTAGGAATTTCGCATCTGAAAATTCCAACCGCCCCTCTACGGACCTTACTACGTCATTTTGCGGAATCAATGAGACATAGAACGTTACCGCTGGAAGAGTTTGCGAAGTGGAGGGTCTGGAGGGACTTCCTAAGAAAACGGCGGCTTTTTTCAATAACCGATCGGATGTGATAGGGAAATGCAAAGGCCGGAGACGAAAACAGAGTAAATTTCGTGTTCGCTCTTACGGGCAAAGGGGCAAACGGTAAAAAGAAGAAATGTTTTGGCAGCGGAAAAAGGGTGACATCCACGTTCAATCCACTCCCCGACGTAAAGGCAAATGGGACGAGGCTATTTTAAAGTCCCACCCGACAGTGACGAGAATACAAAAATCCAAGGAACCGGGCCAGCAGGAGGAAGCCCATGCGATCGTAGAGGCAAAGGGCAAGAACGACAAACAACCCCTATTGCCTATTTTCTCATAACCAACCACTACTGCCACACTTGTCTATTCCAGAATTAGAGAAAGGAAAGCAATTCTGATAACTAAGCAGAATTTATTTCTCTAGATTTTAAAAGGCTTTCGATAAAGTACATAGTAAACTACTCACAAAGCTAATAGCCTATGGCATAGATCGGAAATACAGCCTGGGTTGGATTAAAGATGTTTTGAATGGTCGGATACAATGAGTATTCATTGATGGTGTTAGCTCTAATGCAGGGTAATACACTTCAGGTATTCCCCAAGGAAGCGTAATTGGACCTGTTTTATTCCTACTTTACGTAAAGGACATTAACTCCGTAGTTAAGAGCAAGATACGTTTATTTCCCGACGATGCAGTGGTTTATCGTAATGCTGAGGACACAGCAGCTTTATCAGATGACCTTAATGCTATACAACTCTGGTGCGACATTTAACAATTAGAAGTAAACTTAAAAAATGCGGTGGTGAATTTTTGGAAAAAGAGCGATTCCCTAGCGATCGCCTGCTGCATCGGGAACACCGAAATAGAAGATGTAAACTCGTTGAAATACTTGTGTGTCTTTAGCGATGATGTTGAAAACGTATCATTAGCCCCATAGCTCCACAGTAGGAGAGATCGTGTGAATAAAGTTAGAGAAATTAAGTGTAGAAAAGATAGATTTAGGAAATCAATTTTCCCACGAACGATAAGGGATTAGAATTACGTTTTCCGACCGCGCTAGGGAGGAAAGTATTTTGTGTCAAAATCAGGTTGCTTTGTAATACTCAGGGTACCATGTACGTAATGTAAACATGTATCAACTGAGGAGCCCAAAGAAGTAGTGTAAATTAAAGAAATGCCAAATTGCCATCGCAAAGTGAAGTGTAAGGCGATTAACTTCTTTCTCCCAAGCTAAAAAAATATTTTTCACTGTCTGTGTTTCGTTGAAGATCACCTGACGATGTCAATCAGGTGAACTTGATTTTCAACAGATCCGAAAAGTCTTGAAAAAGAAATGTTTACGCGTCATAACTACCGTACGCTTAACGCTTCACACTTCACCATTATTATGATTCAGTCACAAGAAGTGTATAGAGATACAGTGCGCATTATGAACAGCAAAACTCATACACATTTAGAATATACTGAAGAATAGACATTACTCTACTAGCAGTGACGAAATAAAACCTGAAAAGGATGAAGCGAGAAGGGGATGTCGGAAAACAACAACCCCAGGATGGACATGACTAAAACTAAAGTAATGGGCTGCAATCAAAAGTGGAGAGGATATATGAGAAAAATAAAATGTGGCTAATAAAGGATTGGCAAAGCAACTACTGTTCATGGATTACAGAGAGTATTAGAGAAACGATGGAAAATGTTCTACGGAACTATGAGGGAATGATGAGGGAATCAGATTGGGAGAGACTTTGATAGTTTGGAAGGGTGATTTAACCACGATAAACCGCGACGATGATGATTTACTAAGAGTAAAAAATTTTCTGGGGATGATGCGGGTTAAAGCGTTGGACTACCGACTGGAGGGCCCAGGTTCGATTCTGGCTGTCGACTTTGCCCACCAGCAGCTTCACCTTGGCTGTGTGATTTATCGTGCACCATATCTCCCCGGGAACCCCAGAAGGGGCAGAGGGAAAGGATCTGACGGCTAATTTGATGCACGAATTTCCATGTAGGGCTCGGTATGAAGTTGAGCACCTCCTCCTGGCGCTGACGCAAACCAACCTTCGGGGTGATTACTATGATTCGACAATCGACCTAAAATGGTGTTTTGGAAGTGTTGTTAATTGCGGATTTTCAAGATGAAATATGAAAAAAAGGACAACAAAAAGATGAAAGCATTGAAAATATCTGGAGGATTGCGAGGGAATGCTGAAATGAGCGCCCACTTTCTCATCCAAGGAAAAAGGAGTGCCTGGATCCATAAATGACTCGCGGTGGCCCGCTCGACGCAACAATTAGGACTCCCGAGTAATCAATTGGACTTCGGAATTCTGCTGACAGCTCCATTCAATTTGCGTTTCCTATCCTTGACAAAGAAATAGTCCATTTAGTGACAACTCATCCTTTTCCTCGGGATTACCAACGTGCCAATGGCCATGGAGGCAACGCTTTCAGACTATCATGATGGTTATTTTATAAAAATGGGTAGCCTTAAGTGCAGTTTCCTTGACTTGGAAAATGACACTTTTCTATATCATATCATTACTTCCGATTACGCGATATTTTGCTGTATTTATTTTTACGGAAAAATGAAAGAAATCCTACGGCTGCAATTGTGTTTTTTGTGAACATTTCTTCCCCGTTTTTCGTGGTAGTGGTATTTATGAGAGACGAACATTGGCGATGGATGTGAAAGGAGGGGTGGAGAGAAACTTAGAAAAGATTAGCCTACTCTTGTCGAAAGGCGCCAAGGGGTCCGCAGTTTAACGTTTAATCCGATGAACGTCGTACTCACTCAAACTGCTCTCCACAAAGCACCTCAAGTAGGGATCGGGATACCGCTGAAAAATATTTGTTGTCCCCAGGATTTGAACCCGAGCCCTCTCGGTGGGAAGCCTGTACTTTAGCCACCGCACCATCTTGACTCCCCCCCCATATTTCGTTCAACATTAAAACGAACGTAAGAGTTAATTAGATTTCATTCAAATTTTCTGCAGTACTAGTGAGATACGACGACCTTCTCTAAAGTTATATTCGCTGCGGAAAATAAGAACGCGATAACAGAAATTACACGCGATTGCAATCGCGCGATTTTTACGTTCTGCGAAAAAAATCCTTCAATATTAATAGAGGGAAATAATGCGCCATTCATACGTTGCCACGGTACAGAAAAAATATTGTTATCACAATGACCAAACTTTCTCGAGCATCCGCAGTAATGTAGTTATTAAGTCGATTATTACTGGGCGATTACTGGAGATTATTTGAATGATTATCGATAATTACTCGAAAATCGAGCAATATATTCGCCAAAGATATAAATTAACGTTACCTGCATGGTGCTTTAATTGACAAAGCTAAGTTATATGCTGTTCTTGCGTAGCCATAATATGTTTTGCATAATTATTAATACATTTTTATATAATTTATACATTATAATTTCCGTTGTTGCTGACACAATCACAAAACACTTTAAGGGTTCCCTGGCGGTATTAATTCAATATTATTGATCATAAAAAAACCCCGGTTTGAATGAAACGAAGATCCAACCACCTCCAAGGCCGTGAGTTGAACTTTCCAAAGAGATCTTATTCACAGGGAATAAATGAGTTACTCAGGTAAAAAAAAGAGAGGTAGAACACATCTGGTCCCACAGAAATAAAATTTTAAGTTGAACATTGCCTATTGCCGCGTCATTAAATTTCAGTCCGTTGGGAGGCACAAAATCAGGTGAAGTAGGTGTGCAGCGACTGTCATTACATCTGTGATCGACAGAAACCATTCGAATACGCATTCGACGACGAGAGTAATCGTAGCAAGACTAGGCGCCACTCGCTATCTCGATAATGAAGTTGTTCAGTCGGCAATCGACCTGTCCCCTCACGCGTCGACGGTGACCAACGACCTAAAGGCGAAGGAATAATTTTTAAAAAAATAAGGCAGAGAGAAATTTCAAAATCTCGCTACAGACTCAGTTCAATAAAATATCTCCATGCTTTTTTACCCGCGAGTTCCAAGTAGGTAAATTATTTTTCCTTGGTGAAGTTGCATTTCACACTCCCCGAGACGCAGAAATCTCGACTGGGCACATTAGGACACGCGAACATTAGGGACACATTCGCGTACCACTATTTAAGTAAGACATACAATATAGTGAGCAATTCTTCAATCCTCTTCAAAATGAACAAATTTGTCACAAATTTTCGATCGATCAATCATTTAATGCTAAACTGAACCAACTGACGTCAAGACCGAGTCAATGCTAAACTACATTCGACTTGGAGCTTCGTTCAATTTTCATCAAAACTCTCGTTTAGAAGACCGCTCACAAATTTCTCGGAAATGGTGCTGGATAAAATGAACCAATCAGATTGTACGTTCGGGCAATACACGCAGCGGTAAGCATCTGTTGTAATGACAATGCATGATGGATCTGTTAATTACTCCTAAATTTATACGTTGTTCGTTCACGTTTCTAGGATACCTCCAAAATAAACTTATTCTTCCTGCCCGGGGTTTCCCAGCTCGAGGGCCCGAGTTCGAATCCCTGTGGTGGCCGAAGTATTCAGTGTGTCCCGATCCCTAATTGAGTTACTTTGTGGAGAGCACTTTGAGTACGCCGTCCGTCGGATGGGACGTTCAACAGTGTGACCCCTTGGCGCCTTTCGTTAAGATTAGGGTAATGTCGACGCCTGGTTTCTATCCTCCCTTCCTCCCCCATTCCTTGAAACATCCCACCCCTACCACATTACCCATCATTCTTACTTATGGCGCAAATGACTTCCGCTCTTCGTCGCCTCCCCTTATAGCTTATACGCTACTACGAACACTATCAAGCGCAACCGCCATCCGAATGCGATTTTGGGAAATTCCGCTTGTCATGGCCAGGGAAGCCCATTTTTTATATCTCTATTAGGGTTTATGCGCATCCAATTTCGTCCACTCCCCTTCTTTTTTCTTTACTGTTTTGACTTTCATCTTTTTTAATGGATGTCACTTGTTTCTGCACGGTAGAATAAAGGTCCAATTATGCTCTCCTGCGGAACCCAATAAATTACTAATATTTACGTAATAAGCAATCTATGCATTACCGCCTTTTGTGTGCGGACGTAAAGAAAGACCCAGAATACAGTTTGTTGTCTTTATAGTATGAGCGTAGGTGCGTTCGCCCGTTCTATTTCTATCGAGTTTTCGTTTTTTACACGCCACACATTTTTTAACGTCTGATTCCAGGCCCCATTCAGAAGGGATGGATGGCTGTGGGCGCGATGGGAGTGGTCGCCTTGCCCCTCGTCACCACTTATCACCACCACCCCCCCACCCGCCACTCGGGATGAGGAGCGGGGGGAGTTCTTCCCCACTTTCCTTGACAAACGCAAATAGCTCCGCGGAGATATGACACGGAGCCGTGGCGAAGGGCCCCGACCCCGGCCCGGCTGGGGCTTTCGGGGAGGAATTTGGGTCGGCGGGGTGATGCGAGATGTCCTTCCGTCCGTATTCCCACATTGGAATTTGAATATCACATTGGAATATTCAAATTGCATATCCCAAAACTTACGCTACATCGTATTCGCAGTAAAAACTGATGCTACCGTACGTATAATATCCGCACTTTGCATGATAATGCAAATTGCACGCTGCCACATGATATTATACAATATTGCGCGATAACGCATAATATCACATAATATATCTAAACAGCACACATCATTTCCCGATGCCTCATTATAACGTTGAAATATTAAATAAGCATCGCAAATTGAAATCGACACATCGCATAAACGCATGGAACTATTTCCGCACTCTTTCTGATATTATCGCATGAGCGATGATAAACACCCTACAAGCCACCGCTAGGGTGTGTGGCAGGGAGTGACTACGCTTCAGACTACTTTTGACGCAAAATACCTCCCCCCCCTTTCCGCGGTCAGACTTCGTCATTCTGATCCCTTTTCGTTCGTGGAAAAAAAGGTCTTAAACTTATCTGTTCAACACTTAATCTCTCTAATTTTATTGACATGATCCCTCCTACCGAAGTACGATGAGGGTAATAATATATTTCTAAGAGTCATCCTTCCAATTTATGCAAGAGATTTCATATTTAATTTTAATTCCGCTCCGTAGATCAACTTTTAATGAACTTACCGGGTAGAAGAAAGTCATTTTTTCGTAAAACTCTACTTTATTCCCCGCCGCCGAGGAGTACGGCTCCTGGGTTATTTCTTTGAAATTACCAGCCTGATACCTGTTTTTCTGGCGCAGATAAACATCTGTATTTTTTCTTACTATGATTATTAGAATTACTCAGAATTGATAAAGATGATTAAAACAGAATGGAAATATGTACATATGTCTTCCACAAGTCGTTCCGGAGACGAGTCCAACCAATCGATGAGACACCTTAACCTCCAGCCCTGGAGCATGCATTCGAACTGTGAACGGGCGTCCACTGGCGGCTCCTGTTTAAAAAGTCTGTTTGGAACTAAATGAAGACCGTGCTGCGCTGACGGCTCACGTCGCGACAACTTCCGACTCTAATGCCGATGACCCACATTGGCGCACGAACGGCACCACGTGCTGACGACCGCTCCCCTCGGCACACCAGGCCTCTCAACAATTTTCCTTGAACAATCACAGCCATCAATCACGAGTGGAATGAGAACGACGAGCATCCAATCATAAGAAACCGAAGGCCATGAGTTTTACACCAGATGTAAGACCGAGCAATAGCTTAAATGCTTAGGGCGCCCACCCTTTTTAAAAATGAATGGAAGGCGACAGTGCGAAGCGCTCCCAATATGCGAGACTGATGGCTAATGATCAAGAGAATTTTATGTATCGCCAGATGGAGCCGCCGTTTAATTGCGTAATAGGGGGAGTTGAGAGTGTCATTTCATGGTATTTCCTCCAGGGTTTGGGGAATGGAATTTCAGGAGGATTCTACGCAAGGGTTTTCTTAAACTTTTGCAGTGAACGGTTGCCAAGAAAAAATGTAAATAATCCATGCCCACCGAAAATTTCAATGTCCAAATACAAATGATACTGTCGCTCCAGAAATATATATATATATATATATATATATATATATATATATATATATATATATATATATATATATATATATATATATATATATATACGAGTATATGTATGTATTTGGGAAAGTAACTACCCTCCCTACCCTGATGTGTGCATTTCACCCGCCGTCGGGCTTAGTAGTGGGTGAACTCTATATGACATTTGGACGGCACAAACTAACCTAACTTCAAACTTCTAGGTAATTTCAGGGCTATTACCGCAAGCAATGTCACCCGACGAAAGGCGAAAAAATTCGCAGAGAACTTATTAACGCACATCATGTGAAAACTCACAACGGCATATCCCAACTCTGCGGCCCGTGGTCCCGCTTTCACATATTCCTCGCGTCATTCGATTCACTCTGTCGCCTGCTCTTATTCCGAATGAATCGACGATTGGTAATTTCCGAGACCGCCCGTCACGCGCACGCGCAGTACGTCCGTTCACAACGCGGGTTCATCTCGAAGATGAGACGCGAGAAAAGGGGTTGGGCTGGGGATAGGCGACGGCCCCTTGTTGTGTTCTGCTACACTGATCTTATAAATAGGGACGACGGCCGCAGAAGGGGCGGGGCACCCCTTCCTCCCCCCCTCCCGACCGCAGGGGGGGGAGGTGAGTGAGACGGGGGCGGCGTCCTCTCTCTCTGCCTCCGGGGGAGGGGATATTCCGGAAACGGGGGCGGAGGCGCGCGTGTCCAACTTCCCCCCCTTCCTTCTGGGGCGGGAGAGCCTGCCCCCGACTCGCCCCCCCTCCCCCTTCCGTCTGGCAAGAGTGCTCTCTGCGGCTTCGGGCCTCCGCAAGGGTGTAGGTAGGTGGTCGTATCCAAGGGGGTCTCGAGGAGAAGGGGTGGGGGTGACAGGGAGGGATAGAGAGGAGACACGGTCTTTAAATAGAATCCACATTTGTTGTCACCCAGATACATCGCCATTTTATTTTTTAAGCATTTCCCTACGGCGAGAATTCGGGTGTTCGAATTATCCGAATCGCTCTATTATTTTTTAACAGGGCCCCGATCTATTGCCAACAGTTTCGTCAAAGGAGCTGTCTCACCGGATCCGAGTGCCAAGGGAGAAATACGCCGGGAGGGAAAGAGGCAAGAGCACTCGAGAGCACTCAACGCGACGTCGAACAGAGATTTTTGTTGGAAAGCCTTCCGTGCATGACAACATGTTGGAATCTCCGTGTTGCTTTTTCGAAGAGAGCCAATATTTCGTTTTCTCTTTATATTTTTGCTCGTGTGTTTAGCATGTCTCGGAGACTACGACTCTATAGTTTTTTTCTGTGTCATATAATCTTCCGTCTATGGGATAACTAATATACATCCGAAGCCAAATTGAACTTATTCATTTCCATTCTCATGTGTACAAAATCGCAAAAAAACTGCCGGATTGATTGATTGATGGGTAAACCTTCCGGTAGATTCATCTACATCTACCCAATACCTCGCAATCCGCCGAAAGGGCGTGTGGCGGGAGGTGTTAGGGCACCACCCATAATTAAGAAAAATAAAATCTCATGCAAAAGCCACAAATTCATGCAGTCCACAAACAAAACATGGTATACATCCATGCAAAAACCCTTACACCCCACACACTTGCAAACACACAAACTACCAACTAACATGCACATGCACCTACAAATATACCTGATATCTTTGCAATGTTTAATTTGGTTCCGACTTGTATATTAAATGTTTGCAATAGTTATAAAGCGACTTCGTCTGCTCACTATTATGATTTCTAAATTGATTGGGGAAGAGGGTTCATTATGAGGAAGGTCAGGACGATAGCATTCATAGGGTGGCCGAGTGGAGGGTCGAGGAGGTGGTCTGGAGGCGACTAACCTAAAACCTGCTTTTGAACTGGTGTCCGAGGGAGGACGGGGATCGGTAGAGATAGGCAAAGGGGGAGTGAGACAGGGTTGCCGGTTATACCTGGTCCTTTCAACATACGAGGCGTGCCCGCAAATTATCCGACCAGCGTTTTTTTATTATTTTTTTCGTGTGTTGTGCACTACGAATTTGCACACACGAGGGTGGTCAGAAAAGTTCTAACAAAGATACAAGACATTTTTTCTGAAATTTTCTGAGTCGGAAACTTTTCAGACCACCCATGTATATATATATATTTTTCCTTATATATGTTTCTGTATATATGAGTATATATATATATATATATATATATATATATACATAAAAGTTTCCGACTCAGAAAATTATATATAAATTTATAAATAAATATAAAATTATATATAAAAATATATATATATATATATATATGTATATATATATATATATATATATATATATATATATATATATATATATATATATATAAGGATAAGTTAAATCGTATATGTGGAGCACTTAAACTAAAGCAGGCTGAAAACCATGCCTACTTTAAAACTGTTTTAAACGAAAATAAGGAGAGTATAAAGGTTAATAAAATTAGAGTTGCGTCAGGTAAAGAAGCTATAATAAAGAGGAGGGTGTTGGTGACAATGACCTTACCAATGACCGTAAGTAAAGACGCAAGCAAAGACTGTTAGAAACTTTGATATGAAGCGTAGTTTTGCTTGGCTCCGAAGATTAGTTGTTGAGACAAGAGCGTAAATAAATTGGAGGCTTTTCAGATGGCGCGAAGAAGAATGGAGACTAAATAATGGGCTATAAGGAAGGAAAACAAAGAAAGGAGTTCTAGTCATGCCGGGGGAAGAGGAAAGGTTCTAAGAAGCAATTCGAGGAAGGCATATAAAGTGGAAAAGAGGGCATCCGGAGTGTCATTGGAATGTTAGAGACTGTGACGGCGGGGATAACTTTAGGTAAGGCGCACTTAGCATGGGTGACGAGGGGAGGGGAGAACGAATGCTAATTTAGGGAGGAGGGAAGGGTGTGTGGCAGAGGTTGGTCATTGTGGAAAAGGTTAATGGTGAAATCGGTGGAGCGAAACAATGGGGATGAAGGGATTAGACTGGAGGGTTGCGAAGAAAATTTCGTGGTATCCGGAACTTAAATTATCTCGCCCACAGCGTTCGCTTTCTGCGTAAAGCGTTGATATGAAAGAGACAGTGCGGTCATCATGACTGAGCCAACACTCCCACCCTCCACAAAATCAATTTCGACAGCTTTGACGGGAAATGGAGAAGAGCACGCGACGAAATACGAGGGGGTTCGGACACGGGGTTTGGAAGGGGCAACCGGCCCTCCGCCTCCAACACCCACGCCCCTGGATGGTCCACGGCCATGCATTATAGTTTTTGATGACTGTCGAAAACCCTTCCCCGAATTGGTGCGCCACCTATATTTCTCCAATACACGTCACAAGTCGGCCAAGAAATCAAACTTCAAAAAGGGTTTTCGGAGGATCAATGAAATGAAAAAGCCTCTTTTCGGAAGATTTCCCTCCCCCTCTTCCTTTCCCTTCCGGTTCTACTCCTCGACGGACAGACAGGTTGTCCAATCGAAACGAAAATAAACCGCCTTCACTGCATGGAGTGCCAACATACCCGTGCCGTTGTCGGGTGATCGATCCCTTCCCCGCCCTTCCCGACGCATCCACCATCGCGGCGAAACGTTCAAGAAAGAAACAGCTCTCCACCAGCACCTCCATCTGCTTTTTGATTCGCTAATTTCCCAACGAGCGCGTCAACGCATTGTCTATTCGCCCGTTTTGAGCGTCGATTGGATCCGGTCCACATGGGCCTCTGGGGCGCTGTCACGTCCCCCCCCCCACCTTCCTCTCCCCGTGACGTCAGCACGTGGCGGCTCGTCCCTCGCCAAAGGATTCCCCTCATTTTCGCCTTTTTCTTTTCCTTGGCACTCTTTGTCATATTCTCCTTTTTAATTACAAATATCTCAACGCTAAATATTTTCCGAGCCAGCACCTGGTGCTAAAAAATGCCAGAGTATTCCCATTGGAGGAGCAGAAGAGCGCTTTGTAAATTAATACCTAAGACTAGAATGCTTTTCTGACACGTTTTTACGCGTGTGCAAGTAAAAAATATCCCCAAACGTGACAGTGCTTAATAGAAGTATCGCGTCGTTCAATAGGCAAGAAATGTATTCACCGCGTCGTTCGACATTCCAGAAATACCCGACCCAACAAATAAAACACAAAAATTTTGGAAAAAAATGTATTTATTTCTCAACATGATCTCCTTTCAATTCTATACACTTTTCCCAGCGATGTTCAATAAGTTCGATACCCTTTTTGTTATAAGAACTGTCTTGATCCTCAAAATAGCCATTAACTGCCGACATTACTTCTTCACGGTTGGAAAATCTTTGACCACTATTTTTTTCAAGTTCGCGAAAAGAAAATAATCGGAGGGGCTAAATCTAAACTACTAAACAACGTAGCGTCTTCAAACTTGAAACATATGCTTTAAAGATAGCATACTTTCTAGTACAGTGATATTTTTCAAACGACTACCGTCATCTCTAGGTCGAGCCGGGTACTTCTGGGCCTTCCAATATATACATGCTATCACGTCTCGTGCTCCATTGCCCTCCTATACCCGAATTGACCTTCACTTACTCAGGGAAACGTTTGCCCCAGTAATCCCAATCTACACTTGAAAATTCTTGGAACAACTCTTGTGTGGTATTTGATTTAAGAACCTGATCCTCACGTACCCCCTTGTGTCTTCCCCTTCTTTGGACGGGTTTCAAAACTGACTTAACGAAGTCTTCTGACCTAACATCTATCTCCCTCATAAACACAACGAATGCGTCCAAAAATACTCTTCCTTCCTTTTCCCTATAATCCTGCGTCATTCTTCGGGGATATAATTTATGTATACATTCAGCCCATTCCCGTATTCGTTTCAGAGGGTCTAAATGTGGTTGGCGTCCGTGGATATCAACCTTTCCCCGTCATCGGACAGGGTTTGAAGTGAGATCCAAGCTAAAAAATATGTGGGCTGTTGATTTCCGCCGTTGGCGCAAACAATAATAAAAGCAATTTCACACTTAAACCATTCTGAACACACCACTTAATTCCCCTACTATCCATTCCTCTTGTACCCTCGTCAATTTCTCCTTCGGTGGGTGAAATAGCTACCCAATGCCACTTCTTGGCTAAAGAATCAGGGCAAGTGGTTGCATAAACCACCCCGCAGATTTCACTGAAATTTATGTTTCCTCGATAACGCAAGTGGTTAGAGCAAAATCCGAGGTTCCACCTTCCCCACCACTCCTGTGTTCGTCTTGTATATGTGTTCCTATTCCTTTTCCTTATATCTGTATCCATGTGAATGAATATGTTTTCGCCATGTGGCGGGTTTACGTGTTTGAATGTGCGAGTGTGGATGTTTGTGTATGCGTAAGTATATATGTAGTGTGTGTATGTATGATGATACAGAATCACTCACGAGAGCAATATAATATTAGAAGAAAGCCTCAGAGAAGGCCGGAAGCTTAAACTTTCTGAAATGTTTTCAGAAAGCCCGGGTTTGAGCGTAATATAGATTAAACATATTAAGATAGATATTCAAATCTTTATCCCACGTATAAAAATAATATTTATTGCCATGTTTCCCGCAGGATAGCGTAATCGGGTCTTGGAAAATACCGTTTAATTGTCGGTTAAATCTGTTCATTTTACGTAATAATCTATGGTTTTTAGTTAAGGCATGTGGAAAGAAATTGTCTCCTTCAATATTTTCCGCGCATTATGTTAGCCCTTCAATGGCGCAACTCGGGAAAATTTCTTGGAAAATGAATCATTAACAAAAGAATGACAATATTCCTCCATTGGAGCAATGTAATTTTTAAACGAGGTATCAGCCAAAGCGAATTAAATGAGTTGTGTAGTCAAAATTTTGGACCTTCGGATGAAAAATCTACAGTAAAAGTGGATGAACCTATGGCTAACGGCGAAAATAGGGGTAACCCCTTCGGGTAGTGGATAAAGTAGACAAAGAGCCACCCCTCGATTAGTGGGAAATGGTTACGTGTGACAGCGTTTGAAAATGAACAGAAAGGCAGTCCCTCTTTTCAGGAAGGAACGGGAGAAACTAAGATTGAAGCACCATCGGGTTCATTGGTGACGCAGTAGGGAGAATTATTAATTAGTTATTTTATCACCCTGCAAGCCACAGCTAGGGCGTGTGGCAGGGAGCGATGGCAGACAGTGCGTGAATACGCACAAGACTAATTTTGACCCGAATATGACCTTACCGCAGTCGGACAATGTTATTCTGATCCCTTATTGTTCGTGGAAAAAATTACATATTAAATCTATCTTTTCTAGACTTAATCTCTCTAATGTCATTGACGTGTTCTCGCCTACCATAGTATGATGGGGCTAATAATACATTTCCAACATCACTGCTAAAGAGACGTCCTTCCAATTTATGCTAGAACTTCAATCTGTAATTAAACTTCGCTTCGTGAGCGAATTCCAGCCTAGCTCCTCTAATATTTTGGATATGCTACTAAGTTTATCAAAGCAACGTTTTGTAAATCTACGAGTAGCTCCTCTACGCTGCACAAATCCTATTCGACTATCAATCCAATTTCGTGAGGATCCAATATACTAGAAGCATATTCTAAATGAGGCCTAACCAGCGAAAGATAACATTTCTCTTTGACGTTTTCATCACATTTACCAAGTACTCTTATGATAAAACTTAATTTTTTGTTTGCTTGTCCACATATTCCCTTGTATGTGTGACACCCAGGAGAGGTTGTGAGTGTGGGTAACGCCTAGGTACGAGGGCGGTTCAATAAGTACCCGTGTTAGAAATAGAGATACCATTTTGTCAAAAACATGTTTTATATTTTTCAACACAGTCCCCTTTTAGAAAGATACACTTCTCCCAACGTTGCGGCCACTTTTTTAACCCCTCCAAAAAATAGGATTTGTGGAACTCTCCAAAATACGCCTCTGTCTCGGAGATAACTTCCTCGTTTGAGCTATTTTTTTCCCGCGAGCCATTTCTTCATGTTAGGGAATAAGAAAAAGTCGCAGGGAGCCAGATCGGGTGAATATGGGGGGTGCGGCAGCAATTTAAAACGTACTTTATGTAGTTTGGCGGCGACAACTCCTCATCAGCTTGTTGTCCACCGTGAGCAATCGCGGCACCCATCGGGCCGACAATTTTTTCATCGCCAACTTATCATGTAAAATATTAATTGCCGTTCCGGTCGACACACCCACGGCCTCTGCTACTTCGAGCACTTTCGTTCGTCGATCAGCGAGAATCATGGCGTGGACTTTTTGAATGATTTCCTCGGTAACCACGTCTGCCGGGCGTCCTGGTCGCTCCTCATCAAAAACAGATATTCGCCCACGTTTAAATTCGTTGAACCAATATCTAACTGTGTTCGTAGATAGCGTAGTGTCCCCATAACCAGCATCCAACTTTGCTTTTATCTCCTCGCATTTATTCCCATCCAAAAACCAAAAAGCGAATTATCGAACGATACTGCTCTTTTTCCATCTTTGCGAATATCACGAAACACGTCTTACTCAAATGGCTGCCAAATCCAAACTAACCTTTAAATCAGTCGCAAATTTTTTTCACCGTCGTTTGATAGATGGCAGCACACGATGAAAACATAAATTTCGGTAACCTACAGGTACGACCCAGCGAGGCGACGACTCGGAAAGGTATCATTATTGTCTCTCGAGTCGACCCTTCTCATGACAAAGACAATTATGTTTGAGCGGGGTGCTTGCACCCGCACCTTTCTGGTGGATTGCGGGATATTTGATAATATGGACTTGATGAAGTGACGAGAGCCATGAGCGAAGACCGTCATTAATGACCTGCCCTCCCTTCTCCCAGGCAACTCCCCACCCGCCCATCAACCTCCACACATCTACCGCCTGCCTTTCCGATTCAAGCACCACAAGCAGTGCATTAGTCCTTTAAAATGTAAGAACGCTATTTTAGAAACAGCCAAGAGGCGGTTCCGCGAAGTCGCGCCGGAAACCATTTCTTACACTCCTCGCGAGCAGAGCCACCCGCTTCAATGGACGGCTCTTCTCCCCGACGAGACGTCACACGATTGGGCGAAAGGCGGGCCGAGTCATGCGTGAGGTCAATATCGCCCAATATTTTTTAAGAAGAGTCTAACATAGCTTACGGCAGCGGTATAGCTAGGTTTGTCGGGGTGGGCCTTAAAAGAATAATTGGCAACACCTGCTAAGTTTCGGAGGCCTCCTGAAAGACCATTTGGCAAGGCGAATTGAAAAAAAAACTGAGTATCATTTTATCTGTAAGTACTCGTAGAACTTGGAAGACACGACCTATTTAAGCAATATTGCTTTCCCATTAAGAATTAATTTCTTTCAATAGACATGTATTCACAAGATCAAAAAAATAAGGTGCTCTCTAGCCTGCGGTCCTCCAAATTACAGGGTAGTCCTACGAAATTCGGGGTCTATGAGTCCCCTAATTAAACCCATCATTGTGGGTAACACTCAAAGTTAGATCTAAATTGAAAAACTCTTGAGCTTTACAGAAATACCGTTGAGCCAGCATAGGTCGCACAGCATGCCCACCATTAACACATTCTCATTCTTCCGTAGTTTTCGACACGCTTGTACACGTTCACCGTCTCTTCCGCCTCATTCTGGAAGGGTATGGAATGGAACAATAGAATATGTGAATGATTTTTGTGGAGGGCTTTTATCAGATACTCATTCCAACCAGCCAACACGGGAGAACAATATTCTGCGACCTCAGGACTGATTCATTTCGAGCGACCCGAAGATTTCTGAAGTATGATATGCCCTTTGATTTGAGTAGTAACGAGGGTCCATACACGACAGTGGCGTGGCACAGCCTTTGTCCACAATTGGAACGTGCCAAAGACATTTTCCACACTTGTGGACGCATTGGGAAAGCTTTTAGCTTATAAAGGCATTACTTGTTTCATTTAACTTCCTAAATTTCCTCAATCTACCACCCTTCACCCAAAACTAAATAAACTAATTACACTCTTCGCGCAACAAATAAAATGCAAATAAATAAGAAAGGGGAAGAAAACTCCAATGGCCGTAAAACCAAGGCAAGGCGAACGGAGTTCGCCTTGCCTTGTTCTTAAGAAGGTTGAAAACACCTCCAACACAAGGTTGAAAGTCTTCAACCTTGTGTTGGAGGTGTTTTCCCTTCGGTTCGCTGAAAGGGCCACTTTGTGGCCGAAACACGCGTGTTCGACGCATTTCCTGGTTGCTCTTTACCTGTGTCCAGATTCTCCCAGAAGTTGGGCCCTTTTGAGTGTGTGTTTCTTGAGTGCTTGTGTGTGTGATTGGTCTGTACCAGTCACAAAGCGTGTGCTTGAGAATATCCTGGAATCTTGAACGGGGTCTACTCTACAGCCTCGTGAAGGATTCCATCTCCATCTGAAATTCTTTAACAGGGTCTCACAGCCTCGTGAAGGATTTCAGTCAGGATAGTGTGCGTGTGGCTGTGTGTTGGTCCCTGACGCGGATTAATTTCCCGTAAACCACCACAGAGGGTATTCTGGTCGAGAGGTTGTGGTTGGTCCCTGACGTGATTCCCGTCACACCAACACAACAATTGGTCTGACGAGAGATTGGCAACTAATTTTTACGGCCATTGGAGTTTTCTTCCCCTTTCTTATTTAATTGAGAGGCCGTAGAGCTCATTATTTCTTGCTCCAACTAAAATGCAAGAAAAGCAAAACCTCTTGGGAAAAGAAGCAAGCTGGTCCTGGCTCACGTGAACTCCCTCACCTTATACCCCCCAACCCTACCTGAATTACTGACCCAATTAACCTTAACCCAAACACACCCACCGAATACCAACCACCTTCCGAACTATCCCAACTTGTTAAATATATATATATATATATATATATATATATAACAAGTTAAAAATAATAATAATAAGAAATAAAATAATAATAAGAAAAAAATCATTCACAAATACTACTTCTTTGACAACATAAAAAAATAAAAATAATCAACATATTAAATAAAATTTAATTTAAA
The DNA here is from genome assembly GCF_022747635.1 of Hetaerina americana. Classification (NCBI taxonomy): domain Eukaryota; kingdom Metazoa; phylum Arthropoda; class Insecta; order Odonata; family Calopterygidae; genus Hetaerina; species Hetaerina americana. The sequence goes on from NW_027287095.1 coordinate 15,979,062, forward strand.
AAACACTCCATTTAAAGCAAATTCCTAAGAATCAAGACCACCGAATCCCATCCACTTACACTTCTAAATACACTCCATGCCTCTAGTGGAACCTGGTTCCGAAGGAATAGTAAAAGGAACGCTAACTTCGCTCTGGCTTTGATTTACTATGCTGCACAAAGCAGTAGGTCAATACAGTAAATGTACGAAGGGAAAGAAATTTTAACTAAATTTAAAAACAAAAAATATGTTAATTGTCTCAATGCCAAACACAAATCACGAAAGGACCTCTCGAGGATATCTTCTAATTTGAAAGACATCAACATCAACGGTCGCGGGAGGGCCTGGCGGTTTGTGCCCCCTCTGCCCTAAGACACGAAGTCTAATGAACCGAGTCGACTCGGATTCAGGAATCGATCGAGGAAGTACATGAAAGCCGTAGATCGAGACGAATGTCGCACCCTGCCGAAGAGGGGCAGCACTCACCGATGGTGGTGATGACGATGATGGAGTAGAAGAGGGCCCCGGCGAAGGTCCACTGGATTGAGTTGAGGTCCTCGGAGCCGTCCCAACCGTCCCTCTTCATGGCCAGCAGCAGCTCCGCCTCGAAGGACCGCAACCGGTCCACCACGGCCGACGTCCAGTTCTCCCGATGCAGCACGAGCGTGTTGCGCGTCAGGCGCCAGAGGTCATCCGTCACGTTGTCTCGGACGCGCGATATCCCGCGCTTAACCTGCGACAGGCGAGGGAGGAAGGGTGAGTGAGAATGGTCACGCTTCGGCTTGGGTCGGCAATTATTTTCATAAACAAACTCGCCGACAACGCTGAACCTAACAGAGTTCGATTGCCCGGGTGGGGAACGAAGAAGCCAGGGGGAACGAGGAAAAGTATTGGAAAATTAGTATGCACTCATCAAACGTGGAGTTACAACCAAACTATTAAGCTTCAGGAATACATTAAAACATTAGCAAAGTTATCGAATAGCTGAGTGTAAAGCGAGCGTGCTCTAAGTACAAGGTCTGTCCCAAAAGTAGTAGGACTGAGTCGATTAAAAAATATTTTTTGCCAGAATTGATACATTAATTCAAAATTATTAGAAATATCGCCCTTAGGGATTAGGGATGCGAAGTTCATAAGAAACCCTCCGAACATTTAACCTGCGATCCCTGTCCAACAAAGCATTAACTCTTGCAAGATTTTCTACATTTTTTGAGGTCGAAGGGCGATCTGAACGTTCGGCGTCTTCGATATCTTCTCTACCCCCCCCCCCCCCCCAAAACTACTTACGCCACTCGAAAACACCCAATTTACCCATGGCGTTAAAACCATAAGCTGCCTTGACCATGTGATGAGTCTCTTTCACGGTTTTCACGCAAAATTTGATGGCACAGCGCTGCTACAATAAGCGGTTCATGACAGAGGGTAACGAGGTCACGTTATGGAGGTATCGCAAACGAACGATCCGCACTCCGCAAAGGCTGGGAGCTAACTGCCTCCGGCCTCCAGCCTTTCCTTAGACTCCCTTCCTTGGAGCCCAGGCAGAGAAACCGCCGCCCGTCCGTCCGTCTATCCGGGAAAAAATAAGTCATACTACTTTTGGGACAGACCTTGTAAAGAGTAAACTTGGAAAACTCGTCCTTCGCAATGAGAGCCATGCGCCACCCTCGATGGCGCTCGGGCAGACAGAATCACGCACACAGCCAGGAACTGACGAAGAGGTCACGTGGTGTGGACCTCAGGAGTCCCTGGCTAGGAAGGGGTATTCCCTATCGCGGGCGGAGTGATCTCCGAGTCAGTCAGCTGCGATTTGAGTGTTTTCAGCGCTCTCACACCGCGAGGCAATATCTCGCTCGCCCTTGTAAGGTAAAGTTGAGGGCCATTCTGCGTCATTCGTCACACAACTATGTGAGGGCGAGGTTCAGGGGGGCCTATGTGAGGGCGAGGTTCAGGGGGGCGAGCTGCAAGGGGTGAATGAATTGCATTTTGGGCCGAATTCGTTTTCTTTCGTCATCAGCTCTCTTGTTCATCTGTAACCCACTTTAACTCTTTGTTTTCTCTCAGTAATAAATGCCCAAGGGGAATCGAGATGAGACGGTTGCTAACGTACTGGATCCCCACCCAGAGGGTCCGGGTTCAAATCCTGGCGGAGTCCAATATTTTTCAATGGTATCTCGATCCTTACTTGAGGTGCTTTGTGGAGGGCACTATGAGTGAGTACGCCGTCCGTCAGATGGGACGTTAAACTGCGGACCCCTTGGAACCTTTCGTCAAGAGTAGGCTAATGCCGACGCCGGGTTTCTCTCCACCCTTCATCCTTTCCTGCCCATCCCTTACGGGGCAAATGACCTCAGCTTTCGGTCTGCTGCTCTAAATACTACTACTACAAATGTCTAATTTGTTTTTCTCATTTCCAACCCCATTTTTCTGATCTTATCAATCAATATATCATGATTAAACATATCGAATGCTTCAACCAAGTCCATCACAAGAGCATCTACTTGCTTCTTACGGTTGTGAGCATCGACTTGATCCTGAGTAATCGCAATCATTTGGGTGTCAACCACTTTTAAACCCACGCTGACAGGGACTCATTGAGTCTTCGCAATGGAGTATTTCGAGCTGTGTTTATGTAATGCGTTAGTATCTTTAGAAAAATTTTAAAGTAACACTATTCAGGCTTATTGGCCTATTATTCTCTAACACCCCCCTGCTTCCAATTTTAAAAATTGGAGCGACTGTAGATTGCCGCCTGGGATATCTATGTTATTTGTGTGCCAGTGTTTAATGGATCAGGCTCACGTTCATAATTCTAAACTAGGTGGTACTCCGAGATCAGTGATATAGCTAGATGGCGTGCATACCACCGGTTGGCATGAAGCGAGGCTAACGTGACACGGGGAAAAAAGAGGCGGTACTTGAAAACTGTGCATCGCCGCAATCATCGAATCTGTTCAGAGGAAAAATAACAATATACGTGGTCTGCGCAATAAATGCGCGAACTGGTGCATTCTAGCGGTAACGCGTGACGCGGACTCTTGCCCCACCCACTAGCGGCGCTAGTTGCCTGAGACCCAATGAGCCGTCTGTACTTGGCGGATCGTCGAGCAGTGCGTATCGTGTCAGTTATACTAGTTTCTGTTGTCCTTGTTTAATGCATAAATGTGATGAGGGTACATGACTGAGGAGATGTGGACACGCTAAAGCAAGAAACGACAAGAAAACTAAAAAGTCTAACTGCCGAGGACTACCAAAGGCGCTTTAAACAGTGGAAAAGAAGATGGAATAAGTGCAAAGCAACAAATGGAGAGTACTATGAAGGGGACAAAATCAATTTAAAAAGGTTTTTATGGCCTCAGGTCGCGTATTTATTGGACAGACCTCGTAGGGAACACACACATAACTCAAAATGCCATGACAAATTGCCATATATTGCATTAATTTTAATATTGGTGAGGCCTGTACTCTCTTTTGAGCGATTGTGTCGTCTTCTCACAGGCGTTATTTTCACACATACCGTCCTGGTAGGCATTTGCTAGACATCATATCGATTCGAGAGACTAGGCCTTAGTGCGAGGAGAGCTCGCCAACCAAAACAACATTTGGGTTGATTAATAAGGTTAAGTATATCCCTTGACAACAATTTCTGCAGTTTTTATACAATGTCCTTGCCTGTGTCAAAGAGACTTGAGGCAGACATAAAAGTGGGGGGTTATCATCGGTTATTATTTGTCCACCAGAAGCCTCGTTTACATCGATAAAAATTACTTTGGATAAAATGTCAATGTTTTACACGATTTTTTTACAGACCTAATTGACATGGTTTTCAAAATTGAGGGAAAATCAACTACCACCAACAAACATTTGACCTTCTAGTTCTACCCTATGGGAATGTTTATTCAAAACCTCTTCCTTCTTCATATTTGAATTTGCACCAGCAACACCGTAGGTGTCATGTACCTGTCTTAAAACCTAATAATGGTGAAGGTGAAAGGTCGACTTCGACTTAACTGACTGCGATCGAGGCGAATCCACACCGAAAGTCAATAAAGAGAAGATTCGCCTTTGAAGTCGTCTTCCTGGCCGGCCAAGTCGGCGGGGGGTGCCACAGGGTCTGCCTTTGGAGATCAATCCTCTTCCTTGTTATTTCTAATTCCGTCCCGAAGACAAGACTGACGAAAATAAATCGAATTCACTTTTTTGTTCATGAATCCATCCATGCATTACATTTCAGAAGATTCATTCGGGAGATGAGGAAAACTTCGGAAACACTCGTATTATGCAAACATCTGGTTTGTCAAATAATACGGTTTTCCGAAATGCATGCATAAGCGATAGCCATCCTCTCAGAAATGATTCCTTCAGCGAACTACAACAATCCCCGGCGACTTCCAACTCCACCAATTACAAAGATTCTAATAGCACCGTCGTTCTTTTTTTTTGCTTCCGACTGTTTTCAAGTAAGTTTTTCTTGGTACTAGATGGGAAACGTGCCAATATGTATCACTCTTTCTAGTCTCCGCATCTCCATGCAATACACAGAAGTGCGAATAAATTCATCAGGCAAATATCATAAAATTTATTGAAACTGCTTATGCAGTAAACTAAAGAGATCAACCCGCATTACAAAAACATTCCATCTTCCCAAATACCGCACGGCTATATATGAAAAGTCATGCAGTATTTCATCCTGTAAACTATGGAACTGTTTGCCTAATAAAGTAAAATTATCCAGGAGCACATCCCAATTCAACAGGAAAATGTTTGAATATCTGTCTACCACACTACCAAAATGACCTTATTACAGTTCTATCAAGCTAAATATTTAACTATTGTTCTTTGTATTTGTATGTATGTATTGTACTATATGTTTCGTTCAAATGATGTTAAATTGTGTTTTGTGACTGGTTTAATTACCTTATTCTATGCATTATGTAAACCTGTTTCACTCCATAGGTTTCAAAACCTCATGTAACATGTATTCTGCTCCAAGGGACTTTGCTCCCAGAGCAATAAAAATTTTTTGTTATTATTATTAAACTTATGCGGTAAAATTTTACCTGCACACGTTTGACTCCTATTCCATCGCGTGCTCAGCGGATGAAGGGAAGCGGCATAATTGCTTCCGATCCCTTACATGAAGGAAACCTTCCGACTCCTCTACGTGCGTAAGTCACGTGCCACGCATTCGCAAGCTAACGCTTCTGAGGAACCACTTCCGCCACTTGCCTCCAGATTGGCGCGCCCTCTTGACTGATAGCAAGAGGTGACTGACACCAGAGGACTACCGTGAAAATGGGAAATCTTACATACGCGGGTCATGCAAATCGAAGAAATAATGGCGAAGAAAACTCGGTATCTATCCGAGACAGTAGAGAGAGGCCATAGAGATTTGTAAATACTTCACCTACGCCTATGAACTAACTACACCTACACAGTACTCCGCAAACCGCCGCAAGGGCATGTGGCGGGGGTGTTAGGTCACCACCCGTAAACTAGAATAAAATCACAAGAAAAAACAAGTCATGCTACCTCTGTAATATTAATAACAGGATACGTACATTCAAATCATGCCTTAGAACTGTTAAAAAGATGGGTATATTAGGAAAGAACATGCAGGATATCGAAAAAAATAGATACACCGCCAATTCTACTGATCTCCAATGCGATTGCTGTCATGTCTATTTTGATCTCTAATGGCACGAGGGAAAAAGCATGCTTTAATTCGATCCGTTCTTCTATCTATCTATCGCCCTGATTTCACGTACGTGATATGATCTACCATAGTAAGTGGAGGCCTGTAATATGTCCTTAACATCCTCAGATAACTAACCTGCCTCAAATTAACACAGTACATTTAACCTGTGTAACTATGTCCGGAGACGATAGCTAACTCTAGACGATAGATACGAGGAGTGTTCCAAAAAAATTTTCCGCGCCGCTCCTATTGGTCGGAGTGGGATCGAGTCATTTGGAGTAGGCGTGAGGGACGCTAAGCTTTGCCTCAACACCGGCCTTAGTGCTCTCTAAGCAATGGAGGCGGCAGGAAATCAGTTATTGTAAACCTCTGCGCACCGATCGTGTCACGAAAGACCAACTGAGTGGAAATTTCAAGTGAACTTTTGCAACGTACTGAAAATGAACCTGATTATTTGGACGTCGTTATCACTGGTGATGAAACCAGGGTTTTTGAATACGACACAGAAAAAAAAACGCCTAACCTCCCAGTGGCACACCGACCACTACCAAAGGCCCAAAAAGGCTAGAATGAGCAAACCAAAAGTGAAAACAATGCTCATTGTGTTTTTCGACAGTAAAGGAGTGGTCTATAAGGAGTTTTTTCCTCAAGGACAGACAGTTAACGCTGCCTACAACGTGGATGTGCTAGGAATACTCCGAAAAAGGGTCATCAGGACGAGAAAAGATATCTCCATCACGGCAACTCCATCACGACAACGCGCCTTGCCACAACTCGCTACGAGTCCGTGAGTTCCGGGCCAAACACCAGGTGCCAACGCTACCCAACCCCCCGCCCCCAACAGTCCTGACGTCGCCCCAGCAGGCTTCTTTTGGCTCCCTCGGATTTAGGCAGCCCTGAAAGGAACCCGCTTTTCGTCCATAGAAGAGATCAAATCAGCCGTGACGAAGACCTTGCGAGAGGTCCCAGAAGACGCCTCCAAGGCGCGTACTGGTCATGGCAGAGTCGCTGGAAAAACTATGTAGAGGCCCAAAGACAGTACTTTGAAGAACTCTAAGTGTTTGTGCAAATCTGTTCAATAAATTACTTTAAAAAAATAAAAGCATTACTTTTGGAACGTACCCTGTAGAATGAGAGAGAGAGAGACGTCACAGAAAACCGCGCATGAACTACTGTAAAAGGTTTTGTAATACCAAAATATTCACCGATATTTTGACAGAAGCCACATTACACAAAATATTTCCTTAGCATTCACACGGATTCGCAAACCATGGGCACCTACAACCATGACGTGGTGGAAGGGCTTTTGCGTTCCGATGACCCCTAGAGCTATGCTGGCGGGAGCAATGATAATATTTCCAGGTAGGACCGCCAATAGGTCGATGGGTAGGAGCCAGACGAACGGTAGTCCGCGCAGCGACAGTCTGTTCCTCAGTGAGGCGGCTGCAAAGGCGTCTGGTCCCAGTGGAGTCTCACCGATTTTTAAGCGATAAGTGATACCGCGTGACTAACACTAATGAGGGAGGCACCGTGAACTACTTTCATAATTCCCAGTGACACAAATGTGAACGGAAACTCGACCTTGAAAACAGCTGTGAACTCTACCAAAGCCTGAGTGAGCAAAATAAAAATTTTCTCTGAATTATACAAAAGTTCCCTGGTGCAAAATATTTCTGAAGGATTCTTTGAAAAACAATTCCCATGAATGGGTTTGCATTCTAGCGCCATAGATATTTCAGGTAAAAATAGCGCAAAGCACAGATTTCTTCTAATTTCTATTGCTAAGTCATGTTTCATGAAACTTATCAGTGCGGCTCTTAACTCAACACCGATCCTCGAAAGTTGATTTCGGCTCTAATCGAACTCAAAAGACGTAAATTGTTAAGAGAGCGCTCAATTTCGAACCCCAAAACTACGTAGCTCAATCCTGAAAATGAGTTGATAACTATATGCACGTATACGCTACACTCAAGGCCAATGCGGTGGGCAGTAGGGATGAGTTGGATGCTTCCGCAGGAAAACTATTAATCAAAATAAATACATCTTTTCAGAGCAAATGCTTCATAAAGTTTAGAAAACATGACATTTCCAAATGGCGATTGTCTTTTTCTATTTTGTCAGATTAGCAAACAGATGAACTTTCCAAATGATGGCGAAATCTCATCACTTCTAAAAAAGAGCAACAATATTTCAGCGCTCGTTGATGTGGTCAGCTCATACCATTCTGGATCAAACACAAGACATATTGTACATTGGGAAACATTGCAGCATTTAAATCGTACTTCTAAAATTCGCATGGTATTTACTATCAAGGAGATGATGTCTTCGTAAAGATTTTTTTGTTGCGAAGGAACTAAGCACGTATCTGAACTTTGAAAATTAGTCAAAAGCAAATTAATGCGCTTTCTTTTTTTATTGTCAGTTTTACAGTTTATGACGGCACGCATGAATGAGATCATTTGATAACTGAGCGCGCTCGGGCGTATGATACCCACGCACCCTTCGGCCCTTCCAATCTCATCCCGTATCGTCAACAAGAGGCAGGAGGAGAGGAGTACGGGCAGGGAGAGTAAATGTGGGTGCGGATATACTCCTGCGGTACCCGTGCCCAACCCAGAGACGGTTATTCTGGTCGTGACGTGATATAACATAATAAATATTTTATAGGGAGGCTTATTTGTACGACAAGGCCACCAGCGATGGAAGAAGAAAGAGGAACATCGTGAGATCAGTATGAATTACGACGAAGGTGTTTATTATTATTGTTCATCTCCGGTTTAAGGTAGGTTTGGAATTCACACAAGCTACCAATCTGTACAGCGACGATTCCTTTTTCTCTCTGAAATACAACACAACCTGACATTCAACATTACAATGGGATCCTCTTCAATACGCTGCCGTCTTCCGAATCTTCTTTTAATACGCGAGTGTCCTTTCTTTGCGTTCTGTGCTGAGATAAGTTTTTAATCAAAGTCTATATATTATTATTATTAGGTAATCTACAAATTAAGGTAGATTTTAGATGGACACAACTACCAAATAGATATATTGTTTCTCCTAACAAACAACCCAACATCCTACTCAACAACAAAGCCCCTCTTAATCTCTGTGTACTTCTTTCCTCCCTTCATTCCGTCCAACATCCTTATTTTATTCCCGCCCTTTCCTCGTTTGCCTAGCATTCTCCCCTCCGTCAAGGTGTTCAACATCCTGCTGCCGACCAATATGTTTTTCATCCATTTTTCCAGTCTCATTTGGATTTCCCCGAACAGTCAGGCCTCTGTGGCGGCGAGTTAACGTCCTCGCTCGCCAACTCAGAGTTCGCGGGTTCGATTCCCACCTAGGTGGGTTTTCCTCATAAGCAATCCTCTTTCATCCCACACCATTCCCATCATTGTCCCGTTTGTTTTCTCTTCTGTCCACTTCACCTTCTCCACCCTTCTCCACACCCACATTTCAAAGAGCCTCCACTCTACGCCTATCATCCTGCTTGAGTGACCATATTTCCGCGCTGCACAAAACCACGCTCCATATTAAAGTTTGGACGAAACTTTTCTTGCCATCCTAACTAAGCGTCCCTGCCACTAATTCCCTCCTCCTCAAAAGAAAAGAAAGATTTCTATCAGGACAAAAAGCGACTAAAAGCAAATACTACCTTGATCAAAAATTTCCCGGAATTTATTCAGAAAATTAAAAATACAAGTTTATTCATCTAAATCTATATTGTCCCCTTCAAAGTAATCCCCATCGACTGCAACACACTTATGCCAGCGCTTGATCCAATCCTCGAAACATTTTTTATATTCGGTTTTCGGTATGTCCATCAGTGCTTCCTGCGATTTTTCCATTACTTCCTCTCGGCTGCTAAAACGCGTTCCCCGTAATGGTTTTTTAACTCGATTGAACAGAAAGAAGTCACAGGGAGCCAAATCAGGTGAATTCGGTGGCTGTTGGATGGTATTTGTTGCATTTTTCGTCAAAAAATTACGAATAATGATAGCACTGTGCGACGGTGCGTTATCATGGTGCAAAATCCACGAGTTTTCTGCCCACATTTCTGGTCTCTTTCGGCGAATTGCTTCACGCAAACGTCTCATAACGCCCAAATAATACTCTTTGTTTACTGTCTGGCCTTCTGGCAAAAATTCATGATGCACTACACCGTTGTAATCCATGAAAACCGTCAGCATTGCCTTCTTTTTTGACTGAAAACGACGTGGTTTTTTTGGTCTCGGCTCATTTGGTGAACGCCATTCACTTGCCTGATAAATTCCAAAGAAACTGCGGGAGATGCCGCAACAGTAACTTTTAACGGAGTCATCCGCTAATGTGCATTTTAATGCAACAATTTCAGAGCGTAAAAATCATTCGCCTTGACTGGGACTCGAACCCAGATCCCTCAATATCCGGTCGAGTGCTTTAGCCACTTAAGCTACCGAGGCGTCCTCTTAAACTCTGAAACTCTGAAATTTCAGAGTTTAAGAGGACGCCTCGGTAGCTTAAGTGGCTAAAGCACTCGACCGGATATTGAGGGATCTGGGTTCGAGTCCCAGTCAAGGCGAATGATTTTTACGCTCTGAAATTGTTGCACTTGCCTGATGTCTGGATTGCGTGTCGTACTCATAAACCCCCATAAATCTCGTCTCCAGTAATGATCCTTTTGATGAATGTGGGATCGGATTCAGCCTCGCAAATCATGTCTTTTGCGACGTCAACACGGTCTCTTTTTTGCATGAAATTGAGGTCTTTTGGCATGCTACACGACGGAAACCCAAATCATTAACCACAATGTCTTGGGCGGATCCATAGGCAATGTTCAAGTCCTCCGCTATTTCTCTGATGGTTAATTTGCGGTTATTGACCAACATTTCTTTTACTTTATCAATTTTTTCACCGACTTTCGATGTCGATGGTCTGCCACTGCGTTCATCATCTTCGATTGACTTCTGAACCGCTCGTGCCACTGGTAAACGACCGTTTTTTTTAGAGAATCGTTGCCGAAACACTTTTCCAACATTTCCAACGTCCGTGCGCCACTAAATCCGTTTTTTACGCAAAATTTAATACAAGTTCGTTGTTGCAAATTTAAATCCATTTCTGAAATTGTAAAAAATCGCCAACACACACAGAGATAGATGTACTCTTGGCTACGTAACTTTTGCAAATGTCAAGTTATGACACTAAGATTTAAAGGGAATATCAACAACAGATGTACCAATTTAACAAAAAAAACAGAACTCAAATCGGAACGATGGGAGCGCCACACGGTGGTTATTCCGGGAACTTTTTGATCAAGGTAGTAGTACTACCATAAGCATAAGGAAGCGATTCGCTCAGAGTTAAACATGGAGTCAACTTTTCTACGGATGTGAGATGCGGACGATAGCACGACGAAGTGGGTGAAATCTATGGTGGATACTTACGATAAGAGGAGGAAACCTGATTTGTCACAGGAAGAGGCAAGACACATCTTGCTGAAGACCAAAAGAGAAGGAAACACGAAAGGGACGAACTATGAAGGAAAGCCTTGATGGAGCTATGAGAAGTAGGACATGCCGGTGCGAGGAGTAACGATGGAATGAAGAGAGATTGGCAGTTTGGAACAGGATACAGATTGGAGAGTCGCCAGAAACCAACCTTCGATGTAGCAACTGAAAACTCAATATGAGAGAATAACGGGTACAAGAAAGAGGACCTAGTCCTGATAGAAATGCTGAATATACATGGAGCATCGAGGGAAGCGGTTGCTATGGCCAAGCCACTGATGACTTAAGAAATCACCCCTGGATGGATTAAGAAATACCAAAGTGACGGCAGAAAGGAAGTAAACCTATATATCGTAAAAAAAGAAAGATGGATATTACCGACAAATGTAGATTGATAGAAGAAGTTTGGAACGAATAAGAGTAGAGCTGAAAGATGTTGAAGAAAGTTTGGACGGGAGGGACAAGAAGACAAATCATATTAGAAATTAAAGTTAATAAAATTCCTAACATAAAACAGGAGTTAATAAGTCAATGAAACAGCGAAATAAATTGGCGATTAATGAAGAGGTCTGCGATGGATGTAAATCGTGCACTTGTGGGGAAATTTCACCGAGGAAAGGATTATTATTAAAGGTTATCAACTGGTTAAGGAAGGTTATAGATGGATAACTCTCCCAAATAATTATCTTTTCTCTCCTAAAAAACCACCACATCCTACTCGACAACAAGCCCCTATTCATCTCCGAATACTTCCTGCCTCCCTTCATCCCGTCCACATCCTTATACTATTCCTGCCCCTTCCTCACTTGCCTAACATTCTCCCCCTCTATCACAGTCTTCAGCATCCCACTGCCGATCAATATAATCTCTGCATCCATTTGTCCTGCCTCCGTAGGATTTCTCCCAAAAATCCGCTATCCTCCTCCCCCACCATGCCAAGCACCTCCTCGTTTGTTTCCCTTTCTGCCCAATTCACCTTCTTCATCTTTCACCACGCCCACATTTCAAAAGCCTCCAATGTACTCCTATCATCCTGAGTCAATGACCATATTTTGTGGAGAGGATACTGAGCAATAAATTCGATGTATCGAAAAAGAAGATGAATAAACTAAACAGGAGAAACTATGTCCATCAATAACTAGAGAAGGAAAGATTTGAAATTAAATAACATTTGAAGGATCTAATTTCAGGCAGGGTTACATGCATCAACGACATAGCCATCGAAGAACTTACGGAAAGAGGAGAGGCACCCATTCTTTGAAGTAAAAATACTGCCACGAAACGAAGGGACTACCGGAGGACTAGGCAATAATTAAATTCGAAGGTTTGGCAAAGGACTAAACAATGCATTATACTAGTGACAGACAAATTCCGTAGAGTCGCAAATGCCATAAATATGCTAATTGATGCGATGAAGAACAGATTTAAATAACAGAACAGCATATTCGAGAAAATCAGTTTGGATTCACAAGAGGAAGATGAAATCGAGATGCTAAATCAACCTTGAGGCTGATATTAGAGAGGTAATCAAAAATGAATATGAAGTTTACATTTATTGATAGGGAGAAAACGTCTAATAAGGCAAATTTTGTAACAATTTATCAATAACACACAGAAATAAGAATATATTGAATGGACTGAAGAATGAATTTCAAGATAAACCAAAACCATACCGTGAAAACAAACATGAAAGTAATCAAGGAGAGCGAACCTTGATTTTACAAAGAAATTAACGAAGGTATAAACCTTAAGAAACTAATGGAAGAAAGAAATGCTCAAGTTTTTGGTATATTTTATGAGATAAAGCAGACTATTGAGAGACATTTTGGGGATAAAAGTGTTAGGAAGGACAAACGAGGTGTGGAGAATGAGATATTTCTACCGATATTCAGGATAATGTTGGCTTGGCCTGATGATTTGGGCTGCACATCAGTGAAACCTGGGTCGCATGAAAGTTTATTTTATATGTGGGATTAAAAAGTTTTACTTGGGCGTTATTCATTAAATATCAATCTTACAGCTAATGTGTCCAAGTGGTGTTTGAGCTTGATTTTGGTATGATTGCGTATCGTGCGAGAAGAGAGCGAGTACTTGGATGCAAAGTTCACCGTCCCTGAAAATTGATGGCGCTGAAGCGCCGTACCTATACCCGGCCGTTGTTCAATTCACAAAATCCATTGGCTGCTACCGATCAATCTTATTTTATCCTCTTTTTCCCTCTGGAAAAGTTACGATGATTCCCCCAAACTCATTTGCAACAACAATGAGTTGGACAAGGTGCTAAATATGTATACCAATATTGGAAGTAGTCTTCCAGGATATAATTACTATAAAATTATCTATTTATTACCATGTACATATTTTATTGGTCACTAATTTGACGTCATTAATATCTATCAAATTCAGTTACTTAAAATGCTGTCCACATAATGCAATTACTTCGTTTATATCAGATAACACGAGAGTTAAAATATGGAAAAGATACCCAGAAATACGTGGGTGAATCATACCGTAGTTTTATGAGGCCAATATCCGCCGTATGTAAAGAAATAAAAATGTCATCACGATGCTGACGGCAGTCAGTTGGAATTTAATTGTTTACAATTGTGAGTTATGGATTCTTCCGTGAACAAAATAGGGACCAACAGAAAATTTCAAGAACCTATGTTCACTCCGCATACAAAGATCCAGAAGGGCAAAACGTTGAGATTTTAACGATGAACGCGAGAGAAGAGCAACAGCAGAATTTCACGCGTGTTAAGTGAGTGCGGACAGTAAGTGCATATATCGCTCGTGGCTCATTGGTAACGAACCAACTCATTAGATTCTTTATGGTCCATTCTCCACGACAAGTATTACCATTTCAAGATCGACTTGAGACGTTTCCCTCACAGTTTACAGAGAAACCGTTTACGTTACCTCAAACACACGCGCACACACACACACACATTTGCATATGTACACCTTGCTTATTTCCGTATCCTCCCAGCTGACTTTAGGATGTTAAACACGATCCCGGTGCAACTCTGCCAGATGCCAGAGTCGATTCACTCAAATAGACGATATGAAAGTTATTCGATTCACGTAATAAACGTAGACATGAATAACGCTTCAAAATGAAGCACTTTCAAAAATAATCGGCATGGTATCATCAAATTAGCTGAAGAGGCAGCATTTTTAATTTACTTTCCGAATCAGCACAGCAGTGGATAACCAATTGGAACGCAACGAAATTAATTATTTAAATTATTTTTCGAAATCGCTTTAACAAATGTTTCATTGTGGTTGAAAATGTTATGCGGCCATCATCTGAACGCTAAATAAATGCAATTTTCCAAACGTGCCAATGAAATAATGACATAACTCAAATGTCTGAGCCTAAGAGACTAAATTATCTGTTTCCCAAAATTCACACTTTTCTATAGGGACCTACACTCGCTGCATTAACACTATGTTTGCAAAACCTTTTGTTTATTAGCGATGATTTCCTCGTAAGGCAGATATCACACAACTGGAGGAGTTAAACTAGAACGAGTGGAATCTGGGGATCTAGATGGTGCGGTGGCTATCGTACTGGCGTCCCACCCAGAGCGCCCGGGTTCAAATCCGTTGGCGGTGTTGAATATTTTTCAGTGGTATCTCGATCCCTGCTTGAGGTGCTTTGTGGAGGGCACTTTGAGTGAGTACGCCGTCCGTCGGATGGGACGTTAAGCTGCGGACCCCTTGGCGCCTTTCGTAAAGAGTAGGCTAATGCCGACGCCGGGTTTCTCTCCACCGTTCATCCTTTCCTCTCCATCCCTAATGGCGCAAATGGCCTCAGCTGTCGGTCGCCTCCCCTAAATACTACTACTACTACGAGTGGAATCCTTTATCTACGCACCTAGGCAGCAGAATAACTTGGGACAGGGGAAGTTCGACCGACATCAAGCGAAATATACTATATGTCAAGCTAAGAAGTAGTTCGTGGAGAAGTGGTAGCTACTACCGCACGTTTAAAAAAACCAAAGGTTACAAATAAGGAAGAAGTTTCTCAAAACGTTCGTACTGAGTATAGCACTTTACGACCAGCGAAGAGGTTGAAGAAAAGCCTTTGAAACATGGAGCTGGAGGTGAATGGCAGGCAGAGAAACTGAGGGACGATTAGGGAGTACTTACATAGAAGAGCATAGGAGTAAACGGCCATCTGGAGAGCACTATACGGCTGGCAAAGAATATTTAGATGGATTGGAAATTAAGGCGAAAAGGAGAAATGTATTAAGGCGAATTGGATTAGTTGGAAAAATTATGATAGAGGGGGAAATTGAAGGGCATATCCCTCGAAGAAGACCAAGAGATAAGTACACAAGAGACATTAAGAAGGAGACGTAAAACAGAAAAAGCTATGAGGAGGGGGTGTGAGGGAAATAAGAGTGAATGGAGAATGATGGAGGACGGCTGCAGTGAACCAATTTTGGGATTCATGGGATGAAGATGATTTGAGAATTCATAGCTATCCTGGCAATAAAGATCCATGTCTTCATCTCATCCATCACCAACACAACCCTTTATTTTTTTAAACCCTGAAGAAACGTTTACAGCGACAGCAATAGCTAGGATGAATACCAACAGTACTCTGCATGACCTGTGGTTCCACTTTGAAGATCTATGCATGGAGGAGACAACGCACTTGCGTGGCGTTGCGGTGCGTGAGAAAGGAGGGTCAAAGTGTCAGATATTATAATCAATGCAAAATAGAAGAAACAGACCAGTTTGGCACCAGATATTACTGCCAGATTGGTGGTGGATGATGGAAGTGAAAAAGGAAGACCTGGAACGCTATCCATGGCTGCCATTAAAATCATGGGCGTTCCTGCGTGATGTGGAAATATCTCATTCCCCTCGAGGGAATGCATTTCCTCGACAGTTAAGACATCAGAAGTCAGGCATACCAGAATCCCCTGTGGTCGTCTCTTCCTCAGGAATAACCGCCCGATTCAAACAAACTACACCTATCTCATCCAGTTCCTTATCAGGGTTTCACTGGGGACCCTGATGGTAAGATGGAAACAATACGCCAACACGAGCGCACAGTGGTTTGGGGGAAGTTAATCCCAAGACCGAAGTTCCACTTTTAAATTAATATAATTTTAATTAAGGAATTTCCAATGCATTTTATCTGTCCGTTGTCGAGGTCTCAGATCGAATAAAGCCAAATGAGGACTTTTTTCCTTCATTTCTTTGCTCAACCATTCTAATAGGAACATATATTAATCTTTATGCATCATTTGTCTTTTTTCCAAGTAATCGATGGAGATGATTCCTATAGGATCCCAAAAACTGTGGCCATCCCCTTGTCGGCCAATTTCACCGTCCTCGCCTTCTTCGGAGCCGAATCCGCTTTAGAAACCTACTGTTTCCACCGCCTCTTTGTCTCTGAAGTACAGTAATGGATCGATGTTTCGTCCAAGGTTATGTTTCAACCCAGAAACTCATTAAGATGGCGGCGGAAAAACGCCAAACCAACCTCCGAAATCGACGACACGATTGCGAGATTACCTTCAAACGCAATTTTTCACGCAAAATTGAAAACACTGCAGTGTCTTATGTCAACTATTTCGCGAAATTTGAATTGTCGATCACTCGCAACCATATCGTGAATTTCGCCAATCATTTCGGAGGAAGTCGCTTCCACTGGACGACCCGAACGATGTTCAGCTATTGTGGACGTGCGGCCACGTTTAAAATCATTCACCCAATCGTAAACAGTCGCAAACAGGAGAAGATGGGCCAAGACCTTCATCCAACTCGACTTTGATATCTTTAACCGTTAAGACTTTTAAATAGAAGTGTTTAATCACCGCACGAAATTTATTTTTTCATTTGTTTAATAAACAAAGGTCTGTTGCTTCCATCGACTGTGAAAATGAAACCACGTGATGGATATAGTTAAAATGTCAACAGCAGTGTACATAGTGAGATATGAGATGATTAATGAAAGCAAATCTTTTTCGACACAACGAGCTCTACTCTTGGCTCTTCTAAAAACCTATTGAATGATCCACGTATCGCTTTACACCTGACCGCACAGTGTCACGGCATAATCCTGCAGATCCTAGAATTTCGCACGTAGTTGTGGACTGATTGCTAAGGGCTCCCTTTCCTCTTTATTTACCAATAAACCTGAAGGATGAAAAGTATTATTTGATTTTGGATAATATTTTTCCTACGAAGTAATAAAGAACGAATCCGTTCATTTCTCAGATTCCTAACCCCGAGTATTCCCTGATATTATCCCAACTAACACACACTCCCCTTTTCCCCGATTCCTCTCTCTCTCTCTCTCTCTCTCTCTCTCTCGTGCCTGGGATCTGACTGATTAGGTGTTTCATTTGGGAATTATCCCCTCCACGCCTCCAATGGTGTAACTTACAATAAGTCGATGCAAGGATTTCTCATCGGGGATTCTCGACACTCATATCGCATTTCTCACAGGCATATCATGATATCAACATAAAAAAAATTCTATACTTTACTAACTTTTCTATATTGTTTATACGTAGTATTTCATGTCTTCCTTCCCGATTTTCCATTAATTACATGTTGTATCTTGCAAATTTTATTGCCAAATCTCCCCACATTGAGATAGAACGTAAAAATTAAAACGGGTGGAATGGAAAAAAACGAAGTGCTAGGCATGGTGAAAGGGGAGGAGAGGGGGTTTTTGGGTGAAATCCAAAGTAGGCAGCAAAGGTGGATGTAGAGTATTTGGATAGGCGATGGCACAGAGTGGAGGACGACATGAAAACGAGGAAGGAGGAGGATTAGGATGTTGGATACAATCAAGGGAGAGAGAAAAAATACGTCTATTTGGAGAAGAGTTCACAGGGTGTCAGGGCGTCTTGCGTTATGCGAGGCTTTCGAGTACTGTGGCGGTTGGTATTCAATGCCTAACCTAAAGGGTAAACTAACATTAATAATTATAATATCTAGGAGTTGGGAAGTCTTTTAAAAGGGATCTATGAGGGCTGTCAAAAATGTAACAGACCTTGAATTTTCCCGCGCACAATAGTGATGCTAGGGCGGCACCACTGTGCCCAGTGGCTGTGGACAGCTTGATGCGCATGCGTGAACTTTTTCTCCGCCTTCGAGTGAGGCAGTCGCTGTCTTTGGGTCGCCCCGAGTCAAATCAACGATACTGGCCCACTAGAAGTTCACGCGAAAAAGTTCAAGCATGCTCATCAAGCTGTCCACTGCCTTCCCCTGGGCACAGTGGAAGGAGAGAGCAAAATTCAAGGTCGGTTCCTTCCTCGTATCCACCACGATTCGGCGGCGGTTGTCAACTCACGTCTCTCTCGTGTTCCGCCTCGAGGCTCTCGAAGGTGAAGGCCCCGAGGATGCAGTAGGCAACAACCAAAGAGACGAGAACCACGTGCGAGAAGATGCAGGAACATATCTTCCACGTGTAGTAGAGGAAGGTGGAGCAGCGTCCCCCGCCGGCCCTTCCCCCCGCCCCCCCTCGCCCCACATCCCCAACCGACGTCCCCGTCTCGCCCCCCTCGCTGCCCACGTGCATGGCGTCGCCGTCCTCTTCGCGGACACCCCGAAGACGCTCCTCACGCCTCGGCGAACCGGATCACCGGGTGTCCCAGTGAATCGGTCTTGGGGAGTGGTTCATCCCCAAACAAGTCCGAAGTTCTTCGGAAGGGTCCCTTCGATGAACGGTTCCAGGTGGGCGGATTCGGTCTGCGGAGAGGGAGACCGAAGGGAAAGGATACTCGAGGTGTATATTACATCTCTCCAGGGTTTCCCCCTCAACTAACACGTCCGGCGCCCCTATTATGCCAGAAACGGTGGAACAAAGGCCTTTTCGTACGCATACAGGAAGATCCACTTATTATCACGGGGTAACAGGTCACGATGTGTCACAAAAATCCAGCTTTCGTGCTTAGTTAGGACGGAGTGAAATTTCAGAGATGTCAACGGAAAACCACGTGATATAGCAGAAGGGAGAAATAATTGACGAGCCCCTATTTCACCTATTCCCTGTGAAGATTCTAATCTTAAATAAGAACTAAAACAATTAATGGAGTCCCGAAGGAGGGTCCTTAGGGGCTGAATTGATTATTCAAACCACGCACATACACGGTGGGTGGGGGTTGGAAAAACCCTGAATCCTTGAGAGACACGTGCACTCCGACAACAGTAAGGGGAAAATCCGAATGTTACCAGCCCCCCAATAGGCGGAGAGCTACAGGCATGACAGGATACTTGGCTGGTTGCCTCTTGCACTCCGCTGTGACAGCGTCACTGTAGCCACGGCAACGGGACGCCGAACTCCCACGTCGCTTTAGGATGGAGAGAAAGGCACAGAGAAAGCACAGCGCCGCACGTATTATCGTCACATTACTATTGTTGTCGTAACAGATGGAGAAAAGGTATAGGAAAGGGGTGGGTTGGTGGATGGACATCTGCTGGATCCCTTCCTGCAGGGGCCTTTTCAATAAATTTCGGAGGGCCGTCTGTCTCCGTCGCAACCCTTTCTGGAATTCCAGAGTAGATCGTCACAAGGCACTAGGAAGAGCGGCACTTCAATCACACGCACTTACGATGAAGGCACACGTTCGTTGAACTGATGAACCAATGCTTACGAGGCTATCTCTTCAATTAAGGTCACCGAGGTACTGGGACATAAGGGTTGAATCACTCCCCCCCGACGACATCGGAGGGAACCTCCAGAGGCGGACACGTGCGCGGAAGGGGGTCTCCCGGCGCCGGAGTGGGCTCCCGAATATGGAGAGGGGATGTCTGCTGAACCAGCGTCGCCCAGGAGACCCGCCCTCCTCCCACAGGATCCACCACTGGAAGCAACGCCCCAGTTCCCCGGCAGGGAACCACCGCCTTTGGGAGGCAAATCAAGGCTCGCCCCTCACCTCTCCCCCCCGGTCACCCGCCCGCGAGACTTGATGCCGGAAACCGCGAAAACGAAGTGAGGAATAGGACAGCGGAGCCGCGATTCCGAGAAGACGTCGACTCCGGCCAAGGACCAGGGCCGTACAAGGGGTGGCGAGAGAAATCCCGTGGGAACAGAAGAGTGTCCTCCTTCTCCCGTCCGGTGGTCAAGTATCTACGGAGCAGGGCCGGTGGATCCGCGAGCGTGGCCGGCCCTGCTTGCTGCACGCGGGCTGCCCCCGAAGAGCGGAAGGTGGACAGGAGTGAGGCGATGCCCGTCGCTTCGCTCCTTCGCCACTGAGACGGGCGAGAGGAACTAATATTAATTCTAGGCGGAGGGCTCTGCGAGGGAAACTTGGGGGTGGGGTGTAAGGGGGGGACGAAAGGGCCCCGTGCCAAAAGGAGGGCCGGCACGTCACTCGCGTCCCACGAGAATAGATCTCCCTCCCCCCCGCCATCTCGCCTCAACCGAGTGACGTCACACGGGGACCGACGCCTCGGCCTCGAGGGGCGAGGGCCGGGAGGTGGAACAAGCGAGTAACGCCTGGCGCTCTGCGCCCCACGCTGCGATGGC
Organism: Hetaerina americana; assembly: GCF_022747635.1. NCBI lineage: Eukaryota > Metazoa > Arthropoda > Insecta > Odonata > Calopterygidae > Hetaerina > Hetaerina americana. The sequence goes on from NW_027287095.1 coordinate 15,999,724, forward strand.
GCACGACAATCTTCGCTGAAGGATCGGGGATCCTTCTTCGACGATACTTCAGTAGTTATTTCCGGCTTCAAGTTTTTGAAACGTTACATCATTCAAGAAGAACCAGTACATACCGGGGAAGTTTAATTTTTTCTTGCAAAAACTACTTATTAGATTGAGGAAATCGGTTATTTCAAGCAGAATCATCAAAGAGGATGACAAAGTGCTTCACCGGGTGTACTCTTGTGTTCGGATGCGGTCATCGTTGAAAAGAGAAAAGAGAGTGAATTTTAATGAATGGATTTGGAGAATATATGTATTTAACATTATACAATCTTATGAGTTAAAAAGCGAGTTGTTGAAAGGAAGAATGGGTGACGAGGAACAACTCCGGAGCACTCCGCACGCACGCCCGGGAAATGAAATGGTTCGGACCAGTGCTGGGGCGGGGACGTCCAGCAAGAGACCCGCTGGAAGGCACCGCAAAGAGGAAGTGGAGGAAAGAAAATGGTGACCGAAGGTGGTGTGTCGACGGTGAACGAAGATGCGGGAGAGACCTGGAGAAAGGGCGCCTGGAATCTGCAGCATCTGACCATCTATCACAACTATCATGTTCACGATCACCAAAGAAACAACGCACTTATACGTAAATTTCGACCATTTAATGATACGGCATCATCAGAAGCAGGCACGAAATTATCAGGTGCTAATGATGCCGTATCGCGTTGCATCAAATAGTAAAATTCCAAGAAATAATACGCCATTTCTCGGGTGATTATCGACATACATACAGCTTCCACGAAGTGAAATTTGATAACATATAATTTAAACGACTACGATTCAGTACACAGTCTATTGGACACTGACGATTGTTCCAACAGAGAGCAAAAGGCTATATATTTCGCTGGCCTACTCTTAAATGATCGCTTTTTCTGTGCTCATTCTCCATTGCTTCGTATCTCTCTCCCTCGGAGTGGAGAAAATCACAGGACAATAATATTAACTTCAGTCGGCCGTTTTTCCAGTGCCCCACCCTGCCCCACTCCCTGGCAATGACACCTCCATCTTTGTTTCCCTCTCAACACTGCGCCTCGACTTCTTCTCTAAGTATCGAGTAATATATGCGTGAATAGACAACCAGTTATTTACACAATGGTAGAGAAATGGCGAGGCCTTAGTTTGACTTCTAAGAGAAATGAAAGACAGGAAAAACAAGGCTGATATCCTTTGTAGTACCAATTCCACGCGCAGAAACGGCTTTAGCACTCAAACTGACGCGAATTCGCCGGGAAGCCGAACGGGACAACGAAAGCCTTGGTGTTTACATAAAATATGTCATTCCTGACACACGCCAACTTGTTTATAAGGAATGCTATGGAAGTTCGTATTTTAACAGTTGATACAAATGGGAGAATCTGCAACTAAATCAATTTGAGTTATATTTAAGAGAAAGAGCCATCTCCGGCCATAACGACGAAACAAAGACAAAAAATGTGAGAGGATCTATTGATTGAAATAAAATTTATTATAAATTAATTAACGCAATAATATAATACGCCAACACGTAATACGACAGCGACAATAAATGAACGATTTATTTATCTTACATACGTCAAAAAAACAACGTACTAATTTTAAGAGGGCCAGCAAAACCATCAGATTCTGATAATTCACACTGTGAACCAACAGTATATTTCATGTTAGTCTATTTCATACACGATATTATTGTAAATATTACACATTTTTATTCACAATTAAGCAGGAAGACGAGCGTACTGGAAGTCATTGCCAGTAAAGTGTGTATTATCCGACTGAACTCCAGTCGATTAATATTACTACACCTTCCCCACTGTAACCAACTAAATAATCTAGTATTTCTCCTGAGGGGAATAACTTGATACCCATCATACGCCCAAATGTGAGGCATTTATACAATCAGTCTTCAGTTTAAACCATGAGCGATATCGAATAAATTATGTGAAATATGCTAAAAATAAGTGATGTGGTCAGTGTTAGGTAGTACGGTATTACTCCAATATTAGCTAATAGACTTCGTAGTTTCAGACTTGACTTAGTGGAACACAATACATTACAGAAAGAAAAATGTAGCTTTGTTATTTCCCTTTAATGTCTTACGACCTGGGTTTCAATTCATTGTAACATCCTCAGGTACTTTTTCGAGCTTCAATGGGTATATAAAATTATTATCATTATTATAGGTAATCTACCCGTTAAGGTAGGATTTTGGATGAAGAAAACTACCAAATAAAAATATCTTGTCTCTCCCAACAAAACACAACCAAACATCCTACTCTACAGAAGGCCCCTCTTCAATTCCGAAAACTTCCCTTTATTCCGTCCAACTTCCCTATCCTATTCCTCCCCTTGCCTCGTTTTGCCTCGAAACTTTTTCCCCTCTATCACAGTCTTCAACATCCCACTCATCAATATGATTTGTATTCATTTTTTTCTGCCTCCATATGATTTCTCCCAAAAATCCCCCCTCCTCCCCCTTAACTTCCTCATTTGTTTTTCTTTCCATCCGCTTCACCTTCTCCATTCTTCTCAACACCCACATTTCAAAAGCCTCAACTCTACGCCGATCACCCTGCTTCAATGCCCATGTTTCCGCGCCGTGCATAACTACGCTCCATATCAAGGTTTTAACCAATGTTTTTTAACGTCCAAATTTATTTATTTATAGATATCCTGCAAGCCACCGCTAGGGTGTGTGGCAGGAGGTGAATGCACATCAGAATAATTCTACACGAACATGACCATGCCGTGGTCGAACAATATTATCATGATCACCTATCTTTCGTAGACAAAATGACATCCTAAATCTATCTGTTCTACACTTAATATCTCTGATTTCTTTAGCATGATCGCTCCTACCGCAGTACGATGGGGGTAATAATGCATTTTCAACATCACTGCTAAAGAGACCTTCGGAATTTATGCAAGAGGACCAATCTGTAATTTAACATTCGCTCCGTGAGTGATTCCCTGCCTAGCTGCTCTAATAATTTGCCCTTACTTGGACGTCCCTGTCATCTATTCCTTCATCCATGGGAAAGCCTCTTTACCAAGTACAATTCTTCTCCTTCGTGCCTACTGCTTTCACCATTTTGGTCCAAAACACTTCCGAGATACGTAAACTGTTCCACCTGCTCTAGTCTTTGCCCTCCTATTTTAACGTTTAACTTAGCCTTTAACAAATTACAAAGAAACCGCGGGAGATGCCGCAACGGTAACTTTAAACGGAGTCATCCGCTAATGTGCATTTCAATGCAACAATTTCAGAGATTAAAAATCATTCGCCTTGACTGAAAAAAAAATTTCAGAGTTTGAAAGGACGCCTCGATAGCTTAACTGGCTGAAGCACTCGATCGGATATTGAGGGATCTGGGTTCGAATCCCAGTCAAGGCGAATGATTTTTAATCGCTGAAATTGTTGCATTGACTTAGCTTTTAAGTTTTTTACCACACATAAACACAGTAATCAACCCGAAGGTAGGTTTAGTAGGTGATGGTGGAGATCACCCAATACTAAGCCCTATACGGCGAAAAATCACCTTAGCTTGGGTGGAGCTGCAGGTGCCTAGAGTGCCTTGCCCGGGAATTGAACCCGGGACCCTAAGATCAGTAATCCAACGCTCTACCCACTGGGCTACCGCGACCCACTTACCACACATATCCGGAAAATAAGTGTACTGAGCTCAGGAAAAAAATTTATTACACTTTTACATATCTTAAGCTAATATTCCTCAAAATAGGACCCTTGTGAGTCGATACACTTGTTCCAGCGGCGTTCCCATTCCTGGAACGCTCCCGCGAAGGCATCATCGGGAACCTCTCGAAGACTCGTCGTCGACCTCTTCTCCTCCCTCCACGAACATCTTGTGCCACCGAAAGATCATGTTTCTGGACATGGCTGACTCCCCGTAAGCCTGGTTAATCATACCGACAGTTTCGGTAGACGATTTCCCAAGCTTTACCGCAAATTTGATGGAATAACGCTGCTCCAAAAACTTCGGCATCGCGTTCCGTGACGTGGGTCGAGCGTGGAGGTTCGCGTTAACAGAGCTCCTCACTACACCACAGCTCAGAGCCGACTGCCTTTTTCAGCGTCGCTTGCCAACATACCCCCCTCCAATCGCAGCCCGTCAGAGCGGTGCTGGGCGCGCCTGGAGCGGCGCGCCCAGCCCAGGAGTCAGTACACTTATTTTCCGGACGAACCCTGATCTTCAACATATTCCTTCCATCTCTTTCGGATCTTTTCTCATTTAACATTTAACTATTATCTTACCCGACTTATCTCTAACTGTTAAGATACATCTTTCCTTTCTACTTCCTGATAGTGTTTTAACCTTCTTATTTGGCGCACCAATTACACACTTCCCCTGCAAAATCTTCATATTCTCGCACTGCGTCTTCAGCCATGCAACTTTTCCTATCTTTGTTACCTGCCTCAATTTATTATTGAACTCTTTGTAATTCCTTCGACCTCTGTATTTATAATCCCCATTTCCCTCTCTCATTTATCTTTCTAATCATCCCAACCGTATTCCGTAGTTTCTTTGTCATTTTCCCATTAACAGTCCTTATAGTTTCTTTTGCGGCTTTCGGTATCCCTGTTTTAATATATTCTCATTTTTCCTCGATAGTACTCAGCTCTTTTCCCTTATTAATGATTTTCCCTACAGCCGACTCACACTCCTTCCTTGTCAATCCCGTTAAAGCTTCTACATTCCATTTCCTAACCCACCACATCTGCCTTATCTTTTTGAAACGCACACTACACTTCATAGCAAATAAATTGTGGTCAAAGTCCACATCCGCTCCCTGGAAGCTAAGCGAATTGATCACACTGTTCCTAAATCTGTGCCTAACCATAAGGTAATCAGTATCACTGATCGTATACCCTATCGACTTCTTCCTCCTTTTGATTGCTTGGAGTCATCTACACCTGAACAATGGTCATTTTCGTCGGTTCTACTTTTATCTACCAGTAATGTTATATATTTGTTTGTTGCTCTATGTTAACTACGCTTCTTTCTACCTTGTTATTCAATATTTTGGTAACCCCTCGCTGGCTCTCGTCCCCTCCGCTGTATATATGTATTACTCCATAACTATCACTGCAGTAATCCCCGCTATCCTTCCATTTCACCTCGCATGCACCTAAAACATCTATATTTCCTCTTTCCATCTCCCGCTTAATATTCTCTAATTTTCCTGTCCTCAACATTGTCCTAACATTCCAAGTTCCTATTCCAACTAATTTGGTCTCCTTCTTCTGCATCTTCTGTCCTGCTGCTGTTGATTTTCCTTTGCAAGGGTTCCGTGAGATGACGACCTGTCTCTCCAGCTGTCGGGTACGACAAACGGCCGATTGGGCCGACCTCAATAGTGTTTTTAACAATAGACCATTAATTAATGGCTGCCGAATGAAGAGTCAAACCCGAAATTTTCGAAATGACGATATATTGGAAAATGACCTTAGTCACTTCCGTGAATATAATTAATTCTACTTATGGAAAACAATTTTAGCCGAATCGATGCATAGTGTAAAAAGATGTTTTAAAATTAATAATGGAAATAGCATATCTACATCTACATCTACTTAATACCCCGCAAGCCGCCGCAAGGGCGTGTGGCGGGGGGTGCTAGGACACCACCCATAATTTAGAAAAGAAAAAGAAAAAAAAACCGCATGCAAATAACGACAAAATCATATATATAAAAAAAAACATGGCATACATTCATGCATGAACACTTACACCCCACACACATGCAAACACTCAAACTACCAACTAACATACACATGCACCTGAAAGTATACCTAACATCTCTATAGTGTTTAATTTTGTTCAGACTTGTAAATTCAACGTTTTTAATATTTCTAAAGTGACTTCGGTTTCTTGCTATTATGATTACTGATTGTTCGGGGAAAGAATGAGTATTTGTACCTGTCTGTCTTGGAATCTATCTCCCTTAGTTTATCTTTGTGGTCTGATCTACCTAAGTAGTGTGGGGCCATTATAATTCCTTCAGTGTCATATTTAAACTCGTTTGTTCTGAACCTTTCTAAAAGTCTAAGCCTCGCTTGTTCTCTCCGCACTTCAAGTGGTTCCCAGCCTAAATCCCCTAAGAGACCTGTCACACTTGTGTTTTTATCATAACAATTTTTAACGAATCTAGCGGATTTTCTCTGGACTTTATCTAATTCTTTTTGCCAAATTTTCTCCCACGGATCCCAAATACTTGCGGCATATTCCAAATGAGGTCTAACTAGAGCAAAATAGCACCTCTCTTTAACTTTTTCATTACATTTCCCCACCACCCGTTTTATGAAGCCAAGTTTCTTTAAAGCTGATCCGCATATTGTCCTGATATGTGCTCCCCATGAAAGGCGTGGTGTTAGAACAACCCCCAAATATTTAACTTGATTTGCCGTAGTCAATACTGAACCCTCTATTTTGTAGTTTATATCCTGTTCCTCGCTTCCTTTATTCCAAAATTTCAAAACTGAACATTTATCTATATTAAGTGTTAATCCCCATTTATTGCACCATTCCGAGATATTGTCTAAGTCTCTAGAGAGTAGCTCGCGATCTAGTTGGCTCCTTATTTCCCTGTATATCACCGTGTCGTCAGCAAATAACCTTAGATTGCTACTAACGTGTGTGCTTAAGTCATTTATGTATATTAAGAACAGAAGAGGCCCTATTACACTTCCCTGGGGGACGCCCGAAGTTACATCTCTCTCCGTTGAGCACAACCCATCTATGACTACTATTTGTTTGCGGTTTGACAAGAAGTCTCTAATCCAATTAATTATTTTCTCATTGATCCCATAGTATTTAAGTTTATGTAACAATTTATTGTGTGGGACTTTGTCGAAGGCTTTTTTGAAATCCAGGAATACTGCATCGACTTGTGTGTTGTTTTCTCCCGATCTAAGTATATCGTGAATGAAGAAACCAAGTTGTGTTTCGCAAGATCTGCTTTTTCTAAATCCGTGCTGGTTGTGGATTAGTATTTTCCTACTATCAAGAAACCTCATAATGTTAGTGGCAATAATGTGTTCCAATATTTTACAAGAGATCGATGTTAAAGAAATGGGTCGGTAATTGGTTGGTTTATCCCTATCGCCGCCTTTATAGATGGGAGTTATATGGGCTAGCTTCCAGTCGCGAGGCACTGAGCCTTCTTCTATCGATTTTAGAAAAACAATATGTAAAAATGGGGCAATGTCGTCAGCTAATTCCTTTAATATTCTAGCAGGTATTTCTTCCGGACCAGGTGCCTTGTGTGCTTTGATACTACGGAGCAGATGTACTATTCCCTGCTTGGTCAGTGTAAGATCGCTCATGTGTTCCCCGGGTGGGTGTGGAGGATCGTTTGGTGCGTTTGTGTTTTTGTTGTAGACGCTCTGGAAAAAATGGTTTAACATATTTGCCTTTTTCATGCTATCTGTAATGATTTCCCCATTTTCCATCCTCAAAGAGTGAACAGTGGGACGTTTACCCTGTATTTCCCTAACATAAGACCAGAATGACTTTGGATTTTCCTCAAGATATTCGCTTAGCATTTTAGATTTAAAAGAGTGTAGTGCTGTGCGCATAATACTTTTCGTCTTACTACGACATTCTTTTAGTTGCTGTTTGGTTGTATTCATATAAATTATATCGTCACTTTTTAAACTCTTTTTAAAATTTGACTGTAGCTTTCTTTGCCTTCTTAATGCCGATCTGACTTCCCCGTTGTACCATCTAGGTTCCTTACTGTCGCATTTGAGTTTGGACGGGATGTACGTCTTTATTCCTTCGCGTAAAATATTTAAGAAATAATTCCAAGTGTTCTCTGTATTTGTTGTCAGTGTTTTTGTGATGTATTCTGGTATTTTTATGTTTAAATATTCTCTTAGTCCGTTAAAATTTGCCTTGTTGTATAGGTATATTTTACGCTTTTCTTTGTTTATTTTGATGAACATAGTTTTTAACTCTACAAGAATAGCCTTATGGTCACTGATTCCGTCTATTATTTCAATGTTAGTAATGATTTCGGGCATAGAAGTCGCAAAGATGTCTAGTATGCTTTGGCCCCGTGTTGGTGATTTAACAATTTGTTCTAAGGAGTGTTTTGTGAATATATGAAGGAGTTCTTGGCATGAATCTCTGTTTTTGGCAGATTTTCCTACGCAGTAGTTGTCCCAGTCAATTGACGGTAGATTTGTGTCCCCAGCGATTATGGTAATACTGTTGCTTTGTCTGCTGCTGATAGTGGATATTTGTTCGTCGAGCTTGTGTAGGACATCTGTGTTAGAATCTGGGGGTCTATAAAATGAACACACGTATAGGCTTCTGCCGTTGTAGTCCTTAATGTTGCACCAAACGCTTTCTATGTCATCTACGTCGCATTCATATCGTTGGCTACTAAGATGTGACTTTACTGCAATAAATACTCCCCCACCCAACCTATTTGGTCTGTCCCTTCTGTAAATTGTGAAACCGTTTGGAAAAACCTCATTGTTTGCTATATCTCCCGTGAGCCAACTTTCTGTTCCAACTACTATGTCTGCGTTTGTACTGACAAAAATATGTTCAATATCCGATATTTTGTTTCTAATGCTACGGCAGTTTAATGTTATAATTTTAATATGGCTAATAACTTCTTGTTTTTCGGTTTTATGTACGCTAACAAAACTGTTTTGAGACGATTCGTGGTGAACAGAGACAAAAGAATTACATTCACTTGCATTGCTATCTGTTATGTATGTAGAGGCACCAATTTTATTAAATTTACGTGAGTTATATGTTGTTTTAACGTAAGTGTTTGTTTTGTTCAATTTTTTTGGGGATATGAGAGGCATTACCTGAACTGAATTGACAAAAAGCGCTGGATTTTACTTTATTTTTCCCAATATATGACCTACGCTCTTGCCTACCAGCTATGCTAAACCCTCGAAACGTGTTCGTGTAACCTACGCGCTACCAACTGCGATGCCTCGGCAGTATAATGGACCCCGGAGCGATTAAGGGGTACCCGACACGATGAGAGGACGGGCCTCAGATCAACGAAGTCCGCTCCGATTCCCCGGCAAAATCCCAGCAATCTCTGATTTAAACCCTCAATGCGGCTCCAAACGAGCCTTCCGCGGTCTACACGCGGCACAATACTACATATACTTAATTTAATTGGGACCTTCAACTCTGCCTCGACTCGTTTCACCTCCGAGTGCATCTCCTTAAAGGAGCGCAGGATCTCTTCAGATCCACGTTCCGAGGCGTCGTTAGTCCCGACATGAGCCACAATGCGTAGCTTGGAGCAGCCCGTATTACTGACGGCCGCCTTCACCGCCAGCGTCGCCTGGGGTACCCCGCCGCCTGGTATACACCAGGACGACAAGAATCCAACACCTCCCTCCTGTTGGACTCTGCGGCGCAGCGGATTCATTATACGCCGGACATTTGAACTACCTAATATAACGGTTCCCTCCCTCCCCGACCGCTGATGCCTTACCCTAGGCAGTGCCCTCGGAGTAGGGATAGGGGCTGCAGGTGCGGTGGTGCTGTCATCCGACAGCACCTGGTACCTGTTGGAGACGGGGATGGTATCTGCCTCCGCAGAGTCCAATCCTCGCCGCAGCGTTACCTTCCCCTTGCCCCGAGAGACGACCCTCCAATCGTCCGACCTACGGACGTGAGACACTCCCTCGTTGAGAGATGGGACACGGGGTAGGTCTCTAATCGTCCAGCCACGTGTTGCATTCGGACGAATCCGTGCACCCCTATGGGCGTGGCGGGTTTTCGTATTCCCACCCTGAGCACCATCTCTCCCGAGGGGAGCCCTCCGGCCGGCGATCTCCGATCGAAGCTCCCGCACCATTCTCTCCAGCATGACGATACGGGCCCTTAAAGCCGCGCATTCGCCAGTGCCTTCGAGCATGGCAACAGGGGACCTGGATGAAGCCATCCTAATTTAACTACCGAGTTCCCAACAAAAGCTAACCTGTATGCACTATGCTAAAATTTCTAGAAGGGGTTAGCTAAATTTAGCTCAAACAATAAGTTACGATTTGGAATTGAATATGAAGCCTAAGTGGAAAAAACGATGCTTGAGTAAGGTCTGGTTTTCAGAGGACCAAAAAAAAAGATAGTAAGAAAAAGGAAAGCACTCACCGGTCACCAATCAGAGTTGAAGGACAAAAACCACCACTATCCACTAAATAAATTACTACTACCACACACTACGGTTAACAAACCACACACAAAACGAAAACTATATAAACGAAGCAACGTATACGTTGACACTACACTGCACTTCACTAAAACCAGATTGATTTAAGATGTCATTTTTCCCAAGAAAGATAAGGGATCAGAAAAACGTTGTCCGACCGCGCTAAGGAGGAAAAGTACTCGTACTTTGTGTCCAAAGTAGCTTGGTGTGTAATCACCCCCTGCCACACACCTTAGCGGTGACTTGCAGGGTGCCGTGTAAAAAATCTATTTTCCTGTGCAATTAACACAATGGAGTGAAAAAATGCCGCTTAATTGATTGGGAAGAAAGGAGGCTTTAGCGTTAAACAGATATGTTTTCAGGTAGGGTTGAAGGGGGTAGGCTAAGGAGGGAAGTAAGATGTTCTGTATTTATCTCCGGGGCAGCAATGTATGAGACATTGCCGAAGCATTGTGGTCTGCACCTTTTTTTCAGATTTTTGATGTGAACAGGGTTGACAACATAGACGCTAGTAGTAGTATTTAGGGGAGGTGACCGACAGCAGAGGTCATTTTCGCCATAGGGGATGGAGAGGAAAGGATGAAGGGTGGAGAGAAACCCGGCGTCGGCATTATCCTACTCTCTACGAAAGGCGCCAAGGGGTCCGCAGCTTAACGTCCCATCCGACGGACGGCGTACTCACTCACAATGCCCTCCACAAAGCACCTCTAGTAGGGATCGAGGTACCACTGAAAAATATTCCACACCGCCGGGTTTTGAACCCGGGCCCTCTGGGTGGGAAGCCAGTACGACAGCCACCGCATCATTTCGATCCCCAACATAGACGCTGCTAACCTAAAACGTACTTCATTAAGAATGTGATCCATCGATTTTTGTTTGGTATCCATTCACAATGGCCGTATGTTTAATCATGCTCAGATCTTTTTCAAAATTTGTTTCATCCAGTGGCATTTTCATCAACCTGTTTATTAAAGAATGAAAGGCTGCCGCCTTATGTTGGATGGGGCGGCATGAGTCTACCTGGATAACATTAAGTGTCGGTGGGTTTGCGATAAATATCGAAGAAATGCTTGCCTTTCGTGAATTAAATCATGAAGTCCAGATAGTTGATGGAATTATTTCCTATTTCTATTCTAAAGTTGATTCCATTGATGAGTTTACAGAATGAAACCAATTGTCTGTTTGTGCCCGTCCAGCAGCAAAGGACATCACACCGACATATCTTTAACAAGAGCCAACATATTTTAGGAAATAATGGCCTGAATTATAAAGTTTAGTTTTGAAGTTATCCATTTCAGCAGGGTAAAATATAAAAAAATGAATTAAGTTCTTGGAATTTCAAGGAAACTTAACTCTCAAACCTCTACTGCAATCAAGAACTCTTTTTAAAATACGCTCCAAGAGCACTCCTCAACTACAGTTGAAATGATTACGACAAGAGGTTATCCGTAAGAATCTGTTCTCTGCGCAATTATGTGGAACCCGATATTCGACCAGACCTTAAGAAAGCAGTTTCCCGCCAAGCGCGAAATAACCGCTTATGTGTATGTATGGATGACAGAGTTGCGACAATGCCAGCGGGCAGCGGAACAGGAAGCGATCATAATGAAAGAACAAAATAAAAAATTATTGGTAACCTATTTTACAATTCAAAACATTAAACAAAACCAATCAGTAAAAATGTATATTAACAACTTAGAAGGGAAAATACAAATACTTGGGTCTAAGTCCAGGGATGAAAAAAAGAGCATTTCACACACCACAAGGTAGGTTATCTATGGTTACAAATCTATGAAAAACCTATGAACCGAAGTTACAGCCCCAGCCCATTGAAACTTGGCAATGATGTAAGCGCTCAGATTATGCTTGATTGCAGGCAGTATCATTTCCCCTCGTAAGCACCCAACCACGTAACTGACTTCCATAAACAAGGTATTTTGCCTAGAGACACAAATCCAACTGAACATTGTCGTAAGAAAACACCTTAAAATCAAAACTGAATGCGAACGATAAACACCCAAATGGAGTAATATGAGAAATCTTCAGAGCACGGTTTTAATTATTTGCTATTTTTTAATGTTTGCTTACGCTATATGTATTATTACACCAGTACTTTTAAAATGTTAAACTGCCGATAAAGGAGCAAGATAGATTCAATCAGCATTAAAACACACGGACTGCTAAGATTTTTCGTATCATTCCTGAACGATCAGTAAATAATGGAAAGAGGAGAAAATTCTTCAAGCTGGTGGAGTTTCCCGCGGAAAGTTTCTCGCCTCTTCAATGCCATTTCAGCTGTCGATGCATCTTGATCATTTAAGTCTTAGGACATCTGAAATAAAAGTAGGGGGGAGAAGCAAGTGCCAAAATGATACCTTAGAGCATGCCTAAACAAATACATACATAACGCCTTAAGGATTCTCTGGGAACTATATAAATGAATTCCAACCAATTTCCTTGACTAATTGTTTCGATATTAAAAAATATCTCTAAAGAAATCCGCAAAGGAATTCTGCAGGTATATTTTTAAGGAATTAATACAACTTGCGGGCAGAGTAAACTGTAAGTTGACTGCTGAGGTTTTACCCGTACATGAAACAGCTAAAGTTTAACTTGTGATGATATCGCGCAAATGCTTGTATTCTTCTTTTAACGACCCATATACTAATAATTAATAACAGCAATGATTTAATGACGCAGTTTTACCTCCATTTACAAGGAATAGAAATGATTAGACAGCGGACTAATTTAAAGGGACATGCATATAAATCATCGCTATGCTTTCAACTCGAAAATGAGAGAAACAAGATCACTTGAAGCAACATGGTAAGAAGCAATGAGGGAAAAGATTTCAAAGAATTTACAAATTTGTATTAAAAATATACAATGGTATAAAATGGAGGTTCAAAAGACACATGAATGCAGTTTGTCTTCACCTACACTAAACAAGCATCATACAATGCAACAATTTCGGAGTGTAAAAATCATTCGCCTTGACCGTGATTCGAAACCGGATCCCCGATGATTTTTACACTCTGAAATTAATGCATTGAAGTGCAAAATAGCGGATGGCTCCGTTAAAAGTTACTGCTGCGGCATCTCCCGCAGTTTCTTGGAATAAGCATCACACAGTTGCACTGAGAGATCTGATCATTTTTGAGCAAGCTCGGAAACTCGTTTTTAGTCCACGACGAAGATTGAGCCAGATCGACCAACCCAGGGCAGGTCACACTCTCGCCGAACGGTGATAGTAATTCGCCTAGTCCATTTCAGTCAGCGTGGTTGATTTCCCACAAAATGACAGCGCCTGCTTGCGCGGTGACTTCGGCCAAAATTACGCTTGAACAACCCGCTGCAACGAATTCCCCGCAAACCATTGAGTGCTATACGAAACGCCGAAGAGCAGTACTAAGTCCGTAAGAGCCGTTATGAATACGCACAGGCATCTCGATTACATCACGACGTAAAAATATATCCACTATTTCTCAGGTTTATTTGTTACATTGAACAAAATAACCTAGCGTTCACACACTATCACAGCGAAGGTAAATGAGTGGGTGTTGATTTATACTAGGAAAGTTACTAATATTTAAATCCTCTGCAGATTCTGAGGAAAATATCCCTTCCCTTCTTCCAGGGTCAACCATATAACCTTTTCAGACCAAAGTCAAGAAAATACATGCATGAGACATCGATATATGCCACACTCGTGTGCATTTGTGACTCGGTTGTTCTTTTAGGGTTCGGAAGGAAGTTTGATTTATCGACCATTGGCTAGAAGAATTTCAATCTTGAATTGTATCTCATTACAATTTAAATAGTCGCGTTTTGGACCAAAATGGTCAAAGTAGTAGGGACATGAGGAGAAGAATTGCGTTGGGCAAAGAAGCTTCCACGAGGAGGAGAGAATTGAGGACAAGGACGTTACATAAGGAAGTTGGAAAAAGCTCGTCAAAACGTTGATATGGAGCGTGGTTTTATATGGCGCGGAAACAAGATGATTGAAGCAGGATCATAGATTTGGCAGCTTTTGAAATGTGGGTGTGGAGAAGGTGAAGTGGACAGAAAGGAAAACAAACGAATTGAAGTAAGGTACAGAAGGGCAAATGAATACTTGGGGGATGATCAGTTTGGGTTTAGGAAGGGGAGAGGTACGCGTGATATCATTGCAGTAATGAGATCAATAATCGAGAGGAATATAGAACACAACTAGGAGGTATTTGCCTGTTTCGTAGATTCCGAAAAGGCGTTTGATAGAGTGAATTGGGAAAAACTAATGAGTATATTGCAGAAAATAGGAATACATTGGAGGGATAGGAGGCTAATCCGCAACCTGTACATGTCTCCGACTGCTCAGATGAGAGTGGGGGACGGAGAGTCGGGATGGGCAGTGTTAGGAAGAGGAATAAGGCAGGGTTGCCCATTATTACCTGTGCTGTTCAACGCACATGTGGTGAAAATGATTACGGAGACATGGGAAGAACTGGAGGTAGGAATGGAAGTCGGCGGTTAATTCGTAAAATCAGTTATGTTTGCTGATGACCAAGCTTTGGTTTGTCGGTCAGTTTAGGGGTTGAAAGCATTGCTGAGTAAATTGGAAATTCAGTGCGTTAGATCTTTATTTGGGCGAAATTGAGACCTAATGGTCCTTTCTTCTATTTCACCCACAATCCAGATATGGGATGAAATTAATGTAAGTAACAAATGTTTTGCAGTTTTACAGAGAGAGAAAGGCTAGGGTATATATTAAAATATGAATTCATTAAATAAAGCAGATGGAACAGGCTGCTTAACTTGGGAAGCTTCCTGGACCAAAATTGTCAAAGTAGTTGGGACATGGGGAGATGAATTGCGTTAGGTACAGCTTTCCCAAGAAGGAGGGAATTGATGACAGGGACGTTGAGCGAAGAAGTTAAGAAAAGGCTCGTTAAAACATTAATATGGAGTGTAGTTTTATATGGATCGGAAACGTGATCATTGAAGCAGGATCATAGACGTAGATTCGGAGGCTTTTGAAATGTGAAAGTAGGGAAGGCGAAGTGGACAGAAAGGAAAACAAACGAATTGAAGTACGGTTGGGGAGAAGTGAGGATTGCTATGAGGAATGAATCCAAAGGAGGTAGGAAAAGTGGCTGTGGAGAATTTTGAATAACGATGGACTGTTGGAAGACCTGTGATGGAGAAAGGCAGGTAAGCAAGGTGGGGGTTAGAAAGAATAAATGGTTAATTTGGGACGAAATGAAAGAAGGCAGCAGAAATGCGGGGTTCAACAAAGTTTTGTTACAGTATGTCACGTCGGGATGTTTGACGGTGGTTAGAAATTTAGCCGCATTCAGTATTAGTCCTTTCAGACAACGCCTACCTTGAAAATCCAATCGAAAATGATAGAGCGCTACTTACTACGCCCGATGAAAATTTGGACCACCTTAGCACAAAGGCATACAATGCGGCTGACATACTAGGTCTCCGGCGAATCTCAAAGTCTTCTGTCAGAAATTCGTGGTTTCCAGGACCACCCGATTTCCACCGATTCCGTGGCCCTCTCTTAACTGCGTAGTGTCCAGGACGATGCAATCGGGACGCCGAAGAGATAATAAAACAAACTACGCACCGCCGTAATTGAAACAGTTGAGTAAGGTGTTCCAAAGGTTTTCTTGATATTGGCCCGCAGTAAATGACTAAGTTACAGCTCAAACAATTGTCCAAAGTTCGCGGCCGACACAGCTTTCTAGCAAGAAATTAAACGGAAATCTCCAGACAACCTTTCGGCTTAAACTTTCAGGTAGTCAAATGCGCAATGACAAAGATCGAAAGCATTCCTAAATCCAAAAAAGCAAAAACAATCAAAATAATATATCGACATGAATAACTTTCATCAAAACCTCCACGATAGAAATTATCCAAGTGCCAACTTACTATAAGGCTGTTTGAGAACGGAACATGATTCACAAGCAATCAAAATGCTTTTCAGGAAAAAGGCTACGTCTTATAATAAAAGTCTTGTTTCACTAGCATAACACAAGCCATGCTCAGGGCTTCAAACATTGGATCAACGAAACAGTTGGATTAACAAATATGTACAGCTTGCAAGTAGGAAGGCCCGCAAAACGTAATCTTCATATAAACCATACTACTTGAACTAAAGGGCCAGAGAAAAATGCTCGGGCCCACAGATATTTTTCCATTCAAAGCATTTGGCGATGTGGTCATTGAATGTGTGGGCCACGGTAAACACACTACTGTTTTTTCACATTTGAAAAGGCATGAAAGATATAAGCAATTGAATGACATTAACAGGAAAATTCAAAATTAGGAGAAATGATCTGCAAACACACACACCCAAGTAAGCTGTCCTCTGTTTTATTTCACAAGTTAAATCTCTCCTTGGAAATGATGATTGCAGGCAACATAGCATCAGACACATTACAGAGGTGTAAAACATTCCATGGAAAATAAAAATCACACAGCATGTGACACAACACTCGTCTCTCTTTTTCTCTCCAACAACAAAAACAGGCAATTTTACGGCACGCTTGGGAGACGAAGGGAATCCTTTTCATCGTGGGAACATTTGCCCCTACTTTACATTTGATTGGCCCACAACATGATGACTACTTGATGTTTGGCGGATTTTAATGAAGAGAAAAGAAAAGACTTTCATGTTTAGACTTGGTGGCACGAGTTAATGTGCCTCTTAACACACATTCAGACCTTGTGAGCTTGCCTGTACTCAGCGGAATACTACTACACACGCCCTGACACTCGCATATCTGGTTGCATAACCAGAAAATGGAGCACAGAAACCGATTGGCATCCCTTTTGTCCTTCGTCCCCAAAGGCGCTGCCAATTGTTGCTTTGAGAGGAGAGGTTTCCGTTACGTATCATTGGGAGGGAAACTGGGAGGAAGGAGAGAAGGGTGAGAGGATGTCTCACAAAAGAAATCACACCTCAGTCTGTTCATCATCATCATATATAATATATATATATATACTCTCACAGCACTATCATTTCATCACTAACCACTGACTTACTTAGCCTACTTGAGACTGACAACCTTCATCCAATTACAACGACGTGCGTTTGCATTATTACAAGGGTATTCTCTAGGGGGCGGGGAGCAATTTCCAATGCAGTCTCAATGCTCTAAAAATTCATCAAATGGGAATGTTTGAAGAGATCTCTTTTTTTTTTACCCAAAGGAAGGAGAGCGTCTTGGAAGGTTCTAAGGCCACAGGATTGGCAGGTACTGTATATGTAATTAAGTAATTAAAAAGTCTGTCATTATATTTTGCCAGCTACACTGCACAGAAGAAGCTGCAGCCTCCCCTTACTATTCCTGATTGATGGTGATGATGATGATGGCGATGACAAGACACATATATTCGTACACATGCATGTATATCGATACAGTTAAGCACTAAAATGAACATCTTTCCACATGAACATCAGTTTATCCACAAACACTAAACTGTGAGGTAATCAGTAACAACATGAACTGTAGCTCTATCTTCATAATATTCAACTGCAAATAGAACAAAAATATATTCTTGTAATCCTTCAAGTTTCCTGTGGCCTTAAAAATATGGCAACATTTAAAAAATCTCTAAAAAAAGCAGCTCGACATATTTTTACGGACGCCTTGCAGATTATTTGCCCATTCAAACACATTATTCGAGAGGAACAACTGCGGTGGTTGTGGTGTTTGATGGTGGCAGGGGAGGGGGAGAGGGTTTCGGAATGATGGGGTTTTGAGACACGGCAAAAAAGTGGCATGGGGTTGACGGCACAGATTTGGGGGGATTGGATGGAGGGGAGGGAGCGGAATGATCAGATGAGAGTGAAGGAAGGGGTGCTGGTCTCAACAACAGCTGGATGGTGATGTTATAAAAAAATAACCTCTTGGACCAGCCTCATGCACAATATACTCGGGGAGTGAGCGGTGGCACCTGATGATGCACCCATGCACGCATATGCGCAAACACACACACATGCACACACACAAACAAACACACAAATGCACACCGGCGGCTGCAAAAATGGTATGAATGGGTAATTTGTTGGAGGTAAATGTAATGGCTTGGGTGATGCCTACGTCCATTCCACTTCACGTCACATTTATGTATATACATGTACATATATATATATATACATATTATATATATACATACATATATATATATATGTATATATATACATATATATTATATATATATATATATATATATATATATATATATATATATATATATATATATATATATATATATATATATATATATATGTAAACGCAATCATAGGCAGTGCAGTCCCTGTACAATAGCAATCACAATGCACATCACATTACAGTAGCAACTATAGGTAGCAATGCTTATGTATCCTAGAATGTTTCAAAGTTATTTTCTCTTCCTAGATTTAAGTTTTGCACAAAAAATATTTTACAAACACCAACATTAAAACACCCTGCTAAACACCAAAAGTATACTTAATACACACAGAGTATTCACACTGAACAAGGAGAAAAAAAAATAGCAAAAAAAAATAAAATACTGATGATGATCACTCGTCAATTAGTGACACACAGGTGGGTGGCATTTGAAAGTGCCGCTCATGAGGGGTGGGTGGGGAATGCATACGCCCAACCACACGTGGACTGGGAAGATCCCTAAAATCACACTAACAGCACCAAATGGCTGGTAGGAACTTGGAAAGTAATTTCTTTCTTCATCAGAGAAACCATACATAAGAGAAGGCTTTTAGGGGTAAATTTTCAGAATTCAAGCTGACAAAACCAACGAGAAATAGTTTTTAATGAAAGCAAACCATGAGACATTGCTTTGATACATTGTGAATTCACTTTACTCATGCTACACAACACTTCATACTCTACTATGAAGATACTGAATCTGACACCTGCCACTAAAACAACTTTTGCCTAGAACAATTTCTTATTGTGTCCCCTAAACATCTCAAAACGAATTACTGACATTTATGGAAAATATCCAAATTTAGCATTGAACCAAACGTAATCCAGGGTCTAAAGTGGAAAATCTGACCTAACTTTACCTAATCCCCATTATTATCTTCTAATCATCTTACTTCAAAGCATCCTAAAGTAACAGCTTTCCTCATAGGCAACATTCCGATAAAAATATGTACACTTAACCCATAACAAATACCAAAAATAATTAGCACCCATAAAAGCCATCAAACAGCCACTGCCAATTCAAGATTAAACTAGCATTAAATTATAACACCATAAGCAACAGAAATAAAACAATCATTAAAGAATTCCACATCAATATCTGCTCTCAATGGAAAACAAGAACACCATCAAACAAGAAGAGCTTCCCTACAAGAATGATTCAGCAGACACACCAGCTGCTTGTTCCAGTGGAATGTCACCAGGAAGACAGTATGGCAAAACAAGTTGCCTCAGTCAACATAATTAAAGAATTCAAAAGGTAGAACATTAAGAAAGCGACCAATACTATCAAACACCCGTTTTAATTGCCTGCTCTGTCAACCAGACATTCTTAGATAAGCCGCCTCAGTTCCACAAGTCGTCTTGCCAATCCAAAGAGTAAGTAGACCCAAAATTCATAACATGGAGATTCTAGATATTTCTCTGGAGGGCCTAAATAAACTTAAGAATAAAATGAGAGCTAAACAACCACAACAATGTCTTCCGACTACTTCTTTCTCCATGCCAAGTGCCTGGAGCCACGTCTACACCAAGTGATGACGAAAGGGGGGCCAGTGGCAGTGGGCCAGGGGGTGATGGGGGGGAGGGAAGTCAGCGCAAAGCAAATATGAAGCAATGTTAGAAGGGGGATGAGCACTCTTGGGGGGGAGGGGGGAAGGAACTATGAACCGCAGGCCGAGCCATGCACATGATGGCAGCACATGACCAATGCGAGGGGAGAGAGGGCGGACTGACACAACTGACCTGCTGCCTGATATGCTAACAACCAACACAAAAGTTACCCTGTGAAGACTCCATCACGTGGACCATCTGGGAAAAGCAACATCATTTGGGGCTTTAGATAATCTAGGAAAGAGAGGCTGCACCCGTGCTTAGATGTCAATGCTCAACCATGGGCAGTAAAGAATGAGCACCTGTCCATTAGGCTCCATATGAATAATTATCGCCAGACCCTGAGCATTCCCCAAATCCTAATTCATGAGGGAATTTTTTATGCAGGAGACCCTTAATGATTGACAGATGAATATTAAATAAGAGGTACTTATCTTATCACAACTAGGAAATAGATTAATCTGTCTGTATTAATAGATTTCTTGGAAGTGAATACGTAACAATTATGCTTGTAATTGCTAGGGACATAGCTGTTTAGTGAATCACGTCACGTCCAATACCAGACCCCTTTAGTGATGTCCTGTGCAAAAAGGATGCTCCCATGATTCCCTTCCATAATGAGACAAGTCCTCCTACTGCAATCAATACCCGCAAGAACATTCCCAATCGAGCATCTCTCACACACTCTTCATATGTTCAACAGTTCTGAGAGCCAATGTGCTCCCCATCCCACAGGTGCATGGGTTTGTCTGGCAAGATTGCTTGACCCTTGAAGCCAAAAGCACCAACAGACGTGACGCAACAGAACTGTGATGATCAAATTAAAAAAATTAATATGCACTCTACATAGGAATTCCACTTTGAGGCTTGCTCTTTTCCTCACACACTCCTGTGGGTAATTTATTCATGTGCCCAATCAAAGACACTCATTCAAAATAATAAACTTAGAATATTCCTCAGAATAAAATGCCAATGGAAATTCGGAAATAGGAAACTTGCTTCATTTTATGGAGGACATCCTCTGTCATCTTTTATTCATCCAAACTCAACGCAAATTAGTTACAACACGGAGAAATAAAATAAATGAAATTTAACAGGCCAGTGTGTCAGCCCTCAGTTCATACGAATGGCAGCGGACACTAATGTTCCAAAAAATCTGACAAGCCCGCATCCCAAGCCTGTCAGATCGAGAATCTATAATACTGTATTGTCACCATCCCTTTCAAATATACGTATAAGAAACCCTAACAAATCACAACATGAGCATTTCTCAACTTTCAAAGTTCAAAACATTTTCTGAGATATTTTCATGACAGTCACTGAGCGATTATCAATGTTAGTACACAGGAACTAAAATTTCACAATTAAAAGGTGCTATAAAAGCATTTTACTCTGGAAAAATTGTTTTGGTTTTGACTTTTATCAATTACAAAAACCAAATTCACTCACAGCCTAATAATAATGTCATGGAACTAACTCAATTGTCATTTCTTTGCACAGAATTTGCCAGCACTTGAAAAAAGTAAAGGATGATGCTGAAGGAACTAATCTTACCGGTGCACCCCTGGAGTTGACCGGTTCTGTGAGATCAACAATGCAAAGCAGCGCAAAAAATAACGCAATTGGGAGGAAAGGGAACGAGGAGGAACTGCATCCTGGAATCGGGGATCGGCGGGGAGGGGGAGAAGCGGGAGGGTGATAAAAACGTCCCCCATGCCGCAGAGAGAGGGTCGGTGGGGGGGTAGGGAGCATTTGAGACAATCAGAGAGCCACCAATTCCATTGGGGCACAACTCTTTGCAATATCATTATTGCAATTATTATTACTCTTTGCTAGCATTACACACAAGAGGCCCTAACAGCTGGCTGAAAGACATTCTTACACAACATTTCTACACCAAATAATATAAAAGAACAAATTGAAAGCTTCCGACAATCGACATAAACTAACCTCCAACACTCAGGCCTAAATCAAGCAAAGCTCAAGACTGCAACAATAGCCTAGTTCACATTTTTTCCAAACTCTATGCATACAACGTGCGCTTATTTATCATTACTATCTCTGAGCCTTTTTGCTTGCATGCGGTATTCTCCCACTTCTATACCAGATGGACGTACAAGAGCACGCAGCAAGGACTTGCGGTGGTGGCGCATGGCATGAGAAACACCAACGACAACAACAAACACCAATGAGGAGTGGTTTTGCGCAGGGGGGAAGGTTGATCTGCCCTTACCCTCTTCCCCCTAACCACTTTAAAATCAACACCACCCACGGCAAACTAACAACGCACCTGCCTTCGAGAAGGAAGCACCAGCCTGCGCACACCACCGCACCAACACGTCCTCTTCACACACCAATTAATGCTATGAACAATGTGTGCAGCACACCCTACATTCAAATGTACAACACATGTATACAAGCAGCAACATCTCCCCTGACATATCCTGAGGTCCAGCTACGCACATTACTACGAATGCTTCCTAAAAGCACGTGAGCGAATCATGAGTGGTGACCTTGCCCATATAAATAACCTCACGTGCCAGAATGCTGTGCATGGTGGCATCTCGCCAGCCATCGCATGCAACGCTTCAAGAAATCACTAACATGGAAAAAATGCAGCACGTGACTAACTGCAGACGTCTGACTGGCAACTGTCTGAATACCTAATCCCACACGCAAACTATGCTTATGCTCACTGCCAAAAACTTTTTGTTCAGTCATGCAATCATGAATTACTATTGCTTCTTAGTAAAAATACTGCCTCTTCTCATCTGAATAAATATGATGCTCTACAACACTTTTCTCACCTCTCAATATCTGCACAAAACATAAAATCCACTTATATATATATATATAATTTTATATGTATGTATATATATATATATATATATATATACTCTTCTAAAATTCAACTATTATTTTCAAATTCTTATGTACTCTTGTACATTACGATCAACACCGATTCACTAGTTAACATAACCACAAACATGCAACCTTACAAAACATGGCCATGCTGCTACATTTCTAAACATGGTTACTTCTCCTGAAAAGCCCAATAAAAAACTCAACAAGTTCTCTAAAAATAACTCATATCCCCAGACGCTAGATCATCTCAATTAATAGTGAGCTGATGGAGTACGTAAACAGAGAGCTAGACGGCTCTTCCACCAAGAGCATCTCCCTTTTCCCGAAAGGGGTCAACCCGCCACACTGCAAATGTGTGTGGCGCCAATCAAACGGGACTCAACAGTCCTGGGCACCATGCATTTGCACTCCTGTGGTGTGCTGTCAGCTGCAGAGGTGAGGCGCACAATGTGATATGAATGAACATTTGCGGGCAAGACGACACCTGCTCTCACGGCAAATAGCGGGAGCACGGCCTCACCAACCATCTTCCCCCAAAACACTTTCCACCAAAAAATATGAGGCCAATGTTCATCAGATTATCTTTCTAACAGACCTAACAACAATTTTACTGTATAAAATGATTTTTGCACGAACCCTGGACATAAACATTCAGCCAATAAAAGCTGTCCATTATGTGTATCAAACATGGTTCTCATCCAAAATTCGACAACACCCTGCTTATTACACTGTGACAGCCACCAACAGACTAACAGCTACAACATAAACTTTCATGGATATCCAACAACTACATTACATAAAACAATTTCAACAACTAAAAAAAATTCATAAAAAGAATAAAGATGACACCTAATCAGATCAACCAAGCATTATAAACCCTTAAGTCCACATTCCAAAATAAATCATAGAATAGTTTTAAGTGAATCTGCTCTTCAAAACTGAGATCTGTGGAGAAGGCAAAAAATCTCCAGGTTAAAAATATCGCACAGTAATAAACATGGAAGCCTGTGGCTCATTAAACAAAGGGATCTGTACTATCGATTCCCTGCCGGCTTTTCTTGCAGAAATTCCAGCTAGAGATTCATGGGAAGCCAAACACTTTTCAAGAAAGTGTCCCTCACCTCAGTAGAGGGGGGCGGGCATGCATTAACAGGAAGGGCCAGCAGGGTTCACATCCTACTTTTGCCATGGTGCACACGTTATTGCCCTTCTGAGGGGGGTGGGAGGGGAAAACCACAGGTGATGTCATTGTCGTCATCGACCTGATGGTTGCTGCGTGCCCCCCTGCCTCCTCCACCAAGGGGGGGGCAGCCCTAGACGAGGAAGGAGGCCTTCCGCCCGCGCAGCACCAGGTTCCTCTTGAGGCCGCGGTTTGCCGTGTCGATGCGCGTCACGCACCCCTTCCATCGCTCCTCGAAGTCGGCCACCGTCCTCTCGCCGGACTCGTCCCCACCCTCCTCCCCGCCGCTGCCCCCATGGCGTCCCCCAGAGCACTCGTTGTAGTGGTGCCGCACGACCTCCCGGATGAGCAGCACCTTGTGGGCGTCGAAGCGCCGCTTGCCCATCTTGCCGTTCACGTTGCACACCAGCCGCTCCTCCGTGCTGAACAAGAGGCGCATCAGGTCGCACGACAGCTGCTCCGGGGTGCGCGCCTTGGCCCAAGCCGAAAGGATGCCTGGGGAGGGCAGGAGGCAGGCGTGGGGAAGGAGGCTGTAGGGGGGCAGGGCGCCGGAGGGCCCCTCGGCCGCCGCCGCCTCGGCCGCCGCCATCGCGTCCGCCTCCTCGTCCGACGACGCTCGGCCGCCGCCCTGCTTCTTGATCGGCTTCTTCCGGAGGTCACCGCCCCCCGCTGCCCCCACTTCCTCGCCCTCCAGCGAGGCCGAGGGCGGCGGCAGCAGCAGCGCCTCGTCGCCCTCCCGGCACCCGGCAGCCTCCTCGCCCCCCTCCGCCCCCGGGACGCAAGCGGGCGCGCGCCAGATGAAGTTGTTGCAGTGGCGCCTCTTGCGCCGGGCGCCGCCCACCGAGGCGCCGCGACTCCTACTGCGCCGGCGCTGCTGCAGCCCGTTGTTGCCACCCTCCCCTGCTCATGGACGGGCGCGGAGGGAGAGAGAGAGAGAGAGAAAACACGTGTGGGTCGGTGTGCCGCGCCATGGAAGGGGGAGGGGAGGAAGCGACTGGCAGGGGTGCCAATCGGAGAAACCCTTGCTGGGCCACGTGCCCATTCGCTCCTCGAACTTGGGATTCTCTTCGCTGCCGTACTCACCCCACGGCCAATTCTCTCTAAGCAACATGTGGCCAAGATGGCCACCGAAGATCCTTTGGCGCGAAGATCTTATGGCGCGCACCAATCATCCCTTCGCCCATTTAAGGAACTTGAGACATTCCTTCCAAATTGCCCTACTCTTTCCTTGTCGGGGCCATTGAACACAACTAACTTAGATTAAGGTGTTGGGGGGGTCTGGGGATTTCATCCACACAAGACGGTACGATAAATCTCCTATGGTTATCGAGGCGCTCGATACCATTACCGGCCTCCCGACTATTTTCCTAATAGGAATTGTTTTATCGGCAAAATCAGTACATCCCCCAGTCTATACGGTGATCTCAATCAATCTTTGGACACATTGGACTAATAATTTCCTATAGTATAATTAGGTCAACAGCTAAGGAACATAAGCACGGCTGCCGCGGCTAGTCGGAAATATGTATACAAGTTCTGTTCAAAATTAGATGGGGACTGTTTGAATAAATACTAGATTTTATTACTTGCCCTTAAATCATGCTCATCGCCTTCAAAATAGAGCCCTTGACTGCCAATACAATGCTCCCTATGACAGCTGTTTTTTCAGCTTTCGAATACTTCTTTTGGGATAGCCTTTTAAAGTCTGTGGTATATTTTTTTTTATATCTTCAATACTTCCAAATCAATATCTTTTCAAGGTGGATTTCAACTTAGGGAATAGGAAAAATCCTGCAGGAACAAGATACAGAGAATAGGGTGGTTGGGGGATCACAAGTGTGCTGTTTCTGGCCAAACACTTGGCAGCAATCAATTCTGTATGTGCCGGTGCGCTGCCATCATGAAAGCACCAAGACTTTGTTTTTCCACCTATGAGGTCTATTCCGCAACATGACATGTCTGTCCACCTGTCCATAACCTCTACACATATAGTGCTGCCCATTCACTCTTTGTCATTTGGGAACATATTCATAATGAATAATCCCTTTCAATAAAAGGAAATGATCAACTTCATGTTCGATCGTGACATACGAGTTATTTTGTGTCGAGGAGAAGATGGCCCTTTCCACTGTGAAGACTGGGCTTTGGTTTCTATATCATAACCATAAACCAGAGTTTCATAACCTGTGACAATTGTTTTTAAGAAGTTTCAGTCCTCGTTTGAACAATCGAGCAGTTCCTGGCTGATGTATTGACATTTTTGCCTCTGTTCATCCCTTAATACACAGCACATATTTGGATTCGACATGCTACATTCCCAAAATTTGTCAAAATGGTGAAACACGATCCAATACTACTGTCAACTTCATTGTCAAACTCCCTAACAGTTAACCTACGGTTTGGAAGCACTAAATCATTCACACTGTAGGCGTGGGCGTGGTTTGTTGACGTCGATGGTTGTCCACTTCTTGGTTCTTCATTAATGGAGGTTTGCCCTGACTGGAAGTGGTTGTATCAATGAAAATAATGCGCCCGTCTAATAGTTTCATTGCCAAAAGTGTCTTCAATCAAAGCTCAGACAACAATCGCTGTTGTGTGGAGACAAGTTGAGATAGGGCCATGACCAAGGAAGGAGGTGTTTTACTTCTCACAGAGAATGCTGAAGGCGACATCTAACTGATTGTTATTCATCAAGTAGCTTGCATGTAGAAAGAATGGTCTCATCTTTTTTTGTAAAGACCTTGTATGCATATCCATCGGGGGTTAGGGTCCAGGAGTAGTATGTCCGCAATATGGGGTGTACTAAGAACAAGTTCCAGATTAAAATGTAGTAATCTTTATTATGCCACTGTCACCTTTCCAGCTATTATCGTTGATAATGGTATTAAATCAGTGAGTATAATTTAACCAATTAGTTTATCAAGAGAGGTCAACCGCAATACGACTTAAATGTTTTGATCAGAATTTGGAAAACTGCAAATTAAAGACTAGCTGTAATACCACATAGCTGTTGTAAAAAATGTGTCATTGCCCTGTAAATGACTCTATGACCTTGCCTTTGGGACTTATAAAACCCTAAGGAACACAGGAGGATGTTGATTAGTGCAGAGGGTCAGTTGGAGAACCAGTAGTTGGCAAAATAACTCCTTGGAAGGAATGAGCCACCACCACCAGGGGCCCGGTTACGAGGACTTTGAACATTAGCGTTTGGTACTCCTTGATCTATTCTCTCCCTATACACACCCTCTACCCCACTGCAGGACAGTTCTCTTACAAAAACTTCTGTGACAGCTGTAAGCAAGTCCAAATATGGCCTATCGCACTAAGTTGACTGAACTTCGTATTTCAGGATGTCTGTGGGGAGCACTTCTCTAAAGGGCAGTGGGTGCTAATGGGATGGGGAAAAGGGGCATAGGGGTAAAATCAACCTCTCTACGAATGGCATATGACCCACTTATGAGGGGATGAGCATCTAGAGAGAGTGAGAAATCGGGAAAGCAAAGGAAAAACCACCCGTGGAGATATGAATCAGAAAACTCCTTAAAACTCTGTATCTTCAGGAATCACTGCACTTCTCTCATCATCAAAGGTCCCATCCGTCAAACCTCCCATTGCTCAGCACTTTGCCACAGGCTACGTGGGACCAAGCTGCCCCTTTCATTTGGCCACAAAGGATCCAGGAAGAGATCTGCACACATTGCAACCAGTCCCCTTCCTTTCACTAGCTCCAAAGCTCCCTCTTCCCAAAATGAGTATAATGTATTGGTGCTGGGATACCTGGTACTCTCTCCCTAGATGTCAGTGACAAACACACATCTGAACACCTTTGGCAATTTAGACAGACCGTAGACAAGGAAATATGTGGATGCACCCTCCAAGACAACCCCTAATGAGATTCACTTCTCCTCTTCATATTTACAGGGTATCAGACCTGCTGAGAAATTATCCTCATTTTTAAAGGGTTCAGTTGCTTCTAGGGGATTATTTTTTAATTTCCCCAGCGTATTTTAAGGATTCACCATAAAGATAACCCATAACAAGAATGCTAAGGTGGTAAGTTAAGCCTATTTAACAATTATTAGACTGAGAATGATTAAGAACAATCAATTGACAAGAAGTCACAATTTCACTAAAATGATGTAATATTCTGACACCAGGGGGATGGACAAACAAACTATACTTTTTCTCCAATTAACCAAAATCAAAACTGAGCTTTTGTGAGTGAAATGAGCATTAAATGGTCAAAATTGGCAATCATATCATCACTTCTTTACCACCTAGAGGACTATGGGTGAACAATAATCAGCGCAAAATGATTGGTACTTGTTCTTCCTAACATACACCCAAAATACATAACATTTACCAGAAGAGTGAATTTCCCTTCAATATCAACAGGCATCCTAATTTTCCCTCAACTGTTTACTTCCCCTTGTTTACTTGTCTCAATAGTATTCACACATGATGGTTCTCTCATGCCCCCATTCAGCATCATACCCCATTTTTTAAATGAGAATAGCACAGGACTGTTTTTATTCAGTTATCCCCTTCAGTAGCATCAAAGTCAATAGCATTCAGTAGTTGTTCAAGTTTAGTGGTCATGGAAACCAGATTTCCATTAACACACATTGAATTCAAATCAAACTTAAAGCAAGCATCTCCAGTATATTTGAGGAACTTTGGTGTTCATGTGGTCACATTCAAATGAAAGCAAGAAATCCTCAACATGCATATCATCAATGTAAGGACAGTATATAAAAGGCCATTGCATTTAAAATTTGGAGAAAAGGAAGACGAGTTAGTACATGCCAATCGAGGCAGACACCACAAGACTCAAAACATGTTGAAGTCAAATGGCTGTCCTTATTCAAATTCTGAAGAATTTCCATGCTTGTGGAATTGAATAATGTCCACCTATCACATCTATCCTTTATCAGTATGACTACAATCAAAGCTATTATGAACAATGACAGAGGGAGAATAGACTGGGCCAGTAATCATCTCACACAAAAGGTAACACATTTGGGATCAGCATGAATGTTTTCCCGATTCCCTAGTCCTTCAGTCAACAATGTGAAGGTACAGCTTAAATTTCCTAATTCAGAATATTATAAAATTTGGAAGTTTTTTGTGCCATTATTGATTCAGCAAAGTATCCCCACTAACCATCACATACGTTCAACATAATTATGATTGGTAACATCAACCGATGATGGGTCATTTACTTCATCCACCAGCGCTTGTTAGGATTGATACATTCAAACCACAGAGAATTGTAGGTGACAATATTTTTAATTGAAATCTTTTATTCTTCCCCATAGTACAATTAAAAAGTTTGAATTATCTGCTCATGGAAATCTTAGAAACATAAAATCCAGAAGAGGAATCTAAAAGAATGTCAATTACAGGAGTGCCTCAGAATTCATTCATCAGGGGTACATTAAAATTTCCCTAACAGAGACCTTTCTGTGCAGAGAAATCTAAAGACCTGACTTACATCATTCTAAGTACCAGCTTGCCAATAAATACACTGACCCAAATGCCCATTGGCATGCAAAAAATGTGAGAGAAGTGGCATGGAGTCCAACAATCACGCCCTCCAATCAGAGAAAAGAAGACCCCAGACGCAAGGCATATCCCTCCCATCGTTTAAGACTACATGCATACAAAAGATATGTGACATTTCTCCATTGAGTAACACCTTCTTTGTTCAAATTTATCAACTTCACTCTGAATTTATGCTTGTTCTCTCATGAATGAGCAATGACATCTATCTAATGACCACAGGGAAGGCATGATGGAAACCTTTTTTAATTCCATATTCATAAATTTATTATTAAAATTTAGGCAAAACTTTTAAACTTTCAAAAATGCCACAGAAAGTTTCTGCACCAAGTCCAGGTTATTATGAGGTGCCTTGATCAATTGCTCTTTTCTCGTGCCATAGGTGAGCCGGAAAGAATCGAATACATGAAAGTTGACGTCGATAAATCCAAGATGTATCTCCCCACATTGCAGCAACTCACTTTTATTTCAAATGAATCTGCAAATTAATATTAAGCCAATGCACGGACAAAAGGCCCATGTGATAGGAATAAACGAAATGCATTAACTGACTGATTTGAATGATAAGTCACCCAAGACCTACATAGCATCTCACTCATGATTCGAATTACTTCATTCCTCTGTGAATTTACTTTTCAACACACGCTGGCACACAAATTCCTGCAGGAAAGAGATGAGCAGGCCAACAATTAACCAGCGCTAGCATAGTTTCCACATGCATTAAGCTGATTATTGCGCTTTTCTACCAACTCCAAAGTAAATAAATTCGCTTCAACTGACAACTAGACTTAGCGCAAGCGTTCTCAAAAATCTTAATTATTGTCAATCTAATTAGTGCAGAAATTGCCAGCCCTAACAAGCTGAACGTGTTGATTCAAATAGCAACAGGGGTAAGATGTAAGGTTAAGACTCCAAACACAATTTCTTAAGTTATATGATGAATCAAACAATCCTCCATACATTAGCAAAAAAAAACTGCCGTAATAATCCAACACATTCAAAATCATTAGCAATACCAACACAAGACTTCAGAGGCACTTTCGTGAGTAGTTCCTAATGTTACTTGGATATTCACTTTCCAGAAACCACACACGCAGCCAAGACAATAGCAGTAAGATAGATAGAGAGAGAGAGAGAGAGATTTCAAAAAGTTAATAAGTGAAAAGTGCATAATTACTAGAGCAAAAAGTAGGGCAATGGAGGAGGAGGAAGGATATATATATATGTGTGTGTGTGTATATATATATATATATATATATATATATATATATATATATATATATATATATATATGTATGCAATTATATATACATATATATACATACATACATACATACATATATATATATATATATATATATATATATATATATATATATATATATATATATATATATATATATATATATATATATATATATATAAACATACACACAGAGATATATTAGGCCAATAATTATTTTAAGAAGTTCATATCCATCACAAGATGCAGATGCAAGTATCCAAAACGGCAATGCCTGAGAGTTGAATGAATAATAACAATGACAACATTAGTTACTTGAAAACATTCCACATGTCCACGAGCACCAGGGTCAGGATCTGGTCGTTCCAGAGCATGTGGAAACAATAGAGTCCTGCAAAGGTGATCTTAATGTCCACACTTGACCAGTCAAAAATGCAATAACACTATTTATTATGGATGTACACAAAAAAAGGAGAAATTAGCAAACTATTAACAATCATATCCTTACCTAGTGGCAAATGTTCACATTTTTTCAACTATGTTAGTGGAAATTTAAATTAGCAGTAGAATGTTGAAAGAAAAGAGTAGGCATGAGAAGGATTATTTATATATATAATACTGTTTGAGACACACCCACTGAGCAACAGCCTAGATTCAATGGTGGTGATGATGGATGATGCCACTAAAGAGACTACCGTGCTTCAAAGGAAAGAAGGAAATACATGACAAGTCTCATATTTATATAAATATATATGTGTACGAGTGTGTATACACTATATATAAGGTAAATATGTAAATATATATATATAAATAAAAAAATATTTATAAATAGAGAGAGAGAGAAAAAGGAACAAGAGACATCAAAAGACATTCCTGAAGAAGAGCATACAAAATATGTAATGTATGTGTATGTATGCACGTGTTTATATATATATATATATACACATTTATATATATATATATATATATATATATATATATATATACACATTTATATATATATACATATATACACATTTATATATATATATACATACATATATATATATATATATATATATATATATATATATATATATATATATATATATATATATATATATATATATACACACACATTTATATATATATATATACATATATATACATATATATGTACAAACATATAAACACACACATACATATAAATATATGTATAGATAAGGATATTATGTAGAGTAAAAATAATCCCCAAAAATCAATTTCCAAGCATCACAAAGCATATAAGTATAAGAGAAAAAGGAAAACTTCTATTAGGCAAAAGTACCTGTTTGGTGCTTACTAAGTTCTGCTTTTGAATAGGGATCTCCGTAACTGATGAACTGATATGAATCACACTACAACCCTCATATCCTGATAAAAATGAGAAGACGGAAGACAAGAATCAAAAGAAGAGCTACAGTGTTTTAATACACAATTAAAATTAACTAATCATCCTTAAGCTTTGACTTGCAGCAAAATGAGACACCACCAAGGAGGAGCCAGTAATCACCAGGGCCTTCCCAAATAGCCACATGACAGCAGACAGACAAAGACATTGAAATGGAAGAACAACTGGGCTCTCCATGACTGAGAGTATCCTCAAATATGTAGCATACATTTCTTCAAACATTCAAAGCCTTATTCACTTGACACACACCCACTTCCAACAGTGGAAACTTAAAATGAGAGGAAACAAATAATATTACACTCAGTGTTAACCACACCAGCATGACAGCAAGAAACCGAATCATGTCCATGGCGAGCAGATGTTTTAAGCACTTATATATGTATAATTCTATCCTATACTTTCAGCTCCATACATATTGCAGCACCAACGGTTCTCGTCTTCAATGATTAGGTAATTCCAAACAGGAAGAGGGAGGCAAAATTTCAAATAGCCAACCCCATCTATACAGTGCACTCTAAGTTGTAACCACAGAGAAATCACTTGAAACTGAATCCTTATATATGCACAGTTTTGACCATTTTAACAAAAATTAATGAAAGGGAATTAAAAATGACCATGCATGAAATATGGAGTGAGTAATTCCTTTTACTTTTTCATATTATGAGACAATTCATTCTCCTCAACATATTTCCAATATATATATATAAATTGATAAAAACGCAAGAGTGGATTTCAGCAGTAAATACATTTCTATGATGGCTTAATTGGCAAAGCATCAGCATGGGAAGTAGAAGGTTCATGGTTCAAATCCCAGGCTGATGGCATATGAAATTCACACATCAGGGTAATGAGACCCATTCCTTCCCCCGTGCCATCTTCGGTTTCTCAGGAAGATCTGGTACTCGAAAAATCACCCAGTTTGAGTGGAGCTGAGGGTGCCCAGAGATGTATGTTGGGAATGGAACCCGGGCCCTCCGGTAAAAAATATATACACACGTATATACAATATATACATACATACATTTATATATACATATGCATTGCATATGTACATATTATTTTCCATGTAAATGTACTAAGGGAAGCACAGATGTCTGAAGTTGGGAACTACAGGGTTAAAAATATTCAATCCACCTACAAAATTATAGGTTATTGAGTTTTCCATAGGAAAACCATTTGAATGTCAAGTAATCTGCGGATCCAGACACCATAAGAGAAGAGTAGAATTGTGGGCTAATATAGGGTTTAGTCTCACAATTAGAGCCATTTTAATACTAGTAAAATGGATTCCAATGGGAAAATCAGCAGTTAATTGATGCAGTTGCCATCTTAAGAGAAATGTCTTTATCAGGGATGAACTTTAAGACACAGTTGACTGAATAAGTTGAGAGATTTTCAGCTTGAATATTCCGAAGTGATGTAATAAATTCTATTGGTTAATACTAACTCAGTACAAGTGTTCAATATCCACGCCAATTTTCATAAATTTTAATTCAGAATTTTATAGTATTCAACCAAGATATACAGCAATGAGATTTCTTGCCAATCCCTACTTAATTCAAGCTCATACTTCCCACTCTTGAATTTAAAACTATGAGTCACGTACAATTACATACAGGTACACAATTTTTTGCAAAGTAAAATTCATGACAGAAGCACCTGAGAAAGACTTCTGTGGATTATTTCAAGCTTCTCCATTGACAGTTTTCTTGAGAAGAGGCCTCCTCCACTCCACTCCATCACACAAGAGATGTATTCCAGGAATGTCTCCAAGGAATTTTGAATGAAAGTTTTTTCACCACCCATTCAAAACCTGAACAAGTGTTCTTCTTGAAAACTAGTATATGTGAACACTTAGTTTTTAAAAAGTAACTTTTGTAATCTGCTAACTGAACGCAATATGATTCAAACTTGTTGAGAGGGGGAAGCGACTTCAATTTACTGTTTCGATATTTCCAAAGAAGTTCAACCAAAGATACTTTCAGAACATATTCTTTAAGTTTGCACATTCAAAAGTTAGGCAGAGTTACGGAACGTCTCTTTGAGGAGTTTTAGTGAAGAAAGGCAAGGTGGGAATACGGGGAAAGCATTCACTCAAAATTATCCAGAATTAATCTTCCACACTCAAGCTGATGCAAAATCACAGGAGACAAAGAAAGAGTAACTAACTCCCCTTCCATGGATGTGTGAATTTCACTTGCCCTAGGATTCAGTACAAGAATAGTTAAAGGTTAAATGGCAATCAGAACATAGCGTATACGATAAAAGCAATACGGGGGGGAATAATGAGGGAACAACAGCATTGTAACCATCGTTATCATTGTTGGGGTGGAGAAGGGAATTGCTAAACAAATTAAGTCTGAAAGCATTATCATTATTTTTTGACAGAGATGTGACAAAAGATTAGTAATAAAATTTCCATCCTTTAGGAAAATTTTATCTGGTTCCACAGCTCTAACTCAATTCTATGATGTTCTAAAAGGCAAAACAAATAAGATAAGCACTGAAATGCCCATAATTTCCAATGCCTTCTTGGGAGGGTGTACAATTGACTCTGAAGTCAATCAGAATTTTGAATTTTTCTAGTACTTTTCAAGACTTCTTGAACAACCTAAGAAAATTCTAAGCCAGTAAGAAACCTGGAAATGGTCTGGTATTTGTCAGTTTGACTGGGCATATGGCTTTATATACAGGGTAAGTCCAATGGTTGGTGATATTTGAAAATTTGGGGAAAGGGTAATTCCTGTTCCTTCACAAATGTGAACAGTGATTGGCCATTAAGCTGTGGCAGATTAAGATTACGAGATACTGAATTTTACATGGGGCTGTACAAAAGACATCACCCAGGGATCATATCACCAACAATGGGCAGCAGATAAACATTTAACAACCTTTATTGATGATTGGGTCAACTTCCTCATAATGATTATTATGAGGAAGGTGACCAAAAGCCGAGGTCATTTGCACTAAGTGTGAATATGTGGATCTTTTAGTAGAGTTGAGATATTCAAAAAATGGGGAAGAAGGGTGGAAAGAAAACTAGTATTGGCATTGTCCTATTCTTAATGAAAGATGCCAAAGGGTTCACAACTGATGGACGGCATATTTTACTTGAAAGTGCTTTCCTCATGGTGCCCGCACAGGAATCAGGTTACCACTGAGAATGATTTTCAATGATTGACATATCAAAGTTCGTGAAATATGTTGTTCAGGCCAAAGTCATATGCATCATACGGTACAGCATTTTCAATTTTGCACTAAAACATGGGAGCGGAAAAAATCCCAGCAAGATGGATGCCACGTTTGCTCTCAGTGGAGAATAAATGCCATTGTGTGGTCGATTTGGAGGCTGGTTTGGCAATTTTCCATTGCAATCCTGATGAGTTTCTGCATCAATAAATAACTGCGGACGAAACGTGGATGCACTACTACACTCCAGACAAAGAAACAGTTGAAACAGTGGGTTTTTAATGGCCGTCCAGCTCCGAATAAGGCCAAGATGGTAAATCGGTCAACAAGATGATGGCCATGGTTTTTGGGATGCACGCGGGATCACCCACATTGATTACTTTCAAAAAGGTAAAATGATGAGTATTATGCATTGTTATTGCACTAGTTAAGTGAAAGACTCATGAAAAACCATCCTTGTTTGACAAAGAAATGATTCTCTTCCATTATGAAAATGAACATGCTCACCTGCACAACAAAAATTACACACAGCAAGATGGCAAAAATTATGGAATTTAAGTCGGAATAATTACACCATAAACCGTATTCACTTGAATTTACCCCCGGTGACTTTTTTTCATTTCCAAACTCGCAAAAATGGCTCAATAGAAAATTATTCACGCAGAATGAGGAGGTCATCACCAACCCAGACACCTATTTTGAGGACCTTACGAAATCCTACTTTTTCGATGGCTTAAAATAGTTGGGGAAATGCTGGGATAAGTATATCAAGCCATAAGAAGATTAGGTTAAAAAATAAAAATTATTTGATTTTCTATTTTTTTCCTAAGAACTTAATGAAAGACCCACATTTGATATGAGCTGTGGATCACCAATTACATTCCTTGTATTATCTCTCACGGCTGGAACGCTCGAATGCATCCAGTTTGGAATGACAGTCCTTGGCTGTACTGTCAAATGAATACTTATCTCATTCAATAAAATGAATTTCACTCATTTTTACCACACCAGCTCACTTTTCAAGATCATAATCTTCAGGTGAGATGAAAAGTGACTACTCTCACCACACTACATGAGATCTTGAAAAATCTTGCAGCTGGACCATCATAACGTAAACCAACAAAAGAGTGCAAGGTGGGTAAATTACAAGGGTATGTCGCTCAGTTTTCAACTCGAAAATCTTCACCAAATGAAAAATGTATTTCCCCAAAGGCCACCCCACTAACTCCAAGGGAATGGGTCCATCAGTGTGCGATTTAAAAAGAAATAAAGAGTTAGTGAACTTAATTCTTGTCAGCCATTCAGCTGTTGGTTTCGCTGTCCCTCATATTATTTGAACATGCACTCAGCATTTCATAAAAGCTTTCCTTAGATCACTCGATCAGGAACACAAGGTTTTCATCAAGAATAAATGATTGATCATTTGAAAGTAATCAAGTAATCATTAGATGAAGACTTTAGAGCTTCATTTTCATTGAAAAATGGCCATTCAAATGTGAAACATGATCTAAGCATCA
The DNA here is from genome assembly GCF_022747635.1 of Hetaerina americana. NCBI lineage: Eukaryota > Metazoa > Arthropoda > Insecta > Odonata > Calopterygidae > Hetaerina > Hetaerina americana. The sequence continues at coordinate 16,036,748 of NW_027287095.1, forward strand.
GCAAATGAGACATTCAAGACTGGGGGAAACACTACATACTCTGCTCAAGAGAAAATTTATTCATGTACTCTGAATATGGGAAGTTTTCATGGAAATGTAGAAATTGAACAATGCAACACAGAGATCGTTCATTCATTCAGGGTACATTGCACTTTTATAATGCCAACCTCTGTGCAATTAATTTTATCTTAATATAATTAATATGAGAGAATACAATTTCCTACATTACTGACTGTGAAAGTTAACTCCTGCCAAACAACATCAGGTGTTGATATGCAGTTCCGAAGTCTACACAAAGAGTGTTGGATAAGCCAACATTGTATAAACGGTATTTATATAACATGTAACATGCATTAGTTCTTAAGAAGCACCCTAATTTCAGTTGGGCACACACCAGGAAAAGAGTTTTACCAGTCCGCGCAAAATCATGCCACACGATCAACTTCAGTTATAGAGAGGAACCTCGCTTAAGGAGCATGTCGCACAGTGAGAGGTTTGCATGACGAGCAAAAACAATGGTATTTTAATGCAACAATTTCAGAGCGTAAAAATCATTCGCCTTGACTGGGACTCGAACCCAGATCCCTCAATATCCGGTCGAGTGCTTTAGCCACTTAAGCTACCGAGGCGTCCTCTTAAACTCTGAAATTTTGGGGCTTTTAAAGGAACTAGATGTTATGACGAAATACCGTACATACAATGTCACATGCATTCGTAGTCATGCGCGAGGCGCCACTGTCCACGACATTAGCGGATGACCCCGTTAAAAGTTACTGTTGCGGCATCTCCCGCAGTTTCTTTGGAATTTGTCAAAGGGAAAACACCATACGTGTTTAAAGTTGGCTTTAACCTCGTGGACAGTGGCGCCTCGCGCATGACTACGAATGCATGTGACATTGTATGTACGGTATTTCGTCATAACATCTAGTTCCTTTAAAAGCCCCAAAATTTCAGAGTTTAAGAGGACGCCTCGGTAGCTTAAGTGGCTAAAGCACTCGACCGGATATTGAGGGATCTGGGTTCGAGTCCCAGTCAAGGCGAATGATTTTTACGCTCTGAAATTGTTGCATTAAAATGCACATTAGCGGATGACTCCGTTAAAAGTTACTGTTGCGGCATCTCCCGCAGTTTCTTTGGAATTTGTCAAAAACAATGGTCCCGAAAACGACTTGCTTAATGAGCTACTTTTTGCAAAACGAGTGACAAGGAGAGGGGAATTCCCAAATTCATTGTGCACTTACTATGGCAGTTTGTCTCTAGCACTGGTTCTGCTAGCATCTTAGTGTCACTAGTAATCACACATTTTTCCAAACTTATGTCTTAATATATTATAAGCGATTTTTTGTGCAAAGTTTAACAATATTTTGTGCATAGTTTTAAAATTGACCCGGAAGAAAAATTCGTAAGATGAGCACCATTAGAGAAATAAAATGACAGTTGAAATGAGAAATTAAAGCATTGAAAATTGGGAACAAGGTGTGAGGCTGGCTGATCTAGTAGAAGGATATATGCTTCAAACAGAGTGACAAGAGTACCTATTCAACGGTTATGCACTCTGAACAATGTTGAAAAGTTGCTTTTCATATGAATAAGCAAAAAGCAATTGCAATGTGACACCATTACAAGAATATAATTCAAGGGGAAAGTGATTTTTGACGACCTCATTACGAAGACGTCAGGATCATTAATGGCCGAGCAAATATTTCAGGGGAACCGTGCATGATTTTAGAAGTTAACGAGAAGAACTGTCATCCACATCAATGTGAGGCATGGTGAACCAGCAAGCTCTGAGTCAAAGGCAGCAGAGAACTTCATTATTACTTCAATAAGCTCATAGATCCTGAGGACTACTCACCACAATATGTTTTTAATTGTGACACAATGGTCCTCTTCTGGAAGAAGATGCTGAAGCAAACCTATATTTGTGCACATAACAGTAGAAGAGACCCTATTGCCTGACTAAAAGGTGATGAAAGCCCGTCTCATGCTGCTATTTTACACACAATAGAGCAGTGATATGTAAAACAAACCCCTGCTTGTTTATTATTTAGAAACTTCATGAGCCTTTAAGAAGTGTTAAGCCCAAAACAGCAAGCTAAATGAGATGCGTAAGTAACTAAAAGTTTACTTTGATTCTTTTTTGCTTTTACGAATTGAGTTCGCATTCCCAGCTGCTTCATTCCGCCATAGAAGAAAAGAGAAAGTGATCCACAATTCTAAACAATGTAAACATAATTTTCTTTGAATAAACATTGTAGATAATTTATTTTTTTGGCATGGAATGCATTATCATATTTTGCATTAATTTAATGCAAAAAGTTGTTTCACTAAACAAGTATTTAGCTTCACAAGATAGATAGCAGAATGGATTATGCTCGTATTATGAGGTTCCACTGTAGTTCCTTTCTACAATGTATTCATAGTTGAGTGCATTGTGTCATAGTCGACGAGGTTAAAGCCCACTTTTAACCACTAGGGTGTTCTTCACCTTTGAAAAATTCAAATAAACTGGTGGAGATGCCACAACAGTAACTTTTAACGGAGTCATCCACAAATGCTTCCTACAATACAACAATTTCCAAGCGTAAAAATCAAAAAGTTGGTCTAAACCAAATTTCCAATAGTGTACTAATAAAGTTCTGTATAACACTTGACAATATTCATCTTCAGCTATTGGCCACCTAGGTCAAATGCTACCTCTACTACAAGATTTTGATGTAGTATGACATGATCTCCTTGAGTCAAACACAGGTATCAAGTTCAACTAAGACCTAAACTTTACATCCACAAAACAAACTAGAGTGAACTCTCCATTATCCATGTTCTGTGGAATATCTGTGCGGCCTTTTCCCAGCTCCTCAAAAGTTTGAGATAAAATTACAATCTTAAAGAATATAATTAAATGCTTTGAAACCTCAAATATACTTTGGTAAAAAATACAAGTTTGAAATAACTCAGTTTTATTAAAAGTTATAAATTTCTCAAAATCTAAAGATGTCAACAGAATTTCATGTTTTCATTTAAACATGTTTGTTCCAACCACACTTTCCCATTATTGTTTCCCTCGCAGTCATTCATTAGCCCTGAGAATTCCATAATTTCCTTTGAAGTGAACAATTAAACGGTATTACTACGTGACAAATACGTGATAAACCATCAACATGGCATTACTATACTCGGAATATCATATGACAAAAATGAATCCGTATCAGCAGTCCTTTTTTAAAATTCACCAAGGAATTTCTTTCTTTCCTGGCCGTGAGATTGGTTAAGCTTTCTGAGGAAAATAAGTCCTACTATTCACTTGATGACAGTTCTGCGCTCTTGTAAATTCCACCCTTTCATAAAAATGGCTAAAAAAAGAAAAAAAATGTATTTTCCATCGCTAAAAAATGTGACTTCATCACACACAATGAAATAATAGTCTCCATACATTAAAATATTCATTTACACCACAATCATATTTTCTGTACATTTCAGTTAACTATGCTCCATCACATATCCATTGGCGCATGGATAATATCGAGAGAGTCTCCTGTTTCATCTGTAATGTCTTATAAATGAGCAATGAAATTGGCACTCCCAATAAATATAAATAAATCCCATGTGGATTCATCACAAATTCAAATTCAGTTGACTCTGTGTGCAGATGGTAGCTTTACTAGATGAACTTTCAATGTAAAATTATTCTAAATGAGAGGGGACCAGGGGTGACAAATTTTTCGCCAATGGTTAAATATTACTGAATTTCCAGTTGATTAAAAAATAAAGAATTAATTTAAATTCAAATTAATTCACTCAACAGTTTCAACGTGCTGGTTTCTACAGCCTAGTAAACATTTCATTATTGTTATCTACACAACATATGAAATAATTCCAACAAATACTTGTGACCTAAGTACATTGGTAAGGAGGAGATACACAAAGACTGCTGCTGCTTGACTCCCTGTTAAATGGAAAATTTTCACTTTATATGGCTCCTGTCACAGAAATAACGCCATATGTATAAAGAAGTGCTGCCAAGACAATGTAGCATTGCCAAGAGACTAGAGCATACTTGTTTCGAAATGGCAAGCTTCTTTGCGATAAAAAAAACTTAACTCATTTCACAAACATTTGCTGAAGAGAATCTTAGGCCATATTGGACAATCAAAGAAATTTCTATGCAGCTAGTCATAAACAAATGATTTATTCCCAAAAAATTCACACAAAAAAGTTGGTCACGAAACTCATGGAATGAATGCACAGTACCCAAGACACACCTCATTTTTGCCCTGACCTTCAACATGCTTTTCATGGAACACTGTGACCACAGGTAATCACTAAACAGGAACAAAAAAGGAATTTCATCAATGATCATTTACCACCAGAGCTAAAGTTGAATGAAGGAGAAGTAGAGGTGTCGCACCCTCCTCAAGCACCATCATTGTGATGCTGTCATGTGTTTTATGACGGAGAGACAATGCCCTCTGCCTAAAGAATTAAAACTCACCCTTGATTAGAGTTGTGTCGCCATGGCAATCCGAGACCCTTCTCGATTTGGACATAACCGACGGGAGGTTCACTTCCTCGGTCGAGTTGGGCAGCGTGAGTGTGAGCGCCAATGGGAGACTGTTTGAATCACATGGGTAATCAAACTCTGGCGGCTCCATCTTGAGTGAGAGGTGAGCCAGGGGACGATCCTCGTCGTCGTCCTCCTCCTCGTCCCCCATGCCCAGCATCGCCTCCACCCCCACCTCCTCCTCTTCATCCTCCTCCCCCCCCAGCCCAACCCCCCTGCCTTCCGCCCCCTCGTCCAGCAAACCCTCGCCAATGGCCTCGTCCTGCGCCAACAGACCCCCCTCCTCCTCCAACATCTCCACCGTGCTCTGTGCTGCCATCAACTCCCCGCAGCAGGGTGCCATCTGCGTCTGGGGACCCTCCCCCTGTGACACGCCTTCGGCAGTCATTGTCTTGGCCGTGAGCGCCAGCGGGGGTGTTGTCGCCGGGCATGGTGGTGTCTCATCCAGGGGGGGATGTTGGTGCTGCTGCTGTGGGGGAGTGGTGTTGGTGGTGGTGGTGGTGTGTGGGGGTGTGGTGCTGCACCCCCTATGGCGCTTGGCCGGAGGATGCAGCAGGGGGGTCTCCGGGCCCTCGGGGCAAGAGGCCTTCCTCGGGATTGCCATCTGCAGATGCACAAAAACAAGGGAGAGAACATTAGAGAGAGAACAACTCAAACACACTTTGGCATTTATGTTCTGGAATTGAACATCCACACAAACACACATAACGTTTATGAAAACACAAGTTTCACTAGTACCACAATTAGCTTAGGTGAAGTGCCATTTTTCTTATTCTTACTCATGTAGGCTGACATGGAGACTAATATTATTATGAATCTAGCGACCTTCAGCCGGGATGATAGCTGCCCTTTTTCCAACAACTGGAAATGAGACTAACGATTAGCAAAGAAATAAAACATGAATAGTAGTGAACACTTGATGGGGAATACGACCCGACCAATGAGGCCAACTTAGACTTGAGCCTATGTAATAAGAGCAAATGAACTTCAGTTCACCTGAAGAGGTCAACTGTTATGGCAGTGAAATATTCAATATTCTATGTTGATGAAATCCCAAGTGGAAATGTGTTTTCAAAAACGTTCCGCAGAAGTGTTCCCAGAAACTCATAAATACCTCAGAATTAGACAGTTCAAAGTGAAAAATTGATATACTGAGATGACGGATAAAAAAAAGTTCAAAATGGTTTATCCAAAGTGTAATACTAGAGCAAAAGAAATATTCTGCCAGTTTTACACATTCTAAGTGCAGCACAGAAATTAACAATGCTTATTCCATTATCATCTTCCTCAAACAAATTCCTAATTATGCCTGTGGCACATTCGAACAGAGAAAGCAATCTATAAATAATAAGTACCTGACACAGGACGCAAAATATTATTGGAAATTCAAAATTAATTACCCATGATTTACAGGTATTCAGGAAACAGCCATCAATATAAATAGGCCTTCTGTGACACAAGTGACCTTAAAAACTAGATTTGCATGTACCAAGATGGCTTATTTCCCAATACCACTTCTAATTTCCATATCCACCAAATTGTGAAATCATACACATTCATTTCTACAGCCATCAAGTAACGACGCAAGGGATACACAAAAACATATAACATCATGATGGGCAGATTCTGACGAAAAAGATTCTAAAGTTAAATGTCCACATATGTTAAAAACTTACCCCTGAGGAATGGAAATAAATTGAATTCTTCAATAAAAGTAAAAGAATTGTTAGTGATAAATATAAAAGGTACTCAAAAGAGAGATGAATCAAGAAAAATGTTGCCATAAGACAACAAAGTTAAATAATTTATCAATGGAGTAACAGTGATGTGAAGACTTTATCCATTAAAATTTGGGAACAGAAAGAATTATGATGAAAGCACTGCTTAGAACGAAATACAATCTCATCACTCATAGAAATCACAAAAGCCCTGTGATAACAATTGTATATTGAAGAGTGAATGAAAGAAATGGCCCGAGAAGATAGAGAACAGTGAGCAAACTGAAGTTTCATCATACTAGGAACTAGTTATGAAATTAGTGATGCAATTGCAGTAAGCAGTAAATGTGAAATACAGAAATTATGGTTCCCAGGTACAATTACAGATTGCAGGTATTCAAACATTACGTTTGTCAGGATACAAATATGCAGCAATCAAAAGCTGATATTGTGCCGTGAGCATTTAATGTTTCACAAAATTTTACATAGATTACCCAAAGATATCTAAGCTCTTTCAAAGAATGTAGTTTGAATAATAATTACTGTAGTCACCCTACAACTCAAACATGGGTTTTGAAAAACACCTGAAAGCAATTAACTACGCAATGGACTTCCCAAATACTTCTGCAAAACATAAACACTAAACTGTTTCCTTCCCTAGCCCTCCATACTTTCCATCACGAGTAATGAGTTTGTTACACTTTTTACTGATTCCAGGGCTGGTTCAATTCTTAGCTTTGGTTTTTGGTTCTGATAGCTCCACTGTATGGATAGATATAAAGTTGCAAAAGTAAACTAAAGCTCAATCACCTTCAAGGAAATTACCACCTTATTGGAAATTACACACAGCCTATGAGAAGTTTCATACCATTACAAGTTTTGCATACAAACATTGATTTGAAATGATGAAACTTTGATGAACCTCAATGGCATTTGGTCTGAGTATTAGATATTTCAAAATCATAGTTTTGGAGAGATGCTCCCATCCATTTGTATAAGCAATACCCCACTAACCTATCGAGTCACATTCATCCATTTTTGAAACCCCAAGACTCGAATCAATTTGGAAGTCCTCTTTGGAGCCTCAGGTGACAGATATCATGAATGGTTATTATAAGCAATAGTTAAGGGCTGCATGCACCTCATTAAAACCTAGCCTAGTTCCATTTGTGATCCTGGTCTAGGTGAAAGATTCTGGCACTAATACTCTCACATTTGTGTATACAACAACAAGTGACTCAGCTCAAGTTACTTTTGTAGCATCTCTAGCTGTTTCCATACATGTATCAAAGAGAAGCACCTTTTGCAATGAGACATTGACCTTAATATCGTTAACTGGGTTTCAATGTGCACAACTACTGGTTAATTCATGAGTGTATGTATGACAATTCATCAGAACATCTTGAAAGTTTAAGCACCTGGAAAATCACAATCTAAGAAGATGCCTCAGTTGCCTGTTTTGCTAAAGCACTCAGCATGCAACCATAGAAATATTACTGCTTTTGCAACTAATTTGGCTCTTTTCTGGGTCACTCCTGATTGGAAAGCCACACACAAGAGTAACATGAAGGAAGATCTCATTTTTAGAGCAATCTTTTGACTGCAATTCTCTCGCAATGACTTATAAAACCATACACATGTGCTATAACACTAGTAACAAGTGCAATTTTAACTTAGCAGTAATCCATGTCAAAAGGAATATGCCATGCTTCATCAGTGAGATCAGATCCGCACCATTGTGGTATAAGAAATGGCCAAAAATTTTACTTCTTAGAGGCCCTCAAAATTCAGGATGGCTATAACTAGAATGTCCAAAAAGAGTTAAGAACACTTTCCCCATATTTTCACAACTAAGACTGTTGCCAGCAAGAGGCTTGTCGATAAGGTCATTTGGTGCTTGACATGGATACTCACCATCATTAACATCTGAAAGGTACCCATAAAACACTCGGTGTAATGAAACACCTAAGTGTAATAATTAAAATTTGCCTAAAACAAACAACAGTGTACATTACCATTTTTTGCATGGGACCAAAACCATTTAATTCTTAGCAAGATAATATAAAAATGGAAATGAATTTAAAATTTCATTTCTTCACATAATTGATTTTTAAAATTCAACACTTTTCACGGGTAAAAACCATTCACAATCATGAGGATGTATCCTGGGGAAGGAGAATGATTTTTGCATTTTGAAATTGTTATATTTTTATGCATATTAGTGGATGAATCCATTCAAAGTTACTGTCTTAGTACATTCCATAGTTTTTTGAATGCATGGGTTATTGCTTCAAAAATTTTTGAGTGTTTAAAAATATGCATCAAATGTTTTGTTCTCAATTGGATGGATTCTAAAAAATAGAGTAGCTTCAGGCATGATGTGGTATAAGTTGAAAATAATGAATATGATGTTATACATCAAAACCTGGTCGTTAAATAAAATTTTATCAAGTGGAAAAGTGCCACGATCAGTTATTCATTATGGATGGATTCTGTTGGCCACGCACTTTCAGTAGATTAAGGTACCCCTAATCACAGGAATATTATTTAGAAGCTAACTGAAACTTCCAAAAATGTGCACCTAATTTCTGACACAATTTTGATTAACTGCCATTGTAATGAGGGAGATAAAAATTAGTTTGGAATGTTTGGATGAATGGTGGAGTCATTGAGTATATCTTGAGCTCTGAGGAAGACTTAAGATCTTGGCACACAAGTGAAATAGGTTATTTATATCAAATGAAACTAGTCTTGCTTTTCCTGGAACATCAACTTATTTTAGTTTTTCGTAAAGCTTGAGTTTTTAATTCCGTATTTAGGTTTAAAGCATGTGCAGTCTCAGAATATTAAGTTAAATTTCAAAATGGCAGTTAGTCAAATTTATTTCAGCGTCCATCACATTTTGTACAACCAAGCAGATTGACTATGGCTTCCCCACTTTCCTCCCTCTTAGCTGAACTCTTCCTTAATTCACTGGAAGCATATCTTTTCAATACCGGCAATCAACTTAAGAAAAATGTGATGCAATGGTTCTGTTATGCTGATGACATTGTTATCCTGTGGACAGGAACAAACCACTATTTAGACTCCTTCCTCAATAACCTCAACACACTCCATCCAAATATTTTCTTCTCTACGGAAAATAACGTCAGTGGCTCAACTAACTTCTTTGATTCATCAATAACCATATGGAAAAAGAGACAAAAGTTCTCAATTCACAAAAAATCAACCTATATGGATCACATAAATTCCATTGATTCTGCCCACCATTTTTCTCACAAACAGGCAGCCATCCACTTGATGACCCACACACCCTCCTACACACCTCTCTTTCCCCAAATATTTCAATGACGAACTTAGGGCAATTATGAATATAGCAACCAAAAATGGGTGCTCAATTCCATTTCAGGTAGACATCTCCAGGGAAGATCTCCATTCACCTTCCCTATTTCACCCAAAGCAGCCTTTTACCCACCCTTTAGCCTCTCCAAACTCTATGCTAATGGTAAAGACAAACAGGATATACTTCTCAAATCAGGCCTTTATAAACTCAAATGTGATAGCTGCAACATCAGACAGGAAGAAATTCGAAGACATGAGCAAAAGAACACACTATATGTTACATAAATCAAAACTCCAATCACTTCTTTGCAGGACACTGCATAGAATTCAACCAAAATAGCAATTTTGTCCCTGAAATATTGCATTACCACCCTTAAAAGACTAAAATGGACGTTCTTAATCAAATTGAGATAAGAAGGCACTTGGCAGACCACGAAAAAACCTTTGTAACAAGCAATTGTACACACAAACCTCCCTACTACTTTCCGAGAAACTAACCTTGAGTGGAAAAATAAAACCAACCCTTTAACGCACTTATTCACCCTTCCCATGCCCCTCCACCCCACCCCATGCCATATCATAGCCATGGAACTAATAGTTCTTTCCTTTCCCTAGCCCAAATAACCCTTATTCCTTCCTAACCCTACCCCCCAACCGTAGCCACCTCCATCCTAAGCGTATATATTCCAGTGCTGTATGTAAATGAAATTTGTACCTGAAGATGCCGCAAGTCAGTGAAACACATTTTATCTCATAATGAAGTCTGTGGAAAAGTACAAAATCTTTTAATATGGATATCAAATACTTCCAATAAGAGAAGTCTGAAACTGTATAGTGCATTTCTATGGATTTTTTAGTGATATTGGTTTGATGAACTTGCACAAATCATACAACTTCCAATCATTTAACTGGAATGCAGTAAATAGATGCAAGTGCTACCAGCAAATATGTTTTTAAGATGGATCACTTACCACAACTCCTGATAAACCATATTTTAGAGATGAGAAGGAAAGGAAGGAAGGAATCAAGATTACTGCCAAACAACAAACTCCTAGATTCCCAGGACTAGACTGATGCTAGTCTCAGTAGCATGGATGGAGCCAGTTCTTTCCAAGTGTGGAGAATGTGTTACATGTTCAACTCCCGCTCATTGTGAGGACATTTAAGAACACATTTGACTAAGCCTCATGCCAATTATAATTTTTACAACAAGAGTAGACACAATGTGGCTTTTCAAGGTTTGCTATATTTTTCATATTTACAGCGAAATAGAAATGGCATTAAGGTAACTGAAATCAAATAAGGTTTAGAGAATATTTAATATCCCTACAGAGCTACTTTAGCAGCAAAGAAAACGTGGAAGGAAGATTTCATCAGATCAGGGTTATTTGGCATCCCAATAAAGGAACAGGTCTCCATTTAAGGGAAAGTCAACAGTTTTGTTGTAGTGTGGGAGGTGCAAGGTTGTCTCACTAGAAAACGCTAAGAAATGTTGCCATGTCATCTGCTCCTATCCAAAACCTGCCTTTATACACCCGAAAATGACAAACACATAATGATATAATAACAATTCATGCATATTTATATCTTTACATATGTTTTTGAGAACTTATTTCATTCATATTATATTGCTTTGGCCAAAATCAATGCTGCCAATTTTTCCAAATGCTTCCTCATCAATTGACTGCTAAGTTGGATTTTGAAGGGGCAAGACTGGAGGTTATTGTGCTGATTCCAACCCTATGGCATTCCAAACAACTCATTTACCCATTGCAATTTATGGATTGACTGGAGGTCACCAAACTGACTTTCTTTTGGAATTTCTTTCGATTAATTAATTTGTGGTGCTGAGAGTTTTCATGAGGATGAAAGGGCAGCAGTCCAGATGATTAAAAGGCCAAGCATGCTCACAGTCATTATCAATGTCAGCTGTAAGGGAGATTTAGAGCTCTATAGAGTATCGGGATGAATATTAAAGGAAATCACATCTAACTTCTCACAAAGGGTCTTAGCTACAAAATTAGACACAATATTAATATTTGTGACATTCAAAATTGCTAATTAAGGACAGTAACCACCACTCTTTTCCCAAATTGAGACCAAAATAAAATTGATGCATAAATCTAAGTTTAAAATCAGCAACATTACCATTAAATAACTACTGAGGATGATTATTTTTCTCCAATAATATCTTCTGATTATGATACTAGTTTAAAAACAATTCATTTTGGCATATGATACATATTCAGGTATGACATGATAGACATTGTTGGTGATTAAAACTTAAATGATAGGAAAGTGGCAAGTGTTTTTGCCTCTGTTGCAATCCACATAAAGAAGGTATAATAAATCACTGCATGGCAGGCAATTCTTCAATGGAACAGATTTTACCCAATATTGATTGACATTTCTGGTTGATGATAACTCCTTGCTTCTAATTCGGATATAAAATTGGTGCTGCAGCCCTCTCTCTTTCAGAGAACCTGGCAACAGCCAGGAGTCTTGAAATAATCAAAAGATTAAATGATTATGAAAATTTGATGTTTTCTGAGGTAGGAAAATTATAAAGGAAGAATGAATGTAGTTTGAAAGAGCCACCAACATAATAATAAGAATGTTAAGGAGGAGAGTGACTGAAGGGGAGAGGATATTACAGGAGATATGCAATATATATGTAATATCGCTCAAGACAGGAGTGGATGTGGTTGGTTGATTGAATTATAAAATGAGGCATGCAACTAATGTTGACAAACTCTCCTTAAGCTGGGGCTCTTGCACCATACATGAGAAGTGAACTAAAACAACTGTTAGTGATAAACAGAAAATAATCAATTTCAACATAAAATCTGAGAAAGTTACATTTTTTTTTATGAGTGAATGGGTCATTGGTACATCCTGTTGCACCATTTGCTCACAACAGAGCATTCTGTGATTTAATCCATTGTGTTCAATGACACATGAATACACTTTTAACCCAGAAACCATCACCTACCAAAGAGCAGCATAAGGCAGAACAAGATATAACATGGATGTGGTCTCGGGACCGTTTGGTGATGACGCTCACGCTGTGGATAGGGCAAAGCTGCCCAACCAAACCTCTGCTCATTTCAATTTGTTTCACCTCTAGCAAACATCAGCAAGTGGAAGAGAGATATTAACTAACAATTAACGTCGCATAGGATGGACGATACCGTATTAATGATTTGGTGGAACCAGGCTTACTCTGTGATACAGCCAAAGAAGACTATGCTGACAAACTTAGCATGTCAAGCATGTAACCTCAAGGAAGTCACTGCTTAACACTCTCCCATGCACTTCCCAGCCGACACAACTGCACCTCAAGTCAGCCGAGGGAAACAGCTAAGAAGATGCTTTGATAGCTTAACATGGCCAATACGTCAGAGCACAAAGAGCAAATTGTGTGTGTGAAACAACTGAAAAATGGGAACTACTGCACTAGGACAACAGGTGCGATAGTTCTCTAGTGCTATACATTGGCACAAATGCCGAGTGAACTGCCATTGTACAAATGATGGTATGATGATGTAAGGACAATGGAATGCCTACCAATAAACCAAATGGGAGCAGAAAAGTGGCCACAACTCATCAATATATAATTTTGCCTTTCCATCGTGCTCTATAAAAGATAAGCTCTACTAGAGGAGAATAGTATTCATATATTTGTCTCGCAATATAAAATACAAAAAATTCTATGCATGCCATTCCGCAAAGACATTCACTTTTTTAATGAAGGCACTACTAAACAAACTTAATAACTCTACTTTATCTCATACAGATGTTACTTACCTCATCATAAACTTATCATTCATAGAATATATATTTCACATCTGAAAACCCCTAGGCGCAGCAGTTACATGATAGAATCCTTTGAAAACATTTAACACTGAAAAGACACTCATTTCTAATTTAAATGATGACATTTGTTTTTCATTGCTCCTGCTTATTAGGTGATTTGAGCAATTGATATTAGTAACAGTCACTACTTAATTCTGATTTTCATATTCACTGACTCTTCCAAGTTTGCTGGACCATAAGTATGTTATTTTATGTACGACTAACAAATACCATTACTACATGGCATCTAACTGTTAAGGGCCAGAGCTCCTGTCTTTAATTGATGGAAGGAACTTATGATGGAGAAATAACAATGCTGATATTTTCCACAAAACAAAAGGCATTATAATGTATATTTTGGCACTGACTTATTATCAGATGCAAGACAGAAGGCCAGCTACATAATGATGACTCAGTGACCCACAGACATTTAATTGTGACAAATCTTTTATTTAGTGGAAAAGTGCAACATTTTTCATTCTTAATTTTCATTGACATAAATAGTAGATATTTACTCTGTATAATTTTCCAAAATGCTACGTAAAATTTTTATGGTTAATCTGACCACATTTGCTGAAACCTAACCCATAGTACGAGTGAATTCTTACCATCAACAGCATTTAGTATTTAGTTAAGAAATAACTGGAGTAATTTTACACTTATGTTCACTCAATTCACAGAAACCCAAGCCAACCAACTGAAACATCAAACACGTGTAAACCTTAAGCTAGAAGTGGCATTTAAAACTCCACATTTAGGTAGGCAGAATATCTCCCTGTACAATAACTAACACTGCACATATTTTTAAGTCCGTAATACATAGGTTATGAGTTCATCTATTCAAATCCAACAAATAACTTCACAAGAAGATCCTTCTGCAATACTTTCACCGGAGGAATGAATGGGCGAGAAAAAATGATAGATTATGATTAAATAAAGGGAATTACAAAATATTCCCAACTACACACATAATTATTGTATTTATAATGGCATACCCCCCCAATGAAGCACAATTTGTAGATTTCTGATTACACAGAAACTAGCCCTAACAAGTATTTTCCTTAGATTTCCTTAGATTTTGGCAAGAACGGGAAAATACAACAACAAAATGTAGAATCAGTCTTGACACGTGAAAAATCAGACAAATGCGTGCTTTGTCAGCGAGGATAAAGACAAGGAACCTAGAGTAATGCCCCAATAGAGTTACAATGCTTTTTCCTATATTCCCTCACATTTTCTGGTGTTCTGTGCTAAAATGCAAATCCACAAATTTCACGCTTCCACAATGGGTGAACCCATTGATGAATGCAATAATAAATCACAGAACTGGTATCAATAAATATAAACTCATATCAGCTGGAAGTATTTCACTGAGTCAAATATGGGGATAAATCACTGTCATCCTAAACAAGGAATACATAAAGGTACACAATAAATCTCCCATGCACAAATTAGCATAGCGAAAACCGAAATTCAGTTGCTTTCTTGGAAAACAGTAAATGATAATCACTGACAAAAATAAGAATAGTCATCAAAACAATCACCTACGAGGACCTGAGGGAATATGTTGCATTGTGGTCGCTTTCACACACTGTGTTCACTTTCACCAAGAATTTTTTACAGAAAGCCAGCATGATTAGGGTGTGGGGAAACAAACAGAAAACCTCGTGTTCCCAAAAGAGCATGCAGGGGAGGCTCAGACACTGCCTGCATGGTCTTTCAAATGACAGCAGAATCCTATGAAGCAGCCAGTATAACAATATCAGAACCCCATCTGAGACCAAACCATAAGAAAGCCCAACGACTAAAAACCCATCAAAATTATTCTGAAATTTAAAGTTTCATTCATCTATCAAGTTCCAGCCGCACACACTAAAATATATTTAATATTTTATTGATAGATATGGGCTCAAAATCACAAGGACATTTATATTTGAATTAGTAGCAGTAATTCTCTTGAGAACTTAGCCAATTCTTTGCATTTCAAACTATTTGCTTCCATTCTAGAAGTCTCTCAATTGCTCCAGTTAATTACACCAGTGGTCTAAATTTGACATCACTGAGGGTTTTCAAGTAATTTAAGACAGCATACCTACTTGTATTACAACGTTTCCAGAGCAATCATTAATTCAAAAGTATTGTTTATGAAAGGACTAACAATATACATCTAATTAACCAGATAACTAAAATCCACAGTTGGAAAAGTAAACATTAAATGTGTATGACCCTGGGAGATGCTAAAATTGAGTTATGACATTATATTGAAATAAGGATTAACACTAAGCATTTGGGTGCATAACATACCAAAGCACTTCATGATTTACGTATTCGTTCAAGACAAAATACGCCACCAGCCGTAATGATTAGTTACTCTTTACCAACACTTGGAGATCGCTCAAAATAATTACAAACATAAACGTTTGCTTACGAATGGAAGTGGTAGGAGTTCATTAAGGAAAGACTTAACGCCAGGGAGAGATGCTCCCCGACTATTTAGTGGACGAATTTACTAAGTTTTTAACGAAGTTTTATCCACTTACGATAAGATCGACATGTCCATAATTTCACTTGATCAAACATGGACTCAGTGCATGTATAAAAGTCACTAACCTTCTCTTTCACTTGTTCAGATGCACCGGACAATCCACGAATTTGCAGCGTTTCCGCAGCCTTCAAAAGTGCTGGTAAGTTTTCTTGACCAATATTTACCTCACCCTTGTAAACAAAACAAAGTAGAGATTCGAGTTCTGAAAAATGAACATCTTGCAGAATGATAACTGGATGCTGGCATGGATTGCTCTGAAATAAACATAACAAAAACTGATTGCATCTATTCTCCGATCTCCAATGAAATGCGCAATTGAATTGTCAAGAGTGTCTCACCTGAAATACTTGACGAAAAAATGGGCTACACGCTGACAAAATCACTTTATGGGCCCTTATACACTGTCCATCGCTAGCCAGTGTCACATCTACCAGTCCCTCTTCTTCCCATAAATTCTCGAAACTTGTCACAATATTCGTTTGAAAGCTATTCCACTTAAGACATATCTGCTGCCCTGCCATCTTTCAAGCTTATATTACCTGAACAGTCAAGTAATTACCCTTTTTCATGCCATTTTGTACCCTCTGTGGAGAGCGCTACATTTTCTTACAACAATAATACAAGCCCCATCAAAACTGCGGGGAATTGAGATGTCCTACGCTACAAAACGTAAACCAACTTACCCTCTGAAATTAGTATGCGATAAAGTATCCCTGACGAGTATATAAGTGAACGGTTACAGATTACAGCAATAAAGGATCAGATTTCATGTTTAGTAATTTAATAACAAATTAACTTGACAAACGGACATGGACACTGACTGTCCTCTTGCGTGCAGAGGGCAGTAGCGATTAGCGAATAAAAACATAAAAAACAGTTGAGCTCGCCAAGTCGCATCTAAGAAATTGTTTGTTCTAATTGTGTCAATGTGAACTGTTTGGCATTAACCTGGCAAAACATGAATTTGTTATTCATGCTCTCATTTTTATCTGAAGCTGTGAATTTTCTAATTTTGAAATAACATTTTTTTATTTTCTTAAAATAGTAAATTTGTTCTATCGGTGATATAAGCAATTATTTAGTTTAGTTATAAGAATATCACCGCGAAAATACAATAATTGCAGCGGAAAATAAAAATCGTAATTCATCATTTCGTTGTGATATACAGAATTAACATAATGCAACCAAATTTCGGCAAATTCAGAAGGGTTGGTTATTTGTATTATCGCCCTCACTTCATGCGGATTGACGCCAAGACTCGTGCGACAATCATTCGAGCATAAAAAATCGCCTTTTTAATTATGATTTTTTTTATTTTTCTTCCATTGATCTAGTGACGGCAGGCGTGCGTACTGCTCACGCAGATGCGAGCGACAGTATCTGCAACAGCGGGGAACGTAAGAAACAGGGCCATCCTAGCGGAAATTTCAAACGCTACATTCGCAATGAAAAATGACTACAACTTAAGATCACTCTAGATCAACTAAAGATCGGGAAACAAGTCACTAGGCTGCACCACTCCGATTAGAATTACGCCT
This sequence comes from Hetaerina americana, assembly GCF_022747635.1. Classification (NCBI taxonomy): domain Eukaryota; kingdom Metazoa; phylum Arthropoda; class Insecta; order Odonata; family Calopterygidae; genus Hetaerina; species Hetaerina americana. The sequence goes on from NW_027287095.1 coordinate 16,054,307, forward strand.
GAACGCTAATCTTAATTTACCTCGAACATTAGCTTTTTCCGAAAGCTGGAAATTTTCTATTCTTTTAAACTAGTGTACCCATTTTTATCAAAAACGAACCCGAATAAGTACTTTATTCTACACGCTTCAATTTATGCCCTCCCACGTAGCCTTACAACTCCTTGAGTAGGTAACCATTGTTTTAAGAATTACCTTCAACTTACAGCTCTAGTATTTATTTTGTCATCATCTCAACAATAACTGCCCTCTCTTATCAGGCCAAAAGTATGGCAATTAAAGGGTGACATTAGAGTGATTTTGAGATCAATCATTAGAGTGATCTTAATCATAGGAACAAACAATAAGCAAAATGGACTTCCATAAATTGTTAAATCGAGAATTAAGGAGGAAGGTGAAGTCGTTTATAGGGGTGAATGTATAGGTAGGGAAGAGGGAAAAGGCAAACTCTCTAACAAGGAAAAAGTAACAGGACTCATTTCATCCACTGCCTCCATAATATTAAAAATTAAAGGAGCTAGCATTTCTGTGAACGAAAAGAAAACTTATTCAGGTAGAGCCAAGTTGATTGGAATTAAATAGTTTTATTCAAAAAATTTAGTCATGAAAAACAAGCATGCTATTACAAGAGGATTTTTTAACTGCAAAAAGCTAAAACTCCGACCTAGACAGCCTAAAAAATTTTATAGTCAACTTTCACAAATTTGATCAAAAATTCTCCCAAACCAAGGGTTATCAATCAGAAGATTGGTTTTAAATCCAAAATATTCAACTCTACTCGGCAGATCACCAATATTAATAATAAAAACTCATAAAATTTCTTAACAACCCAAATTGCAGCTGTCACTTTGAAGGGGTAATTCCACAAGTAAGGTCCCAAATTTTTTAAGAAACAAAAACACTCACTCTCAATAATTGAAACTTCAATTTAAAGATAGAAGATCCCTCTATTTTAAATCCCTCTACCACTTGTTTCTTTAGTTGACGGAACCAGACAGTGCTTCAGCCACAATGATGAAGTGAAACATGAGGTCCAATGTTTCCTCATCAACATGGAGGCAAGATTGAATAAAATGGACTTACAAAAACTCGAAAATTTTGAAAAACTCAAACAAAAAAATGCCTCAACTAAAATGGCGATTATGGGCTATTATTTCTTTTGATACATACAAAAAAACTGAGACTCAACTTATGGGATGGCATTTTTATGTATGATCACTGACTTCAAGTTTCCCCACTAACAAATTTAACATTCAGAAATTGCAGAAATTAAATAAATAAGGTAAAATAAAAAATTCTTATCAGAATTTTCAATAAAAATTCAATTTTCACGGAGCTCAACTTCATGTCAGTTTTTTCATGCAGCTTCATAAGCAAGAGTCTCTTCTCTAATGTGACATTATCATTAAAACCCATTCTCAGTAGTAGTGATAATAATATTGTGTATTTTCATCTAAGGTACATGGTTATATGGATCCAATATAGGAAAAACCAATGATAATATCAATATCAGCCCACCTGATCCCATTAAGGATTTAAACTGATACTCACAGTTTTATGTTGATAGAACCTTCAGAAAGCTTTATTTCTTTATTCAACCTGAATAGAAACACACACACATAACATGTCTGATGCTTGATAAATTATATGAGAGAGTGAGTAAGGCCATTGTGCAATGGTCTCAGTAAAATCACTTGACCTTACCACTTAAACAAAACAAGTGTCTGATAATCACCACATTTAACATGGCAAAGTCATTATAGAATCCAGGAATGCACACAGGTAACTTTGACAGATGAAAAAATCACAGTTTCAGGCGCTTTATGTCTTCACTGCGGAAGTCAACCCTGTAAAATAGAGCATTTATCAATTAATAACTTGACGATCCCACTTTCATTCACACAAACTTATGTTATCTGTAATTACAGATGCAATGGAATTGGAATTCCTGTGAATGTAAATTAGGAGGGAAGATAATGATCATGTTGTAAGCGCCCTAAACAGTTGGAAAAAAGGATATCAAAGGACGACTTGAGTTCACGCTTCACAAAAAATGCACGCATGAGGCAGCATTTGTTTCTCCTCACTTGAGTCAAGGAGCAGTCCTCTTGAAATTGCTAAATAAAAATTTCCTCTCCTGGCAATGCTGTGTTCCTTCTAACTATTTTGTGGTGATTTATTTCCACAGTTAATATAACTGGAAAATGAAATAAATCTGATGCAGCCAGCAGATTACCTTTGCCAAGAGGTTTTTTTTCTCATGGACAATAAAGAAAGTACAGGGGAACCTTGTGAAATGAGCACAAATTGTTCTGAGATCTCTCTCATAAAGCAAAACACTCGTTTAGTGAAACAATTTGTCCCATATTAACTAATGCAAAATACTTCATGCTGAAAAAATACATTGTGTACAAGGTTGGTTAAAAGAAAATTACACTTTCATTGCTTAGGATCTTGCATCACCTTTATCTTCTCTTATATCACAGAATGAACCAACCTGGATTATGAACTTGATTTGTAAAAAAAACAAAATAATTAGTTTATTGTTTATGATACATTCCTTATTCTTTTTCACTATACAACAGTCTAGAGGAATTTCCTATCAACAACACTTCAAAATGCAAAAATTTAACTCAGCATTATCATCAAATAAGTTTCTAGCATGCATAGTCACTGCCGTATTAGGGTGATGCTTTGTATGCATGGTACAATGCAACAGTATCCCATTCTTCCCCACGACCTCTACATCACATTTAGCCTGCTCTTCCGGACTTCACACACTTCATCCTGGAGTTTCTGAATGGTAAACAAGAATGGGTTTTATCTTCAAATCACCTCTTCCATTTGTGTAAAATTGCAGCGTGAGATGGCCTTTCATTAGCTTGAGGCTGGGCAATTCATTACCCTCTGCTTCTACGTTTACACACATAGCTTTGCTTAGGCATCAACTTCCAGAAGAGACCTACCTTATCACAATTAAAACTGTGTTAAAGCACGTAACCCTCACCATTCATGAGCTACTTGAAGTCATCGATCAATTTCTCCTTTGACTTCCAGTCAGAGCTTCACCTAGTCTCACAATGTCGTGAATGCTGGTTCTTCTCATAAACTTCATGAATCACACATGGTTTGCCATAAATACTTCTTTACTCATTGATGATCCTGACATGATATCAATGAGGTTGGTGAAAATCATTTTTGCATTCTCATAAATGATGCACTCATCAATAGTATCGCACTGAAATTGCTTTTCGTTTATCCACGTGAGACGCAACCTTTCAACTTCGTTGAGAATACATAACCTTGTGTAGATATTCTTGTCACTTCCTTTGAGGGATCTATCCCCTTAAATTTTTTCCTTGTTCTTGAGGATAGTGAAAATTGTTGATGTCAACCAATTGAATGTGCATGACAGATCAGCTACGCTGACACCTCGTTCTTGCTTTTGAATGATTTCACCTTTCATTTGTACGGTTATTTTTATTCTCTTCTGACATTCTTCTATTGGCTTTTTCTTCGTGAATATTTTTAAAACCTTTCATAAAATATTATTAAACTTTGCAGGAAACATCACAAATATCATGCCAGAACACAAGTTTAGACAAATGAGCGCTCACTAGTGACACTACAATGCCAGTAGAACTTGCAGTAAACACAAATTTAAACAGCCAGCTTGATCACTCCGGGAATCCCCCTCATCTTGCCACTTGTTACACAAAATTTTGCTTACTGAGCGAGTTATTTTTGGGCACAATATTTTAGCTCATTATGCAAATCACTCGCTATCTGAGGTGCTCGCTAAGCAAGGTTCAGCTATAATTAATAATATATGGTAACAAAATGCATCACTTTGATCAGTTAAAAGATTATCTTTGCACCTCTGCAAGGCAAAGTTAATGAAAAGTCTTGAAATCATCTCCTCTTACAGCTAATTCTTAAATTTACAGTTGTTCATTTAGAAATGACTTTTCTTCTTAAGTGGAATTGAATTACTATTTGCACCATTACAGAGGATGAGTTTAATCTGATTATGGGATTTTCACAGTAATCAAATTCAAAAGAGTAAACACAACATTAATATTTAACATCATAACAATTTTTTTAATTTTTGCGGTGAGATATAAAACAATCATGAAATCATACGTACATAAATTATAAAAAATACATATAAATATATTTTTCATGATTTAAACCTGTTGAAGGACGAGGAATGAAAGAGTAGCCCAAAACTGCAAATGTCTAATTTAAATGACCATAATCAACTGCCCACTATAAAATGAGAATATATACAAGAATTCATAATTGGGACTTCATTGTGCACTATTTGTCAATAAAATATTGCTTTAGTCATTTAAACAAAGGAGGCACGGCTAGCATAGTGAACTCCCATGATCTCTCAACCATGCCAGTCACAGAATGCACAACGGAATGCAGTTGAAATGGGTCCAGAGAGGAAGGGAGGGAGGGTGCCCCCGTCAACCTACGCACCTTAACGCCAGCACCTTCCTTACTTCGGCTGCACTCAGTTGCCACGACAGGGGTGGCTGGGGTGTACCTCCAGGCAGCACTCCACTCCCACCCCTCATCTCGCTCACTGCTGTCCAATAGTCACTCACTTCTGACACCTTCTCCAGGTTGAGCAGCGTGGCCATCTGGGAGAGGCGCGAGAACTTCTCTCTCACTGAGCCCGTCATTTTGCTTGTGAGGAATGAGGTCAGGGCCCTCACTTCTCGGTCCAGGAGCAGGCCGCCCAGCTGAGGAGAGGAGAGGGAGGAGGAGGACAAGGGGGCATGAACCAGGACTCCTTGGCTCCACACCTCTTGCCATTCATGCACAAACACGCACAAAAAGCTTGAAATCATTAAATAGACAGAGCAACCATGCACTGCTTACATGGAATGCACAAATGCCACAATTCCACCCGGCCTTCAAAAACTTTCATAAATAAAGAAAGGACGACCTATACCAACCGAAAACACTTGGTAAACATTTTTTTTCAGTGATACAATAACATGAAATGCAAGTTATTCTCTCCAATTACATAAATATTCTCAAGCAAATAAAAGCCACATTCAATCCAAATATGCAGTATGCATACGTACTTGAGTCGTTCAATAACTCCATATAAAATCCAAAAGATAATAAAGGAGATTATGTTTACTCTTGTAGCATTGGAAAATGTTTGCTTTTAGTATGACCCATCTCTCACTAGACTGCCGTTAAAATTTCAGCTATATGCCTCCCCTGATTTCAGTTTCATAGTCCATTGAAGCAACAACCTTTTGTTCATTCAGAAAATAGAAAAAAATGAGTTTCCTGCAGTGATTCAACTCTTCTATTTAAAAACATTAACACCAAAAGACATCTATTCTAAGGCAATGCTCATGGAACATCTTCTTCTGTCTGAGTTTGCGACCTTTCACAATTGAGTATAAATTTGCCTGCACATCCACAAAATATGAAAATAATTTGAGACAATTGAGTGGAAGTTACTCCCTCCTAAATGATTGAATAAATCTATGATATAGTTTTGAGTCATCAACGAATCAAAGTTTGTGAAACAGTTGAGGCAACAGGCATATTACAAGTCACAGTGTTTTTAATTTTGCCCAAAAATTTGGGTGCAGGAATAATCTTTGCAAGATGGGTGCTGCCTTTGCAGCACCCATCTTGCAAAAATCTTCATCTTTGCTCGAAAATAAATCCTATCGTTGGTCCTATTTGGAGGCTGGTTTGACACTTTTCCAAATGATATATTCCACCAAAAAGCGAAGAAATCAAGGAAAAAGTCCTCATTTGTCAAAGAAAAAAATTCTCTTATATCAACACAATGCCTGGTTGCACACTTGCATAGTTTCAATGACGAAAATCGAAGAATTGAAGTTCTAATTACTACGACATTCTCCGTATTCACAGATTTGGCCCCCAGTGACTTTATTTTAATTTCTAAACTTGAAAAAATGGATTGACAAAAAACCATTCATGTCGAACAAGGAGATCATCGTCAACACAAATGTATATTTTGAGGACCTTCCAAAATTCTAATTTCATGGATGGCTTAAAAAATTTGGAGAAACACTAGAAAAGGTGTATCAAGCTAAAAGGAGATTATGTTTTAAAAATAAAAAAGATCTACCCAAAATAAATCGTTTTCTCTATTTTTTCTACGGAATTGTTGAACAACCCAAGCATTATGTATGATTTAATTCCCATTAAAAATAAAGACATCACTAATCTTTATTGTAATGCATCCGGAACCAAGAAGATAGACTGCTACTGGTATATAATGTGCAGTCATTGCTTTGAAAATGTGAGAAATTTGATAGCAGGTTACATATAGAACAAAAATACCCAGGATGACCTCCAATGTCCCACAGATATAGAAGAAAAACTAGAGTACAGTAGAGGCCTTCTTTTCATCAATTTGACTTTTGGCTCCTTTTTCTAAATTCCATGCAGACTATAAAATGCCTTTTCCTTGTCATGAGAATGGGCTCCATTTGAATGCTTGCTACAACTCCTTATTGAGTTAAGTTTACCTGTTTTTTATTGGATCATGATTATGGTAATATTTTATGAAGATTTTTTCGTTTTCCCAAGCAGCTAAAAAGTATTGAGGTATTCAGGGGGCATTTTTTTACCTGGTATAGCCTTAATAAAAATGAAAGACTAGAGTTTTCCGTCTATATGATAACCCTTAATGAGATTATCACTGTAAAGGCCTAAACTCACCTTTATAAGACTTCTGAAACTTCATGATTGTATTAAATTTTCCAAGAGATTCAAAGGAAATTATTTGATAAATTATCATTTTACATTAAGGCAATGTTTTCTTGCGTAGCATATAATAAATAATGATTTGCTACCATTTAAAAATAATTAAAAAGGACCAAGATATTATATTTCCTGGTCCATACGATGCATTGGTGCATAAGACGCACCCTGATGTTTTGGGTTAGAATTTGCAAAAAATACTTGGATCAGAAAGAAAAGGATCTTTTGATGTTAGCGTTTAACAAAAAGGAAGTTGTATTGTTACATTAAAAAATTAGCAGCTACACATATGTTATCTTTAATTCATCATCACTAGGCCAAAACGCCTTTCAGCTGCCTTGTTCCTGTGTTCTGAAGCATAATTTACAAATTTAAGTTTTAATGCAATACTGTATGACAATCTTCTCTTCTAAGATCCCATGAGGTTATTGTCATTTTAACTTTTTAAGCGATGCTTAGGTTCTATAATTATTAACAAAAGTTGTATTAAGAGTAACCACTTAATATGCTTTTACGAGACTTTCATACAACTTAAGGTTGAATGCCTGTAGACTACAAGTAAATCAGGAGAGATATTATTATATTAGCATATAATGTGCATATTTATTAGCGGAGGGCGGCATCACTGTTAGCCCATAAATTCCTTGGGGATAAGGGAATTTTTTAGAAAGTACTTTCAGTGAAACATTAAAACTCAGTTGCTAACTATTGTCTCAAAACAGTGATATTATCAAACTTTGAAATTAGGCAACCATTTTCTATGCCTGATGCAGTAAAAAGTACTTATATATTTATTATTAATTTTATTTATTATATATTTTATATTTAATTTAAATATTTTTTAATATTTAATTTATAAATATTTCACATTTAATTTAATTTATTTATTATTATTTCATCTTGCTTAATTAATAGTAAATATTTTTCTGGTGAATCGAGTGGCACTTATATGCCAAAATTATAACCATGTCACAATGCTCTAATATTACTGATTAGAACTGAATTTTTCGTGTTTCTCTGATTGAGAGAATATTTAATGAGTTAATTCCTCAAGATTTTCCTTTCTCCATCTGATCAGTAAGCATTTATTTGTACTAAAACTGGTCAGCCTCTAAAAAAACTGACCTCTCGGTAAGAAATACTTTTTCCCGGTCCCAAAGAGTTAGTTATACAGAGGTTTGACTCAACAAACTCTCCACATTAATTGATTTAAAAAGACCTAATTTAAAATAAAGCACTTACTCGATTGAACTGTGACTTGAAAATCACTTTCTCCATGCGAGCCGCTAACTCAGAGGTGACCATGGTGATGAAGAGATCAAAGTTGTATGGAGTGAGCGAGCCCTCAAAGGATGAGAGGAGTGATGCAAGGTTGGACAGCAGGCCCCCGACAAATGAGTCCTCTCCCTCCAGCACGAGGAACTCCTCCTACGGGCACCAGCGCAACAGACCAAGCAGAGAGGAGACAAGCAGACCACCAAAGTCAGTTTCAGTTTTGCATATTCTGGACCCAGCACGGCCCACATCTTGGTCAAAGAATCAACATGCTAGTAACTCCCAACAAACAGTACACATTATTGACAAGCAGAAATTTGACATTGTAAAAATCTTTCACCTTGACTAGGATTCAAACTCAGATTCTCTCAATTTCTGGCTGACGGTTTCAACCAATGATGCTACCAAGGAATACTGGAAATTTCTTTAAAGGATTAAGGCGTTATGATGAATTACTGTACATTCAATGTCACAAGTGATTGCGAGTGTGCACATTGCACCACAGTCCATGAGGTTAAAACTTAATTTCTTTAACACAAAAGTATTTTCCTCTGACAAATTCAAAGAACTGCGGCCAAAGAGAGAACGTCTTGATCCTTTAAAAAAAGCCCCTAAAAGTTCACATTGGGAGAGGACACTATAGCTTGATTGGTCAAAGTATTTGGCTGGAAATAAAGGGGATCCAGGATCAATCTGTGGAATATCTGCATTTTGGTGCACAAATGACGCTATCAAAGTACCAGTTGAAGTATCTCACCAAAGTGCAGATTGAGCTGCAGCCCTACATGGTCCTACAAACAATGAAGGAAAAGGGACAAGGACCTCAAAAAACAATTCTCTGGCAAGTATGAGAGCTGGATGAAGGAGAATAATCTTCCACAGGCACACTGCTGAACAACACACAGTCAAAGCTTCAATTTATTTTTTTGAGGGCACCAGAAAAGAGCACTTACAATTGAAGTTTATGTGCCATTGAAATTTGGGTGATACATATTTTGAAAGTTTTTTTCACACCTTATGAATGATATATCTCCCATTTTTAGAATTAGACACCGGATTATAACGAAATAATATAAACCAAATATTTGTTTACACAATCAGGTGGGTAATTTAAATGAAAATGTCCCAACTGAATATTTTTAAGAAAGACCCCAAAATGAATACAAGTACTGAGTAAGAGTTTTGACTTTTGGTCAAACAAAGATATCATCCTCAACTTCATATCAAGCTTTCTATATTCTAATACACTACTTGGAGAATTTCCAACTTCTGTTACATTTTCAGTCTTTATTTTTATCAGACTGATCTAATGCCATATCAAATGAAAAAATATATAACTAAGGTCAAGGCAGTACTTTCATTTTAAGTAATTAAGGGCTGGTGTTATTGACTCTTTATCATCTCAGTCAGCCAGCCATCAGACAAGCATTGCTACATGCAGAATATGAAATTACAGGAGATCAAATTTTTAGCTTAACGTTGTCAGCATTATATAAACCCATTGCCTTTTGTTCACATATTATACCACCAAATTTCATTTTTGCTCTTGGTGATTTTCTAGATATTTGAAGTTTATAAAAGCTCAAGAAATGGCAAAGCAATCAAAAACATCAACCTTTCACTGATCATTGACATGATTCTCTTTAAAATGGTCAAAAAATCCATATAACTATCCATAAAACAGTTCTTTTTTTTAAATATTAACAAGTAACAACCCTAAACATGGATTCATTCACTTCCAGACTTAGTATGAGGGACTATAAACAACTCTATGATGTCTAAGAAAATAAAATTTATAACTCAAGAAAGTACCGGGAAAAAGTATGACTAACTAATGGATGGGAAATACCACACTTCCACACCAAGAGGAAAGGGTGCAGAAAAGGAAAAAAAGAGGAAGTTTGTCCACAGTGCACCACAGCAGGGAGGACACAAGCTCATGGCAGCCTGCCATGCGAATGCACGACGCATGTTCACAGCAGCAAAAGGGTTAAAAATATATTTCACCTAGCTAATCCTAATTAATGTATTTACTGGAAATGATTTTGAATATGCCTTTAAGATTCACATTCACCTGATTAATAAAGCCATGCTCGACTCTCCTAAATAAGCCATTGTCACATGCCTAAATATATTGAATGAAAAAAGTACCTGAATATAATTCATAGTTATGATTCAAGTTGCAATGACTAAAACTGGAGATTAATATCAAATTTAGACTCCTCTTTTGACAGGAAATCATCCAAGGATTCCAAGGAAATTTTGCAAAACATTGCCTCTTCTTCAATCCCAGCATTTTCTTAGTAAAATGCAAAGTGAAGGTAGCTACTGCATCAGAAATTACATTAAAAACATGAAGACGAGCCTAACACAATGTCACCATGACCTTAACTAAATGACAAGTTCATAATTAAATATTTAAAACAACTATTCATTGGAAAATTGAGCATCATCTTCATTATATGTAAAAAAAAACCCTGAGGCACAATGCAAAACATTCAAAGTGTAAAATCATTCCCTTGATAGGGGTCCCTACCCATCCCTCAGCCTTATCACCTTCAAGGCAAATGATTTTTAAACTTGGAAATCCTTGCAATGTAATACCCATTATTGGATGACTTCATCTCCCACAATTTCTTTGAATTTATCCCCTAAGGCACTTAATGAAATCTATCTCTAAAAACCTTCACTCCATTAATATGACTTTTCATAATGCTGTCCAACTACAGTTTTTTCTCAATGTAATTTCTGAATATTCAGTCAGTTTCACTCTCCACAGTTAAACGTACATTAGAATATTTATCATCATGAATAGCATTATATCTTTCTATTCTGCTAAGACTGATATATTCACTTTCTTTGAAAATGGTATTCATGCACAAATTAATACTCAATGCACATGATATTTTCCCCAGGCAGTTTGATCTTCAATTTCATCAAAATATACACTGCCATGGCCTTTGTGTAGGAAAAGATTTTCCTTTTGTAAGGCTCATCTCTCACTAGATGGCTGTTAAAGCTACATGCATCATGTGATTAAATTTCCATTTTGGATTGAAGTCGCAAATTTTTATTTAGACAAATAGAAAATAAGAAGTACCATGTGGCAAATAAACACTTCTATTCAAAAGGCCTAATATCGAAAGAGATCAAAGACAAGTTGGTTGAAGTTCATGGCACATCTGCTCCAGTCTGTGTTTGCCACTCTCTACAGTGGGTTAAGCGAAAATATCAAGAAATAACACCCTCACTTGGCAAAGAAAGAAATTATCTCCCATCAACACAATGCATGGGTGCACACCTGCACAGTTTCGATGGCGGAAATTGTGATATTCAGGTTAAAATAATTACAACATACAAGTACTCAGTATTCACCAGATTTGGCCCTGGGTGACATTTTTCTCAACTTTTCTAAACACCAGGAGAAGTGTAATAAGCTAAAAGGAGATAAAATTGAAAATTTAAAAACATATGTTCCCAAAATTATTTGTTGCTTGATTTGTTCCCTAAGGAATTTTTGAAAAACCAACATACCTCGGATTCATACACTACGTACTGGCAATGAGGATCTTCTACGAATGCACCTATTTTTCTTTTAATCATGTACCAATCTTAAATCTCCAATAATTTAACTATGGCAACAAAATTCTTAGCATATATTTAATAATTACGAGGGTAGGCTGAAAATAATGCACACATGCTTGTAGACTACCAACAAAATGACCTTCAGAAGCACTCCTGGTGGCATGTGGAAGCAACATTCCCCTGCAACATGCCTGCTGTGGAATGTTACTTCCACATGCCACCAGGAGTGCTCCTGAAGGTCATTTTGTTGGTAGTCAACAAGCATGTGCTCATTAGTTTTCAGCCAACCCTCTTTTATCTACAGCTGTCGTTTTCAGTGACCTTTGGCTATAGACTAATCCCTTCCATCCCTTGCAGCATTGGTGAGATACTTCACCTGGTAGCATACTGTCACAACACACACTGTCATTAATTTGCCAAATGTGACCATAATTGTACATATTTTTAACAGTGGTTAGTACTAGTATCAAAGTACCAAGAAGTAATTGAGATTCTTGCTCTAGGTGGTAGTACTTCAGCCCTAATACCTGAGATCATTGCCCTAATACTGGCTCCTAGTTTTCTAACAGCAGGTACCATCTCTTGGTAAAAACCAATTTAATGAAGCAATATATATATATTGTAAACAAATAAACTTATAGCTATGAAAAGTTATAGAAAATATTTGATTAAAATTGGATCACTGAATTGGAGTTTTTAGGTGAAATGTGGTTTAGATATGTAAAGTTGAGCATTGAAGGTTGCTTTAAACAGATGACATCTCAAAACTTAAAAATAGGTAAATTCAAGAAATATTTTATTTAAATAAGAGTATCCGAATTCAAAGTTTCACAGTAAATTTTTGAACGTGACAGACTGCACCCTAGTGCTAATCACGGCTAGAGGGAGAGGCACCGAAGAGAGCCTCATCTCCACCTCACCTCAGACGGCGTGTGGTTGTGGGTGGTGAACGCATCCACCCAAGGTGCAATCCGCGGCTTGACAGCACTCGAGCTCAGGTGGTGGGCACCTATTTTGCCGAGGTCCCGCAGTTCGGCCACCACAGTTGACAGGCCCTCCACCAGGCAGCTCTCCAGCTTGGCCTTCTCACTGCCCTGAAGCATGTCGAGGGGAGATGCCCCGGGCCCTGCCCTGCCTTCTGGTGGTGGCTGGGGCTGCATGCTGGTGGCCGCCAGCGTTGGGGGGATCTCCTCCAGCAGGGTCCTCCTCAGCGTCTCCACATACTCGACTGCAACATCTGCGTCATTGAAGTGCGCCTACAAACAAAGGTGGGACTCTTCAGAGAAGGCAGGGGTTTCAAGTTGGCACGCATTCCGTGGCTTTTCATAAACATCTAGAACTGGGACTTGGAGTAATTTTTATATTATTTACATTTAAATACTTGAAAATATCCCCACTTAACCTTTTAAACCCGATATTTAATCATGCGGGGGGCACATGAGCAAATGCAGTATTTCCCTCAACTGTTTCATGGTAAAGGAAACTGCCTTGGGCTTCACACTTTCTGAATTACCTTCGTGATAAAGTAAAGGAAATATCCATTCCACAGGATTATTTTAAGAAGCATAACTGCTGTTTCAATGCTCAGGATCCATGAATGCATGGCCAATTTACATTAACATAATCCTGTACAATTGCTGTCTTCCCATCACCCTTTTCTGCAGTGGTAAGTCAAGGAAACAATTCAGGGATCATACCATGCACCATCTCACTTCATGCTTGTTCTTTAAGCTATTCATTTATTCGCTCTCTCTATCCTTCTGGTGAGACGGTACCTGGTGGTCTTCAATTTGATCAGTGCGTTTCCATGGCATTATTTATGTCCCATTGACATTGGGTTTTATTCCATTGCATTCTTTTCACCATTGCCCTGTAATCCCTCTTTTGCCCCTTCTCTCAATAACTTTCAAATGTTTCTCTCGAAGTTACCCTCATCATTCCACCTGCTACTTCGGGATATGGTTGATCCGGAGATGACCCTTTCCTCTTACAATATCCACCAACATTCCCTTTTCCCTTTCACTACCATGCCACACATTATTCATTACAACAAAGCAAGCCTTCAAATGATATTCTCTACATATATCCACCAGGTTAGAGTCATACCACCAGACTCTTTTATGAAAAGACAGAGTATAAAATCCAATAACAACAGGGAAAGTAATAAAGAAAATATAGTATTAATTTTCCACTAGATATCTAATAGAAAATTTATCATTACTATCTTTTCTTTATTATGCTTGAATGCCACTAAATGACGCCTGAAACTACTCAACAGAGAAAGTGTTTGGGACTTCATCATTTTCATGTGATTTGCATTTTTGTGCAAGGAACACTTCTTGAGGCAAGCCATCAAATTCATTGAGGTGCCACACTCACCAGGAACATGAGTCGAGCCCTATCTGAGTCAATGCCACCTGCGCCTCCACTTGAGGCCATTGAGGCACCACTTCCACCTATGCCGGCCAAGTGAGACACTCCGGAAGGGGAGGCACTCTGGAGAAGGAGGGAGGAGGAGTGGTGTAGGGCGGAGGAGGAGTGGTGGAGGGCAGAAGAGGCAAGGGCGTACACCTGGCTCAGGTCGAGGTAGAGGGATGTGGGGTAGCCCGAGCGTAGACGGCGCCGCAGCGTGCCACCAAGGCCTGTCTCGCCCACGCCACTCAGCAAGGAGCATGCCATGTTGATCACGGCACACGTGCCATCCAGGCTGCCACTAGAAGCCGCTCGCCTGCAAGTGTTACAACCATGATAAGTTCACTCAAAGGATGGGAACTATCAAAACAAAAAATATTTCCCAATTGTATACGTGAGGAAGGCACATTGGGGAACATGTGAGGCCTGTCGAAAAAGGAACCGACCTTGAATTTTCTATTTCACTATAGTGATGCTAGGGTGGCACCACTGTGCCCAGTGAGGAAGGCTGTGGTCAGCTTGATGCGCATGCTTGACCTTTTTCCCTGCCTTCGAAAGAGGCAGTTGGTTGCCCCCAGTGAGGGCCTTTCATCATATGTATGTGTTCATCGCTTTCTCTCAAGAGTGAGTTGATTTTGTTCGGTCGTCCAGTTATCACGGTCTTAAGAAACTCAGGATCCATCAGGTCAGGGTGTGTTGAAGATGAGAGCCACGGTTGCTCCAGTATGACCCAAAAGAATCAACTTGCTCTGTCATCTTGAGAGAAAGCAATGAACATATATGCATTACAAAGTGACTGGGCGACCAGCAGGCAGCCACTGCCTCACTCGAAGGTGGAGAAAAAGTTCACGCATGGGCATCAAGCTGACCACATTCTTGCCACCACCCTAGAATCCATATTGTAAGCGGGAAAATTCAAGGTCGGTTCCTTTTTCAACAGGCCTCATATTCTCACCAAGTGATGTGGCAGAATGGGGCCATGCTATGGTTGGCAGGAACCCATCATCATAGGTGTTCAACCCAGTTATGTTTTGAATGGAGCCATTTCCTTTTTTCAGACTATATTTACTCTTAATAGGCAATTATTTTTTAGATAAATTAATCTCTTTATTCACATAGTATTTCACATCAATAATTTTAGACTTTGCATCTTACTATACAGTATTTTACTCCAGAGTAGTTTTTTCGGCCATTAATTGTTCAAAGTTATGATTTGTGTCATGTGTGGTTCATTAATATTTAAGCACAATTTTATTGCTCAAGTTTCAATTTTTTTAAGTATACTAAGGGCCTTACTAAATGCTTACAATATCCAAACACAAGATTATGCTTGGAGATTATTTTCCAAGGTGTTAAGATAACAAAATAAGACTTAACAATCACACAAACAAGGCATACATACAATCACGGTTGTATCCCAGGAAAATATGCGTGAATAGGAGTAAACAGGATAACTAAGACGATGTTCTTAGTCTTGATATGAAGCACCAAACCAAGAAATATGCACCTAACTCTACATTTCAAACAACTGTATTAAATAACTTGATCAAATAAAGTCATTACAAGAATTCACACTACATTCATGTGGAAGATGCCAAATTTTTCTTGACTGAGAAAAGCTATGCCTTTTCCCACCTCACATTATTATAGCCCTTTGTTTTTTCAGCTCTCCCTGAGTAATAATTAATGTACTCTCTCAAAGAAAAAAAAATGTTACTGGGATCTAGGATGATTATTCTTCTGGTGGTTGCCACACCTCTGGCACTTGGAATTGCAGGGTTGTATCATGGTATATTAAGGATACATTTCTTGTATCCTTACAACAGGGGCAGGAATAGGTGCCTACATATGTACCCTATGGCTTCCTAACCAGTTTGGACACCCTTCAAGATGGTGTCCTTCCTACATTAAGCGATTCAGGCACCTAGCAGACGAGTATGGACAGTTTAAATATCATGAAGGATACACATTACGGATTCTTCAAAACTCTAGATTGAATAACAATTACTATTAACAATGGCAGTTACTGCCTACATATATTCACAGTGGGGTTATAATAAAAAGACAGTTGAGGGATGTGGTCTGTTCCACAATCAGTCTGAGCACTCCTAGAATGATAAGAGAACTGATCCTTATGTTTGCCAACACAATAATTACTCCTATCCCATGGTTTTATCTTTCTCGGAGTGAACATGAACGCAATCCCTGCAAAAGATTAGTTCCATCTGTATGGAGTATCTATCATTGGTAAAAAATGCGCTTCACTTATTCCAGGGAGGTCAGAAGGTCAGGAACGGCCTCACAAACATCTAAACGCAGGTGATGTGAAAAGGGGGAGTGGACTGCTTTGGCTCTCACCGGATGCACTTGCGGATGATGAAGAAAGTGTCATCAAGCATCGATGTGAGTGGAGGGGAGGTGTCCCCCTCTGGCGAGCTGCCACTGCTGCTCATGATGAGCGAGTCCATGGCGATGGCTTTGGCCACACTCTCCTCCAGGTAGTAGCGCTCCAGCAGTGAGTAGTTGCCCAGCAGCTCCTGCATGGCAAGGCACAGCCCCCCACCCTTCCCCGGCCCCAGAACGCCACTCTCCAGCTCCTTGACCTTCTCGGCGCGTGCCGCCGCATCCACAATGCCCACTTCCAAGTCATTCTGGGAAGGCCAAAGAGTGGTCAGGGGTAATCACACCATTACTATACACATGAGATGGCTGAATTTATTAGTGAATGCAAATTATAACGTTTGAAATACATTTGGCCATCTGGAATTGGAGAGCAATTACTCCACAGGGGAAGGTCTCCAAAGGTAAGGCAGGGAGGGGATTTCAAGAGGATCTACTAGCAGGGCAAAAATGCTAGATTATTCACGTAAATGGATGTATGATGAAGAACAATTAACTGACAAATGCAGAAAATATGTTTGTGATAAAAACAAGAGGTGCATAAGGAAACTCTCCTTTTCCATCTCACGTGATTATTTCAAGTTCCTTTTGCAATAGAAAGTAGATTTTTTAAATTTATTTTTATTTTATAAGGTAATCTACCATTTAAGGTAGGTTTTTGGATGGACACAACTACCAAATAAGTATTTCGCGACTCCTAACAAAAAAAAAACCCCACATTCTACTCTGCTCGCTCAAAGTCCCTCTTCATCTCTTGAGTACTTCCTTCCTCCCTTCATCCCATCCAACATCCCAATCCTGTTCCTACCCTTTCCTCATTTTCCTAACATTCTCCCCTCTATTACAGTCTTATTTTTCAAATATTCAGCCATTATTATAAGGATGGAATTACAGATGTACATGAGCCCGGGACTATCATAGCAGGATATATTTTCTTCAGAAAGTTAAACCAATCATGCTGCCAGGAACACACAAATGACTGGCAAAGGACAAATTACAGCAAAGGATTGATGATAACAATTCATATTAGTCACATTACACACCAATTAAAATAATGCAGTGTAGACAGTCAATGACTTATTTGTTGCATACAAAGTAAAACTTTTGTATTTGGTCTCCCCTTGAAAGGAGAATATGAAATTCCCAGGGCAACTAATGAATGCTAATGAATTACGATGTATGGGAAAGTATGGATTACACTTAAGTGTTTAAACTTAAATATTAAAAACTATTGATAACTTTGATTTTTAGATAAAAACTACAAAACTTAAAAGAGGCCAGGTATTTCAAACATGGATTTTTTTGTCAACCAATGTTTCACAGCCTTTAATTATCTTTACAATTGTTATTTTATTAAAATTACGATGTGCTTTGAAGAAAGAAAGAGAGCATGATGGATATTAAGCAAAAGGACAATCTTCACACGGATAATCAGAGTTTACTGTAATTGTGAAAATCATCATTCATTGGGAGCGATGTGATATTCCCACATTTGTCTCAAAGCTCTTTTAACCAAGCAATGCCACCAAGAGGCTTGCCTTAATGAAAGATCATAGGAGACTGAAATATTTTCAAGACAATAATTCTGATGCCCTATTATCAGAGTGGAGGAGATGAAAGGAGTGATGACCTGGGCCTCCACCTCCTTCCCTACCTTTCACTCATGGGCGAATTGCAAAATGCATGGATACCACCCTCCTAGCCAAAGAACCCAAATGGCACACATGCTGCATTGGCACTCGGCAGGAAATGAGTTTGCAAGTGCATACATAGTTGCATAGTCATCACCAGTCATTACAAATACAATGGACTACTCTTATGAATTTGAATTTTTGCTGTGCTACAAAGTTCTCCAAAATCACTACAGACACGCCCACAAACCAGCATCACTCAGAAAATAGCCCTTGATTAATGCCACGTAAAAATTATTACATATTCTAGATTGACCCTTCGTGTAACTGCCAGAAAACACAAGACTGTGCACTTCCAAAATGTGTGTGTATTATACATAGGGTCGTTCAATAACTCCATGTAAAATTCAAGAGATGGCTCTCATAGTATCAGATAATGTTTGCTTTTAGTAAGCCTCATCTCTCACTAGACTGCTGTTAAAATGTCAGCTATCCTGTGTTTCATTTTCTTTATCAATTGAAGCAACACACTTTTTTTACTTTAGAAAAATGGAAACAATAAGCTTTGTTTGGTTATTAAACACTTCTATTGAAAAGGCTTAATACCAGAAGAGATCAAAGCTGAGTTGGATGAAGTTCATGGCACATCTGCTCCTGAGGATGCCCTTTGACCAAAAAAACTTATGAAAATCTTGCAAGAGTTAAGGCTTTATCGGACAGGGATCACAGATTAAGTGTTTGCATGGTTTCTGATGAACTTGGTATCCCTAAAAACTGGTGACCGAAAACATGGGCACGAGAAAGGTGTGTGTGAAGTTGGCACTACGAGTGCTCTCAGATGAACAAAAGGAAACTCACACGCAAATCTGTCAAGAGCTTTTCGACCATTTGAGTGAGCATCTGAATTTTTCAACACAATGTCCCACCGGACTTCTCCCTCTTCCTCCACATCAAATCCATACTGAAAGGACGCCACCACAGCTCGGAGGAAGCATTACAACAGACCATGACAAGGGAGTTTAGAAGCATTCCAGGCATCACCTTCCACAAGGCATACGAGGCGTGGAAAACCCACTGGCAGCAGTGTGTGGATGCATAAGGGTACTACTTTGAAGGCTTTTGAGTGAATGTATCAATTCTGACAGTATATTTTTTTAAATCTACTACTTTTGGGATAGATGTATTGATCGGCGGTGGAATGTTGAAGACAAGACAAGAAGAAAATGAGGAAGGGGCAGGGATAAGGATGTTGGACAGAATGAAGGGAGGAAGGAAGTAAACTGAGGGGCTTGTTTTAGTGTTGAATGTTAGATTGTGTCATTCAAATGCTTATTATGAGATGCCAGGAAATTGTCACCATACTATTTGGTAGTTTGTATCCATCAAAAACCTACCTTAACTGGTAGATTAACAATAATAATATTTCTCAATACTCATACGAGTAGATATAGAATGTGGTTCCCAATACACCTTGTATTGATTACCCTGCCACCTGGTGGTAAAAAAGTAGAACTAAAAACCAAATGAATGTCGAAACACGCAACGCAACGAACAAATGAAACACCATAACATGTCATGTTTTGCGGAATAAGGGATAGACAAAGAGTGCTAAAGGGCATATGGACGGAAATGGACGGTGGGAAGGGAGCTTTTACTCTCTCAGTGACTTTCAACACTGGTGAAAAATCAAGAGTGAACTATGGCGTGTGCTCAGAAGAACGCGATAGACTATTGGGAACATTTACGTTCATAATGAAAGTTGTTGAGTTGCCTGAAATTGTGCTGTTTTAAAATTTCATGTGACATATACCAGATAGATATAATAAATGTGATGAGATTATGAATAAGTAAACAGGTTTTTTGTATTACATTTATTTTTCATTATTCAATACATTAATAAAAAACAACATATTTATCTCCGATAACAGAAGTAAAATTCAAAGGGTCGCCAAACATGCTGGTGGTGCTGGTTTCATTCGCTGAGCAGGGCTGTCATCTTCATCCTGGCTTTATATTTCAAGATCTTCCCTGCCTCAGTTCTTGAAACTTCTTTGGCAACAGCAGCAGACCCATTACAATTTAATATTAATTCACAAAAGATTCCTCACATAGATCGAAGGGGGTTGTGGTGTATCCGCTGCTGGAGAGGGAAGAGCAGGCTGCCGGTGATGATATGATGCCATCCATACCTCTCTTGTGACGACTGCATTGCAACGGCTTCGTCAGTGCTACCCGCAAGAGACTCTGACATGGCTTTTGAGGTTGCCTGGACATGTCCAGGGGTTGCTCCTCCAACTGGATATGGCTGGAGGGTATGGAATGTTGACAAACTTGCGGCGGGAGAGGAGTGATGGTGATCCTCACCGCAAAGGAACCTCTGCACATCCTGCAAGTGGATTGCTCACAGCATGCTTTGCACAAACATTCTTTATCTCCCTTACTTTGATCTCTTTCCCAACAGAGCAGGTCCTGCAGAGAAGGAGCCCTTGGTCTGGTACACTTCAATATCCAGACACGTGAACTCCATGATGTGGAATTTCTATTTCTCTTTCTTTCTCTTTCCGCTAAGCCGTATTTATAAGGAGAATGGGCAAGAGAGTCACGCTGCAGAGCGATGCTCGGGACTAAATAGGGAACTAGGCATGTGAGAACTATGCTGCTATCACCAGAATGGACCATATGTTATAGCAGCTGTTCAATCGCATTTCCGCAAGCACATATGAGTGCTCCATATGACATGTATATTAGTATCAGTTGTCCATGCATGGGCACATACGCTGTTCCCACAAGGCAATGCATATGTTAGCAATAGCGGTCCACACATGGATGCCTTAATACCATGCCGTTCCCACCGGAGCACAACATATGGTATGCATATTAGCACCAGTTGTCCAGCAACAGCTGTCTGCGCATGGATGCCTTAATACCATGCCGTTCCCACTGGAGCATAACATATGGTATGACAATTAGCAACAGTTGTTTGATGCCCCACAGCATTAATACCACGCCATTCTCACCAGAGTGTGTCATATGGTATCCTGCAAAATGAGGAATCGAGTGTTAAAGAAGAGGGATGAGGGATACTGCATATATATAGCCAAGCATGCATAACACATTTACACACCAGTCAGAAAGCAGTCGATCTGAGAGACGCAGATGGGACCACTGAGATTCACAGGAGCAGTTTGACCACAGCGATCTGCAGGAGACAAGTTTGACCGCAACTCTCATCACATCAATTCTGTATAAATATTCCCTTTCAATTAAATATAATCATTAGGTATTCTATTCATACTCATTCATTTTTCTTTTCTTAAAGATGGACTCAGTTAAATCATTTATGCTGCATCAGCAGACGGAGGCCAAGACTGAACAGGGATGATTTGAAGGATGATGCGGAGTACGAGGTGGAAAAATTGGAGCAGAATACCACCAAATACAGAGCCGTGTTACTGGCCACCATTTTGTATGAGGGCTTAAAAAGAAAGATTTACTTGCCAAAATATTTTTGCTTGTCTGCAGAAGACATGAAAAGGTTTATCATCTTTCATTTTCTTATCCCATGCAACAGCCTGGGATGAGAAAATGAAAGTTAAAAAAAAGTATTGAAAATAAAATAAATACATGTAATATGAATATTCTATTATTTCATTAACCCTACAGTTAAAGAATAAGCAATAAGAATGGTAGCATTTCCTCATCTCCTTGGGCTTGGGATGGACTTCAGTGTTATCGTCATCCAGAATTCCTTTTTTACCAGATGATGTTGGACTTTCTCTTGGGCAATCTATATCTGCAATTAATTTCTCAGGCTCCTCTAGCATTTTCACCTTTTCATGAAATGCAATTTCATTTCACATTCATTTTTCCAACTACTCTCATTGGGCATTTTCATTTAAATGCAGGAAGCTAAACCTTAACCCATTCAATGAAATGTTGGAACATTCAACAAGAACACAACTCTCATGTGGCTCTAACTGAGTCTAAGGAGCTGGCTGCATCCTTTACCATATAAGCACAGTGATAGTCTCACGAGCATCAGCCGAGAATGCAACTGCAGCTGATCAAGAGGAAGTCTTCATCCTCTGACCATATTAGTTCCCCTGCTCTGCTCATCCCTGAAACTGACCAAGAACAAGTGTGCAGATTGGTTGGTTGTTGGAGTCGACTACACTGCATGGTAATTTCCTTTTCAGGTAAAACTGCAAGACTCAACCCGGCACAGTGGTATAACCTAAAAAACTACGCCGCTTCCATTACAGACTATTTTGAAATCTCCATCATTCCTCCGTTCATGGATTTATCCATCCATTTTGTTAAATATTTTGGTAAACCTCGTGTAAATTTGGGAAGTATTAACACTTGCGGTGCTCTTACAGCTGAAGATTGGAAAGCATTAGTAGAGTCTTTTGAAGCATTTGACTTGGCTCTTGATGTAGCCATTCAATTGAGTGATTTGGTAATTAGTCATTTGAGCAATATTTCTCATGCCTTGAAAGTTGCGGGCATCGAGAAGGCGAGCATCACTTTTGGAGATAAACAATACGTCCTGAGAGTGAGATTTCCAGTGGGATAAAATGTATCACCATTCTAGAGTTTACCCACTAGGGCCAGTCGTAATCAATGCATTGATATTGGACTTTCAAACTTTAGTGTGGAAAAATGGTGTGATGAATGAATTCAGTCAGAGAACTAGCCATTGAGGATCTCGAACATAACCGGCGTGAGTCGTGGGTGTTTCAGATACCTCATGACTATGTTATGAACTGTGAAAATACGTGGGTGCCAGAGCATCACCATGGGATACCTCCCGATGTGGGAAAAATACCATACAATGCACTGCATAAAATTCTTGAAGAAAACACGTTGACCTATAGTACCTCTTCGTAAAATGTATTGAAAAATCTAAATTCCTCTCTAATGCTTTAGATCGTGATGTGTTCGAAATTGGAAACCTATTTAATGTACCCTCTCTAAGGTATCTTAAACCATTGGGAGGCAAGTGCTCATTAGCATGTCATCAGACAGATAACAACACATGTGCAGTAAAAAATTATTCAAGATTGAAAAGATGGATTTGTAGCAATATTTCTAGGAACAGATTGTCGTTAAAATTAGAAGCTGAAGAAAAAGAAGAAAATGTACGCTTCTTTTAAATTGTATGTTATTCAATATATTTGTACTTAGTATGCTACAATATATTGTGAAATGTATCATTAAATCCTTGTTTGTTGCATTTACTTTTACCCTCTAAATCAATAAAAAGAACAATTTCTTAATTACTTTCTTTATTAAAAAATCTTTAAATATTGATCTTGAAATCACTTAAAGTCCTGCTCTCATTTCCAATGTTGGTGGCGTTGTCTTTCTCCACATCTTCTTCTTCAGTTGACTCGGTGGTGGAAAATGATTCAATATCTTTAGATGCCACAGGTCCACAAAAATGTAATGTAGTCATTACAGCATACTACGCCTTGTTTGGAATAATTTTCGAACATCTTTTGCATTCGTGAGCAGGCCTCCAATCCACGGGGACTTGACAGGAACACACGTGGCAAAAGGTAATTTCCAGATAGATCGCAATATTTTTCAGTCTTGTGTATGATACACTGACGTGAAAGGTGCGTTTAACATTTGAAAACATTCGATGCAATGTCTTCGATACTCTTGCACGGCATTCTGTACTTTTTCTTTTGGAATCTACTGTGCACTATGTGGCATACCTCACGCAGGAGTATAGTGGTTGCTCCGTTGGATACATCTCAGAACAAGTGTGTGTGATGGCAAAGGAGCAACAGGGATGCTTTATATGTCCATTGTGCTCTCAGATAACATCTGACAGAGCACACCATATGGTAAGCAAATTAGCACCAGTTGTCCACATGTGGGCGCACACACTGTTCCTACGAAGGTGCGTCATATGGTATGCAAATGCTTAACACAGCTGAATGGTAACATCTGGTTGAAAATAAGCACCCGAGCTATGTGTGAGAACCATGCTCTCCACAGCTGAATGGTAATATCTGGTTAAGAAAAGTGCCAGCCATTAAATAGTGGGAATCAAAAGGAAGATAAAGAGCTTAGTTTACTCCTCACTGTCCTGTGTTATGGAGACTTCCAGACTACTGTTTCCATTCTTAATTCCCGTGAAATTGGAAAGAGATACTCTTGGAAGAATAAGGCCATCAAAGCTCTGTTCCTAGAGCATAAGGAATTGAGCATAAGGAAAGGTAGTGACATTTGGTGTCCCCGCGAACTTTGTGTGCAGATTATCTGCAACGAGTGCATCTTTATTCAACATTCTCATCATTGCAGTTGGCCTGAAGTTGTGAGCCGCCCGAATTGTAAGGAGTTCATCACCAGCAAAGGCTATTGAGTGGATTTCCTTGTTCCCTGAGTGACTTTCACAAGTTTTAAAAGAATTAATATCCATCAACAAAGTCCCTAGAGAGCTTTTACGCAATAGACTTCTTCAATTTTTATTTAATGATGGACCTCATGCGTACTGAAATGAATAAACAGATTTTGAAATTTAATGACATTTCTTTCATTTATATGCCTCTGAAATTTTGCGCAAAAAATTGTGACGTTAGGTTGACACAGACATGTGCACGCTTTTCATGCCATCCTGTTACAAGAGAAAGGAAAAGCCATTCCTGAAACACACCATCTTGGATTTTCTAAAAGCCATCCTCTTATCAAGATGAGCCCCACCCCACCCGGCCCCGCGACTTCACGCATTGTGTACTTCTTTTGTTACTCCCCGCATTGCATGTTTCAATTGTTTGCCTGCATGCTTCTTTTGTCACTCCCCGTGTGCCATCCACCATGCGCCACTATTTTCCCGCCACCACTTCCTGCATTGCATGTTTCATTTGTTCACCACATTGCATGCCTCTTTTGTTCCAGCATTCATTTGTTTTAGTTACGCTTTTTACCACCAGCATGCCCCTTCACGCATTGCGTGCTTCTTAAGTTGCTCCCCATATCTGCCACCGCCACTCCTGGCATTGTGTGCCTCTTTTGTTTCGACATTCATATGTTTTTTCAGTTTTCACCACTTTTTTACCACCAGGTGGCAGGGTTATCAATACAAGGTGTCTTGGGAACCGCATTCTATATCTACTCATACATAAACATAATTTTTTTCTCTTGAAGTTGTCCATATCTTGTGCTGAATATGTGATTTTTTTAAATTAACACTATTAGTTTTGTGATTTTCGAGAATAAGGGGGAGAAACAGAGGATAGAGAATGCAAAACACAATAATTGATCTATTCCTGAAGTAAGAGCTGTGCTGGTGTCGTAGGCTAAGTCAGTGAACATTGCAAATGATGGAAGGTAGGCGGACTGTATATTACTTCTGATATAAAGATCATATCTCCTAAACACAAAATATGGGCAGAAACATGTGGACAAGAGAGAAGAAGGGTTTCTTCCATGGCGAATGTCGTATGAGGTGATTAGCAGAACGGAGGATTATCAAGTATAAAGCTTTGACACAAGGCACTCATTATTTTACATGATGATTTGAAAATTTTGACACTCTACTTTTGTAAATCTGAGCTGAATCTCGAGTTACTTTGATAATTGAAATATAATGGTAATGTAAATGCATATGTCATGTCATATGTAAGTATTGCATCACCAAGTTATTGAAAGTGATGCACCATATTATATAACTGGTGCACTCTCATGGTAATACCATGGAAGGGACAGAAACTGAAAAATTAAATTCCTTGAGTTCCACTGTTTTTTCCACATTTTCCTCAGTTTTGATATCCTCACTCAGATGTTACAATACATGTTTACTTTGTCAATTGGAGTGCTGCCCACTGTGCTTATGTGCGGCCAATGGTTAGTGTACTAGACAAATCAACTGTTTGGTTATCTCTCTTATATTGATTGTCTATCCTAAAAATAAGAATAATAATCCTGGGAAAAAAATGTATTCCAGATCAAATTATAATTGACTAAAATTCTTCCAAATATCAACCTTGTGCACTGACATACCATTGATGCCAGTGCCTCTGCCAGCCACAGTACGTTTCCTGGAAGGCATTGACGGGAACCTCATCAAGACACCTCATGCCATGATCACTTTAACGTTATCTAGCATTCCAAAATGGTTGCCTTTCAAGCTCCTTTTTATTCTGGGAAATATTAACAAGTCTGGCAGTGCCAAATAAGGGTGTAGGATGGCTGGGGCAGCGTTGCCCATCTTGTGCTTGGCCAGGTACACTCAGTAATTCACGAGGAAGGCAGTGTGGGATGGCATGCTGTTGCCGTGGTACTGCCTCCATTTGGTAAAGATCTCCTTCCTGCTGACAAATTGCACTCTTTTCTGCAGCCTTTTGAGGACTTCCACATTAAACTTACTCTTCACTGTCTTGCCCTGAGGCACAAACTCTGCATTGATATGCCTTTTGAGTTTAAAAAGACGATGAGAAAAAGACAATGCAGAAAATATGCAATTCCGTCCAGGAATATATCAACAGATTTTTTTCTCACAAATTGAGTGACAGCTGGGATTTCATCTCACCACAATAGACCTTATTACTTTTCTGAAACCCAGCAACAGTCCTATCCATAGCATAAATTTTGGCATGCCAAAATGCATTCAAGCAAAGGGAATATTTTTGAACAGGATGATTATTTTTGTTTATTTCTATTTTGCCCTGAGATGTAGCTAATTCACAAAATGCATCTTCGGTTGAATGAATATACATTCCTCAATGAACGAAAATTGGTTAAGGACCCTCTGGACTAACAGATAGCAGAGTCTGCAAGAAATTTTTGCATGTACTCTCTATTCTAGCACTCAAAAGAGTTGGGGAGTCCTTAGCCAAGCAGCCACATGAGAGTTGCGTTTTGGTTGAATGTTCCAACATTTCATTGAATGGATTAAGGTTTAGCTTCCTGCATTTAAATGAAAATACCCAATGAGAGTAGTTGGAAAAATGAATGTGAAATGAAATTGCATTTCATGAAAAGGTGAAAATGCTAGAGGAGCCTGATCATGAAGATTTCTGTGCTCCTGTTAAAAGGTTAATATGAAAGGGTTCACCCGAAGGAAAAATGTAAAATGTTAAGCATACCAAAGTTCTGAAAATAGAACAAATGTAAAAGTGTCATACTCCAAAAAGAAAGTAGCAATTAAATAATCCAAACGTGAAATAAGAGTCCAATTAACCACTCTGGCAGTCCAAGAAAAAGCCACAAAGATACTGGTTAAGAGAATTCTACTAGGGATACAACCTTAATAGTTTGATGAAGAGGCTTCTAGAGAGCATATTATTTCAAGTGAGTTCCTCAATAATGAAATTAATTGCAGATATGGATTGCCTAAGAGAAGTAGTCCAACAACATCTGGTGAAATAGGAATTCTGGATGAGGATAACACTGCAGTCCATCCCAAGCCCAAGGAGATGAGTAAATGCCAACACAGACTAGAGTGAAAAATCATGTGATTCATGCTAAAAAATCTTCATCCTTCACATAACTTTCACAGTAGCATAATGTAATATACTTATTCTTGGAAACAACCATGAACTCCTGCCAATCAAATTCACCCCTACAGTCATAGCAGCGACCAAGTTATATTCATTACTAGAATTTGAACACTGATGACGGCGAGCCCTCTCTTTGTCTTTTTTAGCCCATATGCTGGCTATCATTTCCAAGATGACAAATGGGAATGGGGAGGGGACATTATCCATCTTAATTTACATAAAGAATACTGGAGCAAGGATAAAGTTAGGCTAATTTCTTCTTCCATAATGTTGCCCACGAAACGTAACCTCGAATTTTCCAGACATACACAGAGTGATTTGCCAAAGATCCTTATAAAATTTAACCTCCAAGGTTGACAAAGGATGCCTATTCCTCTAATACTTCAAACATTATTAAACTATGTTCTGTAAATTGGCATACGTTATCAATGCCCAATAACCTGATAACTTCCACAAAGTAACAAGCAAAGCATTGGGCATATGTAGATAGGAAAATGGTAAAAAGTACAAAAATGCTTGGATGAATTAAAAAAATGAAACTCATTGATTGTTTGAGTACTCAACAATAGCAAGTAGCATACTGCTACCCAATGAATTATACATGCATGTAGGGTGCAGGAAGCAAAACAATGCCATCCACATGACAATACTCAGCAGTGTTAGCCATATTCTTTGAACTAAGAATAATGTAGACATCAAATGTGTTGGACATCACTAAATAATATTGATGGCATGTAGTCCACAGCAGAGACTAATTAAAAAACCACAATTTTCATAGGGTGGATGGTTCCTTCCCATCAAAATACTTGGCTTATGTGAATTTTTATTTATTTTCCTGAGATTTTCTTGACTTCGGCAGAATATTTAAATTTCCTGAGATAGGTCTGAATTCCCAGTTCATTTACCACTCTAGATATGAGCTACACTTGCATCCTCCGGGTAACCCATGTAGCTATTTCCCAAGAAACTGCGGGAGTTGCCGCCACAGTAACTTTTAATGGAGTCATCCGCTAATGTGTATTTCAATGCAACAATTTCAGAGTAAAAATCATTCGCCTTGACTAAGATTCGAACCCAGATCCCTCAATATCAGGTCGAGGGCTTCAGCCAGTTAAGTTATCGAGGCGTCCTCTTAAACTCGGCAATTTTGGGCCTTTTAAAGGAACAAGATGTTGTGACGACATACCATACATACAATGTCACAGGCATTCGTAGTCATGTGCGATGTGCCACTGTCCATGAGGTTAAAGCCAACTTTATACAATTATGCCGTTTATACCTTGACAAATTTCCAAAGAAACTGCGGGAGATGCCGCAACAGTAACTTTTAACGGAGTTATCCGCTCATGTGCATTTAAATGCAACAATTTCAGAGTGTAAAAATCATTTGCCTTGACTGGGATTCGAACCCAGATCCCTCAATGTTGACCAAGTACATGAGACAAGTACCAGTTTGGCTCTGAGCAAGAAAGAGAAACAATTTCCTTGAACCGAGCTGCATCTCATAATTCCTAATCTGCCGCAGACAGGAGTGGAGATAGATGCTCCATTCAAGGGATGAAGCCAAATTGCTCAGGTTGTAGCTACACTCATCATCTCTTTATAAACAAGGCCAAATATTGACGGTGTGTGAATATTTGAAATGTTGGACTGAATTACATAATTCTTTTATTTGGCAAATATTTCAAACCAAATAAATGTTACAAAAACTTCAATTAGAATTTACAAGGGTAGTTTGAAAAGTTCTTGGAACAGAATAGAAATAAATGACTTACCTCAGGGAAGCTTTTACAATTTTCATTGTCTTTTCCCTGCACACTAATGCACTTGGTCCAACAATGTTCCAATATCTTGATCTCATCTCAAAAATTAGATTCTTTCAGGCCTGCAAAATATCATCTTACTTTGGCTGTTAGTTCTTTGTTCAAAGAGAATCTCTGTCCACTGAGAAAAATTTTGAGCTTGGGGAAGAGATTGAAATCTGATGGAACCAAATCAAGCAAATAAGGTGGGTGTGGCAACAATTCGTATCTTAGATCACATATTTTTGCCATGGCAATTACATGTATGTGGGCGTGCATTGTCTTGATGAAAGAAGACTTTCTTCCTTGCCAACCGTTGCCTTTTACTCATGTATCTTCTGCTGCAGTTGGTCCAGGACGTTAGCGTAATACAGTCCAGTAATTGTTTGACCAATGGAAAGAATCTCAGCAGAATCCCTTTTGCACCCCAGAAAACTGAATGCATCACCTTTCCGGCTGACTACATTGCCTTTGCTTTCTTTGGTGGTGGTGAATCAACACATTTCCACTGCTTTGACTGCTGTTCTGCCTCTGAGGTATAGTATTGAACCCAAGAGCTGCAGTCATGAAGCAGCACAGAAAATCTTGTTGGTTGCTCTTAAAACGGGTCAAACATTGTTTGGAAAATTCCATTATGATGAGTTAGTGATCCTGCATCGAGTCACGGCACCCATCTAGCAGATAATTTTCTAATATTCAATTCCACTGTTAAATTGTGATATTCCTGCTCAAATGACATCCCTACAACTTCAGCAATTTCTTGCACTTTCAGTGGGCTATCCTCCATGACCATTTTATGCACTTTGAAATGATTTCTGGGGTAGTGGCAGAATTTGGCCAACCACTATATGGGTCATCATTTAAGCTGTCCCAACCAAACTTAAAATCATTTGTCCACTTGGCAACAGTTGAACATGAAGGAGCAGAGTCCCTCAGAGCATTCTGAAAGTCAGCATTAGAGCAGTTTCTTGCAAGGGCTCTTGCGTAGCCCTTACACTGCACCTTTCCAGCCTCCAAGGCTACTAAGGCGGGAAGAATTCTTCTGCGTTGTCAGTCGTTTGATTTATTCCCGCTCAGAGCAGCCTTGGCTTCTTCTTTGCCGGAAGGGTGTCTTGCTCGTCTTGGGATGCTATGGGGCGCTTGTAGCGGTCCCATGGCCAGACACTTATGTCGCCAACCCGGCGAATTACTTTTACTTCCGCTTCTGCCGCTTTTCTGAAGAATTTTCCAGATATTCTAGGCAGAAGGACGTCCAGGGTTTCCAGCTTTCCGTCCTCGTGCATCTCGGAAACGCGGACGTAACGACCGCGTGCCATGATGTCACAAAGAGCAGAATTCTGCACCACCTGAATTTGAGCGAGACTCGTTCGCGACACTCCTGACCATACCGGAGCAGCGTACGTGATGACAGGCAGCACGCACGCTTGGTACAGTCTACGCTTTGTGTCGATACTCAGGACCGGTGGGCGGATAATCGGCCGGAGCCGACTAAGCGCCGCGAATGCCTTTCTGCGTACACGAAGCGCTTGGGTGTTCCAAAGGAGTTTCCGGTCCATCAGCACTCCGAGGTAGGTAACTTCGGATTCCCACGGTAAGGCGACTCCATTCACAGTTAGGTTCACTCCTGGCGGCCGACCATTTCCCGGATGGAAGATGATCGCCTTCGCCACAGCGCTCTGCAGTCTTCGCACCGCGGTCACCTTCTGCCAGGAGCAGCACAGGAGGGCCGTATCGTCGGCATAGAGAGACAGGATCTCGAGGTTCAATTTCCTATGCTTTCATATCTTTCTTTACAAAGTATTTAATCACTGCTTCAATCTCAATTTTCTCCAACTTCACAAATCACTACATGGGAACAACAACAGAGATCTCTGCTCTGAGCTCTGGGAAGAGGTCTGCATCTCATTACGTGTCTACTCATGAAGGATTCCCTATTACTATGTGAGGAAACTCGTTGCACTAGTGTTGAAATCTGGTGGTGATTCCGAGAACCTTTCAAACTACCCTTGTACATGGTGGCCCATTTTTTCTATCACTCTTTGTTTGCTGCTTTGTCTACTTGAATAGGTTGCAATTCGTTGGTGATGAAAAAGTGAAAGAGGGATTTGATTGGGGAGGGAGCACTCACCATGACTCTCCTGCGTATGAATCGAATGTAGAGGCCGGCCCTGGCGTGCATGATTGCCATCTCCCCCAGCAGCACGTCCAGTTCCCTCGGGTCTGGTCTGGACTGCTGCGGTACAGAAGACCCCAACCCACCATCGCCCTTGGGGGACAAAGAGGGAAGCGCAGGGGTTAGGATGTACCAAAATGTGCATTGTACGTGAAGGTCAAGCAGAATCCAAAACAAGGGCCCACAAAACCTAATCCCACAATCAACACATAAACAGAGCATGGCACAATGATCATGGATAGCCATTGATCCTTTGTCAATATTCAATTTAAAGGATAAAGACATGACATTTTAATGTAATACACAAAATGGGCACGGGGAAAATTCAAAATTGCATTTTACAACTGGCTAAGCAAAATTTTTTTAACTAGAAAGCACTTTAATCCAATGGGTGACACAATAAAACAATGACCAAAGGATGTGTGCCAGAGTAATGAATTTTTATTAAGAGCTAATCATAAGGCAATTTACCTTAAAGAACAGTAAGAATGGGACAGGATTTTTGAATAAAGGTAAAACAGGGAATAATAAAGATAATTTAAGGACATGCTGGCTATAATTACAGATGAAACAATTTCAGCTTGTAAATATCATTTGCCTTGACCGGTATCCCTCCATGTCCAGCGAATTGCTATCGAGGTGTCATCTCACATTCCGAAATTTTGGGGGCTTCAAACAAGATGTTGTGACAAAATACCATACATACAATGACACAGGCATTCATAGTCATGCATGATGCACCGTAGTAAATGGGGTTAAATCTAATGTTTTAAACACTATCGTGTTTTACCTTTGACAAATTCCAAGAAACTGTGGGAGATCCCACGACTAACTTCTTCAATGGAAAGATCCGTTAAATGTGCATTACAATGCAACAATTTTCGAGTATAAAAATTCCAATCAAGGCAAATGATTTTTACATACTGAAATTGTTGCATTGTATTGCACATTTAGTGGATGACTTCATTAAAAGTTACTGTCCCAGCATCTCCCATAGTTTCTTGGAATTTATAATTACAGAAATTCGAAAATTACTTATATGGCATATGAAGAACATAAATTGGAAAAGAATTTGAAATCATCACGAGTCTAATTATTGCAATGAATTCTCCATAATTTATTTAATATCCTTCTGCCTCAAAAGACTTATGCTTCCAGAGCAGTCTGGATGAAACACAACAACTGCCCAGACTAGGACATTAGGAACAGCTCATGTAATTATTTATCAACCATTTTCAATGTCTATATCTAAATAACTACATCAATTATTAGGAAATTTTTTTCTAAACAACTAATAAGTTAAAAAAGAATTGAATCATAAGTATACTTGCTATATTTGAGATAATTCAAATGCACAGGACCTTCAAAATTACCTTTGTACACTTTCAACCTTCTAAGAGGGCTGCTAAATTAAGTCATCATTCGGTTTTATCCACATATTTTATAGGGTAAAATTTTAATTTAATTTACATTATGTGCATTGTTAATGTGTAATGTAGTATAGGTTTCTTGATAATACCCCAGTATTGCCTTTTAGGACTTTTTTCCTTGATTTATTTGCTCAACTGGTGCAACAATGATGCATGATACTTTCTCCATTTACTGCCGGTCCTTTTTGCAAGTAATGAATGTACATGATTCGTGTGCATCCCAAAATACCGTGGCCATCACCCTATCGGCCAATTTCACCATCTTTGCCGTCTCTGGATCGCTTTTAGAAACCTTCTGTTTCGACTGCTGCATCTAATGTAAATTGTATCCATGTTTCGTCCACAGTTATGTACTGACCTGATATAAAACCCTCATGTCCTTTTGTATCCCTAATTCTTTGGTTGGAAGAGAGGGAGGGATGGATTGGAGGAGAGAGAGGGAGGGGAGGATTCATTTTAAACTAAAATTCCTCCAGATCTTCAAAGAGCAGCTTCAAGTTGAAAAGACTTACATCACATTCATCCTTATGATCTCTATTTTTTGCCACAACAACAAATAAAAGTGACTACATTAACCTGAAAATAAGCAGAAAAGGAAAGCAATATATGTCCCAGTAGTCATTAAACAGAGAGTAAAATTTGCTGACTGAATGAGTGCTGGAAATGCAGAACATGGAATGAAAGAAAATGTGGAGAACTAAATGTTCACTCAATGGAAATCAAAAAGTGGACTCGGATCCTTTCTTTGGTACATACCTCAACTCTCCTAGTGAGGGAAGAGGTTGACGCTGAGCTGGTCAGTGAGGAGGGGGCAGTGGACGCGATCCTCAGGGCATCCCGCACTGTCTTGAGCCACTGCGACATGTTCCGCTGTCGGTTAAACTCAAGGAAAAGCTGGTAGCTTTGGCGATCACATTCCTCCTGTAGGTGCTTAATCACTGCCAGCATTCGGCCAGGCCCTAAATGACAATTAGTATTGTAAACATGATAGTATATATATTTTTTCTAGTGTTAGCATATAATATTATTAGGTAATCTACCGGTTAAGGTAGGTTTTTGAAGGACACAACTACCAAATAATTATTTTGTTTCTCCCAACAAAACAGTAAAAATCCAGCAACCCACTCTACATCAGGTCCCTCTTCATCTCTTGAGTACTTCCTTCATCCCATCCAACATCCCTATCCTGTTCCTGCCCTTTCCTCATTTGCCTAACATTCTCCCCTCTATTACGGTCTTCAACATCCCACTGCCGGTCAATACCCCCTTAATCCATTTTTCCTGCCTCCTTATGATTTCTCCCAACAAACCCCTCTCTTCGTCCAGCATACCAAGTACATCCTCAATTGCTTTCTTCTCGGTCCATTTCACCTCTTCCATCCTTCTCCACAACCATATTTCAAAAGCAACCAATCTACGCCTATCATCCTGCTTCAGTGACCACATTTCTGCACCATACATCACTACACCCCATGTCAAAGTTTTTACAAGTCTTATCTTAACATCCTTACTCAACGTCCCTGTCATTAACTCCCTCCTCCTTGTGAAATCCTCTTTGCCTAGTGCAATTCTTCTTCTTATGTCCCATATACTTTGACAATTTTGGCCAAAAACACTTTCAAGATACATAAACTGTTCTACCTGCTATAGTTTTTGCCCTCCAATTTTAATGTTAACCATTGCCTTTCTCTTTCTGGAAAATCTTTAGACACCCAAAGCAAAACAATCACTGGCATAGCCCCACACCTCTTCCTCAGTGAATCAAGCAAGAGTTTGGGCCAAGCCGGGAGAGAGTCTCATCTCACCATAATAGGTCTCCACGAGTGGCTGGTGGATTTCTATGAGCCGAGCAATCCCCTCAAAGAGCAGCGTCAGGGCATCGGCAAAAGCCACACTAGCTCTCTTGTCAACGCCGGCCGAGGCCCAGGATCGACTTGATACTGCTTTCAAGTTCTTCTCGCCCGTCTCCTTCAACTGTAAAGGAACAATGGCTCTAATCAAGGCCCTCTCCACCATCCAGGCAGAGTGGTCCTCCAGCAACTTCCCCACACACCACAACTTGCTCTCTTCCTTTTTGATTAGGAGTTTATACGATATCCAGAAAGTTAGGTAGTTCATAAATAACCCATAATTTCCTGCACAAATTGTTTAGCTTACCACCACACTTCTGAATTCATAATCCACCACTCCTTGACTTGACAACACCCTCAGGTTTAACTATTCAAAATAACAAGGACATATGTACAATAATCCAGCTTCATACTGACTGAAATCATGCATTTAGGTTTAATATGGATTAATTTCCTGGAACCAAACCATAAACCCAATAAGGATATTGTTTTCTCTCCTCACCAGAAACTTGTATGTTAAAACCATTTGCTCTACAATCTAATACAAAAAATAGAAGTTCAACCTATTAAAATCCTTCATCATGCTACAGTAAAATAAGAAATTGCATCATGAAAAAAGGCATAAGTACACTAGCTACAAAGTGATCCCCAGTAATCCAAATCACATTCACACCGAAGGTTAACGGAGGAATTCCCACAGCACTGACCTTAATTAAATAAAGGAAAGAAATTCATCAAATTGTAAAATAATTGGATTGAAATTAGGGGTGATGCGCCCAAAACCTTACTCAAGAGGACATTTAATCCACCCAATAAGCCAGTGCAAGAGTTCCCTTACCCATCCTTTGCCCATTTATGAGAGTACGGCTGGAGTTGACTCTTCCCATAATATTCATAAGGCCGTAGTTACTGTTTCCTTAATACTTGTACAATTTAGAATAACCTCATCTCTTTGATCCAGGTCGATTAAAAATGTCATTTGAAGCTAAGAGCAGTCCCCAACCAAAACAATATAGCCTCCTCCTTTTTGTACTTTTCATTATTTTTAAAAGACTAAATCTAAAATACATTCACGATGAAATTCAAAGTTGATCACATGTCCCATGGCATGCAAACCACTCATTTATTTCGCACACATGTTCCTTAAGGGTAAGGTTGGGATTTGTATGGGTTAGATAGCAAACTCCACTGTTTGTCAATTCACTACTGCTGTTAAGCATTTGCTTTGTTATTACTGACTGTAGTACAGTTATTACAAAAATTGTAGTTCAGTCTATAATGCTCAGTTTAATACATGGTGGGGTGCCAAGTTGCGTCTTTTTGGACAGAGCTGGGAAATTTAGTGACGAACACTCTGTCCCCAACCAAAACAATATAGCCTCCTCCTTTTTGTACTTTTCATTATTTTTAAAAGACTAAATCTAAAATACATTCACGATGAAATTCAAAGTTGATCACATGTCCCATGGCATGCAAACCACTCATTTATTTCGCACACATGTTCCTTAAGGGTAAGGTTGGGATTTGTATGGGTTAGATAGCAAACTCCACTGTTTGTCAATTCACTACTGCTGTTAAGCATTTGCTTTGTTATTACTGACTGTAGTACAGTTATTACAAAAATTGTAGTTCAGTCTATAATGCTCAGTTTAATACATGGTGGGGTGCCAAGTTGCGTCTTTTTGGACAGAGCTGGGAAATTTAGTGACGAACACTCTGCATCCATCCAAAATCTACCTTAAATGGTAGA
The DNA here is from genome assembly GCF_022747635.1 of Hetaerina americana. Classification (NCBI taxonomy): domain Eukaryota; kingdom Metazoa; phylum Arthropoda; class Insecta; order Odonata; family Calopterygidae; genus Hetaerina; species Hetaerina americana. The sequence goes on from NW_027287095.1 coordinate 16,090,898, forward strand.
CTACCAATAATAACTCTCATTAACAAATTCTTCTTTCTTAAGAAATTTAAATAAATACATAACAAACCTCCCAGTTCACTTTGCCTCGTCTTTTAATGTACATAGCAATTGACAAAGAGATTAGACCGGCATAAGAAGAGAGTTACAAGAATTTTAAGTTCATTTATTCTGGGCCTGGGCATGCTTTTGATGCATTGAATTGCAATTTAATAACGTCCCACTGTATATTAACACATTTAGCTCAGAGATGAATTTTGAATGGATTGACGTTTCAAATGGTGGTACTTGATTTCTATTAACATAGGGACTCACCTTCGAGCACAGATAGACGGAGAAGCGTCTCAGGCCTTCATCCTGCATCCCAAGCAATGGGAAGAGTTTGAAGAAGCGCTCCGCTGAGGCCACATCCTCTGATGCCACTGCCTCCTCAAATCTAATGACAATCACCTCACGGAGCTTGGAGCAGGCATCTTGGAGTACCCTCAATGAATCCCATAGTGATGTCCCTGCAGCCCCAACAGGAGCAGATAATGAGTAAAAGGAGAAGAAATGAGATGTGCACTCCCATATCCTGGAATATCCATGATTTCTCAAGGGTTAAAAACAATTCAATTCAAAGGTTTTAATTTTTCATGGCTGCATTTAAGTCCATAAATATATTTTAAGTTCGGTAAATAAGTGCAAGACACCAGCCCAGAAACTGGACTTTACCTATTTATTATTATCAGTAAATACTGGTTAAGGTAGGTTTTTGATGGACACAAGCTACTGAATGATACAGCAACAATTCCCTTTCCTCTCTCAACAAAACACAGCCGGACATCCAACTTTATGGAAGGCAACAGGAAACCACCTCAAATATTCATTCCAAGATTTTTATGATGTACACCATGGGCAAAAGTAGTCCTGGCAACTGCAGAACTTGGCCAAATCATCTGTGTGTTGTACCCAGCAGTTGGGGAGACAAGGTTTCCAAGATCATCATCTCACAAAATCCTTGCAAAACGAAACCGACGGTAGCAGGACAGAAGACAACAGAATTAGTTGGAACAGAAACATGGAATGTTAGGCTAATGTTGAGGGCAGGAAGATAAGAAAATATAAAATGAGAAATGGAGAGAGGATAAATGGATTGTTTTAAGGTGCATGCAAGGTTAGATAGAAGGACAGCAGGGATTACTGGAGGTAGTTATAGAGTAATATACAGCGGAATGAAAGGTAGCCAGCATGGGATGGCAATAATATTGAATAAAAATGTAGGAAGAAGCATAGTAAACATAGTTTACTAGTCGAAGTAGAACTGGAACTGATGAACTTGGTTATTGTTCATGTATATGCCACCAAGCAATCATGTGGAGAAGTCTATACCCCATTGATCAGATAGAGGATATAATAGGGTGTGATCCTGCAGGAAAAAATTTGATAGTGATGGGGGATGGGAATGCGACAGTAGACAAAGGTAGAGATGATGATGAGACGTGGTACTACAGTTTAAGGACAAGGAATGACCACAGGGATAAGCAATTGAATTCTGTAGGAGACAGTTTAGTCATCACCAATGCTTGGTTTAGACACCACAAAAGGCATAGGTATACATGAAAAATGCAAGGCGACTCAGAAAGGTATTAGTTAGATTATATAATGGTTAAGCACAGATTTAGGAACAGTGTGATCAATTGGCACAGTTTCCCAGGAGCAGATGCAGGCTTTGATAGCAATTTAGTAGTAACAAAGCGTAATATTTAGTTCAAAAAGATAAGGCAGGGAGGGGGTCAGGAAATAGAATGTAGAAGCATTAATTGGATTGAAAAGGAAGGGGTAACAGCATGATGTAGAGAAAATCATGAATGAGGGAGAGGAGCTCAGTTCTATCAAGGAAAAATGAGAATGTATCAGAAAAGAAATATTAAAAGCAAGCAAAAGCAAAAGAAACTCTAGCAACTGTTAACAGGAAAAGGACGAGGAAACCATGGATCATAAATGAGATGATTAGAAAGATGGATGAGAGAAGGAAATGGAAGACTGTAAATACAGAGGTAGAACGAAGTACAAAGAGCAAAATAAAAAACTGAGATAGGTAAAAAATAGAGCAAAAGAAGTGTGGTGGAAGACATATTTTGAGGATGTAGAAAGTTTACAGAGGAAAGCTGAAATGTTGTGCTACTCAGGAAGGTTGCATCTCTGTCAGGAAGTAAGAAGGAAAATTCATTGCAAACAATCTAATATTTGTCATGAAAGCTATAGTTTCAACATAATGCATGGATATTTTGCACATAAATTCGTTTTTAAAGCATGATATTCATCTGTCTACAGCTTTGTAAAACTAAAATGTGAGTTTTACAATAATAAATGAAGAAAAAGAGTAATTAAAATTACACTCAGTGATTTTAAAATAATCAGAAAAACAAAAATATGCAAACAAGTTTGAAGGTAATAATTATGAAATTCATGGACCTAATTCAAGAGGCAGACATCCAATAGTTTCATAAAATCCACATGATCAGAGCAGCATGCCCACAAAAGGTAGGTTTGTTTCATAGCAAACCCAATATAGACAATTTATTCTGCTAGCAGTAGTAGTATTTACGGGAGGAGACCAACAGCCGAGGTCATTTGCAACATTAGGGATGGACAGGCAAGGATGAAGGGTGGAAAGGAAACCCGGTGTCGGCATTAGCCTACTCTTAACGAAAGGCACCAAGGGGTCCGCAGCTTAATGTCCCATCCGACGGACGGTGTACTCACTCACAAGTGCCCTCCACAAAGCACCTCGAGTAGGGATCGAGATACCTCTGAAAAATATTCAACACCGCCGGGATTTGAACCCGGGTCCTCTGGGTGGGAAGCCAGTACGATAGCCACCGCACCATCTTGATCCCGCAGGCTTTGTGTGCCTGATGCCTCCATGAGATCATCTCATTCAAGGCATTTCACAAATTCATCAATACTTCTAGATTGCCCTAAGAGAAATTTCTCATTACAATAAACCTGTGAGGCCTGTCAAAAAAGGAACCGATCTTTACTTTTATCATGCACAATATTGATGCTAGGGTGGCGCTACTGTGCTCAGTGGAGGGCTGTGGTCAGCTTGATACACATGCAGTGACTTCTCCTTCGCCTCCGAGTAAGGCAGTCACTGCCAGCTGGTAACCCTGGGTGAGGGTCTTATGTTATGCGTACATGTTCATCACTTTCTCTCGAGATGATGGAGCAAGTTGATTCTGTTGGGTCGTACCTGTACATACGCACCTGTACATACACCACCTGTACACCCGTGACTCTCATCTTCGGCACACCGTGACTGGCAGGAGACTGCCAACACTGATCCAGAATTTCTGAACACCGTGATAACTTGACAACCCAACAAAATCAATGGCTTGGATAATATTCAAGCATGTTCATTAAGCTGTCTCTTTCCACTGTTTACAGAGGAGGGAGACAACTTACTTGCCCTAGCGCAACTACTGCATGCTAGAAAATTCAGTTGGATACTTTTCCCACCAGCCTCAAAGTTTCACAGAATAGTATCAGCATTCAACATGATTTCAATGTCATTTGCATTATAGTTTTAAGTTATGGGGTCATTCCCCACATGTTAAACAAATTTTGCCACTACTAAAGAGAGCTATTCGCTCTCTTGCTAATATACCACCACATGATTCCCGCAAACCTTTTTTTATTAGGTACGGAATCATTACTGTATTTAGTTTATAAATCTTTAGGGCACTTATTCATGTGAAAGTTAATCTAGAAACTTACCATTTAAGATCTAATATCCATAACTACTCCACAAGAGGTAAATCAAAACTAAATACTACTTATTGCAGATTATCATCAACTTAAAACACATTTCACAATATGAACATTCAACTGTATAACTATCTGCCTACTCAGTTGAAATCAGACAGTATCCAAAGTTTCAAGAAGAGGGTATATACCTGGTTACTTGCTCACCCACTTTACTCATTGGATGACTTCTTTAGTGATAACCTTCATTGCATTTAAGAACTTATGTTTATATGTTAAATAATATTTATATTGACGACATTCAATATGGTTGTACCAGTTTTCAAAATGAATCAAGTATTATTATTATGTGGTTTAGATTATTCCATGGAGAAAGGCAGTTGGGTCATTACCCTGAGCTACATCTTCTGCTGTTTGCCACAGAAGACATTGGTCCATTGAGAGGTATCGGTGGACATGGGCAGCTGCCTTCTCATAGTCTTCAGTTCTCAGGGCAGCGCTTACTCCTTCGGAGCACAACTGCACATCTAAGACATCAAGGACACGCCTCTGACATTCAGAAACACGGCCCTGAAGAGACAAGCAATATGTCACGAGGGGCCAAGAAAAATTTATTTATACCAAAGTAAAGTTAAAACACCATAATTCTACGGCATAATTTCAACAACTGACAATTCAACATTTTAAGGCAGGCATTCATAGCTGACTTTTTCATCAGTCTAGCAGCATCATTCAAATACATAATAGGAAGGTAAGTTGTTACTGCACAATTTATTCCATAGAAAAATTTTTTCATCCTTAAGAATCATTAATAAGATATAACGGACGGTTTGAAAAGAGGAAAATATTACAAGGTAGTGTATTTTTAATGCATAAAGTGTGGGTGAGATCAGTACAAGAAAGGCTAGTTCTATTAAATGGCCTCAGCTTGCATTCGGAAATATTCCAAGCTAAGACAGCTTTATGAGAGCATCATAGGAAGAGGAGAGGGTGGCAGAAACAGTATACATGAAGTGTACAACTTAGGGATAGAAAAGCTAGGAGCTCAAAACATGCCAAGTGATCATGTTAACCTAGCACTTCCTGAGGATGAATTTCTAAGATGTGCAAAAGCTTAAAAAAAAAAAAAAATGCATTTTAACAATGATTGAAATTGGGGCAGAAAATATGGAAAATAATATGGCACTTAATATGGTCAGGGAGCACCACAGTAATCCACCAAATCGCCGATTTGGATAGGTGAAGGGTACGGCTAATCTCATATTAACCTTCAAGGCAAGCGAAATCAACAGATCAAATTACTACTAATAAGGGGAACAAGTGGGTCACCGTAGTCCAGGGGTTGAGCGTTGGACTACTGACCGGAGGGCCCGGGCTTGATTCCCAGGCTATCCTCTCTAGGTACCTGCAGCTCCATCCAAGCTATATTTATTTTTGGGTACCAGATCTTCCTGCGTAAACATAACCACAGGGAAAGAAACTGGCCCCCCTACCCCCATGTGTGAACTTCACTCACCATCAGTCTTAGTACTGGGTGAATTCTTTCACCTTCCAAACTGACCTAAGGATTGATTACTGTGTTTATGGTTTTTTTTAAGGGGAGCCAGTTCCTTATTTCCTATACCACCTTATGTGGTTTCCCAAGAAGAATCTCTGCCATTTGAAAAATGACAAATTGGTTGTAGCTGGGAGCATCCATAGTCCCCAGGAATCAAAACTGGGCACTCTGGTGAAAAGATGCTCTTCCGGGGGCACTTGGCCACTGGCCAGAGGACCCAAACCACAAGGGATGACATTGCAAAAACCCATCTAAAAGCTAAGGACCGTGATTTTATTACCGATTACAACTTCAGGAGACACCTAATGGTGGTAGAGGGAAAGGAGTTGGCAGGCTCCCACCAATGTGGACATTTGCACAGGTCTTTAAAATTTATGAGCTCTATCACCACCTATCACAATTAAACTTTCTGAATACACTAGCTGCTATATTGTACAGCTATTTGCATCTTCAGCATACCTTATCTTAAGGAAGATTATGAATTTACACACAATATCATGGTTCATGTTTACATGGTTGATTGACATAATTTTTATGAACATGCAGCCACCATAAATTTTTGTCATTATTCACAAGTGAACAGGGAGTAAATAATTACAAAAAATATCACAAGTTTACTTTCCCTCTTGGCACTATTTGTCTACACAAGCCCTATTTGCGGTCTGGATGTCCCTGGTAGGCCCACAGTTGATCTGCTGAATTTCTCATTGGGCAAATGACAGCAAGTTATAAAACACCCAAGGTCTTGACAGGATAAATCCCTTTGGGTGGCAGTACATATTCAGAATAATCCAGTAGCTATTCCAATGAAATACTGTATAATTATATTTTTTTGCAAAAATAAGAATTATGGTGACTTTTAAACGTACTTTTAGGCAATTGCAATTAACCATGAAAAATGTTCAAAGAACTGGATACATGGCTGTGCAGTCAGTTACAGAGCTGTTGCATAGTGCCTCTGTATCTACACAAGGCTAGGCAGATGGCTGCGTATATGAATGAAAAACTACGTAGTGATATATAGCAACCTCCTAATGCTATCAATTTTTGCTTATATAATTACTCTGATTGAAAGTAATATTAATGGCCTCCTAGGGAAATTGAAACACCATCCTCTTCATCGTTTTGTCCATCTCACCAATAGCAAAACATAATGGGTGTAAGTTTCTCAATATCAATATACAGTTTACATGCATTGTGCATTACACGCCACTGTGGCTAAATAAAAGGCTCTAAAACTTACTCGGGCAAGATCTAACTTTCTCACTTTGGCGCTGACATTTTCGGCAATACTTGATGTGTATGAAATCATATCACATAGGTTTGTTGCATCTGAATGAACGACTTTAAGGTTAGGGAGAGCCTTAGTCACACTCCTGAGTTTTGCTTCCAAGTGACATTGTCTTGAAAGCAGGGCATCTAGCTGAATATTGACTTCTTCCTGAAAAAGTAAAAAGATGACAAAACTCCGAGTGATGTTCTTCCTTTTCGCTGTTACTAACACTTATTTTGCACCACTTTTAGGCTCAAAATAATGCCTTTTTAAATCAATTTTCTGTTCAAGCTTTTTTCATGCATAAGCACTAATTCAACTCACTTCTTGCTCCAATAGCCGCTGATGTGCCGCCTGGATATCCTCCGGGTTGCAAGACAGAAGCTGTGACCCATGGCCAAAACCTGAAGTCATGGCACTCGGAAATATAAATGTCTAAGCGTACATTAAATTCTTGATGATGACGACACCCCCGTACTAACTGCCGACATCACAAAACATATGCGGGACGAAAATTCTTCGAATACCGATTGGAGCGCTTCGCTTAGGAAGTTGCTGACACCTAAAATACCTAGCTATTGTTTTTGCAATCATGGCGCTTTGTTTTTATGCTGTGTCCGTAGTTTAAACCCAATTGAGCTGTCGCTTGAGCAACTGAGAAGAATTCAGTTCATCATTAAGCATTTTATGCCAGCAGTTGTACTTTTATTAGCTTTCTATGGGACACCGAAGAAGCAAGACTGTTCTTTAACTGCGTATAATTTATTCTTAAATATCCCTATCTTTGCACCATAATTAGCAGATCCACGGCATTCTGACTTTACAACTAGTGCAGTCATGTGGAAAGAATTATCGGTGTGGTTTTTCTTAGCAATTATTGTCATCAATAATTTTTGCGAGTCTTCTCCAGCGTCAACCCATATGCATAGTGGACGAGAAAGAGAGGAGGACGGAGGGTACAGCCCTAGAGACCATAATCATATAGTCAATGGAGAGCATCACGTAGAATTTGATCATGAAGCAATCTTGGGTAAGCTCATCAAATTTGTGCTTGGATTATATAAATATTCATACACACCAACAAACATTCACATATATATGTATATTCATACACATGAATATAGATATAAGCAAAAGGGATAGGAATACTTATAAAAGACAAACACATGAATCGTGAGGAAGGTGGAATGGAGCAGATCTCAAGCTCAAAAAGGTTTCCTTCACCGGGACTTGAACCACGGATCTTATGATTTACGCTCTCTCACCTTTTCAATTGCCAGACATTGCTATGAATTAAAAAATGGAACAATAATTTTTTTTTCACACATGTATTTGTTCCTGCCGCAGGAAGTGTGAAAGAGGCAGAGGAATTTGACCAACTGCCTCCTGAAGAAGCTAGAAAACGACTCGCCGTTTTATTAAAGAAAATGGACCTCGACAGTGACGAAAATATTAGTCGTAAGGAGCTCAAGGCTTGGATTCTGCGATCTTTCAAGTAAGTTTTCGTGGACGCGTTTCACGTTATTTTATTAATAGGTATCTTAGGTTAATATTAGGTATCAGTTAAGGTAGGTTTTTGGATGGACACAGCTACCAAATAATTATTTTGTGACTTCTAGCAAAACACAAAATCCAGCATCCTACTCCATATCAGGTCCCTCTCCGTCTCTGAGTACTTTCTTCATCCCTTCATTCAGGCTAACTTCCCTATCCTGTTCCTTCCCTTTCCTCGTTTGCCTAATATTCTCCCCTCAATTACAGCCTTCAACATCCCACTGCCGGTCAATACCCCCTTCATCCACTTTTCCTGCCTCCATAGGATTTTTCCCAACAAACCCCTCTCTTCTCCCACCATACCAAGTACATCCTCAATTGCTTTCTTCTCGGTCCATTTCACCTCTTCCATCCTTCTCCACACCCATATTTTAAGAGCAACCAATCTATGCCTATCATCCTGCTTAAGTGACAAGTGTCTGCACCATACATCACTACACCCCATGTCAAAGTTTTTACAAGTCTTATCTTAACATCCTTACTCAACGTCCCTGTCATTAACTCCCTCCTCCTTGTGAAAGCCTCCTTGCCCAGCGCAATTCTTCTCCTTATGTGCCTACTACTTTGATCAGGTTGGTCCAAACCACTTCTGAGATACATAAACTGTTCTGCCTTCTCTAGTTTTTGCCCTCCAATTTGAATGTCTAGCTTAACCTTTTTCTTTCTGGAAAATCGCATAATCTTTGTTTTATTAATATTGATTCTCATCCCATATCGGTCACACTGAATTTCCAATACACTCAGCAATGCTTTGCAACCCCTTGGCTGACTGACAAACTAAAGCTTGGTCATCAGCAAACCTAACTGATTTTATGTATTCCCCGCCCACTTTTATTCCTACCTCCAGTTCTTCCCATGCCTCTTTGATCATTTCCTCTGAATACAGGTTGAACAGCAACGGTGATAATGGGCAACCCTGCCTTGGACCTCTTCCTAACACTGCCCATACGGACTCCCCGTTTCCCACCCGCACCTGAGCAGTCTGAGACATGTACAGTTTGCGGATTAGCCTCCTTTCCCTCCAATCTATTCTTATTTTCTGGAATGTACTCATTAATTTTTCCCAGGTCACTTTATCAAAAGCTTTTTTTTGAAATCTACGAAACAGGCAAATACCTCCTGGTTGTGTTCTATATTCCTCTCGATTAATAATCTCATTACTGCTATGGCATCACGTGTACCTCTCCCCTTCCTAAACCCAAACTGATCATCCCCTAAGTAATCATTTGCCCTACTCTCTATCCTTTTGTTTATGATCCTGAGAACAACTTTAGCTGCGTGGGATATCAAACTTATTGTCCTGTAGTCCTCACATGATGTAGCCTTACATTTTTCGGAATAGGAACAACAACTGATCTCACAAAGTCTTCCGGCCAGATTCCTTCCTCATAAATACTATGAATCAGCCCATACAACCTCTTCCACCCACTATTTCCTAAACATTTCAATAGTTCCACGGGAATGTTATCCACCCCCACGGCCTTATTTAGTTTCATCTCCCTTAATGCCCTTTCTATCTCATCGTGGAGTATGCCTGGACCTAAGCTATGTGCTCTATGTCATGTTCCTTTTCTGTGTCTAACTTTGTCGGTCAAAGTTCTTTACTCTACCGTTCTTCTATATATTCCTTCCATCTTTCTTGGATATTTTCTGTGTCAACTATTATCTTACCCAACGTATCTCTAACTGTTTGCTCAGATCTTCCCTTCTTACTTCCCGATAGTGATTTCACCTTGCTGTATAGCACACCAATTTCACCCTTCCTTTGCAAACTTTGCAAACACCATGCTTCTTTTGATTTATTTTTTGCCCGCCTCAATTTATTATTTTACTATTTATACTTCATTTTTCCTAGCTCTGTGTTTACATTCTTCCATTTTCTCCTCTCATCCATCTTTGTAATCATCTCATCCGTCATCCATGGTTTCCTAGTCCTTTTCGCGTTAACGGTTCCAATAGTGTCTTTCGTGGCTCTCGATAACCCTTTCTTGATACATTCCCATTTTTCTTTGATGGTACTTAGCTCATTACCATCGTCCATGATTTCCTCTACAGCCTGTTGATACTCTTTCCTTTTTAATCCATTTAATGCTTCCACATTCCATTTTCTAACCCGCCGCCCCTGCGTTATCTTTTTGAAATGGACGCTACATTTCATAACCACTAAATTGTGGTCGGAGTCCGCATCCACCCCTGAGAAGCTGTGCGAATTAATCACACTGTTCCTAAACCTGTGTCTAACCAGGATATAATCTAGCTGATATCTTCCTGAGTCACCTGGCATTTTCCATGTATACCTGCGTCTTTTGTGGTGTCTAAACCAAGTGTTGGTGATGACTAACCCCTGTCTCCTGCAGAACTCAACTGCTTTCTCCCCGCGGTCATTCCTCGTGCCTAAACCGTAGTCCCCCACCTCATCACCATCTCTTCCTTCGCCTACCGTCACATTCCAATCCCCCATCACTATCAAATGTTTCCCTGCAGGAACACACACGATCATGTCCTCTAACTGATCGTATATCCTATCGACCTCTTCTTCCTTATGGTTGCTCGGTGGCATGTATACCTGAATAATAACCAAGTTCGTCGGTTCTGCTTTTATCTCTGCTAGTAGTATTCTGTCCGTTACCTGCTATATGTTGACTACGCTTTTTCCTACCTCTTTATTTAATACTATGGCAACCCCTCGTTGGCTCTCAGCCCCGCTGCTGTATATTATTCTATAATTATCACTCCAGTAATCACATTTCACATATTTCCCCTATTTTACCCACCAGATTTGGATGGTACAAATGAGGCAACAATGAACGTCAGCAGCACACATTGTAGGATATTCGGAATGAGCATGCCCAGTAAGCAATAAAAATGTTCCTAACAGAAATTAAAACTTCTGCCATTATTGAGCGATATGGTATATACTAAATACCATTTACTTTGTCAGTAGAACTAAACTTTTATTTACTGCATGAAACCAAAATGAAATGATAACTTAATGAAAAAATTTGGACAAATATTCATTTTATTTTTTCATAAATTTAATGGTACAAATAAGTATGAATTAAAAGCTTAACTTTACGACTGGCAATAATTGGGCCAATTAACCAGGTTTTCATCATTACTTACTTGATTAAGATATGTGTGAAAAATAATCCTCACCGTAAATATTTCGCGCATGATATTCATCTCTTAGTAAAACTTTGTTCCCCAAGGCTCTTGTCCGATTTCCTGAATTTATTTGCCTGATACTTCAAGGACAAGCATCCTCAACCAAACTCCTCCCGTCCACGTTAATGTAGCTGTAGTGCAGTATGTGTAAAGTGATGTCTTTTCAGGGATATATCAATCCTGACAACTAAAGGATTTTACTTTGCATTTCTTGGCTCTGGAAATACTATGGAAGTCTGAGATACTACCTGGAAATCAATTAAATGATGATTTGTTTCCAAAAATGAATACAAAATTTCCATGTTTTTTTCAGTTTTCTCCATAGTCTAAAAATTAAAAGTAAGTCCACTCACTTCTACATTCATAAAAGTCTCCTCTACTCACATATTTTGAGTCTTTATGTCATTTATGAAAGTTTCTCTTCATTCGCCACAGACACCACATGTGAACTTTCAACCACTATATTGCATGCTGGTTTACCAAGCAAAGAAAATATATATTTTGACTTTTAGGAAATTATAGATTAAGTAAAGGAATTGAAATCAATTAAAGCTATGGGGGTGGATAACATTCCTGCGAAACAACTTAAAGGTTTAGGAAAAGGTGGGAGGAAAAGTATATGTGTTGATTCATAGAATCTATGAGGAAGGAATATTGGCGGAAGACTTTGTGAGATCAGTGTTAGTTCCTATTCCAAAGAAGATAAAGGCTACATCATGTGAAGACTACAGAACAGTAAGCTTGATTTCACATGTAGCTAAAGTGGTTCTCAGGATCAGTATCCCATTAATTTTATTACAAATAAAATTCTTACAAAAATACACTCTTACAATGCATTTTTATATTCCCAAGTAATTGACATTTTCCTGTACAAAATTAACATTTGCATTTGACATTATTCATTCCATTTAACTGAGCATGGAGTACTGCCAAAATCACCAGTGAAAGTCTAATCTCAGTTTTGATTGGCTGTGTCTGCCTATGAAATCCCTGGAAACTGTCAAGAGGGCAAGTCAGCAGACATATGCTTGGCATGTCAATATTTCTGTTGCTCACCCCTGCAATTGATTCATCATTGCTCTTGGTTGAATAGGATGCTGTCAGATGAGGAGGCCAAGGAGAGGATGGAGGATGCAGACGAGAATGAGGATGGGAAGGTGTCGTGGGCAGAACATGTGGCCGACTCGTATGGCTCAGATCACTCGGAAGAGGATGATGAAATCGACGAACATGGCAACGCTATCATGAAGCTGAAGAACATGGACATTGAGGATGAAAAGGTGGGCCCGAATGTGGATTCGCATGTCTTGCCCTGCCTGCCCCTCACCCCACCCCACTGCGACTATCTCAGCCATGTTACCTCGAGTCACTAGACTCCCTTAAATGCTCTAATTGATAACCTTTCATAACAATCATATTATTCATCCTCCATTGAGTGTTAACTGTTAGTCGAGGAGAAGTATTGACATCCCTGGCTGTTTGATCTCTGTGAAACAATATGTGATATTAAAGAGAATTTTAAATGTTAGGCCTGCTCTTTACACAAATGTACATTCATCAGCTCGGGGGTAATTTTTCCAGTTGACGTTTTCATTCAAAGTAAAAGACATTCTCATTGGCCTTGGGCTCAGCCAAAATCCTTTAACCTGAGTGAAGTTCTTGGAATCTCCTGTTCATTACATCGTGTCTTAGTTTGTTGCCAGAAAATGAACAGTCAGAAGGCTATCCCAGAAACCAAGTGCCTTCATTGATCAAAACAGTGAGGAAAGCTGGGAACCATCCCATTAACTTATCAATTAAAATATTGACTAATTCACCGTGTATATACAGGAAAGACCAACAATGTCACGGTTTTAATGTTTCAAGATGAAGAGTCCAGTCATTGAGATGCTTTGTGCCTCTCCATATGAATGAAAATTGGGAATCTCTGGTCTCAATCATTGATTTTTTTCTTTTTTATCCCTAAAAATTAGTTTCAAAAGAAAGCATTTCCAACTAAGAGCTAGAAAATGACTCTTCATTATCAGACAATTATGAATGCAGTGATGTCATCATTATTTATTAGGAATCGCACTTGGGTTCCACTTGAAAACTATTTAGTGAAATTTCCTCACTGTTCAACAAGAAACCTCATATACCCTCCAGACCCCCAAAATGAGAATATTCTCCTTTTCCTGCATTTGTTAGAGAGGGTTTGCATTTTAAAAATTATTTTTACAAAATTTCCACTCATGGCATTGCCTTTGACAAATATTTCTGGGTAAAATCATCTGAACCATCATCATCTGGTCATCATTTGAACAAGCCCTGTGCTGTTCTGAGCCGCATGTAATTGTTTCATGCTTCAGCATTTTTTCAACAATAAAAATTATGAAGGAAATATTAATATCCTTCTTAAGTACGTTGTAGACCTAACAATAGATATTTTAAGGTCTAATTTTTGCTTGAAAAGGCATTGTCTCAACTAGGGGAAAGTACTAATTAATTCATATCAGAGGCTCCAAGCTCACTTTGCTTAGTCCCACCTTGAGGATAGAATATGAAGTTAGACTTGAAGAAAATGTTATTTATGTTCTCCTATATTTTCGGGCACCATTTCTCAATTGGTGCGGCTTCACTCCTAGTCTACATTGTGCCAATATGCATTAGATAATAGATGCCGCTCTCTCATTTTTGAATAAGTATTTACTTTTTGGCATTTTACTGGCTATTTTGCCATTTAAATCAAGTTTTGTTTAACCCTCTTAGTGCCGTGAGGATTCCAGGGGTACTAGTGAGAAGTGCGAAGGGTAATTTAAGAAAATGTGTCACCTTAGGAAAAAAAACATTATGAAGTTATTTGTTTAGATATCCATATGCAGTTTTTTTATTTTAAAATAAAATATTGTAGTTAATAATGATGTTATACATTTACGTCATCTGAAAAATAAATGTAATTATTACAGTGTTATAAATTTGAATTTTTTTTTAGCAATAATATTTTGATTTTTAGACACAATACTAATATTTTTTTAAAACATTTTTCAATAAAACTACCATATTTAAATATAAGAAAGAATCAAAAAGACATGTAGAAAAAATTATAAATAAATAAAGAAAAACCAGTGAATTGCAAATTTTTTTGTCAGCCTCTGCATAGTTCGATTTTGTTGAAAAGGCTGATCTCACTGAGTCAAATTGGGACTTTTCCTCTTTCCTTGAGACTGCGGCAATGTGCTTACAATCTAAAGGCAGAAAAAAAACGAAGTTCTAACTCACAGAGAACTGCTGGCAATGTAATCCAATACACAGGGTGCAAATGATTAGATAGGATGGAGGGCAAGAGAAGCCAAAATCATTACAAAGCAGTGCTATCATTTGAAGAATTATACTTTTTGAAAAGCATTTAAAATTGCTAATAAAAAATTAAGAAATGTGTTATATAAATGTATGGAATTCACCCTATCGATAGCACAAAAACCATAAATTATTAAAGAAAAAACCATAAGTTACAGCGATTTAAACAATAGCCTACGCAAGAGCCAATATATCGGCCCACCTCACTAAGAGGGTTAAGGCATGGCTTCCTAGAATCGATGTTATTTCCAACCCTATATCTTTATCTTACTTGTATATATCAATGTCAGTGTATTGAATTTCCCAGCAGCCTAAATGAATGTGGGGGTAGGGGAGCATGAATTTGTTTTAATACATTGTTTAGTTGCCAAACAACTTGATGACCATCTTACCTACATGAATCATCGGACACACAATATGGATTAATATAGAAAATGTCTAAAAGCATCTATTTTACAATGGTGGGTAATTATCATTTGCAAATGCCCATCATTGTCCATAAGCCTCAATTATTAATGCTGATATGTTGCTTGGCAGCTCATGAAGGATGACAAGGTACTCTTTGACGTTGCTGACTTGAACAAAGATGGCCTCTTGGATGCCAAAGAATACCCTTTCTTCTCGCACCCTGAGGAACACCCTGAGATGTGGCCAATCATCCTCCAGCAGACTCTAAGGGAAAAGGACATGGACAACGACGGCCGCATTAGTTTCCAGGTGAGGGTTATACCTTGAGATTTTGACATGTCACTGCCCCCCCCCCCCTCCCCACGCTAGAAACCAGGGATTACCTGAAATAATGTTACCCTTCACTTGCTTCCATCACCTTCATATTACCTCCATGATAAATTGATGGCAGAAGCTGATTAGAGTTGCAGTGGAAATGTGTTGCAAAATTTTATATCCTATGTATCTTTTTGTGGAAAGGAAAACTTGTAACTATCAATGCCATACAATGGAGACCCATCCAATAATTCATTGTAAATATTGTTTTGAACTGTTTATTTTGTGAAATGCATATTTGAAAGGATAGCAGTAATTGTGGGTCGTTTTAGTCCTCAGGGTCATAGCCCACTGCTTCTTGAAATTAGAGCAATTATCAAAACAAAGAGCTTTGGTTCCATAACCATTATTAATTTCATTCAAGTGATTCTAACCAGTTATTCTTGCTTAAAGGCAGGTTTTGGATGGTCCCTAATGATTATTTTCTTCTAAATATTGCTAGAACTTCCTTTTTCTTAGCCCTATATTAGTTCTACCTTTGTCACTCCTGTGTGCCTTCATACCATCCATTGACCCCACCCTCTTCCTTCCTCTGCGTCCCACTTCAGTAGTATTCTCCCCTCCTCTTTTCGTGACCCTAACCCCTTTTCTACATTTCCTCTTCCATCCTCTTGCCCTTCCTTTTCCAGATTCCTCCGAGCAACTTCCCTTCATTTCAACCCTCAAATGTGGTTTTCACAGGCTAAATCCTCATATTAGATGTACATGGGTGGTCTGAAAAGTTTTTGACCTAACAATGATACAAGACACTTTTTCTGAAATTTTCAGAAAATTGCTGAAATTTTTGAGGTTGGAAACTTTTCAGACCCCCCTTGTAATGCGTTGTATTAAAGATCCCATGAAACATTTTTAGATTAGCTCCATAACTTTTGAATCACATCTCTCAATCAATTATGAAATTTGGTGGAATCCACAATCTGTAAAGTCTCTTGGTGTGAACTTATCAAAGTGGAAAAAATTGGTATGAAGGTTTTCTTTTAAAGTGCTCTTTAAAAGAATGTTGTACAGGCAATATCTTTAAACGATTTGTTAATTGTCTCAAAAATACCAACAAGTATTTGCCTTCACATGGCAGCAGGCCTGTAAAAAATGTGAGAAACTAACCATGGTTGTGAAAGATAAAATTGAAAATTTATTGTGTAATAATATTTTATAAAAATTTAATGTTTCTATAAATTTTGGACAATCTTATTTTAGCATGAAATGTAAAAAATCACAAAGATTATTTGTAAAACGATGTGGTAATATGAAACATCTTATAAATTGTTGTGGTATAATTTTTAATGAGCCCATAATTTCTTTGAAGGTGATCAAGCTTCTGTTTACCATTGCAACTGTTGATGGCTCAATACCCATCATTGGCGTGGACTATGATCCTCAGTTCCAATAAATCACTGGAATAATTGGAATAGAGGACCAAACCATCACTAGGCATCTGGTTACATTGATCCAAATAAGAGTTCCTGTAGCATAAATAAATTTAAACAAGGGATCCAGCAAATACTTATACTTAATAATAAGCTACCTTTACATATTGTTTCCAAAGTAAAAGGTTTAATCATGCAAGCCAATGGCAGACATGTCGCACATTTGGACTTTGTGTATGCGGTTGGTTGACGATTCCTTGGGAGGGAGTACTCATGGTGACCCTTGCCTTGTAGGAGTTTGTGGGTGGGGAGAGTGGCACACGGCAGAAGGACCGAGAGTGGCTCATCTCCGAGAAGGATAAATTTGACCATGACTTCGACAAGGATGGTGATGGATCCCTGGACAGCAGTGAGATAATCGCATGGATGGTGCCCAGCAATGAGTGAGTGCCTAAATTGGGGATGGCGTTCACTATGCAATCCACGCTGGTTGGGCCAAATGGGGTGAGGGAAGCGATGCCCCTCACTCCTCAGGAACAAGGGGTCGCTTTAGTCTATTTTAATCTGAAGATGGGTCGACTCCGTCCATTCTTCCCTTTTTAATACCAACTCCCTGTTGATATGGTCTGGTCTCCTGTCTGAAATCCCCCGTCACCTGGGCACTAGATTTGTGCCCTGATCCTCCTCTGTGGTGCCTCCCTGCCCATTATGTTCCCACTAAAGCATCATGCCTCAGAATGTGCCCAATCCAATGGTTCCATTCCAAATTGTGTACCACATTTGCCTCTTCCTCTATTGCACTTCTGTAAACTTTTTGGGCTCTCTTTGCTCATCCTTTAGCCTCTCCCTCCAGCATCATGTTTTGGAGGTCCATATGCATCTCTTTCCTGCCTTTCCATGGATCTATGTATCTAATCTATAGACTGCCCCACGCCTCACAAAGTCTTCTATGTATTGCTTCCTTGTTTCTAGGCTTATCTCACTTAAACATGGTATTTACCTTCCTGCCACAGAACCTCTAAGGATGAGCTAATTCCCTATGATATCCAATGTACCCAATCCCATCTTCCTTTCCATATTATGTCACTTCATAGCTGAGCTTGAGTTTCTACTTGCTTTAATACTTAATTGGGATGCTATCTAAAATCTTGTTCTCATTACTGATTTTCATTTAGCTTCACTCTTTTGGCCAGTGGTCAGAAGAAAGTGTCCCATATGGTTCTACTTAACATGTAGTGTTTATACGTGCTGATTATTGATATTTGATGATTGATGAGAAAAACTGAGTCATGTGGATTAAGTTTTCTTTGGGTTCAAGCCGGGTGAGGTGATCACCCGCCAGTGTTTCGATGGCTAATTCCGGCATCTTCCTCAGGACTTCAAATATCAAGTTTTTGCATGGTTTAAATATCCTCTTGCCGTTGCCAAGTGCATTGTAATTGGTCAGCACTTCTGCCTTCTCTGTTTCTAAGTTTGCCCTTGGGTGTATTCTGTGTCATGGTTAAAGTTTTTCTCTTCTAACTGGCTCTCTAGTGCTTCTTTGCTTCTTTTGATAGACAGTTCCAGTAACCCTTGGATCTGTTGAGTAACTTAGTATTGTCAAATCCCTTACCTGGCTGGAAACCCAAGGGAATATCCATATCAATCGACAGGAAAACACCAGATCTTTCTGTTAAGTCATGGTTCAAATAATTCTGGAACAGCTGGTGTCAATAATTAGCATAGGAGCGATGTGCCTCACTCCACATCAATGGGAGTTTATCATTAAATAGATGGAGAACAGATCATGACTCTAATATTTTGATTGCTCCTTTGAAATGGTTGGAATTTGATTATGAAGTTATGGAAAACGTGAAAGCTTGTCATTTTTTATCCTTAATTTTAGATTCATTTGCAGTTACATGAGTTTTTATAGTGGTGTTATTCTATTTTATTTTGATCAGAATTTAAAACTTAACATTTTTCTATTAAGTTTTGCTGGTGTTCTTGCACTGAATCTACTTCTCCCACACATTTCAAGTTTCTGTTAAACTTTTTTTTCTTGTTTTCAGCATTTTAGGAGTAACATAACTCAGATTTGATAGTCAAGCACAAAGTTAAATTGCGATCCATCAAGAGTAGCCTAGTTTTTTAGTTTCTAGTCAATGAAATAGCCTGTTGCATAAGAATTCGAAAACACAAAATTTCACCAATTAAAAATGAACCTGCTCGTAGATTTACCCTCAGATAATAATCAGATTGATTAAATTAGGTCTTCGAAATGAATTCATTTTGAAGGGAAAGACTTCACTTTTACAAATGCTTGAACGTATGGTTTGTGTTGCAGGGAGATAGCTGAAGAGGAAGTTACACACCTCTTTGCGTCTTCAGATGACGACCACGATGACTTGTTGTCCTTTGCCGAGATTCTGGATCACCACGACATCTTCGTGGGCAGCGAGGCCACTGACTACGGAGACCACTTGCACAACATACACACCTTTTCTGATGAATTGTAGTCTCAAGAATACATGGAGAACCAATAACCATTATGTGTGTGGCTGCAGTTAGCCCCAAACGTTAATTATATCCTCCTACCTCTTCCCCCCCCCAGACTTAGGCACCCTCCTCTTATTTTTTAAGTCGGAATTTTCTTTTGCCAAAGTATAACTGTTCACAAGTTGTGACTACTATTTAATTCCAGGGTGGAGTAAATGGATACCCAGTTGCCATTAATATCCTTCTTGTGTCAGGATTGTGCTATTTGATTACAAACTTGTATTAAGTTTATATCACAATATTTTTGTTGTGATATGCGTACAAATATCCCTCAATAGATGCTGGAGATATAGTCAACATTCAGGACAATTTTGTCCAGGAAGAACCTGAAAACCTCTTGCGTACCAGATACGGAATGTATTAACTTGAACCTATTTATTTTATTTATTTGTGAATGAATATATATCTATATATATATCTTTATATGTAGTTAGTGATCATACATGGATGCATGCAAATGACATGTAATATGCCATACACTAAGGAGCATCATGCCAATTGGCTTCAGTGTGTTGTTGGAGTGACTTACACACTCTGAGTGAAATGGTAATGTAAATTCAACGCTGAATTTGTCACATTATTCTAATATCTATTATCTTGGCTCTCCAACATTGTCCTTTGGGATGCCGAGGGCTTAATGTCTACTTGCATAACATCTACATTATTCAGCAAACAGTGTTCACATCTCTGTCCATGCGAAATGGACATATAATTTGCCTGCTGGTTGTTTGCAATTAGAACAGTGTGTGCAGGATAAGCTTCATCGGTACCGAACCTTCAACTTTGGCGTTTTCTGGTGCTTATCTGACTCAACAGCCATCGTGTTGATAATTATCCATTTAAATTTTTGTGCACTCTGTGGGATGCTGTCTTGAATGGCACCTTGACTATCCTACTGAATGCTGTTATAATCCATACATTTGGATCCTGGTTTTCTCCTTCTGCCAATTATAAGTGTATGTTCATGCTTTGAGACTTCGCTTGATGCTAGGGAATGCTCCCAAACACTTCTCCTCGATGCCTGGGGTCCATTTTTCTCCCTCTCCCTGTTGAATACAGTGTTGTTGGATGGATTTAAGCAGTTGTGAGAGGGGACTTGAACACAGGAGAGCATCGCACATTTAAGGGATAGAAGGCGGTCGCCCAATGTGTAGTCTATAATACAAATCTCAACACCACATGTGCATACATACTTCCGTTCGCATTGTGACTGAGTGTGAAATTCATCCTAATGTTTCCCTGGAAAGGATGCACCACTTTCCCAGTTGCGGAAAGCCATCGAAATACTCCAAATAAAAAAAAGGAACCAACTTAAAAGCAAAAATTGAAAATTTTAAATGAGGAATGTTATTTGTGAAAATATGTACGACTTGACTCTGATGTGTCTATATTGGTTTGGACCTATGAAGTCACACGCAAATCCCAATAAGGAAAGAAGAGATTGAGAGAGCACATAACATTCTGATTGAGAAAAAGGAATTCTGAGTTGTTGGCCCTTAGTTACCTCCAAGGACTTCGCCCTATTCTGATCATGAAAGTGATGAAACCATATTTATTTCTAAATTACGGTTTCCATTCAGAATTCTCTTATGCATGAATAAGGCAGCAGAGAAGTTATTGTGCTTGTACCCAAGTGTTTGTTGGAAAAACAGCATTTCTACCTTGTATTTTACTAACAAGATTGTGATGTAGATGAGTCCTCTGCATAAAATATAAATCATCTGTTATTGCACAATTGTGTACTTCCAGATAGCAGACAGACACCTCCAGATTAATTACTGGGCAAGAAGTTAGTCCTCATTTGCGCATACAGAACTGAAAATAAAGAATACTTTCACGTCCATCATGAAAACGTTGAGTGCATATCACTTCAATTGTCTCTAAATTGTAGATGGTTTAAATACCAGTGGAGGTGGTGAGTTGCTAGTTTAGATGCTTTTAGTGTCCTATGGTGCCATTTCATGAAGTAATCATTGTTCATCTCTTACTTCATGATTTTATTTTTTAGTTATTAAAAAGACCTATAGTTGATTATTGACCGAGAATGATTGGAAGCAGACATAATTCGTGAAAAGGCAGCATTTAGTGATTCTCCATCAAGAAGTATTATGTGTACGCATACCGCGAGGTGTCTCAGTGGCATTTACTGTAATGGACAAGGGATCAGATGCCATAGGTACATGGAGAGTTGAATTGGAGTTGGGTTATATTGCGTGTATTGAG
This sequence comes from Hetaerina americana, assembly GCF_022747635.1. Lineage (NCBI taxonomy): Eukaryota > Metazoa > Arthropoda > Insecta > Odonata > Calopterygidae > Hetaerina > Hetaerina americana. The sequence goes on from NW_027287095.1 coordinate 16,112,442, forward strand.
CATACTTTGAATCTTGCCTAAAGTGCCAACAAGTGGACTTGCCCCTTGCTCCCAGAATCCCATGGAATGCAGCTTGCATGCACACACGCGGATGTGCTCAAGGCGGCTGCCATCAGTCTTGTTTTGACTCCGGGAAGTTTAAACAACGCTTACCATGCCTGTATTGATCTGACGTGATAGGGACTTATTTAGAACTCTGCTGTGACTCATGTATACCTGATGTTGCCATACAATATTGGTGTACTGGCCATAACTATGAATTATGTATTTTTATTAGAGTTTTATTCATAATTAATCAAATGCATTTGTTCACGTGATAAAACACTCGGCCAACACAGTCTTTCAATCCCCATCTTTGATCCCAGGACTCTCACTTTAACAACTGTTGACATTTTTGCCTCAGAAAAGCTCCTTGACTTGGATGTCAACATTGGCCGCCTCTTGTGGTATGCTTCTACCGGTTGGCAGGGGATGCCATGCACAGACTGGGTTGTGAAGATTGGTTTCTCAGGCAATGAATGAATGCTTGGTCGCAGGAGGCACATCCGCTTGTGAATAAATCTACTGTGTTCTGACGAGCACTGATTGTGTGCCTCGCAAATTTCCATGTGGGAGTTCTCTTGCTTGGAGCATAATGCCACAACTCCCATGGAATGTGACTCCGTGGTGAGGATTTATAACTTGGAAATTTTTCAATGATAATTCATTTGATTGGACAGATTTATGTTGCTATTGGTAATAGGCTTTAATATGACTGTAAAATAAAGCTCAGCAAGAGTGACGCAATGCTGAACCTTGCCAAAATGCAATGCAGAAATCATTGGTGTGAATGAGGCATTCTTACCATAACTGTCTTATTGTACTGACATTAATTTTGTATTGTGGATAAAACAATGAATACCAAATATTCTGATATCTTTCATTTGTTATTAGAATGGTTAAAATAATTTAGGATATTTCGAATGTTTAGGGAATCGATTGAGCCAGTGAAAATAGAATTGCCTTGTTTACAAATGTTGGTGATTCTAATGATCTTCTGGAGGGAAAGAGTACAGATTTTCTAATATTTAAATGCATTCCACAGCATTTTTTTGTACAATAATCATCCACGAAGAGAAGACTTAAGATGAGGTTGTTGAGAGGTCAATGTACCCTTTTGTGGCAGCAGATGCACAGGAATGTGTACCAATATCAGTCTATCCACCACGGTATCATATTCCAAAGTAATTTCAAAAGTTTGGATCATTCCTTTTTTTGTTGAGCACGAATGCTTTTCTTGGGAAATTGACAATTTTAAACAAGTGACCATGGCCTGAAAAATAGTGTCATTTTGGCCTTATGTTATGACATGTCAGAGTTGCCATCCCAGCACTAAATAGCATTTTAACAACAGACCTTTGGGAAGACTGGGCTTTGTTTTAGGGTTATAGCCGTAGACTCAAGACTCATCTCCAGTTATGTATGGCCTCTTTTAGAAAATCTGGGTTGTTGTTTGCGGCTTGGAGCAAATCCCATTCAACTGCAGCACGAAATTCTTGATGTTGACGAGACAAGGGAGAATGTCATGAGGCAGCTGATGGCCATTCTGAAAAAAGGACTTTGCTGATTGTTTTGAAAAGTGGAAGAGATGCTGTAGAATTGTGTGAGGTCCCAAGGGGAGTACTTCAAAGGGTACTGAGGTCTCATTGTTCTAGGTAAGCTATTTTTTTCTCAAAATATAGTATGGCTGAATAGTTTCCTGACAGAAATCGTATGTGCATGTTTTTTTTTAATATTTCAAGCCTGTGCCTTTATTCCAAAATCTTGTTTTGCTCCGATATCATATGATAGATTCTGGAATCTCACTTTAGATTACTTGTCCCATGCCTCATCCAGAGCTTCCTATTTATTTCCTCCTTCCTAAATATCTGATGGGTGCAGGGATTCCCTTATCATTTTTTTGAAGCTGGGAAAATGTTATTTCCATTTTGAGTTGGTGTGCCGTCTACTATCAATCTTTTGTAAACTTGATTTATGGTTTCTCTTGATGGGCCATAGTACCAAGAGAAGGAAGTTAGCCCATTTAATTATACTGGCATAACTTCAAGAATTTATCTTGTTATCACAATTTGACAAATAATGAAAATATAAGGTGGTGATAATGTAATGATTAATTGATGTTTTGAAGACTCCTAATAATAATAATGAAATTGCTGTTATTGTGCATACATATGATAAACATTAAGTACAAACACCAACCTTCATAGTTTCACTTCACAGTTTGAATGTAAATTGTCCCAATGGGCCAAGTTATCCACATCTTGCGGTACCAGTATCACATTAGCAGAACCTAGGGGCATTTCTCAGTATTTCTCCTAGGAGAGATATCTAGGATTCCCAGGGACCCAGGATAGAACTCACTAAACACGCAAGAAGATAAAAGAATGGTCTAGAAATATGGGTCGTCCCAGTTTGTAAAAATACATTTCACATGGAAACTCTTGCTGTGGTGGGCCTATAACGATGTTTGTAAAAAAAGAGTCTATTGGTATTAAGGGTAAGATGCGAATGAATAATGGTACTAGCCAGGACCAATCTAATCTTAGTTACACGTGTCTTGGGCAACAATCCTTGGAATATCTCTGAGTTGGAGTAGTCAAATGTTAATAATTTAAATTAAACAATTAAATTTTGGATTAATTATTTGTTTAACTCATCCATTCATATTTCTGAAAACTTTTTAGCTTGCTATTTTTGTATGTGATGCATTTATTAAATTAGGAAAAACAATGAGTAATTGTTAAAAGTTAATTGATTAGACATAAGTAAATCTAAATAAGGATATAAGAATAATTGCAGGATGGTACCAATGAGAGGTAAGAGGAGAGAGACAGATAGTTAAAACTTCAACTCCCCAGTTGGAGAAATATATATATCAACATCTGTCAGCTTCTATAATGATTCATTTTTCCTTTTGATGAATGGACAAATAGTTTGACCAATGAAATTGGAGTAAAAATATTTTTTCCAAGTTAGCTTGATGATAAACTCTGAAGTCAATCCTAATTTAAATTAACTAAAACTAATTCGACCGAGCTTAAACTTTAACTTTAATCAATTAATATTATATTTAATATAACGCTGAAGTAAATATTGTGAATAACTTCCCCAAGTCTGATTCTTCTCTATCAAGTAACGATATCAACCCTTAGTCCGGGACCGTCTGTAAAATAACTCGGTCGTTTTTCCATTGGCCATGTGAAGGGAGTCTTGCTTGCGTAACCGATGGTGGGGAAGAATCCGTGACCCCGGGAGAGGGGGGAAGAGGTAGTGGGGAGTCTCATGGTCTGGGCGGCGGTCACGTCCCTTCGGATTGGGGAGGGTCAATGGGGTCAATTGCCCCGTCTGCCGAGAGAGGGAGGGCGAAGGTCGGGGAAGGGGTCGAACCCTTTCGCTTCACGTGCCCGCCCCAGGCACGTCCGAACAGAAAGAGTGATGGGGTTGCCCCTCCCCTAAGGGGAGGGAGGGGTCCGGGCCTAAGGAGGCATGACCACCCAGCCGCCCTGACCCCTCAAGCCTTTCGTCGTTGCTCCAAATTCAATCACGGGCCGTCTCCCAGTGAGTAGTGGACGCCATGCGCCACTTCGCTCCGGGTTCGATTCCGGGCGATGGCAACGCAGCCAAGCAATGTGATTTTTCAGATCATCGATGGGGAGGAACTGGTCCCTTATGGTTCATTGGTGTATTCCAGGGGCCGCTTTGTGAAGGTGACCCGGGCCGGCCATCGCCCTCGGGTTTGATTCGCGCTTCGCTGTCCTTTTCCCAAGTCTTCTCCATCAATTACATCGTGATTAAGGTTTTCTGTCGTATCCACTGAATCCACACACCACAGCAGACCATCAGAAGGACAAAGAACACAGATGAAGAGGTAGTATAGGGCCTTTCTGTGTGGAGCTATGCGGAAGTGGATATTTGTATCGTGACTCAATGAAATCACCTTTTACACCTACTATTACGCTGGCTGTACGAAACATGTTGTAATTAGGAGTAAGCCTGTGGGATAATCCAGATACATTTAATTATTTTCAATAATTATTTTCATTATGGCTATATATCGGGGTTTAATCAATCCACTGATTGGGATTTCTGGTCAATGACTGATGAAAATATCGTCCATTATCGATGGCATTGGCGAGCAAAATGCCTCATCGTAAATTATTCATGAAAACACGCGGCAACATATGAAAATGACATTAAATCCTGCTTGTACCTCAACTCTGGTTTGAACATTTTAATAGAGAGTGAAAAACTCTACAATTAGGAAAATCAAGAAAATGTCCGAGATTTTCGCAATTGGATTGAAATTTTCATCTTGATCAACTTTAACTCTCTCTTTAGTCTCCAAGTCCACTAGTTCATTTCAAATATTTTTCTTCCTGCGTCTCGAGAGGTCGCTTACTCCCGTCAAATATTTTATTTCCTTGGATTTTAATCCTGTTAATCGAGAAACAGCGCTATTTTCGCGCGGGCGCCTTTGAAAATTACAACGTCTCCATATCCATCGATGATGGAGAGGATTGAATCAAATGCCGAAAGGATAGAGTCGACAAGTGGGCAGTCTCGCCGCCCGTGACTGTCCGAGACTTCCTACGATCCCCACCGACGACTGGGCGCGCTAGGGTTTGATCCGGGAAACGCACGCACCCTCAAGCAGTGAGGGGTCTTCAAGCTGAAAGATTTGGTTTGCAAGGCTTCTGAAAGCGGTCTTACAAACAAGATCTGAACATCATGCAAGAAACAAGATCTGTACCATTTATTACCATCAGCAGATTCCACGAGTGTGTGCAATCCACATGAATTTTTCGACTGAATCGTACCGAATAGAATTTGGGCCCCTGTTAATCGACAATTTCAACTGGCGTGCGTGGGTTTTCTTGTTTTGTTTTTTTAGATATAAATAGAAAATATCACCCAAATAGATATGAACAGTAGCAATACGCAAGCAAGTAATGATTAATTACGTTATCATAATTTTTAATATTTATTTATTCTTTTAGTTTAATTATATTTTTCGTAAATTAAAATCTTGCAATTTGTCTTTAATTATTTGTGTTTGTATTTTTGTTTTTTTTTCATCTTTGGTGTTTTCCGGACATCGTAACACTTGTTGACCTCTGCAAACTCGGCTTGGAAATCGGCCACGGCGCCAAATACCACGAGGGGGCGCAGGATAGATGGGGATGGCGACTCCCTCTCGGGGATGAAGATGTGCCCGATATCGCCGCTGCAGGGGATGGAAGTGCGATTCGACCGACGGAGCGAGCGAGAGACCAAATCTAAAGGGGGCCGAAGGTCGCCCCGGTGACGTGCGAAGAGGCGGTCGGTGGCCCACAGAGAGGAGGGAGGTTGAAGGACGCCTTTTGTCATTGACTAGGCATTTTCACACTCACAGGGTTCATAACTCTCCCTATGTACCTATAAGGTATCAAAGTAAATAATAGATAACATGCAGTAGTTGCTCAACTGGTAGCTAGCTGTTTCCAAGCACCAAATCGTACCGATTTGGTGCTTGGAAACCGTACAATAATGGAAATAACCCAGTTATCAACCTGGAGGTTTGTTTGCTAGGCTAGGGCAGAGGTTCGCCTTAGTACTGAGCTGGTGAAATTCACGAATAAGGATAGAAGGGGGTGAAGCAGTGCCTTTTCCTGTGCCGCCTATGGTTTCCGGCAGAGTTGGGCACGAATCGGGAAACTTGTTTCCTCTGTACCATTTTTATATCCGAAGTTGCAATATCCATTGCGCAATGTAAAACACACTGCGTTTGGTCAAAATGATGTCTAACCACTATAAATAACACTTCTCTCCTTAACTCATTCTTTCAATTATTTCCTCGCTTTTTGATCGACCAAGCTAAGTTGATCAGATTCCGCTCCGTGGAGAATTGACTCTTAAGGCATTGAAAAAAAACCAGTATTTGAACGCAATCATTTCAGCTCAGCGGGAATAGTTTTCATCTCAGTTAGATATGCGGAAAAGGTGATTTTGTGATGGGATTATCTAAAAAAAATAAATTTTAGACGTGGATTAAAATTGGCATCCGTTTATTTTGCTCCCATACATCTTCCCAGCGAAAAATTCGCCCAATATCTGGAGGAAATGCGAGGATTTTATTAGTTTTAAGGCTTGCTGTCAACCGAATACTTACTTACTTTCTCCATGCACAGTCAATAAAGTTAATACTAAGTACCTGACGAACGATATCAATCTTATGTGAATGCTGAAATAAATATTGAAAATGCGATGGAAGTGTGGTAAATAAATACTGAAAGTATGAAACAATTTCGAGAGGGCATTGCATAACGATCGAATTGACAACTTCGTCGTCGTGGAAACTCTTCTCGCGAAAAGTCGGGCGTCGCCACGAGACAAAACACGGCGAGGCCCAGAGGGCATCGGTGGACGTCCCCCGTAGACTAATGTGGAGTCGACCCCCGAACTCCTGGCATCGAAGGCACGGGGGCAGCCGTTGCTTTGGACGCTGTCATCAGCCGTAGACAACTGAGTGTCATCTGTCCGTGTGGGGAGGGAGGAAGAAAGGCGAAAACTCGTGCACATGAAACGCAATCCTCGATTCGTCTCCTATGCTGGCATTTCTTTTTCCTGCACTGGAGCGGTTGGTGTGAAAATGAGTCCCAGATAAGTTACAGTCACCTCCCAGACATGAATGCCTCATGCGAAACGTTAGGATTCCATAGATATCGAGCAAAATGTCGACCACTGCTGTCACATTTTCACCGTCCACATTGACTTGCCACTCGGGGAAAAGACCCCCGAGTGCGAAGCTTGACAACAATGGGGGCTTAATCACCGTTAGACACTGCAGTCCACGCGGAGGGCCATCGTCTGACGAAACGATTGTCGCACTGCCACACGCGGTGGGTCTTCCGCGTCGTGTTGGCCCGCTCGTCCCTCCAGTACCGCTTCCCCAATTTCTATGCTTTGGGTTTCTTGTCGTTGGGATCCGGCTGACCCCAGTGCGGCCATGCCTGTATCGCCTGGTAGAGAGTCTGGCCGGGGCACTCGGTGTCCCTGACCTGCCTGTGTCCCAGCAGCGTGTAGTTGGCGCTAATCTTCCCCATGTCGATGCCCCGGGCGATCAAGTGGTGCGCTGCCTCCAGCATTCCGGCGTCCGGCATCGAGGCTGAAGGAGAGGACACACGCATTGCCATTTACATATGTATAAATATATACATAAATATAAATATATATATATATATATATATATATATATATATATATATTTAACTTATATGAAAGCCTCACGGATGTAAATAATAATGTATATGAAGTTAGCACTCGCGAACAAAAGCACAGAAATCCACAAAAAAGAAAAGAAACACACGTTTTCGAATTTTCGATGGTCCGGCCATCTTTCTCAAGGAAGAGAAGGAAATAACTCTGTTTTTGTTCACTAGTGCCTACTTTATATACATTTATAATTAAAAATTGGCATTTTTTTAAATCAATCATGATATTCCGCCTTATCACGCCTGAAACTTCTCTTTTTATTCATATACATAATTTATATATACTATACACGCACGCACACACATTCAAACACGATTGCCCGCTACATGGCGATCGCATTCATTCACATAGATGTAGATGTAAGGAAAAGGGCTAGGAATCCGTATAAAAGACGAGCACAGGTGAGGAAAGCGGAATCGAGCAAATAACAAGAGCAAAAAAGTTTGCATGACCTGAAGTTGAACCACGGATCTTTCGACTTGCCGGGCCGATGCTCTAACCATTGAGCTACCGAGGAAGCGTATATTGCACTAAAATCTGCGGGGGGTTAATGCAACCAAGTCTCCCGATTCCTAGGCCAGGAGATGGCTTTCGGGAGCTGTTTACCCTCCATAGAAATGGATGAGGACACGAAAGGAAAGCAATCATATTTTATCATGAAGGATAGGAACAGTGCGTTTTGTGGCAGGCATAACCAGAAGAAGGAAAAGAGCCACATCGGCCAAATACGCATTCAAACATGAAAACCTGACGAGTGGCGAACAAATATTTATTTGTTTATTCATAAGGATATGGGTAGAGAGAAAAGGGATACCTTAAAGAGATACCTTAGAAAAGAGATATGTATACCTTTCTTCTGGGTTTAGGATTTTGTGTACCGAAACATAATTCGATTACTATTGCTTTGTGGTCACTTATTCCTGCCAATGCATATGAATGTGGGACCATTAAGGGATGCCATATAAAGCAAAGATTTAGAATGTTGTTGTCCATCGTTGATGTTCTTATTATTTGGCTCATTGTGTTGGCGGTTAGCATATTAAGGGTAGTCTCGCAGGAATCGGGTTTCTCGAGGAAGGAATCACGGATGAGGACGAAATCAGAAAGGCTAAGGATAAATTCAGTGCTGGGTATGTGTGGCTTAGGGCGTTGGGAGAGGTAGTATTAGAGAGCGGAGAGACCTTCAGTGTGGCGATTGGATGTATAAAGGGATATGACGTCAATGGTAGCCATGGTAATATCGGTACCTGGAGGGAGGGAGGTCGATCTTAACTTTTCCGGGAAATGGTACGAATATTCCATGAATGACGGTGGGGAGTGAACTACTGGCATAAGGTACTTGTCTACAAATGCAGAGGGTCTTGACATCGACACAAATACCCCGTGATCCACCAAAAAGATATGTTGCAGGGGGTGCAAGCACCAGGTGGGAAGGGTAATTGAAATGGGAGAGGAAAGGAAAAGGTGATCGAGATGGTGCGGGGGCTAACGTACTGGCTTCCCACCCAGAGGGCGCGGGTTCAAATCCCGGCGGTGTTGAATATTTTTCAGAGGTATCTCGATCCCTACTTGAGGTGCTTTATGGAGGGCACTTTGAGTGAGTAAGCCGTCCGTCGGATGGGACGGTAAACTGCGGACCCCTTGGCGCCTTTCGTAAAGAGTAGGCTAATGCCGACGCCGGGTTTCTCTCCGCCCTTCATCCTTTCCTGTCCATCCCCTATGGTGCAAATGACCTCAGCTGTCGGTCGCCTCCCCTCAAAACTACTACTACTAGGAAGGGAAAATACGTGAATTGGTTGAAAAACTAGCAAGTATCGCGGAAAAATGCATACATGCTGGAGGAAGACCCAATTTTAAACAAGAGTTAATTCACCTGACAATTAAGCTACTTGTGCGAAAAAAGGGGATTAAAATGAACCAAAGCCATTAATACGACAGGCCTACACCAAAATAGGGTAGTCCTTGACGGCGCTAGTTCCGACAGCGTACGAGTGACCTCGGGTGTACCTCAGGGGAGTGTAATCCGGTCGTTGCCCTTCCTGACCCCCGTCGACGACTTAAACCGCGAAGTGAAAAAAGTAAGATTAGGATTCTCGCGGATGGCATGGCGATCTATCGGGATACATTCGGGATTAGGATCATCTAACACTAGTAAGTACGTTGGGCAGTTAGGAGAGGATAAAATCGGACGACCGGGAATGTGAGGTTTATAGATCTTCGGGAGGATTTAGAAATGAGGGGTGAGTGGGTGGGGAGGGGAAAGGAGGGAAATATATTTAGGACATAGAACTTCATTTAGCCCGTTGGAAGGGAGAAATTGAATGAGTTCCTTCTGAAATACGGGATTTGGATCTTTGGGTATTTGCCGGTATAAAGAGGTATCAGAGAGCTGTGTGTTATCCCCCTTGTGTAATCTTTTGTATTTAGAACCACAACCGTCGAACCTTTATCAGCGGATGTGATGATTATATTTGGATTTGTAATTAGTATTTTTAATTCTGAGGATTCAGCGGCAGACAGGTTGGGTTGAGGGTTTAGGGACTTCAGGAACGAAAGGTTAGAAATCTGGACAGGAGGTTTTCTTTTCGCCGGCACTATCTCGCTTCTCCGTGAAAATTATTTTTCACATCCATGATACTTTCCTTCAAGATACATATATATACAGTGTGTATAAATATATATATATACACACAGTATATATATTTATATACTGTACGTTAGCCGTTTTCCAATCTCTGGGAACCTTGTGATCTACCAGTGACTTCTTAAATATTATTTCTAGATACGGCACAATTTCCGAAGCTAGATCGTGAAATATCCGAGCGAGTACCCGGCCCGGAGGATTTATTAGGTTTAATATTTTCCAGCAAACGTTCTATTCCTTTATTTGAGATTTCAATTTTGGGCATCGGTTGACCTCATTTGGTAAGATATGGGGGTATCCTGTAAGATATTAGTTAAGACGCTCTGAAAGAAGGAATTTAATAAGTTAGTCTTTTCCAAACTGCTGGTTAATCTTTCGCATTTATCATTTTTGAGTGAATTCACGGTAGACTTATTTCCATGAACTTCTGACGTATTACCGAAATGCTTTTGGATTCTCTTTCAAAATTTCCGATAACCTTTTCCTTTTGAATTCCCTTGACGCTTTCCGAAATTCATTCTTGGCATCGCCCTAGTTATCTTGTAATCATAAGTGATCTCATTCTTTTTTGTCGCTAGAGATAACAGCCCTAATATTTTTTATCTTGGCGTGACATCGTAATGACGTCGTAATGCCTTTCTAACGTCTGTGTTGTACTACCTAGGTTCCATGTTATCTTTTATAAATTTACTGGGAATGAACTTGTCGCCTGCTGAGCGCGTGATCTCAAGAAAGTGATTCCACGTATCTTTAGTTTGTCGGTGATTACTATCTTTCTTAAAACTAGCAAATTGATTCTATAGCACGCACTTAAGGCCATTTTTGTCCCCTTCTTTGAAAAAGTAAATTTTCCTTTTAGGCTTCTCATTTCGGAACCCATGAAAAGAAAACTTAGCATTTACTGCCCTGTGGTCACTAATTCCTTTCATATTTTCTATAGTTTGGACTTTTTCGGAAACATTCTTTGCTAACAAATCAAGGATATTATCGCCCCTAGTTGGTGAAGTGACAAGTTGATTCAAAGAGTTCGATGTGAAAGAATTCAATAGCGATTCGCAGATATATTGTCTTTACCACCCGTTATAAACTACGCATATGTGCTCCAGTCACTAGATTGGGACATTGAAAGACTCACCTTGGGACAGGAAATTGAAATCTCCATCGATTATAACGTCGGGATCATTGTGTCGGGATAAAAAACCTTCAATTTGCTGATCTCCAATTCTAGTATTGAATTGTCTCTGTCGACCGGCGGTCAGTAAAATACGAATAAATAGTTCTTTTGGATTGAGGACTTTTAATTGAGCACCGAACTCTTTCCAAATCATTACACGGAATTACCTCAGCCCTGCTGATGCAAGAATTTATAACTGCAATAAAGACACCACCCCCAATTCTATTTGTTTTGTCATCTCTGTAAATGGGAAAGGATGTGGGGAAAATTTCACCGAATCAATGGCGAAGAGCTTCGGCCCGCCAATTCGAAGATCCGTGGTTCAAGCCTCAGTCAAGGGCATATTTTTGCGCTCGGGACCTACTTGATTCCGCCTTCGGCACAATTCCTGTGTTCGTCTTTTATGTGTTCCTATCCCTTTTCCTTATATCTATTGCCATGTGAATGAATGTGTTTTCGCCATTTGGCGTTTTTTCGGGTTTGATTATGTGTGTGTGTGTGTGTGTGTGTGTATATATATATATATATATATATATATATATATATATATATATATATATATATATATATATAATATTATATGTGTATATATATATATATATATATATATATATATATATATACACACATTCAAACACGAAATCCCGCCAAATGGCGAGCATATACTCGATTATATAGAAACAGATATCCAGAAAACAAAATTTACACTGTGATCTGCGATGCTTTATGCAACCAAGTGCCCCGATTCCTTAGCCAAGAGATGGCGTTAGACCAACAAAGTTAGACATCGAAAAAGAATATGACGTAGAGGAAGACAGCTTAGGTCCAGGCATAATCGACGATGAGATAGAAAGGACATTAAGGGAAATGAAATTAAATAAGGCCGTGGGGGTGGATAACATTCCCGCGGAACTATGGAAATTTTTAGGAAAATGTGGGAGGAAGAGGCTATATGGGCTGATTCCTAGTATTTTTGAGGAAGGAATCTGGCCGGAAGACTTTGTGAGATCAGTTTTAGTTCCTATTCCGAAAAAGGTAAAGGCTACATCATGTGAGGACTACAGGACGATAAGTTTGATATCCCACGCAGCTAAAGTTGTTCTCAGGATCATAAACAAAAGGATAGAGAGTAGGGCAAGTGATTACATAGGGGATGATCAGTTTGGGTTTAGGAAGGGGAGAGGTACGCGTGATGCCATTGCAGTAATGAGATTATTAATCGAGAGGAATATAGAACACAACCAGGAGGTATTTGCATGTTTCGTAGATTTCGAAAAAGCGTTCGATAGAGTTGATTGGGAAAAACTAATGAGTATAATGCAGAAAACAGGAGTGGATTGGAGGGAAAGGAGGCTAATCCGCAAACTGTACATGTCTCAGACTGCTCAGGTGCGTGTGGGAAACGGAGAATCCGGATGGGCAGTGTTAGGAAGGGGTGTAAGGCAGGGTTGCCCATTATCACCGCTGCTGTTCAACCTGTATGCAGAGGAAATGATCAAAGAGGAATGGGAAGAACTCGAGGTAGGAATGAAAGTGGGCGGGGAATTCGTAAAATCAGTTAGGTTTGCTGATGACCAAGCTTTAGTTTGTCAGTCAGCCAAGGGGCTGCAAGCATTGCTGAGTGAATTGGAAATTCAGTGCGACAGCAATGGGATGAGAATCAATATTAAGAAAACAAAGGTTATGCGATTTTCTAGAAAGAAAAAGGCCAAGCTTAACATTAAAATAGGAGGGCAAAAACTAGAGCAGGTAGAACAGTTTACGTATCTCGGTAGTGTTTTGGACCAACACGGTCAAAGTAGTAGGGACGTAAGGAGAAGAATTGCGCTAGGCAAAGAGGCTTTCACAAGAAGGAGGGAGTTGATGACGGGGACTTTGAGTAAGGATGTTAAGAAAAGACTCGTAAAAACTTTGATATGGAGCGTAGCTATGTACGGTGCGGAAACGTGGTCATTGAAGCAGGAGGATAGACGTAGATTGGAGGCTTTTGAAATGTGGGTGTGGAGAAGATTGGAGAAGGTGAAATGGACAGAGAAGAAAACAAATGAGGAAGTACTTGGTATGGTGGGTGAAGAGAGGGGTTTGTTGGGAGCAATCCTATGGAGGCAGGAAAAGTGGATGAAGGGGGTGTTGACCGGCAGTGGGATGTTGAAGACTGTGATAGAGGGTAGAATGTTGGGCAAAAGAGGAAAGGGAAGGAACAGGATAGGGATGTTGGACGGGATGAAGGGAGGAAGAAAGTACTCAGAGATGAAGAGGGACCTGATATAGAGTAGGATGATGGATTTTGTGTTTTGTTAGGAGTAATAAAATATTTGTTTGGTAGTTGTGTCCATCCAAAAACCAACCTTAACCGGTAGATTAACTTAAAAAAAAATATATATATTGATCGGTGGTGGTAAATGGTCCGTCACTCACCCGTGAAGTCCCCGATGAGGCAGATGCCGATGCTGCGGGTGTTGTACTTGGGCGCGTGGGCCCCGACGGCGTCCCAACCGCGGCCCTCCATGATGCGGCCCTCACCGCCGATGCAGAAGCTGCGCTCGGATAAAAACAAAACGAACACACATGAGGCTCACTTCGTCATTGACACGAAGGTGACCTCGACCGCCATCAATTTGGTAGCATAGGTCAATCATAACAAGGGTGCAATATGGTTAATAAAATTAAAAAAGACGTGTTGTCAATGGTCCAGAAGGGAATGCATAGATGATAATTGTGAAAGCACTTAGTGCTGACTATAAAAGAAAAAATGAGAGAAATTTAAACATCGCCCAAGACATTATTAATTTTTTTCTGCAATGAATTTCTTCTCTGCAATAATTAACATTATATCACTTTGAAAGGCGTCATTCATCTTAACCCATGAAATTTCTGAATTCAACATGCATGAAACATTTTTGAATTTTCTCTTTTTTCCAAAACGGACGGAAAGGAAAACTCACGATGAAGCAATTGTGCGTTATAAGTAAGGTAGGGGACAGGGGGAGTTCCTTTTTGGGAGCCTGAAATTGCTCTACAATTTTCGAGTTTACTATTCAGCGAAACACTGGACTGCAACAAGAGGCTTGCGCCCACGACTAAACCTAAAGCTGTTGTTATCTGACATCAAGTAACTATTAAAAATTTTTTTGGAGTTCGCAAATTTTACTCAACTGAATATTCTTACCCTTAGAATTTCAAGCCCAAGAAATTATCATGTATATGAAAGTCTTTCATATTTAAGCATCGAAGCAACGTTGAACATTGGATTCCAACGTGACGAATGTTTTAAACTTCAAGCAACTCTTTACCCGCCGGTGCCGCCCTGCAGACTCATTAGGTATTCTGCCGTCTCGGCAGTCCTTGAAGATTCCACAGGACGCGCGCCAGACTACATCGCTTTTACTTCAACACATTCCCTACATCTTCTTCGACCTCGAAAGTCAATTGACCCTTTTCTTATCTCTAGGGCGTCGGACGAATTGTTGACAAAGGACGGAAGGATTGTTGCCCGTCCACTTGGCGGGAAAATACGACTTTCCTCCATTAATCCTCGAATGTTTCAACCATAATTTCTTGCGGCGCTATCTTCTGCTCGCATGATCGTTGCAGAGGGAAGAAAAAGCTTTCCCTTCGAATCGGGAAAAATGTTTCAAATGTCCGTCGATCGTCAAGTTACAAGGCCGCGGACGTTGCGACGGAAAGCGATGATTTTGCAAGGTCACGAAACAAATTTCCTTCCACAATTATTAGCCCTCAGCATATATACTATATATAGCTAGCGACCGGCAGAGGCACGTTACTTACTGATACGACATTAATTTTCCAATTTCCATTATAATAATTATCGCCAAATCGGTGTATCGTCGCCAACTCGATATTTTTAAATCTAAGGTGCGGCATAAGGGGACAAAAATATCGATAAGGATTAAACGTACGTATTGTCCAAATCGACTCGATTGTTAACATCGACGATTTTATCGCACCTCGCAAAAACAGAACCTGCACTGTCGTCCGCTATGGGGCTACACTTTATAACTGCAACATTTCACAGACAAAGATAATAGGTGCCATAAATCACATTCCAAATGTCGATGCTCAAGCATTGCCAGCATCATGTTAAGCATCGAAACCTATGGGCCGTGATTGATTAGTGTTATATCGTTGACTTTAATAGCCATTGATGAGAAATTTCAATGTCATGAAAAACTACAACGCTGACGAAGAAAAGGTTTCACTTGTCAAAAGGAACAAATTCTATAAACGGTGAATGATCTTCATAAGTATTTCATTACTAAGATTGGTTTACTGCTGCTTTCTATTCCTCTCTATCCATCATCACACCGCGATTGCTGTACTTGCCTCTTCGTCTTCTTTACGAATTGGACATTCCCTACAATTTTCCCTTCTATAATTACGTTTCCATTTAATCCATAGTGCCTCAAGATACAAGGTCTGTCCCAAAAATAAGTGGAATAAATCTGGGGAAAAAATAATTGCAGACCAAAGTTCAAATTGCTAAGATTCTTCATAAGAGCACCCTTATACTCGTATATCAACATGCCAATGCCTCCACCAGTTGTGTATGCTTCCTTTTCGATATCAACAGGACACCTGGTCGTGGCCTCTTTGACATAATCCAGTGCTCCAAAATGGTACTCATAGTGGTTATATTTGGGTTTTACTCAAATACCCATGTCTTGTCACCAGTAACCGCCTAATGAATAGGATGATTTCAGGCGTCACTTTGTGGAAGCGATTCATATCGGAAAAGAAAATACTTTGTTCTCCCACATATATTTCAGTATGCACGTCCTAGGCTTCGACTTACAAAGTCATCATCAGGTGAAGTATAGAGGACAGACAGCTTTACATACAAGACAGAGAGGAGGAGGGGGGAGGTGCTGGTAAAGTGGGAGGCGGGGAGAGAGAAGGGAAACTGGTGGGTGTGTATGGGGGAGGGGGCAGTTGGGTATGGCATCAGGGGGGGGAGAGGGGCTGTGGAACAGAGGGAAGTCCAGGAGGGTGGAGCGGGAGGAATACACCAGGTCATTAACCAATATACCCTTATGAGTGTTCGAGTGTTCTTGGAAATTTCCAAACGTTCCAAGGCATCTAATCTTAAACCCTTCTTCTCCAAATTTAAAATCTCAGGAACAAAGTCACTTGTGTGGTTATTGTCCAGTAGGTGCTGGGCAAAATGGGAAGAAGGATTTCTGTTTTTGAAACAGGCGTAATGTTCTTTCACACGTTCACGGAATTTCCTCACGGTTTGTCCAATGTAAATAGCAGAGCACTCACAGCGCAATTTATACACTCCACTCTTCTCCATGATGGGAATTGTGTCCTTACTGTTTGATAAAAGGTTTCGTAAGTTGCCTTTATTATAGAATGCTGGTTTTATTATCTTCTCTGAAAAGGTTCCGGTCACTTTACGAGATAAATTCCCAAGAAAGAGAATTCTGTTCCATTTCGATGTGTCTTTCATGGGGATGGATTTGAAAACGGATTAGACTGCTATTTTTTCTAATTTTTTCTGATATAATTTTTCAACTGATTGGGAGCAGAAACCGTTATTTTCAGCTAGAATTTTTATCATTTTGGGTATTTGGTGGGGACAAGGGAATATTTGTCAAACGGTGGACCATTGAGTTGAACGCCGCTAATTGTTGGGGGAAGTGATGTCTTGGCGTGAAGTGAATGATGTGATCTGTTCAAGTATCTTGATAGAGAAGTCCAGTTGCCGATTATTTTTTTTGATAGTAATGTCTAAAAAAATAATGGATTGGTAAAGTTCTTTCTTCATTGAGAACCTAATGTTTTTGTTCAAGGAATTTAGAAACACCAAGAAGCTATCGCGTTGTCTTTGCGAACCTGCCCATACACAAAAGATATCGTTCTATGTACCGGTACCAACAGGCCATGTTTTTCACTAAGTTGTTTGATGATGAGAACAGAACACTTTCCACCTGGTCCATATACTATACATGTCCGCTAGTAGAGGAGATACAGGGGATCCCATGGCCAGGCCACTGGTTCGTAAGAAGTATTTGCCGTTGAATTTGAAATAGTTCTGGGATACGCATGTTTTTAGGACCAAACACAACTCACTTATCACTGGAAATGGAACCCCTTTCCAAAAAAGGATCACCTCGGCTAACTGGAGGGCTTCTTGGGTGGGGACATTCGAAAAAAGGCTGCAGACGTCGAAGAGGACGAGGATGCACTTGGGAGGGAGGATTGAACCTGCAAGGTGGCTGGCCAGATCGGAGGAGTTTTTGACTCCAAATTTTGGGGCGAACTTGGTGTGTTCCTTGAAGATGCTGTTTGCTCTTCTTACCAGATGGCGATAAGGGGTCGAAACATTGGAAACCACCGGCCTGATGAGAATATTTGGTTTGTGGATTTTTGGGAGACCAAAAAATCGGGGTGCTGAGGGATGCATTTACACTAACCTATGCACTTGGGGTGGTTGGAATATCACAGAGTAGGATTTAATTACTTGTTTGGAGCGTTGGACTGCTGACCGGAGGGTCCCGGGTTCGATTCCCGGGCAAGGCACTCTGGGCACCTGCAGCTCCACCCAAGCTAAAGTGATTTTTCGGGTACCAGGTCTTTCTAGGAAACCATAACCGGCACAGGGAAAGGAACTGCCCCACCTACCCTGATGTGTGAATTTCACACGCCGTATAACTTCACTGAGTGATCTCTACCATCACCTACTAAACCGACCTTCGGGTTGGTTACTGTGTTTATGGTTTTTTTACTCTTTTTGAAATGTTGTTGTTGGATCACTTTGAACGTCGATAATGCTGTTGTCATTAACACTCCCTAATATAACTGTCTTTTCCGAGAACCATTACCGAATTTCCTTTATCGGCCTTCAAAATCAAGAGGTTTGTGGAAGCCATAGATTTCTTGATGGATTTCAAAGCGGCCAATTCCCGAAGATTGTCCTTGTGATTTAAAATTGGTTTTGAGTGATACTATTCAAGTTCTCGAGCAACAAGCTGCTTGGTACCTTTATTCTCTTGAAGGAGGACCACTCTTCAAGTCGTTGAGCCGAAAGCGACTCAAAGTCCACGGTCAAATTCTTTAAGGTCGTTGACCCTAATTGGGACATATGTGACATTTAAAATATATTTGAAAGTGATCGTTCATTTGGAAGAAATTCATGATCAGTTAAATTCAATACTCTTTCACCAAAGGAATGAGGTGCTGGGATTTAAGAGTCATTCTGCCTTAGGAGGACAGCTCCACATTTTCTAGTGTAATCGGTGTTGAAAAAAGATCAACTATTTCCCGAAAATTTTAAGTCCTAAGTTTTGTTCGATGGAAAATGTGAAGCTGTCCCCGTAAAGCAGACAGCCTCTTCAGTCTCAGCACCCCATTCCTTTGGTGAAAAAGTATTGACTGAAGAGCGTTGACATGGCATCGATATGTATTTTCATAGCGTACAGCCAAATTCATACGGCCAAGCACTGTTCCTTGCCTTCCCCCTCGCCCCTTCCCTCGTGCTCTGATGGTAAGCGCTGAGGCCTCACCTCACCTAATGAAAGAAGGGATGAACACTCCCGCACTGTGCAAGTGTTCCAGACCGCGATATCTAATTCATTGGTGAATTAACCCTTGTTTTGAATCAAGTCTTCCATCAGCATGTATACAAATTTGAACGTTATTGGATAGATTTTTACTACATTCGTAGGTGCTAGTGTGTGCAAGTTGATGGTATATGTGTTAGCATGCATGTAAGTTAAAAAGGTTCTCGCATGAATATATACGCCTCTGAGGGTGTAGATTTGCATTAATTTGTTGGTTTTGCACGTGGCTGTATTCTCTTTTACGGGTTATTGAATATTGTTGCATTTAAGTTCCTTCTTTCGCTTGATTAACTCTGTTCCAGTGTATGATCAAGCTAATATTTGTGTAGAGGTGTCATGATTGGGATTGTACATGCATGGCTGGTGACCCAGCACCCCGCGCCACACGCCCCTGCGGCGGCTTGCGGGGTGTTATGTAGATGTACCATCTCCACATTAAAACGACACTTGCGCCGTCTTGGAAGCGCGCCCACAACATTCGGAAATGAGGCGTTGGGAGTCCAGTAGGACAACACGCCTTGTGCATAGTCAAGTAGCAAGTGCTGTCCACATCAATACCTCAACCGCTACCAAACGAAGTGCATGACTAAATTAATGAATCTTTGTGGTTTTCTTTTGTAATTTTGAATGAAATTCAGAACAAGAACCTTTGGCTGTGAATTTACTTTCTATCTCCAACCTGAAAACAATTCGCGCTTTTCCTAGTTTTTTCATAATTTTTTCCGTTAAACTTATTATTTGACACCCTCGAGTTGGCTTGCGAGGTAGCATGTATGTGCACGAAGGCTGTTAATTTAAATGCTATCATGAATACTTTATTCGCATAACTTATTGTCCACAAATTTCATTCTTAATGTCATAGTTAAAAAAAGTCATGTTAGGCGTCGACCCCGGTGGTGGCGGGGTTACGTCCTCGTCTGCCATTCCAAAGGTCGCGGGTTCGATTCCAGCCTGATTCTCCAGAGTGATTCTCCTTTTGTTTATTAATTTATTTATCGACTTCAATGGGTGAGGTTGAGAACTATGGTCCCTTTTTCCACCTTACCCCTACATTACAGACAATCACAAACAACCAAGCGGGAATCGAACCCTTGACCTCTGGGTTGATAGGCGAGGACGTTACCCCGCCGTCACCGCGGCCGGCCAGCTGCCTTCCTTCACCTCAAGCTTGGGTATTTGTAAATGTGACGATGTGACGATGTAAATGCCAAAAAGTGCTGTTTTCGGACTAATTCTAAATAAATAAATAGTGTCAGCTTAAAATTTTAACTTATGGGCGATACAAGTTTCATTGAATAAATGAAATGACTACAATAGCCGTAAACAGTTTACCTTTCAAAGCAAAGCAAAAATGAGGTTAGTTGTTTAACGCCACAAGCCAAAGGATGGGGTAAGGGTGAAAAAGGGAGGAAAAAGCTCCCTTCTTTACCCTTAACCCCATCCTTTGACTTGTGGCGTTAAGACAACTAACCTGATTTGTGCATTATTTTGAAAGGTAATTATGGCTATTGGAGCAATTTCATTTATTCATTACTGCTAGCCTTAAGAGCTCAATTCAATCAATACAAGTTTCATTGGTTTGACCGAATTTTACCTCAGGCATTGAACAATAAATTATGCCAATTGAACAATTTATGGTAATCCTGCACTGAAGAGCATTCTTAAAATATTTCCTCATTAAATACTTTAGATCAACGAAAAAAGTGTCGCCTTTTGGGCCATTCATCGCTTTCGAACACCATCTGCGAGCGTCGACGAACGTCGCGCCTTTTTTTTCAAAAATCGCGAGACGGGGAAGAGGTGCGAGACGGGGGGGACTCTCTCACTTGTAGCCAATGTCGTTCCAGCCGCGGTCGTCCTGGTGAAATCGTTGCATCTCCCTCATGGCCAGCACACACTCCTCCGTCGAGTTGCAGTACTTGGGGATGAACGTGTGGTGGATGACCACGTATGGCGTGGGCACCTCGACCAAGGGCTGCGGGGGCTCCTTGGGGGGCCGAGCGCCCCAGTCCCTGCGGGGTATGATGGGGAAGGGGTCAACCGTGGTCGTCGGCGCCGGCACCTCTCCAGCCTCCATGCTCGCCGTGACGCTATCTGGGGCGGAGGAAGACAGCAAGGAATAAATCAAAGAATGCGTAGCAGGGTAAATGAGCACCAAGGCCGTGCAATACTTGGCCTTGAATGAGCTCAATCGCAGTACATGCCCACAAACATAGCCAGGAGGAAACTATCCTAACACAAAGTGAACTTCGAGTTCATAATCACCAATCAGTCTGATGGCCGGTGACCTAACACCCCACACGCTTTCAGGATAAGTAAGAAGATTGAAGAAGTCGCTCGCTCCCGATCGAACTGACTCGACTGGCACCGAAGAACAGAACGACAGAGTACAATCGTGGCACGCTGTTTTTCTTGGCTCACAGAAGTAACTGGTTTTAAGTTTAGATGTCACCGTCAGAATCTTTTATAAAGTCTCCTCTGCAGCAGGGCCATAAAGAGTACTAACAAGACTGCCGCCGTCGCGGCGACCACATAGAGCTACTGTTAACTTCTAAATACAGACTATTGTGCCGCCTTCCAGCGATAGCACCAGGGAATATTAAAATACTGTAACATGATGGGTCTTACGACTCCGGCCTGAGTGGGTGGCTCACGACGGCGAAGGAAGGGAGAACGATCAGTTGCCAATCTCGCGGCTGACACACCGCTCTATACCCTTGGAAGAACGTGACCTTCGGAAGACGTTCGCGCGTATTCGCGCCTTCGAAGGAGACAGTACGTACCTATATATCAACAATCAAACGTGGAAGATGAAAAGCCAATTGCGTCCGTGCTGCAGGTTCTCACTGTCAGCAGTCCCACGTCCGTCACCGTCAGGAAGAAACTGACAAGAGAGCAGTTGGGCAGGTGGATGGATGGATACCTGGACGCGATTTCCTGGACGAGGAATCCGCGAATGCGAGTTGATTTGGTCTCACAGGGAGCAGCTTCGAGGATCCAACGGCAGATGGGAGGTCGGGCGGAGAGAGAGATAGAGAGCGGCCAATAGTAACGGCGACGGGCCGTGCGCATCGCAAGAAAGACGACCGACCGTCTCGCGACAAACTAACTGCCGGGTGAGGAGAGGCGATGAACGCGCGGTATTTAACTTGACTTTTCAATCGGGCGCTCTCCGAGTATTGGCTTAACGTGGACGCGAGTGGATTCTCTTGTCGTTCGATGGTTCCGCATCACCAGAGGGCCTTGAGGCTACAAGTGAGTTTAATCGTCGTCGTAATTCGCAAGTACAAGACCTGATGATGATAATTAGGCGGTGCAGTAATTGTTGCTCGCCTAGATTAAACGACACAAGAGTTCGAAAGTATGAAATTGAAATTGAGAATACTGTGTTCACAGGTCTAGCGAAGGAATACACAGCTTCGAGGTAAGGGTTTCAGGGTACGCTTGCTGAAGTCCCCAGGAGACGAAGAGTCTCTGAGGCAATGGATGAGTGCGGTTCACTCCAAGGCAGGGCGGGTGATTTCTTGTCCGTGTCCACCAATTGGACAGCTCTCCTGTCGAAGGGGAAAATTGGTTGAGGGGATGCCCCGACTTCGGCTCCCGAGATTAAGGCAGTGATGTGTTTCCCAATCGAGTTGCCTCCCCAATGAGGCGGGACCGAGGGACGTCATCAAGAGGCAGGTGTCGTGATCGGGGCGGGTCTGGTAGTTCCCCGATCTCACTCCTGCTCCGCTCTTCCCTCGCCCCCGACGGAGCTCAACTCGCCAAGGGGTGTTTGAGTTCGAGCGAGGAGGCCGAGTGGTGACTGGACGATTGCTCGGACGTCCGCCCGCTCTGCATCCCACGCGATAAAAAGCGACTCCACCGATGGAAGGCGGGCAGAGTCGCTATGACATCTTCACTGAACGAAGATGATGCTGACAAATGAAAAGCCCCTGAGAGACAGAATATCCTCGAGGGCTCATTTGCTTGAATTATATATACAGAAAATTCAAACATGCCTAGGAGTCAAGCGCACTCATACATTAGAGAGACTTCGTCTTCGGGGGACTACAGCAAGCGTACAATGAAGCCCTTTCCTCAAAGTTGTGTCCATACTCGTCTATATATGATAAATACATACATACATATATATGTATATATATATATATATATATATATATATATATATATGTATATATATATATATATTATACACATAAATATACATATATACATATATGTATATATATGTATATATATAAATATATATATATACATTAAGTAAGTATATATATATATATATATATATATATATATATATATATATATATATATATTTATTATATATATGATATTGAAGCACTCACGAGATCAATATAACGGCACAATAGAACACAAAATAAAATAGATAAATAAAAGGACACTCACATTGTAGATAGTTTGAGCTTTCGGCCTTCTTCAAGTCAGAGTCTGAGTATATATGTACACGTATATGGGTCGGTTCGTTATCCTGTTTTCCTCCTTCTCTATGCGGTATCCCCAAGATGATATGAAGTTTACGTATCTTTTCAATTCATACGTTTTTGCCTTCGAATTATTGGTCTCAATAATATGTGCACGACTATGATTTGTAAAATTTAACGCAGTTAAAAATATTTCATTCATCTTAATTTATTTTATCAATTCAGCGCTTTAATTATGACCGCATTTTAAAGGTGAGAAGCGAAGGGAAAGAGAGGAAGGGAGAGCGGAAGACCAGAGCGGGCGGTGTGCATACTGAAATGCAATGCTACTGTTTTATTATTCTTGATATAGCAAATTAAAATAGTTCACTGTTCATGACTTCGGGCTTGTTGTTGATGTTATCACCTTAGTGAATGTTAACCAGTTTCACATCAAAGACGTCGGGTCATAAATATTTGTTTGAGGGTAGATCTTTTGTAGCGAAGGTTTTAATTGATAATTTATTGGAATGTTGTGTTTTGTTAAGAGCTTATCTCTAATTCTACGAGCGCATCTAATCTTGGACTTTTTTTCTCCACGTGCTCCACGTCTAAGATATTGCGTAGGAATGCCCCGTGATGGTTGTGTGTTAATATTTGTTTAGCGAATTGAAAAGTATTTGCTGTTTGAGAAGCAGGCTAAATGTATGTACTCTGGTTCTGATGATGAATTTTCCCCCAGTTTGTCCTGGGTCCGCTGCTTAAACCCAGACAAGCACGCGTTTCCTCAAATGAGATTTCCTCGCCGAGTTAGCGAAACCTTCCCCGAAGCATTATACAAAGCCACAATATCGTAAAGAGTTGATCTGGGGTACCAGAAGAATCGAACTATTTCTAAATATAACACCCAGCGCGAACACTGTCGATAATAGCGGCTCTTAGATTGAACTCCGCACTTGTACGCAACATCTCGGCCATTTTGAGTTATAACTGTTTACTAGATGCCTATAGATTTCAAAAACGCGAATCGCGACATCAAGTGGAACTACAATATAGCGGGAAGTTCAAATTTGAAATTTGTCCGGCTTTAAGCGCCGCACCCTCTATATGGCATCGCAGTTTTCGTAGCGGAGTTCGTATAATCCAATTTGTTCCATGATGTCTATTTTGTCTTTGCTGGTCCCCAAAATGTTTTGATGTGTGTCTGTTGTAGAATGCGGCTTTGATTTTCCTTCTATTAAAATCTACATCTACACAATACCCCAATGCTGCTTCAAGGGTGTGCGGCGGGATGTGTTAGGACACAACCCGTGAAATAGAGTTAAGCTGCATGCATAACAGAAAAAGCATCCCAATTCACTCCATCACGTTACCCCCTCTCTCTTTTGATGGGGGGAAGGATGCCTCACCCCATCCGCTGCCAACAGCGGGGTGTCACATTTCCCACTTATGACTTTAGGGGCGGGGACCATTAGCTGCATGCCCATGAATTAATAGAATATCCCCTTTTTACTTTCTACTTCTGCTTGATCTGTCATGCTATGGTGGATGTTTGTCAAATAAGTCGTAATTCAGTTTTATTCCCTCCTTTTTTTGGCAAAATATAACTTTTTTATCGGGTGAAACTAACACTTGTTTTGAAGTTAGTCTTCCGCCAGCCTGTATTTAAATATGTACGTTTTGTGGAGGCTTTTCGGTGAAAATTTTTCCCATTTTCCCTACCCCTCCCTTATCCTTTGCCCATCGCATTATTAATGTCTTCATTTCAATTTCAGCAACTTGATAATATGTATACTATGTAAAAATGACTGTTACAATGTATATGTATCTTTCCTCTAATTATTAAGTGTTTCGCAGGGTTTTCACTACCCCCTTCTCTTCGTGGGTGCTTTCCTGCGTGGGTTTTGCCTGCGTGGGTAATGCCACGCTCTCCCTAGCTTTTCCCACAAGCCTCATTCTTAGCTTAGACTTTCCCTATTTTATTTTTTTCTTTCTTCACTGTCATTTACTTTACGTATGTGTGTATATGTAGGAGTATCCTTAATTAATATATGTATATGTATTTATACATATATTTTTTTTCCTTTTCTTTTCGATGTGCATGTATGAATGTACAGGTATATGCATGTAATTATAAATGTTATGCCTCATATAGTATGTGTACGAATATGGGTTAAATGGAAGAAGGGACCGTTAGGTCTCAATTCCGCCCAAATAAAAACCTCTATCTATCTAACTCAACCTGGTGCTCTCACCCCGTGCCACAAACCTTTTTGGTCCATTGCGGGGTGTTAATGTGGATTTAGAGCGACCCGATTACGAGGCAGCAAGAAGGATGGAGAATGGAGGGGAAATCGGAATGGGTAGTGATATAGCGGGGAGTGAGATAGGTCATGCCCGTTGTCGGCGGCGTACTTTTAACTTGCATGTAGGGGAACTGCTGACGGCGGATGAAATTACGTAAAAGGGCCTGAGTCGGAAATGAATGTGGGCGGCGAAGTGATTCTGTCAGATGTGCAGATTGCTGAGCAGTGTGTCAGATTGAAGCCAACGGATTGCATTTGTCATCACGTGGGTTACAGAAGAAGTGCGAGGAGTGTGGAATGAAGATTAACCTCATGAAAACAAAACTAACTGGATTCTCGATATTTAAGAAAGATAAGTAAAATACTAAAGCAGGAGGAAATGAAGTGGAACGGATCTACATCCGCACAGTAACCCACAAGCCGCCAACGGGCGTGTGGCGGGGGGTGTTAGGTCACCAGCCATGCATGGACTATCCCAATCATGACACATCTACACAAATTTTAGTTTGATCATCCACTGGAACAAATGTAATCACACGAAAGAAGGTATTTGCATGCAATAATTTTCAATGACACGATACGTATATTTAAAACATACGGGAGAAATGTTTAGAATATGAGTCTATTAAATTAAAAAACACGCAGGATATCAACAAAAAGAGACGTTTCAGGCGTGATATGGTGGAATATCATATTCCACAAAATAATATTTTGTGGAAAATTGCCAATTTTTAATTAACGTAGGATATCGACAAAATATATACATTACCAATGATAATTATCTCTTCTTCGCACCTGAGGTCATATATATTTTTATACCTAATGGAACAAAAAAACGGCATTTTAAATCTATACGTCCCACTACTAATCTCCCTGATTTTACGTACGTGATCTGATATACCATGTAATCTGTCCTTAACATCCTTAGATCCTCGTAAGTAACCTGCCTCAAATTCGCACAGTAACTTTAACTTGTATTTAAACCAACGGCCAATAGTTGATCCTATTTTAATTATTATATTAGTGTCGTGAAACTGCTCCTTGTTCATAACAAATTTTCACAAACCTAGCTGCTCTACATTGGACTCGTTCTAGTTCCAAAGTTAAGCCTACCTCGTGACAATCCTATACACTTGCAGCATATTCTAGGTGAGGCCTAACTAACGTGAAATAATAAATATATTCAACAGATTCAGGCGAGACGCAGTGGAAGTTCGTCATTATGAGAAAAACAAAATTCGCACTCTGTTGAAATCTGTGGAAAAGTGCAAATTTTGTTTTTCTCAGAATAACGTGAAATAACAAAGCTCCTTAATCCTCTTATTACATTTAACAAGTATCCTTTTTATGAATTCTACCTTTTTATTTGTTATATCGCGAATTCCACGAATGTGTTTACTCCAGAACATATCCTTGTTTATCTTTACACCCAAATGTTTTACAATTATAATAGAGCAGTTCCCACTGTTGGACTGTATTTCGGAGAGGGAATAGGGTTTAGAACTAGAGATTCCAGGTAATTGTGTTGTACAAAGAATCCCTTGCCAGGAGAAGGGAATTGATGACGGCACAGAGTAACTGAAGGCATAGAAAAGAAAATAGTGAAGACTCAACTATGGAGCGCAACGGTGTATGGTTCGGTAACCTGATCTTTGCGGCGAATAAATGAGAATTGAGGTTTTGGCACACATGCGTGGCGAAGGATTAAGGAAATAAATTGAAATAAGAGGAATTCCAACGAAGAAGTTTCAAATATGGCAGGAGTAAATAGCGTAGTTTGATGGGTGCACACCGATGAAGTCAGGAGAAGAGAAATGTGGATGAAACATTCAAGAAGTGAGTTTAGAATTATGCAGATAAATAGTCTTAATGGGAGGGAGGGGAAGGAATGGAGGCGCGTGGGAAATGGACGCCGTGGAAGGGAACTGGTACATAGAGAAAGAGAGAGGGGGGGAAACGAGGAGAGGACACGTAATGGACAGTCAGTAGATTAGCAACGATGGGGACTGTCCGTCCACTCGGAATCATCATTCCTTTCGCAAGATATTTCGCCAATCCCAGCGCGCGCCCTGACACACTTGAGCGGAAACAGTGTCCCGGGGGGGGCGGGGAGTGACGCAAGCGACCGACGGGGCATCCCCCTTGCTCGGACGGCAGGAAGGGGGCGGGGACGAAGGATGTGGTCCAGAGAGGGGAGGAGGAATGCAAAGGGGGGGGTACGGGGGCAGCCCTCCAATCTCGGCGGTGGCGGAGGAGGGGGACAGGCGGTGAAAGGAATCACAAGAAGGCGACGATCGAAAGGAAAAGTTAAGGAGGAGATGTGCTGCTGCGTCGACGCCCAAGGAGCACGGCGGTAGGGGGCACCATGGGATGGGAGAATGCGGAAGAGCATTGAAGAAACGCAAACTCGCCAAAAAGGAGAGTGGGGAACCATTCGATCGAATAGTTTAGGGAAAGATGTCGTTTCGCCCACCCTAAGCCCCGTCGCAACGGAGGAGTGAAAGGGATAAGAATAGTGGACCAATTGAAATGCCTTGGAGACACCCTGTCAACGGACCGCACGTGGGGAGAGAGAGAGCACGTCATCGGAGTGGCATTAAGAGAGCAAGGCTCCATCGGACGAACAGCCGGAAAAAACTGAATTGAACGATGCGATGACGGACAAGGCATTAATGATGGATTCCACCAGGAATACCTCCCTGCTATGTCAATGGAAGTCAAATTTCACGGGACAAGGAGTGTTATGATGGCAGTGATTTGATCTTAGAATGCATTTACGACGATGGGGCAACTGCTGTCAGAGAAAACACTGTCACAATCGCGGAAACTGTAAACGTTGGCGTGGGTGGTAACAGACAATCTCTGAATGGAATACGGGGGTATTTGAAAATTCTGATCAGGAAATAACGTAGGACGACATCGCTGAGCACAATGAACTGAGCACCTCCGGGATATAATATGAAATTATTCACGGAAATGACTAACAACCTAGTGCACAAAAGAGAACATTTGCCGACAGATGCTGCATTAAGAGGAGCAATTCGCCTCTCCAAAGAGATAAGATGTGATACGCGGAGACAAGCGAGAACACCACAAAGTTATATGGTGTTTACGACAAAGAGGCAACTGCTATGCTCAAAGAGAAGACAGTCTTGAAAAATATGGAAGCAGAACTTGAAAACATTCCTGTAAAGTGCATGGCACTACATGGAACAAACACGTGGACCATTGAAAACGCCGGTCGGAGAAAAATAGGAACTTCCGAAACCTAGTGCTTCGTGATACGCGGAGGACTCGATAAGCGAGAATACCTCAAGATTAGATGGCGCTTACAACAAAGATGCAACTGCTATAATAAAATTAAGAATACAAAGTAACTTTCCACTGTCCTTTATTAGCGTACAACCGGTTTCAACGCTCAAGTGTCATCATCAGGTACAATTTAAACCAGTCGCAGTCCATTTATTACCAATCATGAGGGAGAGGAGGGGTGGGTGAGAGAGGGGGGAGAAGGAGGCGAAAGAAAATGGAGTTGCGATTGGCGTTGATGGGGAGGGGGGAGAGGGGTTGGTTTACAGTGGGGTGGGTTTGTCGGGTCTATCTGTGAGGGAAAGGGGTACTTCCAGGATTGGGGAAAGGTATTCAAACAATAAATCATTAACCACATGACCCGTTTTTAAATTCTTCCTGATTTCGAGCCCTTCCCACTTGTCCATCCTCATTCCTTTGTCACTATTGTGTAACAGTTCCGGGTTGAAATCACTCCCATGGTTTTCTTCCCATGGATGTTTAGCGAAGTGTGATTGCTTGAGGTCACAAGTTCTAAAACAGCATTTATGTTCCTCCGCCCGTGTTTTTAATGACCTCCCCGTTTGACCTACATATATAGCACCAGGGTCCCCACAAGTTAACTTATATTATTTACACTTTTATTTTGTGTGCATATTTTGTCTTTAGTAGTATTCAAGAATGATTTTAAGTTATTAGTATAATAAAAAGCTATTCGTAATTTCTACACTTTTACTACAATTTTATTAAAATGAATTTCCACAATCTTGAGCCGGGAACAATTGAATATGCAACTTCTATGTTTACAGAGAAGACAGTCTTGGAAACGATGGAAGCAGAGCTTGAAAACATCCCAGTAAAGAACATGGCACTCCATTGATCAGATACGTGGGCCATTGAAAATACCGATCAAAGAAAAATAGGAACCTTCGGAACGTCGGAGGAAAAGAGTGAAAGCCGAGTGAACAGTCATGGCGAAAAAATCATAATGAAGAGGAGTGGGAGAGGATGATGAGGCAGTCGGAAGTACAACGTGCTTGGGCGAGCTTGGGTTGAGCATTCCTGGAGGCAAAGAGTGGATTAAATCGGAGGCGGGGAAGCACCACAAGGCATACCAGAGGTCAAGCACACACACGCACCAAGTAAAAAGGGACCGATGCAGCAGAAATTGAGGAGCATAGACGAACTGTGTGCGCCTGGAGGAGTGGTCAACTACTGCCATCGCTCTTCGGAATGAGGTCTGCCAAGCACTGCTTCATTGGCAAAATAGCAAATTGCGTCAACCGGTGGCGCTCAAGTCTCGTCGAAAGCTTCTTTTTATTGACGGGAGGTTCCCGGGTTCTAATCCCAAAGCTCTTGGACAACTCCATCGAGAAAAATGTGCCACACCAGGGTATCTGTTCCTCCTGAGGACCCACAGGGGATGCAGGGAAATAAAACACATTCCTCCTCCCCGGCCTAACGCACGCGGAATTCATGTGCCGCAAGGCCTACGTTCACTTCGAGGTGAATGCCACGCCCACCGGTCAAGAAAACCTTCGGGTTGATTTCTGTGGTCATCTTACTCGTGTATTTGTCCCGTGACCTGTCGACATGACTTTCATGAGCAGGTCACTCTAATGAAAAACAGTTATTTCAACTGGGATGCTCCATCACCGATATTGCGGCGCTTAAATCTGGACAAATTTAAATTTGAATTTCCCACCTTATCTTATTTCCCCTGGAGGTCGCGATTGGCGTCCTTGAAAGCTATAGGCATTTAGTTAACAGTCATAACCTCAAAATGGCCGAGATGTTACGTGCAAGCGCGGAGTACAATCGAAGAGCCGCTATTATCGAAAGTGTTCGCGCTGGGCGTTATATTTTGAGTAATATTTCGATTATTCTGGTACCCCAGATCAACTCTTTACGATATTGTGGCTAAGTATAATGCTTCGGAGAAGTCTAGAGAAGGTTTCACTAACCCGGCGACGAAATCTCATTCGAGAAAACGCGTACTTGTCCGGATTGAAGCGTCGCACCTTTATGTAGCATTCCGTCTAAGGAATATCTACATAGCAAGGGGTAGAGAGTCCAACCGATAGCGATTGGGAGTCCCCCCGTCCCTTATGAAATTTTGCCGGAGGATTTTCTTCCAGACAGATTTCTCGAGATTGAAATAAAATGCCGACGCGAATTTCATTGATGCATGGCGTTTCTCGCGGTCGGCGGCGGATAAGGACAGCGAGCCATAGCGTTTGGCAAAGCCGCAGTCGAGAACATCGAATGTCGGCTGATACTGATTAGAAATGAAGAGTGATGTAGGTGAACACCTCAACCCAAGCGACTTCCGTGGTTTCCCCCGTATGACGAGTGAGTTAGTTCACACCCACACTTGAATCTTAAACTCGGATCATTATTACGTTAAAACACTGAAAAACATCGTGATATTGGACAAGGCCTCGTTGGCGAGGAATGGCCGAGTTTTAGAAAGTTTCCCCGATGCTTAGAGACTCTTAAAGAGCTCCTATGACTTAAACCTTGACCTGCAGAATCTAGA
Organism: Hetaerina americana; assembly: GCF_022747635.1. Taxonomy (NCBI): domain Eukaryota; kingdom Metazoa; phylum Arthropoda; class Insecta; order Odonata; family Calopterygidae; genus Hetaerina; species Hetaerina americana. The sequence goes on from NW_027287095.1 coordinate 16,143,690, forward strand.
AAATGCACGGACTTCATGATCGAGTCGCTTTTGGAACCGATTGCATCTATTCGAATGCAGTCGCGCCGAAGTCGTAATAGTATCGTAAAAATATTTCGGTCGTAATTCGACAGTAAAACTGGGCAAATATCGTATAGATTTATTTATACCTACATTTTATTCGACATCATACCCCGCAGGCCACCTCAAGGGCGCGTGGCGGGGGGTGTGTTAGGTCACCAAGCCATGCTTGCATAATCCCAATCATTACATCTCTACCAAAATATATCAGTTCGATAATGCACTGGATCAAAGTTAAGCACACGAAAGAGGGTACTTGCGAGAAATTTAGATGGGTGCATTAACTCAAAGAGGGACTCGATAATCAACACTTTTATTCAAAGTCCTCGCGTACCGATCCAACGAATACTCAGCGTGGCAATCTAGGCCACCCCGCCGACAGACTGAACCGGGCGTCGAGGCCCTTCGGTTCAATCGGCGACCATGGCAAGGTGCACATCAATTTGCGTCGGCATTGAGAGGAGAGACACCCGACACGTTGAATGCGAATCTCGAAGGTGCTGCCGAGACTGCTAGGGAGGTCAAAGCTGTGAGAGAGCGAAGACAAACCGGCGGTCGATTAAGAAATATCTCATAAATTATATCTGGATGTAACGAGAGCGTATATTTGGTTTTTTTATATTATTTTTCCTCCTAATGAAACGTAATCAAGGAATACAAACCTCTGCAAGGTGGTAAATAATTGAGGTAGTGATAAGGCTGCTCAGACCGATGCGCACACGCGATAACATGGATTTCGCCAGAAAGCTTTTATCCGTAACGATTATGAAGCGCACAAGTGACCAATCAAAATGAGGAAATCTTGAAGCGCACCTCACCGCACCCTTATTCCCTGATGCAAGTTCAATCACTGACGGAACACTGATAACGAGAAGCTAAACACTTATCCACGCCCGAAGCATTGATATCTTTCCTCCCAGGTCCATACACTTCTCTACGCTGATGATTTCAAGATCTACAAGCAAATTAATAATATTTCTGACTGTACTCACCTTCAACTTGCTTTACATAAAATTTCCCTATGGTGGGATACCTGGAGGCTTAACTTAACCCTGGAAAATGCAACATCATGACTCTTGCTCTGAAAAAAACCCCTTGATGTTCAACTACTCAATTAACTCAACTCCCTTATATAGAGCAACAACCATTAAAGACCTTGGCGTTTTAATTGACCAGAAACTAAATTACTCCGACCACATACAGACTTTCAAAAATAAAGCAATGTCCCTACTAGGCCTTCTTTACCGCTTCACAGAAATTAAAGATCCAATTGCACTCCACTCATACTTCTCAATAATTATCCTTCCCATCGTATCATATTGCTCCCCCATTTGGTCCACCTCATCCCCAACTAATCTTAAATCCCTTGATTGCATCTCTCACTTCATTGCCAAAATAGTCAAACACCGAGTCCCACATTACCGCAATACTATATGTCCTCAAATGCTGTTCTGTCTTCCCTGTCCATTTCTAGTCCCCAAAGCTGCAGACTTAAAGCTGATTTAAAACTCCTCTACAACACCCTAAACTCGGCTATTGATTGCCCTGAACTGCTATCTTTCTTCAACTTCAGGATACCAACCCGATCCACCCGCACCCACTCCCTACTCCATCTGCCTATTCCTAGAATATCTCTCACCAAGCGTTCACCCTTATTTCGCCTCTCCTCCCTTCTAAATTCACTCCCTCACACCATCAATCCTTTTTATTTATCATGTAACAACTTCAACACCCAAGCTTTATCCCACCTTTCAGTAAATTAAAATTTTCCCCGGTCCATGCTTGGTTCTCGTTGTTATTGTTATGCTGTAATTGTCTTTTGTCCTCTTTCATGTTTGTTATATTTTCACTGTAAAATGGCGCTACTGCTGTATGTGAACAATATTTTAAAATAAAATAAATAAAATATTATCCATTATCCATCGTCGAATGAACTTCATGAAACTCACACAAACGAGCGATGCCAATTGTCAGGTCCAAAGTAGAAATTTCCATTTTGGCCGTCTATTTGTGATCACCATCCTCCACACAAGAGTGTCGTTTCTTCGGAAATACGGTGGAGACAGCACCTTAATTAAGTGACCACTTCATCGGGGGGTTGCAAAGACATATTCGAGCCACTCAATCTAATGAGACTTTGATGTAATGCGCGAAAAAATCGAGTGACGCATTTAAGGAGAGTAAACGATAGAGCGTATACATACGAGTGTCGGCTGAAAAGTAATGCACACGTGCTTGTAGAATGCGAATAAAAACAAATAGCAAGATTCGGTGAAAAATACATTAAATTACAATTCTTAAGTTTCAAAATCATATATTTATTTTTTAACATCGTCACGGTTAAGGCTAGCACATTTCTCCCAACGTGTAACAAGTTTTTTCATTCCGTCCCTGAAAAACTCTTCCGACTTTTCTCGAATCCAGGACTTAACAGCTGCCTTCCACTCATCGTCCGAGGTGAAATGAGTACCCTTGAGGTGTCTCTTGAGTTGAGGAAAAAAGTAAAAATCACAAGGCGCAAAATCGGGGGCAAGGAGGGTATGCAATCGGTTCAAATTTCAGGTTTCGCAGAGCCTCTCCAGTTGCGCGCGAGGTGTGTGGACGAGCGTTGTCATATTGCAAGGTTATTGGCGCCAGGCTGCCTTTGACACGACAAACTCGACATCGGAGGTGTTTTAGGGTCTTTATATACTGATAAGAATTTACCGCTGCCCCTCGTTCCAGAAAATCGTTCACATAAACTCGGCGAGCATCCCAAAACACAGTCAAAAGAAGTTACATCAGCAATTAAATATTTACCACCCATCGATTTGCAGAAGACCTATCAACAGCATCATCACCATGAATAGCCTTTAAACGACGATGAATCTCAGTGGGAGTCACGCTTTCAGAAGTTAAAAATTCGATAACAGCGCGTTGTTTAACTCGCGTCGGCATAGCACTAGAACACGTCTACATACTTCCGCTTCTCGAAATACACTGGATGAATGAAACGACCTCAAACCTGCGCAAGGATGTTGAGGGGGGAATGTTACTTCCACATGCCACCAGGAGTTCTTCTGAAGGTCATTTTGTTTGTAGTCTACAAGCAAGTGTGCATTAGTTTTAAGCCTACCCTCGTACATACTCGTTACATAGATGACGAACTAAAATAACTGCCAAAATATCAATCATGCGGTTATACACGCGTCATCGAAGGCTTAAATCAAACGTAAAGATGTTAATCAACCATTATGCGCCCTATCGGCGGGTCGGACAAATGTGTACAAATATAGATACAAATCAAATTCATTGTCGAACTATAGTGTGAAGATAGATGTCATTATCCGTTTCCAAAAACATGCGCAATTCACGATCACACAGCAAAGAGAAAGGGAGGCAATAAAAAATAAACGAGCATTTCCTCCATTCAGGATGATTTCTCACCTATTCTTCATTTCTGTTGTCCTAGCACCCCCTACCATATACCCTTGCGGAGTAAATACGCAAACGCGTTGGCGTCGATGCACTGTTCCGCAATCTACACTAAATAGTTCTCAGATGAAATAAATTTAACGCCATTTACTCGCGGTTTGAGCGCTTTAGTTCCGGAAAGAATCGTGGAACAACAACAATCACTCGACGCAGTTGCGAAGGAAACAATTGAATTACGATTCCACATTTCTGGATTTCGGAATTACGTATATGATTGTGCAAAGCTCAAAGCTCGGCGTCCGCTTGGTCGAAAGGCGCCAACGCATCCAACCTAACAGTGAATGGTAATGTTAAAAACGACACTTCTGGCGATAAGAATGACGACGATGGAAGGCGCTAGTGTCTTATCTAGTTGTAAATCCACGGCCAAAATGCGCGGTACTTTTTTTTTAATATCTCTTCGAATGAGCGCAGTTTCTTTCGAAAGAGATTATCCACGGGATACGTATCAAGGTTGTCCTGGGGAAACAAACCAAGTCTCACGTTGGCGAATAACGGGGGAATCCAATGGGCACGCATTCAGCTTCATACTTATCAATAGAGAAGAAATATCATCCCAGTATCTGTGAACACTAATCTCGTAAAGTTGAAAGACATGATGCAATGTCCCTAGACCGGTAACGTGGTGTGAAAAAACAAATCGCTATGCCTGTAATTTTCGCAATGATGATATATGTATTTTTTTGTACAATGATGGTTTATGTGCTCTTTGCTTTCTAATAAAACCGGTTTTTTCCAATGTGAACGAAATTCTTACTAATAATACCCATTTCCGTGGCAGAAATCGATTTTTCGATTTCTTATAATCTGCGTACTTTGATTTCTTAAATTAAACACCTTATTTTCAGAACTGGAGAAAACCAGTGATATTTTATTAAAGCACAGTATTTCTCCTTTAAAATCTAATTATATTCACTCAATTCGATTGAAAATTGATTAAGATATCGTAAATTTACAAAAAACAGTAACTTTGCTGATTTTTCACGTTTCTCGCCCATCTTACTCATTTTTCTCTCATCCGATGAGCTTTGAAAAACATATCTTTGTGTCACATAATTTTACATTAAAAAAGAAATAAATATGCCGCCATAGGACTCTTATAGTCATTATGGGTTTGAGATATGAATTTTTGAAATTTCGGGTGTTTTTTCACCCTACAATACCAGAATAGGGTGAAAAAAATAGCTTTACCGTTCTAGGGATATCACACCAGGGGAACGGGGGGGGGGTGAGAGACTGCCCCCCCCAATCCTACAGGGCAGTTGAGATTCCCAAGGGAGTGGACCTCTTCCTGCTTCCCCTATATCGCCCACCTATTCAAATGTAGATGAATGACCCATTTATGGCAGACATTTCTTGCAGAAGATTACGATGGAATCGAGTCCGTTTCGAGATCAAGGCGAGTCCGTTTCTATCGACGGCGAGCCCCTGCTTCATTATGTGCCCTCACTTCTTTCGACAGAATTGCGTCTTGGATCTTTTCTGTTTTAACTATTATCTTACCCGACTTATCTCTAACAACACAGATCTTCCCTTCTTACTCCCCGAGAGTGTTTTAATCTTCTTGAGCCAATTTTAACCTTCCTTCGCAGACTTTCCATATCCTGCACCGCGCCTTACACCACGCTTCTTTTGTATTATTTGTATCCACTTCAATTCGTTATTTAACCCTTTGTACTTCCTTCTGCCTAACTCTGTGCTTAGATTATTCCATTTCCTTCTCTCATCTATCTTTCTAATCATCTCACCCGTTATCCATGGTTTCCTTAATTGTTTCCTATTTCCAGTTCCTATAGTTTCTTTAGCGGCCTTCGATTTCCCTTTTTGTATATTTTTCCATTTTTCTTCGATAGTATTCCGCTCTTTTCCCTCATTCATCATTTTCTCTACAGCTTGCTGATACTCCTTCCTTGCCAATCTAGTTGATGCTTCTAAATTCCAATTCCTCAGCCGCCGACTCTCCCTTATCTTTTTTTTTTTAATCTGACACTACTCTAATCGGAAAATGTTCAAATTTCATCAGATTTGATGAAATTTGATTCGAAATGGACTGGAGCTAGTCATCAGAAAAGCTGAGGGCACCCTTCGGTCTCGTTTTGACCTCACCAGTTCAACATGAATAAATGAAATTTATTTTCCATCAAAATCATTTTCAAGAATCATGGCGCCCGTGAACCTTTCGACCTTAGCTGGAAAGCAGCGCCATATAAAATATTTCAAAACCAACTCCCATGCTGTACATGCTAACTTTGCAATCATGGAATGAAAATACACACCTCTCATTCCTTCTCATTCGAACAAAGGCAAAGCAAACCGACATTCGCTGGAGCTTCCCTTCCATCCTTGAAAATAGAAATTCCTTGAAGAGATCTCACGAGGAGTCCCTCCGGTTCCAACGAGCCCTCCCCCGCCGCAACCTTCGGCGAGCCCTTTCAGGAACGAGAAACATAACATCCCCGAATTTAAATGTTTACAGTTTCATCGAGGAGCCTTTCCCACCACGGTATACATCACTCACCGCAGGATTTACGGAACCGATCTGTTGAGGCCATCAAAGTTTGGGCAAATATTTACTGAAAGAAAAAACGAACAACGAACCTTCCAAATAAGACAGCGCGTCGAATTTTCCACGCGCCCGGCCCACTCGTTGTTTGCAAGGGGGGAGGGGATCGGATGATCCCGTTCCTACGGGGCCAATCAACGCAAACATGCCTCGTCACGTGACGGGCGCAACCACAACGGACGGAGAACTATCCCGCCCCTGCGAATTCCAAGGTTTCCGAGGGGAAGCACCTCGCTGGAGGAAATCCGAAACCGAATTCCGCCAATTCCACAATTTTCGGATACAGGAGAGCGCTTCGTGAAATGTCCGATAGAAGAAAAGATGACCAAGACATTAAGCCATTGAATGGATAAGTAGGAGACGAGCAGTTTAGAAGAATGCGCTTATTTGAATGTGACGGCGTCATCGAAACATTCCTTTGGTGAGCACACACACTAAAGGAATGCGATGCTCAGCCTCGTAGAAGCTAGGTTTAATCAGACGAGTTGTAGGGAAATGTAACGAATAACTACGAGAGATGTGTCGTATTACTCTATTTAGATCACATTTGGAAAACGTGGCGAGTATTTGGGATTCATTTATTTATTTATCGACTTAATTGGGCGAGGTTGAGACTTATAGTCCCTTCTTCCACCTAACCCTTACATTACAGACTTTACATTGAAGATAATTACATACAGTACGTAGGCGTGATGCACATGTGTGAGGTTGGGAGCCTCTTGGGGACTCTCAAAGAAATCAGGCAAAGCCTACGAAGAACCCCGCAAGCCGCCGCAAGGGCGTGTGACCTGGAGCATTAGGACAACAGGGCCTTACACCCCAGGTACAGGACGATCGACTTATCCTGTGATAGCGAGGGATTTAACGTGGCCAAAATTATTTCATGTATTCGACAATATTCGCTTTCATGATCTGAGATAAAATGCGATAGAGAGAGAGAGAAAGAGAGAGACGGGGACTGCCACTGACGGTTTAAATCAACTAAAATTTAATTAATTGAAAATTAATTTAAGTATGAACATGCAATCATTTTCAGGTGGCACACAAGTCAGTATAATCGTGATTTATTTTTCACAGGACAAAAACGAAACAGATTAATTTAAAAAACCAATAATTCACGCAATCATTAAAAAATTCAAAACTTAACCGCCAGATGGATAATAACCAAGGACAATATAAAGTACGAGTACTACCACTCGTGGTCCAGCATCACACCGTGTCCAGAATCGCACGCTGTCCAACGTGACCCACACTCACCCGCAGTCCAACTTCACCACCCATCCAAGTACCCGAATATATTTATTCAAGAAAATCATTTGATTCAGGGCACTGAAAACATTTTTCGTGTCTCGGGTTGTACATGCTGCGTTCGTACATTGCTAAAAGGATTAGATTAAGTCCAAGAGAAAATCCACCAGATTCGTCAATTTTTTTACGATAAGAAAACGAGTGTGATAGGTCTTTTAGAGGAATTGTGATCCATAAAAAAAGTCTCCATCAATTCCGTACAAGCATATTATGCATGTCTCCATTGACCCGTTCTAATCTCTCGGGAGTTCAGGGGAGGCGTGAACCGATATCTCAATGCTCACACACTTGCTCAATACAATGACATCCCACTCCGAAGACTCGAGTTCCTTAACCGATCCCTCATTTGGGTGCTATGTGAAGGGAGCACGTCGTCCGTCGAATGGGTCGGTTCCTAAATAGCAACGAACAAAAACTTACCACCAGTTTCGATGAAGATAGTACACTAAACCACTATTTTCATAGGGTTTTTTAAATAATTGTTCACAGGAACAATTCGAGTCACAAATGGAAGAAATAAGATGAGAGCCACTAGTTGACCGTGGATTTAAATACAGGTTAAATCTTTTGACCTGAGTCACTTATCTGAATATGTCAAAGACATACATGTATTACAGGCCACGACTTGGTAGGTCAGTTCACTTACGTAAAATCAGGGAGATAGATAATGGAACTGATAGATTGAAAATGTCATTTTTTCCTCCTACCATTAGAGATCAAAATAAATATGACAGTAGCCGCGAAGGAGATAATTAGAATTGGCAGTGTATATATTTTGTCGTTAATCTGCTTGCTTTTTATTTAATAGGCCCATCTTTTAAATATTTCTCCGCATGTTTTGAATATACGTACCCGGTTATTGTAAATTGCTGCATGTACATACCATTTTGCGTGCGATTCACTTTTTTCGAGTGCATGATCAAACGGATATTTGTGTAGAGGTGTCATGATTGGGATTGTGCATGCATGGCTGGTGACCTGACACCCCCCGCCACACGCCGTTGCGGCGGCTTGCGGGGTATTGTGTAGAAAGATGTTATAAATTGCGCAAGAACCCTCGGCGCCTTCCGCTATCGGAGTAGGCTGATGACGGCACCCGGTTTCTATCCGCCTATCCTATAATCCTTGAGCATAGTCAAGAGGCAAATTAGAACCATGGTCTTAAACGAATGACAGAAAAGATGGGATGTAGAAACAACAGGGAGCCTAACCCACCAATTCTTCCCTGACGTTAAGGCACGTCTTGAACTGATATTTGAAAGGAGCCATAAGTTAACGGAACTCTTAACAGGACATGGGAACTTACGGGCGTATCTTAAACGGATGGGCAAAACCTACGACAGGGAATGCAGTTGCAGAACGGGCAAAGAACGGTCGAACACTGCATTATTCAATCCCCAAATTACACAGAAAACCAGAGACAGCTGGATGAAATAAATGGAGGCCCAAAAACATCCCTGAAAGGCATTGGAAAACTGCTGCCGACAAATTCAGGCACAATTGAAGAATTCCTGAAAGAAAACATCCAGGTCAGTGATAAAGACAACCTAGGAGTAAGAAAAAGAAAAGCCTATGCAAACTATTTATGAATCAAGATAAAGTGACATTGAATTGTATTATAACCAATTAATGTGTTATTAATTATGTATATAATAGGTATGTATACATAATAATTAATGTGCAACTTTGGGGGTTCAGGCAAAGGCATGCCAAAACTATGTAGTTTGAGTGAAAAAATAACATAAACTCAGAGGGATCAAATGGAGGCGAGGGGGATGCGGACTAATCAACTGCTACCCTTCAAATCCATATAGTCTCACTCTTATTTTTACACAACTAATGGAAGGAATAACCTCAGCAGTCAGTCGCCTTCCCCCTTAACTACAGCTATTACTATTGTGGCAACCAAATCAACCGAAGCTTTTTTATTTTTGGTACAATGATCGGCTGTAGGAATTTTTAAGGAGATCGCAAGTGGAATTAACTTTGAGGAATTGGGTCGTAATGAAAAACAAAATTTTGGGGCGCGCACAGTGCGCGTCCCCACTCGTAGTATTGGATGCGATCGCGTGTGCCGTATCCAAGCGAGTATGCAACCCTTGGGACGAGAGTGAGCTGAGGAAAACGCAGGCACTCATTTCCACGGGAAAAGATTTTCCTGACCTTCGACAGACCAATCTGACAGTACCGGGCTTCAAAACGATTCTATTTTCATTATTTAATTCATGCAAATTAAACTGTATGCTTTTGTTTCAGGGTTTTGAAAATCATTCGCAGCATTCAAATCTAGGTCACAATGAAAACTTCTCGAGGGGAAATTTGCGAGGCGTTCATATTTTTTCCTCCTCATGTGGAAGGATTCTACGGAGAGGCGGCCGCCATAGTATTTGTTAGTTCGATTGCAAATCAGTCTCGTAAATTCAGTGAATTTTTTTCCACGTTGAAGCGTCATTTCAAATACTCGGTAGAAATCTATCGCAAGCGTAAGTAGTCGTGATAAATGTCAAGAGTACGGAGAGGTGGTGAAAAAATGATAATTAGGTTTAGGGACAGCACCATCAATTCAAATTGATTTCCATGACTTGGATTAAGATTCCGGTCACAACTCAGTCGTTTCGAAATTGCAAACAAGAAAACAAGATAATGGAAGGAAGATACCCAAATAGAACGTGGAATTTCAATTGAGATAGAAAGGAAAGACCGAGAAAAGTCCAAGAGATGGTAACACGAATGGATGGATATCGCGGAAGAAATGGAGGGATGAGTGAGAAGGTTATACAGACAGCAGAGGAGAGCCGTGAATGGATACGAAAATAAATAGTCACTGACGAGAATGATTGGAATGTTGGACAAACAAAATGGAATGGAAAAAGAAAAACGAACGCTTACACCGCACATGCAACAAACAAACAAAGGCAGGCGAGGATGGAAGAAGAAAGCGCGGAGGAAATAGCACGTGGATGATAAGAGGAAACCACAGAGAGAGAGAGAGGCGGAAATGGACTCGTTCTTCAAGGTTGAAGAATCGTTGTGAAACACTCCATGCTGTCAGGCTTGACTACGTAGAAATTCATTTGGGTAAAAGAACAATACGAGATATTTTCGTTAAACATTTTATGCAACTAGTTTTAATACACAGGCGTCATCTTCAAGCGGAAACAATTTCTGGGCATGGCAGAGGTACTTATACACTAGATAGATAGATAGAGGTCTTTATTTAGGTGAAATTGAGACTTGATAGTCCCTTCTTCCATTTAACACATCGTCGTATGCATACTACATTAGGTATAACATTTACCTACAATTACATACAAATATACACATAAATACGAGGGTCATCCGGAAAGTAGTACCCGTTCGTGCCGCATGAAGTGCTGACGACGCGAGTAGCCGCTGGACGAGGTCAGATAGCTTCAGTGGCTTGTCTGCCTTCTCTGAGCCAAGTTGCGTGACGCTAGCATTGCCTGTGTTGTTTCTGTGATTGTTTACAATGTTTAAAAAAATTGAGAACGCCGCCAGTTGTGAAGTGAGGGCAGTGATTAAATTCCTCAATGCAAGAAACGTTCGCCCATGTGATATTCATCGCCAATTAAAGGAGGTGTATGGAGACAATGTAATGGACGAGTCGTCTGTTCGGCGGTGGTGTCGCAACTTCAACATGGGGAGGGGGAACACACACGACGATGAGCGTTCGGAGAGACCGTCTGTCATTACAGACCAACTGGTGAGCTCAGTTGACGAATTCGTGAGGAACGATCGGCGCGTCACAATTGATGACATCTGTGAGCATTTTCCCAATGTTTCTCGAACAATTGTTCATGAAATTGTTAAACACCATCTGCATTATGCAAAAATTTGTGCAAGATGGGTCCCTCGCGTATCTCAATGAGCTGGCGGCGAAGGACTATGCAGCAGGAATACAGAAACTTGTCACACGTTATGACAAATGCCTTAATTTGCTTGGAGATTATGTTGAGAAGTAGTTTAAAGTATCCTCTTTCAAATAAAATTTTTTATGTTTGTTAATATTTACTTTTGTGTCTTTATTTCACGAACGGGTACTACTTTCCGGATGACCCTCGAACATATAGACAGACACGAATTCATTATGCACAGATTGGCACATCGAAAATAAAAGGGGGAAAGGTATATATATATATATATATATATATATATATATATATATATATTATCACCGTTGCTGTTCAACCTGTATGCAGAGGAAATGATCAAAGAGGCATGGGAAGAACTAGAGGTAGGAATGAAAGTGGGCGGGGAATTCGTAAAATCAGTTAGGTTTGCTGATGACCAAGCTTTAGTTTGTCAGTCAGCCAAGGGGCTGCAAGCATTGCTGAGTGAATTGGAAATTCAGTGCGACAGGTATGGGATGAGAATCAACATTAATAAAACAAAGGTTATGCGATTTTCTAGAAAGAAAAAGGGCAAGCTTAACATTAAAATAGGAGGGCAAAAACTAGAGCAGGTAGAACAGTTTACGTATCTCGGTAGTGTTTTGGACCAACACGGTCAAAGTAGTAGGGACGTAAGGAGAAGAATTGCGCTAGGCAAAGAGGCTTTCACGAGGAGGAGGGAGTTGATGACGGGGACTTTGAGTAAGGATGTTAAGAAAAGACTCGTAAAAACTTTGATATGGAGCGTAGCTATGTACGGCGCGGAAACGTGGTCATTGAAGCAGGAGGATAGACGTAGACTGGAGGCTTTTGAAATGTGGGTGTGGAGAAGAATGGAGAAGGTGAAATGGACAGAGAAGAAAACAAATGAGGAAGTACTTGGTATGGTGGGCGAAGAGAGGGGTTTGTTGGGAGCAATCCTATGGAGGCAGGAAAAGTGGATGAAGGGGGTGTTGACCGGCAGTGGGATGTTGAAGACTGTGATAGAGGGTAGAATGTTGGGCAAAAGAGGAAAGGGAAGGAACAGGATAGGGATGTTGGACGGGATGAAGGGCGGAAGAAAGTACTCAGAGATGAAGAGGGACCTGGTGTAGAGTAGAATTTAGGGTTGTGTTTTGTTAGTAGCCACAAAATATTTGTTTGGTAGTTGTGTCCATCGAAAAACCTACCTTAACCGGTAGATTACCTTAAAAAAAATATATATATATATATATATATATATGTTTATGCGGGTCGCGGTAGTCCAGTGGGTAGAGTGTTGGACTGCTGACCGGAGGGTCCCGGGTTCGATTCCCGGGCAAGGTACTCTGGGCACCTGCAGCTCCACCCAAGCTAAAGTGATTTTTCTGGTACCACGTCTTCCTGGGAAACCATAACCGGCACAGGGAAAGGAACTGGCCCCCCTACCCTGATGTGTGAATTTCACACTCCGTATAGGGCTTAGTACTGGGTGATCTCTACTATCACCTACTAAACCGACCTTCGGGTTGATTACTGTGTTTATGGTTTTTTTAATATATGTTTATATATACATATATATAATATATATATGTTTATATATACATATATATGTATATATACATATATATATATATACATATATATATATATACATATATATATACATATATATATATACATATATATATACATATATATATATATATATATATATATATATATATATATATATATATATATATATATATATATGAGTATTTATTCGCCGTTTGGCGGGATTTCGTGTTTGAATGTGTGTATATATATATATATATATATATATATATATATATATATATGTGTGTGTGTGTGTATGTGTGTGTGTATGCGTGCGAGGGGAGGAGGAGCGCGGGATTCAGGGGTGGTAAGATGAGGACAGAGGAGCATCGACACAACACCCTGTAAGCCGCCGCAAGGGCTTGTGGTGGGAGGCGTTAGGTGACCACTCGTAAAACAGAATAAAACTACTCGCAAAACTAGCCTGCCAATTCACATCTACAAAGACGGATGTATTCATTCAAAACCCATGTTAACGTTCACACATGCAACTAAACTACTAACATGCACATAAGAATGCATGCATGCACACATGCACCTAAGAATGAACCAAATGTCTACGAAGCGTTTAATATTGTCATTACTTGTAATTCGGATGTCATCACTACTACTATTTTCACTTTGATTTCTTAATATATTTAAACCTCATTGACTTGAGAAAGAACAAATATTCATATCTATCTGTAATTGATTCTATCTCCCCTATCTTATCTTCGTAGCGTGATCTACCCGAATAGTGTGGGGCCATAATAATTTCTTTAGAGTCATTTTTAAACTCGTTTGTTCTGAACCTTGCTAAAAGTCTGAGTCTCGCTTGTAATCTTCACATCTCAAGAGGCTCCCAGCCTAATCCCTCCAAAAGACATTTCTTCTTATCTTAACAATTTTTGACGAATCTAAAGGATTTTCTCTGGGCTTTATCTAATTCTTTTGCAACACTTTCTCTCAAGGATTCCAAATACTTACGTCGCATTCCAAATGTGGCGTAATTGCAGGGCAAAGTGCAGGGAGTAGGAAGACAACGGAAGGTGTATGCCCACTATCCGTCCTGAAGCCATTAGCGGCAATTCCCTCTCAACCCGGGAATCACGAGATGCCCCGCCGGGGGAATGGGGGGGCGGGGCTGCCGACAACGATCACGAATGGCTGCAGAGAGCGCTCATTTCCGCGCAGACACGAATCACGTCGTTGCAACTCCACCGCAAGGAAAATCGGTTTCCATATCGTTCGTGGAAAGTTACATCTTTAATCTATTAGTTATACACTTATTCGCTCTTATGTATTCTCCATGAACTCTTTGGTGATGGTGCTAATAAGGCCCCACCTTGAGTATGCTGCAAGCTACTCGTACAAGGTACACTTGAGGAAATTTATGGGATCTTCATGCAGTAGGCCAAAGTTTGCAACTAGTTCGAGTGCAACGTAGAGCAGCTAGGTTTGTGAAAAGTTTTTATGAACAAGATAGCAGTGTCGCGACACTATCGGAAGAATAAGGATGGGAGCCACTAGTTGACCGTAGGCTTACATACAGGTTGAAATTACTGCGTAAAGTTGAGACAGGTTACTTATCTGAGGATGTTGAGGATATATTACAGGTCCCCACTTACCATGGTAGAACAGATCACCAACGTAAAATCAGGGAGATTTATTGTAGAACGGATAGAATTAAAATGACATTTTTTCTTCGAACCAATACAGATTATAATAGGCATGACAGCAATCGGGTAGGAGATAATTAGAATTAGTAGTGTATATAATTGTTTATATCCAGAATGTTTCTTCCTGCATGTTATTCTATTTGTTAGACCCATCTTTTTAACAGTTCTACAGCATGATTTGAAATGTACGTATCCTGTTATTAAATATTGTTGCATGTAAGTACTTTATTTCGTGTGATTAAGGTTTGTCGAGAGCATAAATAAACTAACAGTTGTGTAGAGGTAACATGATTTGGTTTAGCATGTGGTTTTATTCTAGTTTACGGGTAGTAACCTAACACCCCCCGCCACATGTCCTTGCGGCGTATTGTGTGGATGTAGATGTAAATAATACATTCTTTACATCATCGTGACAGAGATTTCCTCCTAATTTACGCAAGATGTGCAACCTGGAATTAATCTTGGGAGTTTTTCTATCTCCGTAAAGTATGGTGTTAATTTGACATTTTTCTTAGAAATAATTTCAGAGTTCATTCATTGCTTCCGCTCTTTCCTGGATCCTGCATTCCATTTCAACTGAAACATTTTGTACACCTTTCTCATTTTTTTCCATTTACGATTCTATTTGCCCACCGCTTCTTTGGTAATTTTCTTTCCCTTTCTAGATTTGAAGCCGATTTCCTCGAGTACGTTTAATATTTCTCATTGTTCTTTTGAGTTATATCCATCACGGCAATTCCCCACAAGCAGCAAGGGCACGCCGCGATTCAATTCCATGAAGTAATTAGTGCGTTCGACTATATCGTTAAATATCAGTCTTCAATAAACCTCCAATAGCCGTAAACATTTTACCTTTCAAAACCAAGTAAAATGAGATTAGTTGGCTAACGCCACAAGTCAAAGGAGGGGATGAAGGGTAAAATAAAGGGAATGGAATGAGGAAGGTGAATGCGAATACGCATATTTCGTCCACAAATCAGCCCTCTTCAGCGTACTGAAGGTGAATCGTCACGACAACACAAGTTGAAGTGAGAACGGATGCCCTTAACCCGTTCTCACTTCAACTTGTGTTGTCGTGACGATTCACCTTCAGTGCGTTGAAGAGGGCTGCTTTGTGGCCGAAATACGCGTATTCGTGTTCACCTTTCTCATCCCTTTACTTTTTTACCCTTTAACCCATCCTTTGACTTGGGGCGTCAGCCAACTAATCTCATTTGTACTTTGTTTTGAAAGGTAAGCTGTTTACGGCTACCGGAGGTTTTTTTCATTTATTCAATACTACTAGCCGTAAGAACTCAATTCAATCAATATCGGTCTTTAAGTTAATATATTCGAGCGCTGGGGTTCCGTTTATTAATGACTGCATGTATGTAAATTTGCGTGGTACCCTTCAAAAAACCTCTGAGGTGTGTTGCATCGGGTATTTCAACGCCAAACTCTCGGCATTATCAATGATTTTTTTTATTTTAAAATTTAATTGAAATTTTCTTAATTACAATAAATATGTAAAATATTTAAGTAACATTGATTATGATAAATACAGATACACGCACTACGGCATCTAATTGACCTATACGACTTTTCTGCGCATACAAGAGGAGCTGTTAATAAGCAAGAAGGACAATAACTAAGGCTTAGATGAAATAATGACAACACACTAGGAACACAATAAAAAAGGAAAACACTTCCCTCATAGCGTGATCGCCTACGTTTATTCTGATCCCTTACCATTCTCGGGACAAAAGACATCTTAAATCTATCTATTCTACATTGTTCTATTGATCTCTCTAATTTTATTGACATGCTCTTTCCTACCGTAGTACTATGGGGTAATAATACATTTTCAACATCATCGCTAAAGAGACGTGCTTCCAAATTTATACAATCTACATCTAAGCCTTCGCTCCATGAATGATTCTCAGCCTAGCCTGTCTAATATTTTAGATACGCTACTCAGTTAATGATAACATCGTTTTATAAACCTAGCTCCTCTCCGCTGCACGCGTTCCAATTCGGCAATCAATCCAAATTCATGGGGATCCCATACACTAGCAGCATATTCTAAATGAGATCTAAACAGCGAAATATAACATTTCTCTTTGATCTTTTCATCACATTTATCCAACCCTCATCTAATAAATCCTAATTTTTGGTTAGCTTGTTCAGATATTTGAATAGGCGGGCGCATTGCCTCACTGGATCCTTGGCGCTCCTTAAGAGATGCGCCTCCGTCTACCAGTATAACAAGATTCATCTCCTTATTCTTACCATAATGAGGCTACGGCCTAAAACAGGGATTTTCCACATGCTTTCCACATTTATTGCCCGAACTGAATTAAGTAACTTCATAGTCTCAGAGAGAAGACAACATGAGAATAAATGAGTTCTTCGAGTCACCTCTGCTCAGCGTATGTAGATGAATCATTACCCGTCCTTGGGGAGGAGACAGTTGTACGTTGCATGTCAATGTGGTAATGGAATTTCGCCTTCTTACTTTTCAAATTCTAGTTTGCACTTTATTGGATAAATTTCTTACTGCATCCTAAGGTGCAATTATTTGTTAGATTATAGTATATGTATTTGCATGCGTGTAGAATGAAAGGATTTATGCAAGAATGCATATGCCACTGTGGGTGTAGTTTTACATGTATGTGTTGATTTTGCATGCGATTTTGTTCCTTTTTACGGGTGGTGACCTAACACCCCCCGCCACACGCCCTTGCGGGATATTATGTTGATGTAGATGTAGAAGAATCCTTATGACGTTCAGAAAGTGTCTCGCAATTTGCCTTGGTCCAGAGACATTATTTAAGCACGGAGATTACATGAGCTCCTACAACTTTTAGATAAATACAATTCTAAAATACGTTCAAAAATTTGAAATAGCAGGAAATAAAAGTCATATGCGTTACGTATTTGACTTTTATTTCTGGATGACCACTTGTTTAACAAACGAGTGGTCATCCAGCAACCCCCACCACACATCCTTGCGGCAGGGTTAAGTAAAGAACAGGTAAATACAGATTTACAGGCATTAAGCACAGTGGGTACGGTGACCGTCGACTGAGGTCGGCCGTGAACCCGTTCGGGTGTCCATGGTGCACTTCCTACGCCCACCATACACCCGCACCATCTGAAACACCCACGTCTGCAGTCATAAAAGGACCAATCTGAAAATCACCACCGTTATCGTCGGATGAATTAAATGGCTAGGATGTAATGGCACTCGTAGTTTTACTCCGTCAAACCATTTCCAACTATAAGGTATGGATTCTGCAGTAAGGGATACGTAGACACCTGACCAACAACTCTTTTCAGTCAGTCACTGATTGGCTTCGTACTAAAGCCATGGCTGGACGACCAACATTTGAGGAGGTGAGATCATATGCTTCGGGTTTCCAAAATGCGATGTCATCGGGGGACGTGGTGCTAAGGCAACTTCGAGTGGTGAATGTGACCTTGGTCATCGCCTTTGTTTGGAATCCCCTTTTTGTAACCCTCTGGGGTGAAAACATGACAAGAGGAAATGGAAACGTCTGCAGACCGTGTCGAGAGAGATATTGCTGTCGCTTATTTTACAGCGACAATAATGACGCAATTGTTGTTTGAAATTGACATCAAAGAGCAATACTAGTTTATTGTTTGAGTTATGAGAATGGATGTCTTATTCACGTCAGCTTGATCCGATTGCGAAATTATTTAAACTTCACGATCTAACTTCGCACGCTCTCAGCGTCTGCTTCATTGAACGACGGGCAACCACTTAAATTTCTTCCACGTTCGTAAAGGTCTGAATTGGGAAAATGACGTCTATAGCTAAATTGTGCGCGGCAAGTCAGCACTAGGGTGTGTGGCAGGGGGTGATTCAACCCTAGGTATCTAAAAAAAAGGTTTTTATTAATTTTTGCCACAAAAAATATATAAAATCATTTAAATATTGTAGATCATGATGTATTTTTCGATGATATAGAAAAACTCACAAGAGTAATATAACATTTGGACGGCACAATATAATGCAAAATAAAATAGATAACACTTAAAAGGACAATCACCTTGTAGATTGTTTGAGCTTTCGGCCTTCTCCGAGGCCTTTTTCAGGTGTGACTGAAAATTTAAGTTTTATTTATTTTTTGTGTTCTATTGTGCCGTCCAAATATTATATATGTAAATATGTGTCTATATATATATATATACATACACACACACACACACACACACACACACATATATATATATATATATATATATATATATATATATATATATATATGTATATATATATGTATATTATGTATACACACACGTACGAGAAAGGGAAAGGAATAAGAAAGGCATGTTCAATGGAGTGAAGGTAGGGAGGAAGTATGACCAATATATGTGTGTGTATATACATATATATATATATATATATATATATATAAGTGAAATTCCATTTTTTTTAATGTTTTATAAAATTTAACCCGACACTTATTATTTACACTTTCAGGCATCAATTGGTGGAATTGTTTGATGTCCATGTTAAATAAGTTTGTAATGTTCCACAGACCTTCAAGTCTGTTGACAATTACAAACTCATTTAATCTTACACGTTGACTATGGCGAGAGTAATTGTAAAACGAAATCAAGAAAATTGCCGGAAACGGGAGGAGCAGGCCAGAGGGGGGGGGGGTTATTCATAGAGGCCCAAATACACACGCATTTACTTAGATACATAGGATCACTAGTTTATCGCCTTAGGGTAGGTTTTCGATGGACCCTGGAACCACACACTGCTGCACCCCTTAGTCATAACTAACACGACAAAAACTGTCCTTCAACCCCATACTTCATTTAATACGTAACTCATTCTTAGCTCTACATACTTCCGATTCATACAATATGACGTTCTGTTTGCCAAACTGCCGCTAATATTTTCTTTACGTTTAAAGTACCTGGAATTAAATCCTACCTCTTGGTAAACGCAATTCTCCCCCTAATGCCCCCGTCACTCTACCCCACCTACTCCAAAACGTTTCCCAAAAATACTCATCAAATCCATCTTCTACCTGTTTTTTTTACGTCCGCCGAATTTAATGCTTATGAAATAGTGCGCGTTTTTCTTAAGGTGACGTTTACGTTATTTTTATACCTTTCTCCTTCTTAATAATTTTACTATCCTCTTTTGCTCAGGCTTAATTCTCTCCCGATGCCTATCACAATGACCCTGCAATGCGGCAAATAATGATTGCAACCTTATGGATGACTGTTTAAATAAAGCTTGATCATTCGCAAATAACTATTTACATGAATATTACCACACATTTCTATTCGATTAATACCACAAGTAATTAGCCTACCGATCATAAATAGGTAGGAGAGGCGATATTAAGCGTCACTTACACCTAGAGTATTTGCAATTGCGCGGGAAAATGTCTGAATTTAAGAAAGCATGGATATATAAGAGAGGGACGTGTGTGTGGTTTGCGAGAGGAAGTTGTACTCCAAGGAAATCATTGAATGGGTGGGGTTGAAGAGACCCTCAAGACGAGGAATATAATGCGTCTCGAGGACATGAGAGCAAGTATGGCCTACAATTGTTTATAACGGAAATGTGACGGAGTTGAGAGGTGTACAAGGGCACAGCAGTGTTAACAAATACAATAAAAAGGGGTAAATTTCAAATTTCTTCTTGAAATAACTCTATATTAGATTTGCTATTTGCGTCTTACATCCGACTCTATTTGCTTTTTCCGAGTATGATCAGCCTGAATATTTTCTGTTCATGTATACCACAAAAGAAGCCTGCCATGGGGTAAATGTGGCGCCGAGCGGTTGCAAGAAAACCTAACGTGGGATTGGGTGGAGGCACGAAGATCGAATTCAAGCCTTTACTCCCATGGATGAACACCATCATTCTTATCGGTTTAATGATCCTTTTCCAAATAATTATTCTGAACAAGCGTTGCATCAATTGGTGGGCGAGGTGAACAGCCAATTAAATGCAACAATTTCAGAGCGTAGAAATCATTCGCCTCGACCGGGATTCGAACCCGGATCCCTCGATGTCCGGCCGAGCGTTTTAGCCAGTTAAGCTATCGAGGCGTCCTCTTAAACTCTGAAATTTTGGGGAACATTGAATTGCATATTAGCGGATGTCTCCGTTAAAGGTTACTGTTGCGGCATCTCCCGTAGTTTCTAGGAATAGAACAACCAATGGTGAATTATACGAAATGGACCGTTTTACGAGTCGATATCAGGAATATATCCTGTTATTGAATATTCTTGCATGTAAGAGCTCATTTTGTACGATTAAATTTGTTTGAGTGCATGATCGAACTGATATTTGTACAGAATAGTCATGATTGTGGCTGTACATGCATGTACAGGCAGGTGACCTAACACCCCCCGCCACACTCCCTTGCAGCGGCTCGCGGGGTGTCATGTAGATGTACGTGCATCCCTCCTCCAACGCACAATCCCCGAGCTTAACAGAGGAAGAAATAGGCGCCAGCATTCAATATTTATCCGAGCGTAAAAGTAAACCAAATGTTCTTCTCATAAATGCAAATGCTCTCCGGCCTCGACTGAACCGACTACCCGTAGTTCCATGTTGGGGTATTACCGGTTATACCCTGCCGCGGGTTTTCGAATCTCTTGGGCGACCTCTCTCCTTCCCTTTACACATTCACTTGTCTCTCGCTCTTGTGCAAGAGGTTGACCGGCATCGTGGACATATACCATAATCAACTTTTACGAATTACTTTTCAAAAATTTGTTTTTTTTCTAATTTGGGAAACATTTCCTTTTTACGTCGTGTTAGGCAACATTAGGTATATCTTAAGACTAATTGTATGTCGAGTTTTTCAAGGCAAATGAAATATTCTAGAAGGTGAGAGAGAGAGTGAAAATCGTAAGTGCTTTTGACATGACTGCCGTTTTGGTAGTTCACAAGAGTTAGCGATTGCCATTTATTTTAAGTTTCGGTACATTGATTGCCTTTCAAAAGATGAACGGCCCGTTGATGTACTTCATGTGCCCGCAGAGCGATGTAACCAAACATCGTCAAATCCAAAGTCGGACACCGCAAACCCTGTAAAAGTAGCGACGCTGAATGTCAACAAATTCAAAGAGCCCGGAAGTGGAAGCGATCGTATTTTTTTTATGCCTCACCGGAAGAAGAGGTCTGGGTGCCTTGTTGAAATATTCACGGAGAGGAGAGAAAAAGAGTTCCGATTGAGTAATTAGTAGCATTTACGAGGGCGGAATTTGGCCTGAAGATTTCTTCAGATGAGCCTTGGTGCCATTGATGCCAAAAGAAGGGAATGTGGGGACCGTAAGCGAGGACTATTGAACAACTATTAAGTTTGATTTCGCACGCAAATAAAACGGTACCAGACAATAATAATTATTTTCAGATTCTATATTAGCAAGATGGCGTGTTTCAGAAGAAGTATTTTCTATAGGCACATATTTAAATTATCGAGGGATGAGAAATTAAACTTATGAAAGCTTCCCAAACATTCGTTTTCTTTGTTCCATCCATGAAATTAGATTTTACAATATAATTAATTCTCGGTTAACGAAACCATATTTGTACACTGTTACAATTGCTTCCAGTTATATATGCTTGGCAACAATGTCAACAAATGTAGAATTCCAAATAAATAAGATGTCGTGTTACAGGAAGGGCATTCTAAAACTCTTCTCCCCTCCCCCACTTCCCGTAATGTCCGTTCGAATACGCCCGTCCTCGTCGACAGGCAGGTGCAAACGAAAAACAACATTTACCGATTTAAATTGTTTCCATTCTAAGTTACTCGCCTTCGGAATTACTTCCTGTGGCATTCCACAGCAGTGAGAATGACGCGGTCGTACAACACCTCCGTAAAATATGTAGGCACGACGTTCTGGGTTTTGAGTCGAGTCTTTCCCATGCGGAGTCGTACCCCCGTCAGTCCACGTGGATCCGCGCCTCGACCCTGATCGTCACTCGCAGAAAGAGGGGGGGGGACGCGCACACGGGGTGTCGGCCGGCGGCAGGGGCCGGGAGGTTTGAGGCCACCAACAGGGCCGGCATACTCACTGAGCAAACAGGCCACTCGCAACGTGGTCAGCATCATGTCCAAGAGCACCATCGCGATGGATGGATGGAGTATCCGTCAACCGAAGACAACCAGTGATACGCCTTGCAGTGTGCCGCCGACGCCTTCCGGACAGCAGTCGTCCTGTCCGCTGGCTGGCGGTGGTTGATGCGTGTCTCTCCTGCACTCTGGGTGCTGCTTTGGCTACGGCGGACCTCGGTTCGACTCGCGGCACGGGGAGAGATCCAGGGGTCGGCTCGTCGTTGGCTTAACTCCGGTACCCGAAAACAGAACGACTGCCGGCTCTGCGGGTGTGCACGATATATACGTGTGTGCTATCTTCCCTCCCCTCCCCTCCCCTTCCCGGACGGAGGGGAGTGAGGAGAGAGCCAAGGCCGAGGGAGGGGGAGGCGCCCCCGAATGAGCAGCGTCGGTGATGCACGACCTCTCTTGCCCAGCGGCCGCGAAGCATGTTATATTTATTCCCAACTTGCGGGCCGCATGCGGGAAATTGCGATGAATATGGAATTTTCTGGATGCATTTTATTTTTTAGGAACATGAGGCGAAGAATTGTACTGTTGGCAGAGATGCTTTTACAAGGGGGAGGGAGTTCATGACAGGGACGTTGAGTAAGGGTGTTGGGAAAACGCTCGTCAATACATTAACATGGATGGGAGTCTGTGGAAAATTACTTACTCATTTAATATGGACATCAAACAATTCCACGAAGTAAAGCCTGAAAGTGCAAAGTATATTTATATGGAGCTTCGTTATGCAGTGCGCGGAAACATGGTCACTGAAGCAGGAGACGAGGCGTAGATTGGAAGCTTTGAAATTTTGGTGTGGAGAAGGTAAAATGGATAGAAAGGAAAACAAATGAGGATTACTATTATTATTATATAAACCTCGTTGCAACTAGGCAATTGTCCTGGTTGCAACGGTCAAGCCTCGTCAACGGTCACTCTTACAATGCACATACTACATTTCATACTCAAGAAGAACAGATATGAGACGAAATGCTCTTAAAAACATTGATACTTAAAGATTACCAACTGCACCTTTGCCATCACACAAGGCCTAGGGTCACACCATACCTACAACGCTCCGTCTATAATCACGCACTCTTCAATTTCATGTACCGTTCAAAATCACGGACCGTTAACACGTCATCTACATTTGCGATACAACTTCTCACGCCATCTGCATCACACAGAAACAATATTTTAATAAGTACAATAGTATAATAATCAATAATCCATGAAGTTTATAACCCCCTTGGCTACTTGACACTTATTCTTAAAACTCCTAAAATTGGATGGGAAGGGCTCAAACAAACCTCCAGGTAACTAGTTCCATTCAACAATAGTTCAATTTCAAAAAAGAGTATTTTATCTTTTTTTGTCTTCTTATTTTTATTTTAAAACTATGGTCGTTTTTTCCCTTAAAGTTTGGTTTTTCTATCTCTTTCCATAAATTTTCCCATGCTTCGTCATTTTTAACAATTCTATGCATCGCACCTAACCTACTCCTTTTTTTTCTATTTTTCAAACTTTCCCATTTCAATATATCCAACATTTACGTGACACTATCTGTCCTTTAGTACCCAAAGAGTACATATCTTGCTGCCTTTCTTTGAACTTTTTCTATCATTTTAATATGTCCCACCCCATATGGTAACCATACCATGGGCGGGTATGATGATGGAGTGCTTGGCATGTTGGAGGAGGAGAGGGAATGGTGGGAAGAAATCCTAACAATGAGACAGAAAAAATGGATGAAAAGCATATTGACCGGCAATGGGATGTTGAAGACCGCGACAGAGGGGAGCATGTTAGGCAAAACGAAGAAAGTGTAGAAATAGCATAGGATTTTTGGACGGGATGAAGGTAGTGAGTAAGGAAGTGTGCGGAATTGAAGAAGGGTTTATTGTAGTGCCCGATTTCAGGTTGTGTTTTTGGCTGGGAGAAATCGCATTAGTCTATGTCCATCCAAAATCTGCCTTGACTGGTAGAATACCAGAAAAAATTAATCGGAACGATCATATCCAAAAGACTGTAAGCAATCACCGACGTGCCAAGAATTGGAGAAAAGTGAAAATTTGGCCATTTCGGGCGGTATTGAATGGGTGACGGAGTTCTCTGTCGGTCCGATCGGAAACTCTTCCAGCACCAAGTGTTCCTCATTCATTTCGTGGAGTACCATCGTCTGGGGCATTGTCACCTCATTTTCAACGCGTCGGTCACTGCCTGCAAACTTTCGGATTAATATTACATAATAAGTAATTTCTAAAGCATACATTTTCCTTACATTCTACAAGTAAATTATTGATATAATCATAAAATACGATTTAATACGATATTAATTCAGAGAGAACCTTCTTATAAACAGTGGCCTTCGGACCATGGACTTTGCACCAGCGATCAATGTCTACCTTTCAATCTACACTGTACACTTAAAGCCAACGCTAGGGTGTGTGGCGGGGGATGATTCCACAACAGGAATGTAATACTAAAATCAAATGTTCGTCAATATTAACCACAGCGATCGGAATAGTCGAGTGAAGTGGTAAAGTAAATGGTGGCCATATTAGACCAACAGTGTTTTCAATTGACAAATGCACTAACAGGGCAATAAGAGACCGTTTACTTTCTCACTTTGCCACCTTTCAGTTCCTAAGTGCGATTTGGAACTCGGAAAATCACTCATCTTGGGTAAAGCTGAGGATATAATCAGAGGGGCCGCTTGAGCGGACCCCCATTCGGTCCAAGCAGTAGAATACCACGACCCAAGTTAATAATATATACGCCATTTAAAACAAATGATGGATTATGATGAAAACAAAATTTGCACTTTTACACAGATTCAGTAAAATTCGCGGAAATGAGCAAATTTTGTTTTTCTCATAGTGACGTACTTCCACTACATCTCGCCCGAAACTGTTGAACAAATGATAGCAATAATATTTAAAACGGCATCAGATGCCGCTGGTAAGAGGAGCAATGAAAAAGGCCACACACCGGGATACTTTGCATGAAACATGTTTCCCTTTTGTCGCTGTCTTGAGCAGTCGTTTCGGTCCGTGATCTTTCGAGGAAAAAAATTGGATTTGAAATCCGTCAGTCCCGCAGTATTCCTCTCTAATTTAGGTCTCTCTCCTGCC
The DNA here is from genome assembly GCF_022747635.1 of Hetaerina americana. Lineage (NCBI taxonomy): Eukaryota > Metazoa > Arthropoda > Insecta > Odonata > Calopterygidae > Hetaerina > Hetaerina americana. The sequence goes on from NW_027287095.1 coordinate 16,169,442, forward strand.
GTAGTGTGATGGGGCTAATAAAGCATGTGTTTAATTACTCTCGAAAGATTAGCGCAATGAATGTCAAGGCGGGGTTTAAGATGCCTCCGAGTCCCCTTTTGGGCGCCAGGGGTGGGCCAAGTATCCGTGTGCCGAGGTCTACCGCGGTGGACAGGCCCATGGCACGCGCTCCGCCGCGTGCCACGGCCGCCCAAAGTTCTACAGCACGGATCGCTGATTCAACTGCTCTAGGCACTCATGTAGATAGCGTATTTGAAATAAAAATACATTCGTATAGTTTCCTGAGTATTATTTTACTCGCATTTACAGAGCCAGATTTTTGTTGTCAAGTTAGCAATGACTGCGTCTAAACCAGACTCGGTAAATTAAAAAAATATTGGACTGTTCAGATGTACAATGCAACGATTTCGAAAAGTAAAAATCATCCGCCTGGAGCGGGATTTGAACCCGGATCCATTGCCATTTAAGCTACCAGGGCATCGACGAAATCACTCAGCCGGAAAACGAGGGATTCGGTCAAGGCGAATGTTTACACTTTGAAATCATTGCCCTGTAATCGGCATTAACGCATGACACCGTTAAAATTCACTGTTGCGGTATCATCCAGCAGTTTCTTTGAATTTGTTCGGACGTATTTTCATTTCGAGAATAATTGATAAATTGCACAACTCGAAGCCTGAGATCCAGTACATCTGCATCGACTGAATTCCCCGCAAGCCGCCGGCAGGCCGCTTGGCGGGGGGGGTAGGATGTCAGGGTGCCAGTAACATACGCACAAACATGAGTTCGCCCTTGCGTATTAATATAAATAAGCTCGCTTGTATGATGATAAAAAGCACCAAAAAAGCCAAAGTGATTGATTGGATTGGTTTAAAATAGATGAGGGTGAATCCCAACCAAGTCCCATTCGGGATGTGTAATCAACGTCAAGAACGCATGTAAGCAATTGAAATCCTAATGATATTCACCTCAGACTTAGAGGGAACAAAAAGAGGTAAACTGGTTGGATACTTCCCGAGGCAAGATCTTGGAACTGAAGATCAAAATGAAGGAATTTAAAACAAAACGGAATCAATTCAGAGGGAGGCCACATTACGAGGGATCCCACCAACCACTCCAAGGGTGGTAATGGTCTCGGAATGAAGGTGGAGATGCTGCTGGCTCAGGGAGGAATGGGATCCGAGCCGGAGGGGCACTGGATCGGCAGAGGACGCTGATGGTTATTCCTCACCCAAGGTGTTGGGTTTAGGAACCGCCATTCGACTCCAGAAGGACGCTGACCCCCTTGCCTGCTGAACTTGATCCGCCCTCCCTCTCTCCCGTCGAGGACACCCCCGGTAGTGAGGCCGTTGCGCATGTCGCTCCCCCGCTCTCCGGCCAGTGGAGTCCCCGCTGGGGGGAGTCCCCCGTTCCACCCGACGAGAGGACTCCCCCTTTCCTCACTCGCCGGAGAGGAGGGAGAGAAGCCGCCGCCGATCTTCCCGGATTCGCCTTCCCGGCCCGTGACCTCTTTTTTCTCCTTTTTGCGGAGATTGCCTCTCCTCAAGGGCGCGAACTCATTAGTGCGGCGGACGGCTTTCCTCCATCCCACTCAATCTGACTGAGTGCTCTCGGGTACAGAAGCAACGCTCACTTTTTCTCATGACTCTATTCGCGTTTCTCAGGCATATGCTGCTGCCACTAAATAATAATAAGCATTATATATCATATACACTAGCTGCTATATACATATAAAAAATACATAAAAATATAAAAATTATACATATAAAAAAACCATAAACACAGTAATCAACCCGAAGGTCGGTTTGGTGAGTGATGATAGAGTTCACCCAGCACTAAGCCCCTCGGCGTGTGATATTCAAACATCAGGGTAGGAGGGCCAGTTTCTTTCGCTGTGCCGATTTTGGCTTCCCAGAAAGATTTGGTACCCGAAAAATCACATAGTTTGGGTGGAGCTGCGCGTGCCCAGATTGGTTTGCCCGGGAATCAAACTCGGGCCCTCCGGTAGTTGTCCAACGATCAACCCCCTGGACTACCGCGACCCATATTATACATACAAATTGTGATAAAAAAAATACCGGGCTGATTTTATCCTGTCCAAACCGTTCAACGGATTGAAACGAGACACAGTGCGCCAACTAGCGATACATCTGACGACTGAAACGAGAGGTGTTGCATTTGTTTACGCCGTGTCGTTTTGCAGCAGCAGCGGTACGTGTCTTAACCTGTTCGTTGCCGCGTGCAACGGCAGCAATGAAGGAGCTAGAGGAACAGTGTGTGCGTAAAATTTTGTTTCAAACTTGGCAAAAGAATTACGGAGACATTTGGAATGATTCTAAAAGCCTTTGTTAATGAAGCTATGAGTCGAAGCCAGTGTTTTGAGTGGTACAGTCGTTTTAAATCGGGTAGAACCTCGACAGATGAAGACTCGCGAAAGGGGCGGCCTTTCACTTTGACAGACCCCAACCATGTCAATTCGGTGAACAATTTGGTGCGGGCAAATCGCCGTTTATCTGTTAGGGAGATATCCGAGGAAGTGAACATTAGTTTTGGATCCTGTCAGACAATTTTGACAGACATTTTGGACATGATGCGCGTCGCATCAAAATTCGTCCCGCGGGTGCTGACTGATGAACAGAGGAACACAGCGTGTGGAAATTTGTCCAGAACTCCTGGATCGAGCCAATGCCGACCCAGAGTTTCATAAAACCTTTTTGTTTCCAAAGTTAAAATTAACCTTGAAAGGGAGCCGATTCGACTCTATTGCGGGCATTAAAAATAATTGTACGGCGGGCCTGAGGAGGATCCCTAAGGCGGCTTACCAGGCAGGGCTTACAAGGGCAAGAGCTGGAAGAAACGTAGGCAAAGGTGTGTCGTCAGCGAAGGAATGTACTTTGAGGGTGAAAAGTTCAATTAAGCTGCATCTGTGGAAATAAATAAGTTATAAAATCAGTCCTGTGTTTTTTGATCACACCTTGAGCATACAGGAAACCATAGATCACGCAAGAGATGATTAGAAATATGGATGAGAGAAGAAAATGAAATAATGTACCTGTAAACACAGAGTTAGGCAAAAGGAAGTACAAAGAGCTATATTATGAATTGAGACGAGGAACTAAAAAACCAGAAAAGCATGGTGGAAGACGCAGTGCGAGGATATGGAAAGTTTGCAGAAGAAGGGGGAAATAGGCGCGCTATACAGCAAAGTTAAATCACTATCGGGAAGTAAGAAGGAAAGATCTGTGCTAACAGTTAGAGATAATAATAATAATAATAATAATTGGGCCCGTTCGAGCACGATCGGGCATTTATTGTTTCAATTTGTTTTTTGGGGTGCCTTATGTTTAAACCCCCAATACAATTTCGTGAATTTTACAAAATACAAAATATGAGTTACATGCCATTCCTTTCCGTTACTCTCCCCGTTCTTACTTTATCTTTTGTTAATAAATCTTTCCAATATTTTCCTAATCGGTTCCTCATGTAGGTATTGCCCAATTTGTTGGACGTTGTGCAAATACCCAAGGATAGCTTCCAGTTCGCGTTTTTCCTCGGCATAAATTGGGCAATAAAGGACTCTATGTATTGCCGTGTCCTCCTCCATCATGCATTCACACGTCCCCTCCTTTTTTTTCCCTATTTTCTTGAGGTATGATCTAAACTCCCCGTGGCCCGTTAAAATTTGCGTAATACCGTTGTAAGTTTTAAAGTTGATCTTCATTCTTTCCTTCACGCTAGGTAAAAATTGTCTGGTTGTTTTACCCTTTTCTAATGTTTCCCATTCCCGCTCCCACATATCCAGGAAATACGCTCTTATAAAATTCCTGTTCCTGCTCCATTTCTCAGTTGGAGACAAAGCTACATCTCCCAGAGTAGCCTCTTCCATCTGTTTCATCCGTACCTTGATTCTTCTTTCCTCTATTTAGAACGTTATCGGCTGTATCCCAGTTATTATTTGTAGAGCTTCATTACAGACCGTATTGTAGCTCCCGGATATTGCAATTAGGCAAGATCTTTGGGCCTCTTCTAGTTTTCTCCGGATTCTGCTGTAATTGAGTCTCTCTCCCCACACCTCACTGCCGTATGCCAATATTGGGATGGTGACTCCGTTGTATATAGTTCTTAAGCTATTAGTGGTGATGCCAAATCGGTTTCTGCACAGCCTTCTTAAGCAGTTAAATATTTTCTTGACCTTGCCTGCTGCGTAATTTGCGTGCTCTTGGAATGTTAGTCTCTCGTCGAATTCAATGCCCAGGTATCTGAATGTGGAGGATCTTTTGATGTTTTGACCATAGATTTTTATAGTTGGGTTTCGTGACAATTTTTTCCCGAATACGACGTATCGTACTTAGTCTTATTCACAGAAATTTTTAATTTCACTTTCGTACTCCATGACTCCACTATATGGCAACATTCTTTTGCGAGTTTTTCTATTTCTCTCCTGGAATTTGCAGGCATTGTGATCACAACGTCATCAGCATAGGCTGTCCATCTGCAGTTTCCAGGAAGGGGCTGATTCAGTCAATCGTTCATGGAGATGTTCCAAAGAAAAGGACCGAGTATGGATCCCTGTGGTGCCCCTTTTGTAATGTTCTTTTCAACTTCCAGATTATTTAGTTGTATTTTGGTGGTTCTATTCAAGAAATAGTTTTTAATAAGTTCTACTATTGGTCCCGGGACTTTATACCTTTTGAGCTGGTTTATGCAATGGGGCCACCATAATGAATCGAATGCTGCTTCGTAATCTATGAATAAGGCCAACTTATACTTATATTTACGATTTTTGATTTCTTGCAGAAGTTTTATTGCCGCGGCTGCGGTGGATCCGCCTCTTCGAAATCCAAATTGGCTTTTGTGAAGTAGATCCTCCTCACCAACTGCTTCTTCAATTTTCGTTTTGATGATTCTTTCGAACATTTTCCCCATTTCGGGTAGTAGTGTTATGGGTCTGTATGCCTTAGCATCAGAGGGATCCTTTTCCTTGGATTTCAAGATGGTGCATAGGACACCCTTTTTCCATGCCGCAGGGAAGTACTTGTTTCTGCAACAGTCCTGTAGCAATCTAGTTAAATAGTTGAGGATTAACGGCTCTGCTGCTTTGATCAATTCAGCGTTTATGCCATCAAAGCCTAGGGCCTTTTTCACTTTCATCTCTTTAATCGCGGTTCTAACTTCCTCATCGGTGATATCTATCTCCGTACTTTGCAGACAAGGGAGGTTAGCCTCACGCCTAATTACTTATTATGGGAAGAGTTCACCCCAGCCGTACTCTTATATAAGAGTACGGCTGGGGTGAACTCTTCCCATAATATTTATACGGCCGTAGTTACCGTTCGCTTTGTATATATCCTAATTACTTTTTGCTCTTCAGTTTCATTTTCTGCTGTGTCATCTGGCACTAGCGTGTTGATGATGCTGGAAATGGTTTCGTCCAGGAATAGAAGCTCCCCTCTGGCGTTGGTCTTAGCTAAGTATGCTGGTAGGATTTTAAATTTTTCCCTCGCGATTTTATATATTAACCCCCAGGGGTTTTCCTCAATATTTGACCTCGAGAATTTCTCCCAGCTTTTTTCCTTGCTTTTTTGCAATTGTTGTTCATAGTTCTCCTTTGCCTCATAGTATCTTCTTTTGTTGATGGTACGTTCTTCGTGGCTAATGCTTTTCTGGTAAGTTCTCCGTAGGTTTCTGCAAGTTATCTTAAGCCTATGAAGTTTCTCATTCCACCACACTGTTTCGTTTCGTCGTGTTCTGGTCAGAAGGATCGAAGCCAGAGCGGAACCTTGCAGCGCCTCCGTAAGAGATCTAACTCGAGCATCGATGTTGTTATTGCTTGGATCCCATGGCAACAATTCACATTTGTACCAGGTGTTCTTTGATAATATCTCCATAAATTTTCTCCAGTTTGCTGCACCGATATTAAATCTTCTTCGATGACAGCGTTCATTTTCTGTAGTCGTGCCAATCTGGTATGTGACTAATCTGTGATCACTGATAGATAGTTCGGCATGAACCTCCCATCTGTACACGTCTCGTATTAATGCCGAGTTACTGATGGTTAGGTCTATATTTGAGCAGCCTATTGTCGAACTAAACGTGTACGGTTGCCCCGGTTCGTTTATTATATACAGGTCCTCGGAAGCTATTAAGTCCTCCAATGCCCTGCCTCGGTCATTGGTTTCCTTACTAAACCATATTTCGTTCTTTGCGTTCGAGTCAATTGCGACTAGTATCCTTTTATTTTTGAATTTATGTATCAGGCTCTTTAGCTCTGTGATGTATTCTTGGATGTCCTCCGATGGTGGCAGATAAGTCGGGTTTGATAATAGTTGACATAGAAAAGATCCAAGAGAGATGGAGGGAATATATAGAAGAACTGTATGATAAAGAACTTAGGCCAACAAGGTTAGACATAGAAAGAGAACATGACGTAGAGGAAGATAGCTTAGGTCCAGGCATACTCGACGATGAGATAGAAAGGGCATTAAGGGAGATGAGACTACGTAAGGCCGTGGGGGTGGATAACATTCCCGCGGAACTATTAAAATGCTTAGGAAAATGTGGGAGGAAGAGTTTATATGTACTGTGTAATACCTAGAGTAGCTAGGTTTCACACGATCTTGTAAACAGTTGTTGGGAACAACGTAGCAGTGTTAGGATGGGAGCCTCTAGTTGACTGTAGGCTTAAAGGCAGGTTAAATTTACTGCGTAAATTTGAGGCATGTTACTTATCCGAGGATGTTAAAGACATTGCAAGCCCCATATTACAAGAATTGGAAGTGTATATATTTGTTGATATCCTTCATGTTTCTTCCTGCATGTTATTCTTTTTATTTAATAGACCCATCTTTTTAACAGTTCAACAGAATTATTTGAAATTTGGTATCCTGTTATTGAATATTGTTGCATGCAAGTACTTTCTTTCGCCTGATTGAAATTTTTCGATTGCATGATCAAACTAATATGTGTGTAGATGTAACATGATTGCTATTTTGCATGTATTGCTGGTGACCTTACACTCCCCACTACACGCCCTTGCGGCAGCTTGCGAGGTATTGGGTAGATTTAGATGAGGCGTGGTTGCGGTGGGCGGAGAACCACCCTCGCTGTAATCTACATCAACATTTATATCCCACGATCCACCGAAAAGGTGTATGGCAGGGGGTGCAAGCACCAGGTGGGAAGGGTAAGTAATGAGGAAGGATATATGGGAAGGAAATATCAGACTCAAGGACTCCTTATTCCCACAGTCAATACGGGATATTAACTGCAGAGTTGGAGATAACAAAAAATCCCACTTGCCACCCACAGCGTCGAGGGACTAATTAGTTTAAATTAAATGGATATTCACTAATCTCGTGTGCTTTGTTGGAACATCCGTTCCCGCATGGAACTGATAGTCAATTAATATAGTGCCCGTCACAACATTCTCTACCCTTTTTTGTCGTGTTTTCAAGTTCCCCCTTCCATCCCTCCTCCCTCTCCGAGGGAGGGGGGTTGTCGGAGGACGCCGTCCACTGCCAGGAGGGGGGTGTCACATTGTCCACCTGTGACTTTGGGGGCGGGGACCATGAGTTGCATGGCCATGGATAATTAGAACTTGAAAACTAGGTGTGAAAGGGGATTGTCGAGGTTGAGGGAGGGAATAAATGGGAGTTTATGGATGGCAATGAAACTGCACATACGCCGTGAGCCACGGTGAGCTGATGAAGGAAATATGGTTTGGGCATGAGAAATTCATTTTGTACTGGAATGCATTGGAAGGAAAACGCACAGTATATTTCCGAGCATAGATGACCGGATAAAATTAAATATTAAACACTCCTCAGCAAGCACACAAGTGTTAACCGGACATGAGAAATTCAACTCCTACTTCCACTTCATAGGGAAATGTTTTACCCCTCTGTGTAACTGTGGAAAAGAAGACACAGCAGAACATAGAGTGGAGGATTGTGTATTCTATGAGACAGAGCGACAACTCTTATGGAACAGTATGGAAGAGAAGCTAACAAGCGTTAGAGAAATTATTACATTCTGCCTAAAGAACAACAATAAGCTGCTTGGAAAATTTGCAATAAGAAAACCGGCAAATACTGAACCACAACAAGTGAATGCATTGGAAGTGTAGTAGTTTTCAGCGACCGTCGAAAACCTGACACTACTTGATGGGCTACTTTGGGGAATAATTATGGCTTTTTTGAAAGTTTCACTTAATTAATTTATGAAGTGTATTGCTAGACACTTTGCGGGTGAGATGTTATTGCTGGTCCTCGATAATCTTCACCAATGTACTTTTTTTACCACTATTTGCTTTAAATCAACACAATATCCCGCGAGCCGCGTAGAAGATAATTAGAATTGGTAGCGTTTTTATTTGTTGATGTCTTGCATGTTTCTTCCTGCATGGTATTCTTTTCATTTAATTGAACCAATATTTTTAACAGTTCTACAGCATGATTTGAATTTACGTATCCTGTTATTAAATATTCCTGTTAAAAGTACTTTCTTTCGTGCGATTAAGGTTTTTCGAGTGCGCGAACAAACAAATATTTGTGTAGAGATAACATGAGTTGGTTTTCCTTATAATTTTATTCTAATTTACAGTTGGTGACCGAACACCTTCCACCACACGCCCTCGCGGCTGCTTGCGGGGTATTGTGTAGATGTAGAGGCCATCTCAAGGGCGTATGGCGTGGGGCAAGAGTTCTATCGGCAAAAATATGGGTTCATGTGTCATATATGAATATATTTTCACTCATTAACCCAAACGGATGCCTAAAGAGATCACGCAGTATTGGGTGTCTTTCACTGAAACATTATGTTTTTTCGTTTAAATAAAAAATCGGGTGAAACAGTTCTATTGTCCTATGACTGTGCATAGTATACCGGAAGAACTAATAATTTAGACTATAGGTAACAGTATCAATCTCTCCTATTCTATCCCCTTGGTAAAATCCACAAATGTCATTTGGGAACATAATACGACCTCAAACCTGCGCATGCGTGTTGAGGGGGATGTTACTTCCACATGCCACAAAGAGTGCTTCTGAAGGACATTTTGTTTGTGGTCTACAAGGATGTGTGCATTACCTTTCAGCCTACCTTCGTAATTCCATCGGTGTGTTGGGGGTGAATTCGGTTCACGGAAATTTTAATAAATAATCGTCTCAGAACGCTGTCTTTTGGAACTCTTAAGATAACGCTCGCCTCTTTAGAGAACCGATCACCTATTTTCATTTTTCAAGTTATACCAATGAGAAAATGTTTTCTCCATACTTTACCCTGAAGCCCAAAGGTACCGACTCCAACTTCAACTTGATTCTTGAGTGATTGATTTTTTAATGATCACTTTTGTTATTGTTCTGTGTAAATTCAATTTCGAATCTAGGGACTGGTGTGCCACCCGTCAATGCCCCTATTAACATATTATAATGATTTTTTCTGTAAGCATCAGTTGACCTCCATCTCGCTCGCTACTTTCTCATGATTCGCCCCCTCCCCTTTCATCCCAGTCGGTAAGTGACCGAAGACTCTCGTACTGACGGTGTTCGCGTCCTTCGCGGTAAATCATTTCGTTTATTTGTGAAGTTATCGATTCCGGGAATATTTATCCGAGAGGACACCCTTTCCATGCAATTTCCCCATTCGGTTGACATTGGCTCCCGAGTGCCCGTCCGCGGCCAGCGAGCGATAAAACCGGCGAACTTCACGGCAATGAGCGGACTGTCGCGACATGTGGGCGGTGATCTGGGTCGAAGGTGCGGGCGTATGTGACGCAATGCATGATGGGGAGGCGGAGTGGTGGCTGAGTGGCCACTGAACGGAAATTATATCTACACAATACCCCGAAGAGATGAGTGGCGGGGGTTGTTTGGGAGACCACCCGTAAAAGAGAATAAAAACCCCCTGATGTTCAACTACTCAATTAATTCAACTCCCTTAAATAGAGTAACAACCATTAAAGACCTTGGCGTTTTAATTGACCAGAAACTAAATTACTCCGACCACATACAGACTTTCAAAAATAAAGCAATGTCCCTACTAGGCCTTCTTTACCGCTTCACAGAAATTAAAGATCCAATTGCACTCCATTCATACTTCTCAATAATTATCCTTCCCATCATATCATATTGCTCCCCCATTTGGTCCACCTCATCCCCAACTAATCTTAAATCCCTTGATTGCATCTCTCACTTCATTGCCAAAATAGTCAAACACTGAGTCCCACATTACCGCAGTATGTCTTCAAATGCTGTTCTGTCTTCCCTATCCATTTCTAGTCCCCAAAGCTGCAGACTTAAAGCTGATTTAAAACTCCTCTACAACACCCTAAACTCGGCTATTGATTGCCCTGAACTGCTATCTTTCTTCAACTTCAGGATACCAACCCGATCCACCCGCACCCACTCCCTACTCCATCTGCCTATTCCTAGAATATCTCTCACCAAGCGTTCACCCTTATTTCGCCTCTCCTCCCTTCTAAATTCACTCCCTCACACTGTCGACCCCTTTAACTTATCATGCAACAACTTCACCACCCAAGCTTTATCCCACCTTTCAGTAAATTAAAATTTTCCCCGGTCCATGCTTGGTTCTCGTTGTTATTGTTATGCTGTAATTGTCTTTTGTCCTCTTTCATGTTTGTTATATTTTCACTGTAAAATGGCGCTACTGCTGTATGTGAACAATATTTTAAAATAAATAAATAAATAAAATCAATAGCAAAACTATCGGAAAAGAAAATACTTTGGTATCACTATCACGGATACCTACCTAAAGGCCAGACAGTCAAAACGGAGTGCTACCTGGGGGTTATAAAACGTCCATTTGAGAGAGGTAATCAGACGAAAACGGTCCGAACTTTGGAGGAGCGGTGAGTGGTTTTTTTCATCACAACACGCCGGTTCATTCGTCTCTCAGGAGTTTTTTTTTGCCAAAAAACAAGACCGCTGAGCTTTCCCCATCAAGCCTAATCATCTGACATGGCCCAATGTGACTTTTTTGACAGTTCCGCAAACTGAAAAACCTGCTCAAAGAAAACTATTTGCTACCATTTCAGAGATAGAGAAAAATTCGACGGGGGAGCTTATGAGCATTCCGGAATAAGCAGTCCAGGTCTGTTTGAAAAAGTGTAAACACCGCAGGGATATACACTGGGGAGGAGACTACTTTGAAGGGGTCCCTGAACAATGATTTGTTAATAAAGTATTTTTTTGTAATAAATACAGTTTTTGTACATACCTCGTGCATGCAAGAATTTTTTAATAACAAGATTTATTCAAATCGTGTCGGAAGAATGTTGAAAATATGTGTATGTTAAAAATTCGTGCAGGATATCGACAAAATGTGTGTACACTACCATTATTAATTATATCCTTCTAGCCTGCAGTCATATATACATATTTTGATCTCTATTTGTACGAGGAAAAAACGGCATTTAAAATTCTCTAACTCCCTGATTTTACGCACGTGATTTGATCTAAGCATCCCCCTTTCCACCCAAAGCGTCTAGGGAATAAAAGGTTTTACCCAAATGCATGCACTGTCACTAACCTGGTATATTTTGTTGTCAAATCACTTCCCGCACAACCGCATGGGACTGACATTTCATGACATTAGTGCTCGGTACAATGTTGCCTGTCATTTTATGTTTTTTTCAAACTTTTCCTTCCATTCATCGTCTCTCTCTCCCTCTTGGAGGGGGGCGCCTAACACCGTTCGATGTCGACAGCGGTGTGTCACATTCCCTACTTGTGACTTTAGGGGCGGAGACTTTAAGTTCCATGTCCATGCAATAGTATAATTTCCCCTTCTAACTTTTCAATTCCGCATGACCTCTCTTTTGGTGTGAAGGCCTGTCGTAGGCCTGGTTGTGGTTCATTTTTATTCCCTTTTTTCGAATTACAAATAACTAATTCATTAAGTGAATCAACCCTTATTATGGGAAGAGTCAACCTCAGCCGTACTCTTATAAATGGGCAAAGGAAGGGCGAGGGATATCAGGGAGGAAAGTGAAAGTAAATAAATAACTCAAATTAAATAAAAATAAAATGAAATGACATAGGGGGATTCAAAACAGAAATCGGATAAACCAAAATATGATAACAAAAAACGCTCTGGTTAAGGTGTACCAAATAGCATTGACCCACGCCCTTATCAAGCACTCACCCAGAAAGGACTTACGAGAGAATTATCTCTACGCCAGCGGCCCGCCGTTCGAACGTAATAAAAATAAAATGAATGCAAATTAATCACATACTCTCTAGCTTGGATGTACTAAATATCATTGATCCTTGCTAGTCTCAAGCACTCACACCCAATCAGAGCTTGCGAGAGACTTCTCTCTGCGCCAGGGGCCCATCAATCGCACGTAATAAAATAAAATAAATGAAACTTAATCACGCACTCTCTAGATTGGATATACTAAATAGCCTTGATCCTTGCTAGTCCCAGGCACCCATACAACCAAGGCTTTCGAGAGGTTTCCCTCTGCGCGAGTGGCCCGCCTATCACTCACTTGCTTGGGCATGATGCCTTAACCCTTACGAAACTCACTCACTCACTCACAGGTCTACCGTGGGATCTCTTCCGACGTTAGTCCTGTGACTCTCACTCTGGGAAAGGTAGGGGATGCGCCCCTTGTTTTGAATTGATTCTTCCTCCAGCATGAATACACATTTCCACGTTTTCGATAATTTGTTCACTCTATATTTGTCCCTCCCTCTCCCAGACCCTCCCTTATCACATACCCTTCCCCACCTGCTGCTTGCACCCCCTGCAACACACCTTTTTGGTGGAGCCCGGGTTATTTATGTCGGAATCGATCTACCATATTCGGACATTTGAATATCTGGGGGATCCGATGATGGTTTTGAATAGACGCAGACTGAAAAACTAAGCATTAATTTGCCTTAAGTTGCGAATCAAAGCTTGATAGCCGAAACTAAGACAGACCCTTCTTCAAATTTTCATGCTATCTACATCTACATCTACCTCCCATCATATCACGAGCTTTGTCTTAATATCCTTACCCATTATGCTCCTGCCATCAATGTTCTCCTCCTCGTGACAGACTTGCCGAATGACGCACTTCATTTTTTCTAATGCACTATTATGATAATTTTGGTCCAAAACACTTGCAAGTTGGGCAAACAAAGATACGCCCGCTCTAATTTGTGCACTCCTATTTTAACGTTTAGCTTAGTTTTCTTCTTCCCCGAAAACTTCATAGCCTTTGTTTTGCTTACATCGATTCTCATCTCATACCTATCACACTGCATTCATAATGTACTAAGCAATGATTGTAACTCCTAGGTGATTGGGTAACTAGAGAATCATCATAATCATTCAAAAAACTAACTGATTTCATGAATTCCACATCGATTTTCGCGCCAATCTCCAATTCTTCCCGATTTATGTCACACTCTAATCCTGAACTATGTCAAGACCGTGAACTTTCCCCGCCGCAAATAGAGATTCTAGATCCGCCGCTGTGCACCAGTTTAATCGTGGGCACCCTGAGGCACCACCTACACCTTAGCCCTCGCCTTTCATGGGGAGCGCAATTGTATCAGGAGAATAAGCGGGAGGAGGAGGAGGACCCACCGTTATTAAACTCGCCAAAATTAAACGGGTGATGGGGAAATGCAATGCGATTGTTCAAGAGAGTTGTTTTTTCGCTTAAGTGAGGCCACATTTGAGATTCGCTTCAGGTATTTGGGATATTTGGGATAAAGCGTTGATAGAAAAATCAGATAAAAGTTCGGAGAAAATCCATCAAATTCGTCAAAAATTGTTACGATAAGAAGGCGACTGTGACAGGCCTTTTAGAGGTATTAGGCTGGGAGCCAATTGAGAGGTGAAGAGAACAGGTGAGACTAAAGACCTTTAGAATAATTCAGAACAAACAAGTTAAACAGTATCACTCAAGGAATTATTATAACCCCACACTATTAAGGTAGATCAGACCACGAAGGGAGATGAGGGATAAGATAAGGGAGATAAATTTCAGTACATAGAGATACAAATATTCGTTCTTGCCCCAGATAATCAGAAATGATAATAGTAAGAAATCAAGAAGTCACATTAGTAATAGAAGAGACATTCGATTTACAAGCGAGGACAAGATCAAACGCTGCGTAGACATCAGGTTCATTCATAGGTGCATGTGTATGTTAGTTGTTGGTATATGTAAAGTATTTAGCATTCCCCTCAGTCACGATCTCTCCGGGGTGAAACACATACAGGGAATATGTGGACAAGCTAACAACAAATTAGGATTTATTGGAAGAGTACTGGGTAAATGGGATGAAATGTCAGAGAGAAAGGTTATCTTTCGCTGGTTAGGTCTCATTTAGAATTTGCTGCACGCTTATGGGATCCTCACGAAGTTGGATTGATTGCCGTATTGTATCGCGTGCAGCATAGAGAAGCTAAATTTGTGAAACGGTGTTATGATAAACTTAGTAGCGTATCCAAAATATTAGAGCAGCTATGATGGGAACCACTCACGAAGCGAAGGTTAAATTACAGATGGAAGCTCTTGCATTAATAGGAAGGAAGTCTCTTTAGAAGTGATGTTGAAAATGTATTATTACCCCCATTGTATACGGTAGGAGAGATCATGCTAATAAAATTAGAGAGATCAAAAGTAGACCAGATAGATTTAAGATGTCATTTTTTCCACGAACGATAGGGGATCATAACAGCATTGCTCGGCCGCGGTAGGATCATGTTCGGGTAAAATTATTCTGGGGTGAATTCACCCCCTGCCACACACCCTGGTGGTGGCTTGCAGGGTACTAAAATTAATAAAACGTAAACTCCTACACAAGGGAGAAGGGTCTGATGTGTTCCCGGCGTATGGTCACGAATTTTTTTCGGGATAGAGTCGCTTATCTTATCTCGAGGCTGTGTTCGTTCCCTACCTTCTCCTCGCAACAACTAAGACCGCGGTCCAAGTAATCTTTCTCCCCTGCACAAATGCCCAGGGCGTTCTCAAGCCACCCGTTGTTTGTCCTCTTTCCCTCTATCCTTATATCTCCGTCTATCGTTCCCTCTGTTTCGTGTCTTCCTCCTCCATGCGCACACAGAGGATCAATGAAGGAACACAAAGATAAAAAATAAGGGTGGCGAGTGGGAATTTTGCTATCTATAACCATACAGTTTCTATCCCGTATTTTCTGTGGGAAGATAGAGTCCTTGAGTCTGCTAGTTCTGGCATCTATTTCCGAAATGTTATATACATGATCCAAGCGACCAATATACAGGGTTCGTCCGGAAAATAAGTGTACTGAGCTCAGGAAAAAAATTTATTACACTTTTACATATCTTAAGCTAATATTCCTCAAAATAGGACCCTTATGAGTCGATACACTTGTTCCAGCGGCGTTCCCATTCCTGGAACGCTCCCGCGAAGGCATCATCCTCTCGAAGACACGTCGTCACGGCCTCTTTGACGGCGTCCAAAGTCCCGTATCGCGTTCCTTTCAAACTCCTCTTTATCTTCGGGAACAACAACGTTCTCTAAAAAATGTGGATCATTTTTGCAGTGATCCGCAAGTTGTGTCGCGATTTCCAAACGATTGAGTCTTTGATCATCACTGAGCACTTTCGGCACCAACTTTGCACAAATTTTTCGCATCTGTAATTGCTCCCTAATAATCTCGTGCACTATTGTTTTTGGCACATTACACTGCTCTGCTATCATCCGAACACTAAGACGACGATCAGAGTTCAGTACATCGCGAACTTTTCGCACATTTTCGTCGGTGAGTGTCGTTGATGGGCGTCCAGGCCGTGGTTCGTCGTCGACCTCTTCTCTGCCCTCCACGAACATCTTGTGCCACCGAAAGATCATGTTTCTGGACATGGCTGTCTCCCCGTAAGCCTGGTTAATCATACCGACAGTTTCGGTAGACGATTTCCAAAAATGCTCCAAAAACTTCGGCATCGCGTTCCGTGACGTGGGTCGAAGCGTGGAGGTTCGCGTTAACAGAGCTCCTCACTACACCACAGCTCAGAGCCGACTGCCTTTTTCAGCGTCGCTTGCCAACATACCCCCCTCCAATCGCAGCCCGTCAGAGCGGTGCTGGGCGCGCCTGGAGCAGCGGGAAAAAATCAGTACACTTATTTTCCGGACGAACCCTGTATGTTGTAGTGCGCATAATTTGCGAGACCTCGGTGCTGAAACATGCGGATCTGAATTCATTTAGTAAGTTCAACATTGCATTTAATCGTCTTCTAATGATTCCCACTCCAACTCCATAAGCATTTCGGTGACGCTTTTCGTTTCATCGTAAGAATTTTTAACAAAACGGGCTGCCCGGCGTTGAACCTTCTCAATTTCCTGAATGAGGTCTTTTTCACTCGGATCCCATACGCTGCTGCATGCATATTCTAAATAAGGCCTAACAAGAGCGTTGTAACAACGTTCCTTGACCTTGGAATCACTTCTGCTGACAATGCGTCTAATAAATCCCAATTTTTTACATGCTTGCCAGCAGATTTTGCGTATGTGGGTCCCCCAAGTTAAGTCTTAAGTGGTTGTAACACCTAGGTATTTTACCGTATCGACCGACTATTTCTAGGTCAACTCTAGATAATTTGTTCACAAATCCCGTTCATCTTTTAAAGAAATTTACCACCGAACATTTATTAAAATTTAATGACAATTCCTAATTTAAACACCAATTTGTAATGCAATCTAGAGCCTGTGCTAGAATTAAACGATCCTCATTCCCAGATATCTCCCGATAAATCACCGTGTCATCCGCGAACATCCTAATCTTACTTTTCACTTCGCGGCTCAAATCGTTAACAAAAATCAAAATATAACATTCCTTGTTCATTGGCTGTCTTTTTTTTCTATGGGTTCAGTATGTATTGTTTCTTGGATATACGCGGTGGCAACATCGTTCGTGAAAACGCTTTGGAAGAATGAATTTAGAATGTTAGCTTTACCCTCACTGTCAGTATGAATTATATTGTTACAATCCCTTAAGCAAGCCACGGTTTGCTTACCCCCTTTTGCTTCCCTAACATATGACCAGGAAGCTTTGGGGTCGGTGCCCAAATACTCGCAAAGTACTTTACGTTTAAAGTCTTGTATGGAGCTACGTAATTGTGTTTTGGTTTCAATTTTAGAGGATCTATTCTTGTCCAATAACTGTTTATTCTCCGAGGATGTAGTGTTCACGCCTGATTTCTTTACCGTACAGTGTAACATTCTCTGCTTTCGAAGCACTTTTCTAAAGCTTTTATTGCACCACCTGGGGTCGCGATTTGCTTTAACGTACTTTATAGGGATGAAATCTGTAATGCCCTTTTGCATAATATTGACAAATTGTGTCCAAGTTTCTTCCACGGTGGCATGCCTTAAGCGCGTTTTGAACCCGGGTAGTGAAGAGTTTAACCGACTGGCAAAAGTTTCCAAGTCCGCTTTATGGTTATTTTAAATTTTTTCTTTGTGGTTTAACTATCTTTTTTATTTCTACGTTCAAGTTGATATTAACTGCTTTATGGTCACTCAAGCCCTCGTCAGTTGATACACTAATAATACGTTCCGGTGGTTTCGTAATAAATAGGTCCAATAAATAGGTCTTACCACAGGTGGCCATACGTACTGCTTGATGTAGGGAGTTTCTTTGAACCACTATTATCAAGAAATACGAAATTCGCGATCGCGGGTCCGAGATTTAACGCTATTATTGTCCCAATCGATACCAAGGAGGTTAAAGTCACTACCATTTATGTTGATGCTGTTATTATTTTTACGTTTAAATTTATATATTTGTTCATTGAGGGCATTAAATGTTTTAACATCTGAGTCTCGAGGTCTATAGAGAGAGCATAAGTCAATCTTAAGCTGATTAGATGGCAGTAAGGTGATTTAAAACACTGTATATGTAATGATTTTTAAATACACATTGTCTGCTTTCAATTTACTTTTCACTGCCACCAAAATTCCTCCTCCGGGCCTCGCACTTCTATCGTGTCGGTAAACTGTGAAATCGATTGAGAAAATTTCTTGGTCGTTTATATCATTATACAGCCAAATCTCTCCGTGGCTAATACTAGATCAGCGGAATAAAATAGCTGAAGATATGGCCCCGCTTTTAGAAACTGTTTTTCTAAAATCGATAGAAAGCTCAGTACCTCGCGACTGGAAGCTAGCCCATGTAACTCCCATCTATAAAGGCGGCGATAGGGATAAACCAACCAATTACCGACCCATTTCCTTAACCTCGACCTCTTGTAAAATATTAGAGCACATTATTGTCACTAACATTATGAGATTTCTTTACAGTACGAAAATACTAAGCCACAACGAGCACAGATTTAGGAAGAGCAGATCTTGCAAAACCCAATTGGGCCTTTTTATTCACGATCGACTTACATCGGGATAAAAGAGCGCACACAAGTTGATGCAATATTTCTGTATATTAAGAAATCCTTCGATTAAGTCCCGCAAATTAATTGTTACACAAACTTAAGTGCTAAGGTATCAATGAGAAGATAATAAATTGGATGAGAGACTTATTGTCAAATTCCAAACAAATAATATCTATCGATAGGTTGTGCTAAACGTATATACAATCGGGCGTCCCCAAGGGAAGTGTAATAGGGCCGCTTCTATTCTTAATATCCATTAATGACTCAAGCTGACACGTTAGTAGCCATCTCAGATTATTTGCTGGCGACACGGTGGTATACAGGGAAATAAGGATACAACTAGATCGCGAGCTACTCTCCAGAGACTTAGACACAATATTGGACGCTCTACCCCCTGGCCTACCGCGACCCACAAAGATAAGATAAGGGAAAATTATTCCGGTATAGGTAGATACAAATACTCTTTCTTTCTCCGGACAATTAGGAATCATAATAGCAAGAAACCAAAGTCACTACAGAGATATTAAAGACATTTTAATTAATTTACAAGCCAGGATAAGATTAAATGTTGCGTAGACAAAATGTATATTCGCTGGTGAATGTGTATGTTAGTTGATAGTATATGTGTTTGCATTATGTGTAAGTTATAAAGTTTTTTCATGAATACATACAACTTTCTGGGAGTATATTGGCTTGAATTTGTGGGATTTGCATGCGGTTTTATTCTCTTTTACGGTTGGTGACGTAACACCCCCCGCCACACACTGCGGGCGTATTGACCGGCAGTGGGATGTTGAAGACTGTAAAAAAGGAGGGATTGCTTGGCAAAAGAGAAATAGGGTGTCTGTCCCCGTGCAGCCTTGCAGCAGTTATACGAATATTCAAGCCCCCCCTCTCTCTCTCCTTTTTTCCTCTCCTCTCCGTCTACGTCCTGCCCTCCTCCTTGAGAAGAGAAGAGAGCATTGCTGTTCCCTTCGCCTCATCCGATGATGATGATGCTAATGCATTGAAACACGGCTCGTATGAATTATTAACTGTGATTTTGTACAAGTTTCCCGTCAATCAATAAATCGAAATGGGTCACCATAAAGTTTCAAAGGAGTGACAGTTATTTGCATTCAATATCATCCACAGCACAGCCCCACTGTGGATCGCAACGGTAGCCTGTATCCGAAGCCCAAGCGGGAAACACAAGCGGAAGTAATCATTGAAAAACAACGGCCAATTGAAGATATTTTTCTTCCAAATTTCAATTTCAATATTGGCTCTTCTAAATTTCCCAGAAAGATGAAAAAAACCGTATCCGATAGCGGCTCGTTTTTTGCATTTCCAGGAATCGTAAACACTTCAGAGATTGGGCGAGTAATGAAATACTATAGGATCATGAAAGATTATTTCTTATCTTTATTATCTATTTGAAGAAGTTGCGAATCATGACTATTGACAGGCAGACATTCACAAATTCCACTTCCGAATGTCCCGCAGACCTCAAATGCCCGTATTTGTTCAATTCTTACTTAAAGTAACCAAGAGAAACGAAAAGAGCCTAGAAATTGGGTCGAGTTTGACTGCAGAGACGGTCATATTCTCCCGTTACATTACCCCGGAAAAATTAGAAATATCCATGCATGCCATAATTCATTTGGACTTAAAAAAAATAAACGGGAATGAGTGGCAAATATGGGACTTGAACTTAAATTCAGCTAAGGAATGGAAATATCAAATACTTGTCTCCGTTTAATATACTTCCACCGAAATCACTCCCGAAAATAAACAAAGTCATTCAAAGCGTGATTTTTAAAAGCGATTTTCTCTCGCTTTAGGATTCTGGTAACCATAGCTACGGCGGATTTGTTCCCTTTTATTTCACCTCTGCCCTCACTCCACTCAAACTACCGGCATGCACGGATTGGGAGCACACTTCAATTAGTGTTATGCATGCCACACGAAAGATGCGTATTCTCCATTCCTTCCGTCGGCAAACACAAGGATGGTTTTCAACGGGAATATTCCTGCCGTGGAGGAAAGACGGTCGCTAAATAGCATACATTCAGCAGTGTTTGGCGGATCTATTATCATGCAGGAAGTTTAAAACAATCCCAGCCATTACTGTAATCAAGCGTTCACTGAACCTGCACTAGTATTACGAGGGAGGAGTCGATCTTTGGACTGGAGCATCTGACGAGAAGATGTTTGTTCCTCGCTCGTGGCCACTTAGCCAGCTCGTGTTAAGGTTTAGAAGTACTTTCGGAGAGAAGAGGTTTCGGAAAAGCTTTCCTTGGAAAACGTGGACGAGTTCGCTGAAATGAGAACGCACGGCAAGCCAACGGAAACGCACGGCATATCGAAGAGCGCAAACGACGCAAATGTTGAAGACGGACAACTGAATTCAAGAGGGTGTACGAACAATGCGCAAACTGAGTCGGCGAACAATGGCGGGTTCACGACAGGAGAGTGCTTTCGATGTGCGACCGCCTATCTTTCACATACTAAAGCTGTCAACAAAGTTACACAAATTAAAACTCGTCGACCGGTTTGACCAGGTGGGTGTCACGCCTGAATGAACGCACCAAAGGAGCCGAAAAATCGGAGATTTAAGTACGTGTAATGGGTTCAAGAACTAAGAGCTCATAAATTCCATCAAGTGTGGTATACAGGGAAATAAGATGCCAACTAGATCGCGAGCTACTCTCCAGAGACCCAGGCTCAATCTCGGATTGGTGCGAGGAATGGGGATTAATGTTTAATATAGACAAATGCGCAGTTTTGAAATTTTGGAACAAAGGAAGTGGCGAACAAGATATAAACTATGAAATAGAGGGTTCAGTACTAACTACGGCCAATCAAGTTAAATATTTGGGGGTAGTTATATCATTACGCCTTTCATGTAGGGCACGTATCAGGACAATATGCGGATCTGCTTTAAAGAAACGCGCCTCGGCTTGTAATGAGAAAGTTAAAGAGATGTGTTATTTTGCTCTAGTTGACGTCATTTGGAATATGCCGCAAGTATTTGGGATCCTTGGGAGAAAATTTGACAAAAAACTAGATAAAGTCCAGAGGAAATCCGCCAGATTCGTAAAAATTGTTAAAATAAGAACAAAAGTGTGACAGATCTCTTAAGGGATTTAGGCTGGGAGCCACTTGAAATACGAAGAGAACAAGCGAGACTTAGACTTTTAGAAAGGTTCAAAACAGACGATTTTAACGATGACACTAAAGGAATTATAATGGCCCCACACGACTTAGGTAGATCAAACCACAAAGATAAAATAATGGAAATAGATTCCAGTACAGATAGATACAAATACTCATTCTTTCCCCGAACAATCAGAAATCATAATAGTAAGAAACCGAAGTCATTTTAGAAATATTAAAAACATTTAATTTACAATTCGGAACAAAATTAAACATTGCAAAGACATCAGGTATATTTCTAGGTACATGTGTATGTTAGTTAGTAGTTTGTGTGTTTGCATGTGAGTGGGATGCAAGGGTTTTTGCATGAATGTATACTATGTTTTCTTTGTGGACTGTATAAATTTGTGGCTTTTGCATTCGGTTTTTTTTCTTTTCGTAATTACGGGTGGTGCCCTAACACCCCCCGCCACACGCCCTAACGGCGGCTTGCGGGAAATTAAGTAGATTTAGATGCAGAAGTGTTCCGTGTTAGTCGTTTGTAGAAATTGTTATTCTCACACAAATGCTGACTGTTCTCCACGATTTCGCTGGACCAGATAATAACAAAAATCAAATACGTCGACGGCATTCGAGCTGGGATTCCTTGCCACACGATTCAAACGCTGGCGACAAGTCGCGGTGACTACGAGTAATTGCCGTGACTCCCGCCGCACCGAAATAGGGTAGCACTCGGGAGGAAAGCAGAATGCAGACGGCGCAGATAACGGCAACAAGGGGTACTCTTCATCGGTATAATGCCTGCTTGCTTCTCGCCAAGAACGAAAATACAGTTGGAGGAAGAGAGTATCGGTGTAATCTCTTCACCTCATACTCTTCTTTCAACTGAGAATTATTTTAGTGATTGCAGGTTTGGTCTTATATTATTGACTCAGTTACCTCATCGTTTCTGATAGTATGTATTTTCAATGAATAAATAAACTTGCTATCTTTTAACACAGAAATACTTATTATCAGTTTCGACGCATAGGTGACATTATCAGGGGAAAGATTTGATATTGGTGGTAATGTTGACGTAATTCAAGATTATCCCAAGGCCGAGACATCTGCCGTTGAATAAGGTGTTGAACGATGCCCGTCGATATTTTATGGTCAGAATCCAGGATAGTTTGGCCTTCTTTGCAATACTGGCGCTTTTGATGAATTCAGTGGTTTGACGCTCAACTTTGGAAAATTCATGACTGCTGAATAAATAAGCTTGATACTTTTTCACACAAAAAGTACGTATTTCCTTTTATGTGCATGACAGACGGAATATGCGATGATCGACCGTTGAGTATTTTAATTTCCAATCGTGTGGGCAGTCACTGGCGCACAGGATTAGCTTCAATTGACAACTTTTGTTACAGAAAACAGGCCAGAAAACATTGAGAGGCTTCTCATAAAACTTTTGCGTCCAAATCGACTTCAAGCCGTTAAGTGCCGGCTTTAAGTGCATTCTCACCTTTCCTAGCTTGCCGGTGACTGTCTACAGACTTTTGGGAATGAGAGCACAACCGGTTGAATTGTGAAGGGGCGCGTATTTCCCTTCCGAAAATAATTGCGGCTGACCCCCACCGTATGTACTAGGAAGAAAAGCTCTTGCATTGAACTCTAGTGCACCGAGGCGCCGAGAAATAGCTAGATTGGCGTAAATTAGGGTGGGGAGTAGTTATTGGGGAGGCGACCGAAGTTCGGGTACATTTGCGCCATTCGGGAGTGGTAAGAGTAATTGGGCAGGGTTTGGGGGGTCAGGGAATGAGGTAAGGTGGGTGAAGAGAAAGCCGGCTTGGGAATTGCACTAGAACCGGAACAGTTAAATATTTGGGGGTAGTGCTAACACCACGCCGTTAATGGGGAGGACATATCAGGATAATATGTGGATCCACCTTCTGGAAACTCAGCTTCATTAAGCGGGTGGTGGGGAAATCTAAAGCAAAAGTTAGATACAGCTTATATTTCACTTTAGTTGTACGCCGCATATATTTGAGATCCTTGGGAGAATGAATGGCTAATAGATTTAGATAAAGTGCAGAGAAAGTCCTCCTGATCCGTCGAAAATTGTTAAGATAAGAAGACTAGTGTGACAGGTCTTTTTTTTAGAGGAATCAGGCCGGTGTCCACTTGAGATGCAAAGGGAACAAGCAAGACTTAGACTTTTAGAAAGGTTCAGAACAAACGAGTTTAACAATGGCACAAAGGGAATAAGGTTTCATGCTGCTTCCTGGAATAACTGTCGCGTAGATTGGCTTGTTGGACAAGAGTTCGGCCCCCAGTCCTGGAAGCGTCTTTGGGTCCAAGTAATCTTTGCACTTTCACCGCTATATACGAGAGGCTCGTATATAGGAGAGGCTGACTGGCTCAGAGCGCTCTGATTGGGTGTATCTTGGCGGTAAGGTGGAATTACCCTTTTCCGCGTGAATGCAGAAAAATAATCTTGTCGTCGAGTGACTGCAAGGCACCGTCGACGATCTCCTCATCTGGTATCGGCGATGGCGGTTCGCAGTGAACGCCGGGAAGAAAAAAGTAATGTCTTCCATCCCGGCAGAGGAGCGCTACCTCATCGGAATCTGTCGGTGAATGGAGTCGTCTTTCCATGGGAGTCTGAAGTCCTTGGTGTGCTGATGAACGGCAAGCTCCACTGGAAATTTCAGCGCGAGCGTATCTGTACAATAGGATTCGCGGCGTTGAAACGGATTCGGCCGATTTTTCGTACGCTGATCCTTAGCATGAACACAAAGAGGAGACAATACCGGACGTGCGTGCTGCCAGTAATGTCGTACGCATCGCCGGTATGATCTGGAGTTCCGAAGACGAGTTTCGCTCGAATCCAGGTAGTGCAGAATACTGCATTGCAGTGCATATTGGGACGGGGCCGTCACGACCTCGCATCACACATGCACCGCGACGGGAACTTGGAGACGCTGGACGAATTTCTCCCGAGGATAGCGCATGATTTCTTCGGAAAAGTAGTAGAGTCCCACTTTGTTGCTATTTGAAGAATCTCAGAGGTGCAAATCTGATCTTGGGATCGCCACAAGTGACCCGTTAACAGTCTTGATCTACCATCAGCCCTCCTCCAATGAAGAAGCAGAGGAGATGCTGATACCGCCGATCCACAGAGCCGCCATGAGAGCGCGAAGAAGACACCAACACATCTTAGAAGGCGAACACCGTCTGGGAAGACGAGAAGGACGCCTCAGCATAGAGAGAGGACGTCGCCAAGTTCCACATCAAAGTCAGGGTGCAGCCGTCCTCACGAATCAAAATGTTTCGATTCTTCATTATTTCTACCGCTTGTCTTATGAGTGTGGGCAAAAAGCGTTTTTTTCTAGCCAGCACTTTTTTTTGGTCGAACTCAGTTGTATGTACTGGTTCCGACCACGCATGTTCGGCTATTGCTGAAAGTCGGAACTGTTTCTTATCAGTGGCCCTTTAGTATTCCTTAATTCTGCATCTGATGGACCTTCCTGTTTGACCTTGAAGGATTCTTCTCCACATGTGCACTTGATCTCATACACTCCATCGTACATGAGATCGGAGATCCGCTCCTTAGGCTTATGGATGATGTCGCTGATTTTTCTCGTTGTGAAGTACCTAGTTACTATATTATGCTTCCGCATGAGCTTACTTATCTATTCATCCGTTCCGGCGACGTAAGGGATCGTAGAATTTGCAGTCGGTTTCTGCTTTTCAGGCTTCTCCTCGCTCTCTTTCCTTGCCAGAATCCGGTCTTACGTCAGCTCCTTTTGTATTTTCTTGGTACTTTATAGGAATATTTGTCTCGGGTATCCGTTTTTCTTTTGCGTGAAGATTATGTGTCGTTCCTCCGAAGGAAGTAATTCAGCGCCTGAGATACTCTAGGTACGATGAACTCATGTATTGAGTAGTGAGCTCTTCTGGGCGAGAAGGTGGTGTGATCGCGCATCCAAATACCGGTCGGGGTGGGTTTTCTTGCGATACTCTGCATGGCCAAGGCTGCTATTAGGTCTTCTGCTCGCCAATACATCCAGAAAGGTCAGGACACCATTCTGTTCAATCTCCATGGTGAATTTTATGGGAGGATTATGCCGATTTGTGTTTCGGAAAGGACTCTAGTTCTTCTTTCCCTTGTGGCCAGATGACGAAGGTGTCATCGATATAACCGATCAAAAGAGTTGGTTTCTTTGGGTAAGTCTCTATTGCTTTATGCTCGGAATTCTCCATTAAAATGTCAGCTACTACAGGAGAGAGAGAGGTGATCCCATGGCCGCACCTTCCTTCTGCTGAAAGTACATATCATTCCAAAGGAAGCACGAGCTCCCGAGGCAGAATTCTGCGAGGTCCGGGAAATCCTTTGGTAATCCCTCCGAGGTTTTTTCTTTGGCGGGTAGCATGGAGTCATCAATGGGTGTATTGGTGAACATAGACACTACGTCAAAGCTCACCAGCAGCCTTCTTTGACTCCGGTGTTCCAAATTATGAGAATGAAATCCGTATAGTTTTTCACGAATAAACCGGTTCTTCCGGTGAAGGGTGGAAGAGCATGTGCGACGTATTACGCCAGCTTGTAGCTTGTTGAGTCGATGTTGCTGACGATGGGTCGAAAGGGGACCCCTTCTTTGAGGATCCTAGGTAGTCCATACAGACGCGATGGTTTGGCTGGCGATGGAAAAAGTCTCCGTTTGTCTTCCACTGGAATGGATAATTGCTTGATTTTCACCGTAGTGAGTCGTTTTACCTTCGCTTTTGCGTGACTCTTCAATTCGTAATAAGTGCTGCCATTCAATAAGGCTGCAATTTTGTTGTGGTTGCCCTCTTTCTTCATGATGACCGTAGAATACCCCTTATCAGCTGGTAGGACAAACAGTTTCATATTGTCGCGTAGTTCTTCCAAAGCTTTGCGTTCCGCATCGGTGGTATTTGGTCTGAGTGGATTCGCCTTACTTAGGATTTGAGTGACATCCTCCCTTATCTCGTTGGCAAGATTTATTTGTAGCTTCTGGACTATATCTTCGACTCCTATAACGATGTTTTCTTTTGCTATCTCTTTTAAGTCCAATTTACTTCTTTTCTCACTGAGAAACTGGTTTCCCTTCGGAAAAACACGCTCATAAGGCACTGAGGTGGCCATCACACAAAGCCTTCTTTTCATCAACCTACCAGACAAGTGGGTCAGAAGTTCTCACCAAGTACTCCTCCTGGAAGTACTTGTCCACTCCAACTATTACTCCAGATTTTGGATGCCCCTGTTTTTGGCTGGGAATCGAACTCCTTCCACATTGAAGAAATATGTTTGAGCCTCTGTTTTTCAAGTTCTGGTGGTTTAGTAATGGGTATTTTCATGGATTCATTGCATAAGGCATGGTAAGCTGCCTTAAAATCCGTATCTTGGGAGAAAATTTGTTTTTTAAAATCTTGGATATAGTAAATATGGTTCTCTCTATATGGAATTTATCTCCACTTCTTTAAATCTATTTTGTAGCCTCTCCCGCCTCTTCTCATTCATAGCATTTATTTCAGGCAACTCCTCATCCAAAAAGTTTGATGAGTGCGTAATCAAAAACCTTACAATAAAAAGGATGCTGGAAATATGGGTGGCATAATCCCCACTGATGTCTAGTGTGGTAGCCTTCAATTTTTTTAAAATTTCTATTGCCTTTTCTAAAACAGCCGACTTCTTTTCATCTAATATCTGAAAGTTATGACTATGCACTGCTGATTTAGAAAGGATTGGCTTCTTAAGCTGAGTTAATCGCTCAAAAATTGTATCGGTGGAATTCCACCTCGTTGGCAAGTGCTCTTTTACTTTTAGGCTTTATGCGTGAATACGAGTATGTTGAAGTATTGGATTACATGTGGTACGTAACACTCCCTGCCACACGCCATTTGCGACGGTTTGAGGGGTGTGTATAGATTTACACGCGCTTCAATTTACGCGAAGTTTCAACAGAAATTATACGTATACGTATTATAGTTATTCGTATAGGTACGTACAAGTACGTACATACGTGCTTATACTATACATTCTTATATACGATGCGTTCACCTGAAATAACCATTTAGAATCCCTTTACCATAATATTCATTTCTGTGTAAATCTCGAGGTAATTTATTAATCCCAAAATCCATGTTTGTGGTAAAAAGGTAAAAACTATACACATGAAAACAAATTGTTGGACAAGATGTGACAGGAGCAACTACAGAACAACATTACTACCTGTAATACTCGTAGAAGGGATGATCCTTTTCCAACTTCCAATTTTCGTTCTCCCCCGAGAATAATTGGAGATTAAGTACTTGTTATGTGTTCAAGGATAACGAGCTAATAAATGCCATCAAGTGTACCGTATAAGCTGTTCGAAGAAATTTTCTTTTAAGTGTATGACAGATAGAAAATGCATTGTTCGGCTGTTGGGTGCTTGAATTTCAAATCGTGTGGGCAGTCACCTGCGCGCACAGGATTGGCTTAAATCGGCAACTTTCGTCACGGTGGCATTCATTGTACATGAAACAGTTCCCACACTATTAAGGTAGGTTAGACCACAATGATAAGATAAGGAAGATAGCCTCCAGTACATATAGAAACAAATGTTCGTTCTTTCCTTGGACAATCAGGAATCATATTAGTAAGAAATCAAAGTCATAATAGTTATGGTAAACATTCAATTTGTGAGTAATGACAAGTATTAACCCTGCGTATACATTCGGATTATTTACATGTTGGTGCATGTATGTGTTAGTTGATTAGTTGAGTTAGATAGTATATGTATTTGCATTTAGTGAAAATGGGTTTTGCGTGGATACAAGGTCTAATAAAAAAAATATTAGACTGGTCCTACGCGCAAACAGATGGACGAATCACACTCAGTTCAGTTGTCGCTATCAAGGGGCGTCTGTGGGGAAAAACGCCGCCTTCCTCGCGACCCCCTCGCGCTCGACTTGTCTACGCACCTCGCCGATTCTTGTCTCAGATTAAACACACTTCCGATTAATCTAAGGTAAATGCATCGAAAATCGATATGATAAGAAGTCGAGATTGACTCGCCTTTTAGAGAGAATCCCATTTTCCCCTCTCTATTCCCTCCGTTAAAGCATATATATATACAGTATATGCGGTACGGTGGATTATCTACTGACTGTTCTGGCGTTAGAAGGCAGAATCCGTGTATTCTAAACGAGAAGTCGCGCGACTCCGACATGGGGATTACAACGAGAAACACAATAGCTCTATCGAGGTTGGTTAATTTACATTTTTCCCGAGAATCAAACTCAGGGCGAGCTTAAATCTTGGAGCATTATGGGCGCATCGGGGCGTGTAGAGGACGGGGCCGAACGACCGACAAAACCTGCTGCCCTCCGCCGTCACCTCCACCGGCTTCCCACCTTTCATAAGTCGTGCCGATGCAAGCTAAAATAATGTCGCGGTGATTTGACCTGCAGGAGTCACCACTGTAATTGCGGCGGATTTAATGCACTGAAAGCTGACATGAGTACTCAGCACGGATTTGCCCTCTCGCTTCGTTCTAATGATGTCATCTTTCAAATTCAGTCGATCAGTTTCAGTCGTTTCTTTAAAGCGACTCCCGTCTTTTGCTTCGTTTGGCACCTCTGAGGGAATGAGAAATGTGCTAGAAGTGGATTTCGAAAAATGTTTTCTTTCCTCGTTGCTGCTTCTCGTAAAATGTTTACGTAGCCCGTGAATTGGAAACTCGAGAACGTCGAGCGTACGTGTGAATGCCCAGGGGTCGTCTTTCACGTTGCGTTTTAAGTTCTTAAAGACGAAATGCGATCGGATTAGTTCCCATACATCCATTCGATTTTGAATGAATTTTCCATGTTGCCGCCACGGACTGGTTGCTTGGACAAAGGGGATGAGGTTGTGGGAGGACTCACCTTGTATGAGCATAAGTGCCCCAAGAACCAACCATGTTTACATGTCTCGTTGAACCAATCATGATTACATGTCTCGTTGTAACCCCCATGTCGTAGTCCGGCGACTCTCTAATCTGGAATTCAAGGATTCTGCCTTCCGACGCCAAAACATTATATCTAGATAATCCATCGCACTGCACAGGGTTGTGTCCGCCCATTTATCAGACTTATTCCGGGCCATCTTGCGAGAGGGTTGAAAGCTAAGTGAAGCAGACAGACCTCCCCTCTCCTGAATTAGGAGGTGAGGGCGTCTTCCTGAGAAAGGATCCAATTTCGCATCAAACTGAATCTCGCTAGCTTCGAAAGAAGTTGAGTTCTCTGTGACATTTCCCTGTGGATTATTCCATAGTTCAGCAACGGCAAAAAGAAGATGTTGCGTGTCCGGCGGTGACTCAAGAGGAGGAAAACAGTTCAACTCTCCGAGAGGAATTGAGAGGTGAGTATGTTGTGTAATAAGATTCATACGTAACGAACTCACGCGCACATTGTGCCAGTCAATTATGGAATCACTTTTAGCTTCAATGATCATCAAAAGTTATTTCACATGTGGAAAAACTATATTGTACTCATGCGGAAGTCGATAAATGAAGAACGACCGTATTTTTCCATCGATAACACGCGCGTTATCTACACAAAAATGTTCAGATGATCGAAAAAAATAGCGATGCGCGCTATGTAAAGAAATATGAAAAAAATCCAAACATTTACAAACCTATGTGTACAATAATTTAAGGAAGGGTCTCTAAAAAATAAATTAATCTGAAAGTATGCCTTTCTAATTGCTTTCTATTTTATACAGATCTGCTATGTTACAGTTATTTCATCTCATAAATACATGAGAAAAAAAGAAACATATAATTTCTATACTTCATTTATTCTAATACGTTGCTTTTTTTACTCCAATGCATAGTACATCACGTATCCTTAGAGTAGGTCGCATTATGTACAGGTACGTATAAATACATGAGAAAAAAAGAAACATATAATTTCTATACTTCATTTATTCTAATACGTTGCTTTTTTTTTACTCCAATGCATAGTACATCACGTATCCTTAGAGTAGGTCGCATTATGTTCACGTACGTATAAATATATGCTAGGATAGGTAGATCACTCGAACCCAAGAAATTCGTCACCTGAATCACAATTAAATAAATTAAGTGCATTTATTATCTCTTCAGGCACAACACCTAGTTCACTCTCCGAAGTTAACTCTTCCAAATACGCTATTTGCCTCGGTTTGAGAAATTCTAGTTCTACATTTAGTATGTTCTGGAATTGTTACATTACCTATACAGTTCTTTTGTTATGTGTATGTTTTGATCTTCATAAAAGTTATGTTGAAGACATTAAATGGCGGGGCTTTCAAAAAATCAGTTAGGTTTGTTGATGATCAAGCTCAGTTTGTTAGCCGGCCAAGGGATTTCAAGTATTGGTGAGTACTATAGCAATTCAATGCAATAGGTATTGAATGAGAATAAATATAAATAAAACAATGTTTATAAGGTTTTCCAGAATCAGATAGGCTAAGTCAAACGATAGAGTCGCAGGGCAAAAACTAGAACAAGTGGAACAGTTAACATATCTTGGAAATGTTTTGGACCAAAATGGCCCAAGTAGAGGGGTCGTCAGGAGAAGAATTGCATAAGGCAAAGAAGCTTACACAAGGAGCATTGACGACAGGGACATTGAGTAAGGATATTAAGAAAAGGCTTGTTAAAACTTTATGGAGCGTAGTTATGTAAGTCGCGGAAACATAGTCATTGAACCGTGATGATAGGCGTAGATTGAAGGATTTCTAAATGTGGGCGTCGAGAAGGATGCAGAATGACACTACTTCAGGCGTAACATGGAGGAAATCATTCATGATGTATGAAGACACTTTGCTTTTCCACATAGAATTGTTTCATCGCGACCTAGATTTCATTACAGCGTAATATCTTCAGGTGTCCAGGTGTAAGACCTGAAGATGTTACGCTGTAACGAAACCTAGGTCGTAATAAAAATATTTTTAGTGGAAAAGCAAAGGGAACTATTTCATCATGAAGGATGCAGAGGGTGAAATCGCCAAAAAAAACAAATGAGGTGGTGCCGGGAGAGGAGATCGTGAGACACCTCGACAATCAACGCCATCCCGTTGGGAGAAATCATAAGGAGGCAGGAAAGATGGATGACAACCATATTGATTGGCAATTGGACGTTGAAGACGGTGATAGAAGGGAGAAGGTCAGGCAAATGGGGAAAGGGCAGAAATAGGATAAGGATGTTGTACGGGATGAAGGGAGGAAGGAAGTATACAGAGATGAAGAGGGGCTTGTTGTAGAGTAGGATGTTGAGTTGTGTTTTCGTTAGGAGAGACAAGAGGAATATTCTATAGTTGTGTCCATCCAAAACCTAACTTAACCGATAGAAAATGTATTATTATAATTATTTTGATATAAAAATTATATTTAATAAAATCAAAAGCTATTTAATGCACTAAATGACTAACTCATAATGTCTTATCTTGGCCAATAGGTATTTTGTCTTAAGCACACAAATGAACTTCTTTTTTGAAACATGTTACATAGCATACCTCTACTGCATTTGAGCTAACTCCATCAATGGCTACTCTTTGTACCCAACCATTTAAAAAGTCTTGTTTTCAACCCAGGATATTTTTATCTACGCCATATGCTTCTAGCTTCATGAGTAATTTACCATGAGATACTTTGTCAAAGGCTTTCTTAAAATCTAGAATACCCTCGTCCATTGGAACATTTCTCTCTCCCAAACTAAGTAATTTTTGAACAAAAAGCGCAAAATGTTTCTCGCAGGATCCACCCTTTCGGAAACCGTGCTGATTTTACATTAATAACTCCTGATTGTCGAGGTGTCTCACGATCGAACTAGCAACTATATGTTCCATAATCTTGCAAAAAATGGATGTGAGGGAAATAGGTCTGCAATTGCTCGGTTCCTCCATATCTCCATTTTTAAATATTGATGTTACGTTAGCTGTTTTCCAATCTCTGGGAACCTCGTGATCTAAAGGCGACTTCTAAAATATGATTGCTAGATGTGCTTTAATTATCCGACGGTAGATCCTTAAATATACGAGAGGGTATTTGCTCTGATTTGAAGAGGTGGTAAATCGCTTGGCGCCAGATCTGGACTGTACGGCGTATGATTATCACCTCCCATCCAAACACACCCAGGAGCTCTTGAGTACTACGTTTTAGCCGAGTTGTGGACGTGTGTTGTGAAAAAACAAAACTTTTGAACACAATTTTCCCCGGCCCTTGATTTGTATCGCCCACTTTGGTTGTTTCAATCTATCGCAAAAAAAAAAATATATATATATATGTATATATATATATATATATATATATATATATATATATATATATATATATATATATATATATACCAGTTATTTGTCGAGCCACGGTTCAAGGAAATCGACCAGAGGCACATTCTCAGCGTCCCAAAAAAAGTTACCATGATCTTTCTGGCGGACGATGCTTGCAAACATTCTCTTGGTTTCTTGGGAGAACTTGTATGTCCACAATCCACAGGCTGTCTTTTTGTTTCACGATTAACATTCTTTACCCATGTTTCATACACAGTTACGATACGATCTAAGAGTGTGTTACCGTCTCACGTTGAAATTGAAATACGTACCATGAAAAATAATTTGTAACTCCTTGCCTGACTGACAAACTAAAGCTTGGTCATCCGAAAACCTAACTGATTTTATGAATTCCCAGCCGACTTTAATTCATATCTGCAGTCCGTCTCATTCCTCTTAAATCATTTTTCCATGTATAGGCTGAACACCAGTGATGATAATAGACAACCCTTCCTGAACGCAAACTGATCATCCCTAAGTTTTATTTGCCCTACTCTCCATCCTTAAGTTGATGATCCTGAGAACCACTTAAGCTGCGTACGAATTCAAATTTACTGTTCTGTAGTGCTTACATGATGTAGCCTTCCCCTCATATGGAATAACAACTAGCACTGATCTGACAAAGTCTTCCGGCCTGATTCCTCTCTCATTAAGGCTACTAATTACGAATAAGTAATGTTGTAGTCCTTTCCCCTCCTACATTTTCCTAAACCTTCAAATAGTTCCGCCGGAAACCCATGGCCTTATTTGATTTCAATTCCCTTTCTACCTCGCCATCGAGTAAACCTGGACCTAAGCTATCCTACGTCATATTCTTTCTCTATTATAATCTCGCTTTTTGTATTTCTTTACCATACAGTTCCTCTACATATATGGATTCCTTCTACCTCTCTTGAATCATCCCTAGTTCAAATAATATTTTTTCTGACTTTTCTTTGTTTATGCATGGTTTTTCCCTTCTACCTTCCTTAACTTTGCTGTTAAGTCCAACGATTCACCCTTTCTCTGTAGACTTTCCGTATCATCGCACTGCGTCGTCCAGCACACTTATTTTGCTTTATTTGTTACCTGCCTTGATTTATTATTTAACTCTTTGTACTACCTTCTATCTCTGCATTCGCACTCTTCCATTTCCTTCTCTCGTCAATCTTTCTAATCGTTTCGTCCGTAATCTGTGGTTTCATTGCCTTTTTCCTTTTAACAGTTCCTAACGTTACATTTTCGTCTTTCGATATCTTTTTTTCATATATTCTCATTTTTCCATTTTATTACTCAGCTCTTACAGTAGATGGTACTCCATTTTTTACGATCCAATCAGTGCTTCTACGTCCCATTTCCTAAATCGTCTTCCTTGTTTTATCTTTTTTATTCGGACGCTACACTTCATAACTACTAAATTGCGATTAAAGTAGGCATCCGCTTCCAGGAAACTGTGCGAATCGATCACGCTGTTCCATAGTCTGTTCCTAACCATAATATAATCCAACTGATACCTTTCTGGGTCACCTGGAATTTTTAATTAACACGGACGCTTGTATTGGTGTTTCAACCAAGTGTTCGTTAATATCAAGCCACATCTCCTTCCAAACTCCAATGCTTTCTCCCCGCAGTAATTACTTACTCCTAAACCGATCCCCTACCTCAGCACAATCACCCTCTCGGCAACCCTGCAGTTTCCCTAATACTCCCTAATTTCCCTGATAAGTTGTTTTCTTCCAGCATTAATTAACACTTCTTGATCGTATATCCTGTGCACTTCCTCCACCCTATGATTTCTTGGTGGCACGTTACCTGAAAAATGAACAAGGTCTTCGATCCAGCCTTTACCTCTACTCTTAACATTCTATTACGCTTCTTCCAACCTTTTTGTTCAATGTCTTCATGCAAATGTATTCCTCTCTTCCCCTCCGCTGTATATTAATCTGTAACTAACACTCCAGTAATCCCCGCTATTCTTTCATCTCACCTCGCATAGCCCTAAAACATCTACATTGTGTACAGGACTCATTGCCTTTATACCGTCCTTAATAGCAGTATTTGTATAAATAATTGAGGTAGTTTCTGGTGTTCTTCCTCGATAGGTTTTTTAAATTAACCCCATCTCTCAAACGGTGGTGAGATACCTTTATACTGCCTCTCTGAGGAACAGAAGCTGCACAGATGTTTTTCCGCCAACCTACCCAACATGAATGACCCTGCCAGGAACAAGTTTAATACTTTCACCAATTCAGCTCTAGGGATCATCGGAAGGCATCAGCAAATAATATTAACACAGATTAGTAATAACAGCACTTTCACATGTCAGACATCTTAAATATTGGGCAGACAAAATAATTCCAGTACCAGGTTCAAGAAACAATCAGCAAGCTATGAAAACATCAAAAAACATACTAAACCTTTCAACCTCTTAGCACTCTAAGCTTTATTCCTACTTAGCCACCCACTCAAAATTTCAAACTCGTTGCTAACGAGAGCTCATACATGTAGGGTGCGGCAACATAACTTCCTTTTTTCCTATCAGAATTGAACTGAAAAAAGGAAGTTATGTGGCTGTACCCTGTAGATACCCATGCACCGAGACAACATTATGAACAAGGAATCAGGAATGATCAACAGATCCTTACTTGACTTGATTGCCTAAGTTAAAAATATGCATGTATTGCAACCCAATGGTCACCACCTCTCCCCCGCTTCAACTACCCCCTCACTTCCAGTTCTGACCCCCATGTGATACTTCCCCCACCTCCTGCCTCACCCTTGACCTCACTCTCTACTTGACCACAAGCAGTAAGTCCCTAGTAACTGTACTGTCTTTCCATACTTTCACCCGCTTTTAGATTGGAGGTGTTGGGGAAAGGGTACACTACCTGTTCATTTTCACCCATCACTCCCAGTATATACGCGATGAAATTTTGAGAACTGATAGAACGGACACCCATCACTCCCAGTATATACGCGATGAAATTTTGAGAACTGATAGAACGGAAATTTGATGGCTTTGGTATGAAGCAGAAGGAGTAGGGCAGGGAAGAGTGGAAATTCATAATTGAATGAAGGCAGGGAGAGAGATCCAATATGTGGAATTGGAGAATAGCTCATTGTAATGCAGGGTGTGTGCCAAGTTAGGGGAGGATTAGAAATGGAGCAGTATGTGCCCATTCAAAACCAAATGTAAATGATAGACAACCAAATACTAGTAATATAAAGTATTAATACATTCAAATGTGTATTTTTATTGAGGTGCTTGTTCCATCGGGAAAACAAAGTTTTTGTAAGGTAATATTTGAAAAAGTAGTCATCAAAATTGCAGTCAGAATATGAAGATGGAACCATTTTGAGACATTTTTCTTAACACCCCCACATGAAGACTTCCAAATAATTGTATTTCTGGATCTGCTGAATGCCACTTTATGATTCCAATGTCCAGAGAGAAGGGGCAGCGAGGGCCCGAAGATAAATGCCATTATTGTGTGAATGTGTGGCTGAATCCTCACACCTGTCTGAAGCATATGTTGACATTGAACATAAAGCATGAATGAAGAGTATGACTTCTTGAGACATTTGCTTAGAAGTGCACATTCTTTAATGCCAGTTTGTTCAGCATATTTGATTTTAGAACTCTCAAGGCCACGCCCACTAAACTTTCTTTTCATTCACATGAAGAATTTTAATATTGCAAAATTACTTTTGAGAGATGTAACTATTTCAATGTGACACTTAAACATCACTATTTCTGATGAATTTCACTTATTGTTAATATATTTTCAATGGTACACCATTGTAAGGAATCATGTTACTTTGCCTTGGCTGCAGGACATCTCAATGGAATTGTTTGTCTTTCATGGCAGGATGATGGATTAAGCACATTCGATGGAACGAATGACTTTTCACTTTATGGCTAAAAAAGAAAAAAATTTCACAGAACATCTAACACTGCATATAGCTGACTCCACTGTGGAATTTTCAAACCATTCACTATTTGTGATTGGCACACACAAGCCACTTGAAAAGTAGACCTCCTGCACTGTTTCTTTTTTGAAGCATAGCACTGCAAGCTATCTTAGTCCCTTCACAGCCATTGATAACCTCAGATGCATTTCACTGGACTTAATATTGGAATCCCTGCACTCGCCATTGGCAACAATATGTTAGGATAACAAGTTGGATTAGTAATATATCTGGAGCTTGACCGGCTGGCTTGCTTACTGACCTTGAAGTTCAATAGTAATTTGATGCTAACCACAAGGGACTTCTGCTGCCAATTCCTCCCAAGTGAATTACGGATTACATAACCCATAGCAAAAACATTGTTGCATCTCAACTCTAATATTTGTACCATTAAACATGGTGCAGCTTTAAAAATCATTTGAATGTCTTTTCTGCTCAGTCAACTAAATCAAAATTAACTTTATCAGAGACTCTTATGAAACTAATTGCCCTAGTACTTCCCCTAATAAGAACAATTTGACCATTATAAACTATTGATGTTTGAATGGGGTTGGGTAGAATTTCCTAAAAAACCAACATTGTGCATGATAGAGAAAATATATGATAAAAGGTGTAATTACTTCTATTTCCTTCACAACTACCTTTACAAGTTAAGTTTCAAAGCAATTAATCTCTTCATAAACAATCTCTTTAAGCATATTTAAATGGACATAGAGGATACCCAAAACTTTTTTAACCCATAGGTGGCTCAGCCGTTTCACCTTCTGGTATCCATGTTTTGCCATTTGCCGGCATTCATTTCCTAATAATACAAGTGTGCTGATGCACATGAAGAACCTTTATTTTGAGAAGATATTAATAAAAAAGACTCATAAAAATATTGAATATGTTTTTCTTGGGATTCAAAAAGTTTATTTTTCACTGTCGCTGCATTGAAGCATGCACAGTTCTCATAGCCTGAGCACCTAGAAATGTATTTTCCTGATTAAATTGGGTTCTTTTTAATGTTGAAAAGTGTATTTTTAAAAATAGATCATAATGGCATGTTCATTAAATAAGCATGCCTTCCTTCTTGTGAATGGATATTTGCCTCACTTGATTAATCTTAACTTAATAATCAACCATTACATGGAGATAATACATTAACTTTAGTCTTATTTGATGCACTAAATTGTGAACTATGATACAGTTTAAAAAGGATTACAACACATTGCTTTTAATATTTTATATGTATTCAGCAACCTAGGTAACTTTCTCTGTTAAAGGTTACTGTTAGCATTTCAATCAAATCTGGATATTTTGAGCTCAATGGTGATTGTGTGATGGATTGAATAGTTTCTCCATTGATGTAAAGCTTTGTGGGGTCTATCATCAGTGTAAAGTATGCAAAAGTTCACCAGCACTTGCACAGGATAACAATGGGATGTGGTATTAACCTGTTCACCGGTGATAATATTCTGATATTCCCAACTTGATATGATTATTGCATCATTGCATTCCATTTCAGCCTTTAATTTGTATTATCTCAAGTCAGTACATTGTTCAGAACAATAAGTTAGGCCCTAATCATAAGATGAGGCATTTGGTCTAGCAATATTATGCATTTTGAACTAATAACAACGTCTGCCCAAACATAATTATTTATCTTCTTTTTAGAAGAAACTTGGATAGATTTTAAGAACTGGCTACCACTTGAGGGAGTGATTAACATTTTAAAATTTCTTTAAATCAATGGTTCCTGAAGTGGGCACTACCGCCCCCATGGGGTGGTGCTCTCGTCTATGGAGGCAAAAAGAGGTAAGGGGGTGGCAGGAGGGCGCTGAGGGGTCCTGACAATGTGACATTTGCAAAGGTTGGGTAACCTTCCTTTTGTCTCCATTTTAAAGCTTTGTTTTCAAAGTTAACACTCTTTCCAGCATCTGGAAGTAATTTCAACCATGTATTTGCTTACAATTTAAAGTAGGAATGGTTGAAAAATATTTCCAAACCTTTCTCGCACAAGGGAAACTTTTGAAGGGGTTTTATCTCATTTGGTATATCATCGGCACTACTTCACGACACTGAGTAGTTCGGCATAAGGTTTTATGAGAAAAAACGGGTGTGAATCCAAAGAGTAATCAGCTCATCTGATAATTAGATTTGGTCTTTTTACATTGAATGTTTACTTAGATAATCATTTTCCAAACAATTTCGGTCCCTACAATATTATCAAGACTGTATTGGTAAGTTATTTTACATTCATCGCATGATATCATTGTTGAGTACTTTTATAGAAGTTTTTGCATTATTTTATGATGGCAAAGTATGTAATAAAAATAAACGGCCAATATGTTGTTATGTTTTCTTGAAATGGATATTTATAATTCAAAAAGAGAACCATTTTTCTCATACTTTGTATATTTATGATTGAACTTCTCTTTTGCCAGCTAGATATTAATTAAATAAATTCCCAGTTCACTGATCTAAGTCACGGTTATGCTCACATTGTGCATTTCCTTGAAGCATAGCTTTCTTCAAACAATTGGTATTATTCACAATGATTATTTGAATGAAAGAAAACTTTGGAAATATTTTGCCTTCACGAGTAAATTGAGTAGTAAGCATACTTCTTCTTAAACTCCTCATAGTAATATATCATCAAATGAAAAGGTGGCCTCGTTAAGGAATAAACTTTAGTTGAACCAACGCTCACACAAGTATCCAAAAATTGAAACTAAGCCAATTTCACCACAACTGTCACTTGAACTGCCTTTCTCATGAATACAATTTAGGGAATTACATGGAATAAAATGAATCATAGAAACAGAATAGGAGCCAAAGAAATATTATTTCGCCCTCAATTGATTAGACCAGTTTTAACAATCGAATTCAAGAGGAGCTTACTTTACAGCCGAGTGTTTAGTTTCTGTATGAAAGATGGCAAAGGTGCATCTGCAGACATCTGACAAAACTCCCTACACACCATTTTTGAATTCGTGCTTGTGTAATAAATGTATTGCATTTGTACATGAAATGTACAATATTCATATAAAGCAAATAAACTGTTATAATATTTCTAGTTTACCAAAGTAAAACTTCTACCGTTCTAGCGCAAAATAATATGTAAATAAATCCTGTTTTATGCCAGGCATGCAGAACAAATACGTATAATCTGCCTTGCTCATTTATTTATTAAGTAATCTACCAGATAAGGTAGGTTTTGCAAGGGCAGAACTACCAAATAAATATTTTGTTACTCCTAAGAAAACACAATCTACCAACCTACTCTACATCAAGTTCTACTTCATCTCTGAGTACTTCCTTCCTCCCTTCATCCCATCCAGCATCCTTATCCTATTCCTGCCCTTCCCTCGTTTGCCTAACATTCTCCACTCTATTACAGCTTTCAACATCCCACTGCCGATCAATACGCCCTTTGTCCATTTTTCCTGCCTCCTTATGATTTCTCCCAACAATCCCCTCTCCTCTTCCACCATACCTAGTACTTCCTCAATTACTTTCCTTTTGGTTCATTTCACCTTCTTCATCTTTCTCCCAACCCACATTTCAAAGGCCTCCATTCTACTTCTATCATCCTGCTTCAGTGACCATGTTTCCGCAGCATACATATCAAAGTTTTGATGAGTTTCTTTTTAACATCCTTACGCCACAACCCTGTCATCAACTCCCTCGTCCTTGTGGAAGCCTCATTGCCTTGTGCAATTCTTCTCCTTACGTCCCTACTGCTTTGACCGTGTTGGTCCAAAACACTTCCAAGATACGTAAACTGTTTTACCTGCTACATTTTTGCTCTCCTATTTTAATGTTTAGCTAAGCCTTTTTTTCTGGAAAATCGCATAAACTTTGTTCTATTTATATTTATTCTCATCTATCGCACTGAATTTCCAATTCACTCGGCAATGCTTGCAAGCCCTTTGCTGACTGACAAACTAGAGCTTGGTCATCAGCAAACCTAACTGATTTTATGAATTCCCAGCCAACTTTCATTCATATCTCCAGTTCTTCTCATGCCTCTTTAACCAGTTCCTCCACATTCATATGGAATAGCACCACTGACAATGGACAACCTTGTCTTGCACCTCTTCCTAACACCCTGCTAAATTATGTTTGAAATTATGCCGTAAGAACATAAATATTTTGTTTTGATGTTCATGTGATTATTAGTAATTTAATTTCAAAAATAAACCACAAAAAGATTGTGTCCACGTCATTTAATTTACTCATACTCATGCGTGTATTCTATTTAGTTAATATAATTAAATTTTATGTTAACAAAATTTAATATTTAAACCTTTATTGTAGAAACAGAATGGCAGGAAATAGCTCATCAAAGAAGAAATGTAGACAGTATAATGTGGAATATGTTAAGTACGGATTTATAGAGTCCCTTATAAACAAGCACATGTCTATGCGAATGGGTGTTTTCAAATGAGGCAGTGAAACATTCCAGACTATTTGACCATTTTGGGAAGGCACATCCTGGCAAGACAGAAAAGACTTTTCAGTCACTTGCAAAATCGTCCAACCCTTTCAAATATGTTGTGCAATGCTTCAAAACATATCACTGATAGTTTGTGTGCATCATACAATATTTCACTATGAATTGCCAAATCTGGAAAGTCATAGTATCTCATAGTAAATTACTCACAAAGCTAGAAGCATATGGCGTAGATAAAAATATCCTGGGTTATATAAAAGACTTTTTCAATGGTCGGGTACAAAGAGTAGTCATTGATACAGTTAGTTTAAATGCAGTATAGGTATGTTATGTAACATGTTTCAAAAATGAAGTATATTTGTGTGCTTCACACAAAATACCTATTGGCCAAGATAAGACATAATGGGTTAGTCATTTAGTGCAATAAATAATATTTGTTATTATTAAATATTAATTTTTGCATCAAAATAATTATAATAATACATAACTATCGGTTAAGTTAGGTTTGGGATGGACACAACTACAGCAAATTCCTCTTGTTTCTCCAAACGAAAACACAACTCAACATCATACTCTACTACAAGCCCCTCTTCATCTCCGCATGCCTCCCTTCATCCCGTCCAATTCCCTTATCCTATTTCTGCCCTTTCCTCGTTTGCCTGACCTT
The DNA here is from genome assembly GCF_022747635.1 of Hetaerina americana. Taxonomy (NCBI): domain Eukaryota; kingdom Metazoa; phylum Arthropoda; class Insecta; order Odonata; family Calopterygidae; genus Hetaerina; species Hetaerina americana. The sequence continues at coordinate 16,211,367 of NW_027287095.1, forward strand.
CTCCCTTCTATTACAGTCTTCAACATCCAATTGGCAATCAATATGGTTGCCATCCATCTTTTCTGCCTCCTTATGATTTCTCCCAACAATCGCCTCTCCTCTCCTACCATACCCGGCACCTCCTCATTTGTTTTTAGTCTATTTCACCTTCTGCATCCTTCATGATGAAAGAAATCACTTTGCTTTTCCACTTAAATTTTTTTCATTATGACCTAGGTTTCGTTAAACATCTGCAGGTCTGACAACTGGACACCTGAAGATGTTTCGCTGTAATGAAGCCTTGGTAGTAATTAAACAATTATTTGTGGAAAAGCAAAAGGTCTTCATACATCATGAAGGATTTCCTCCATGTTACGCCTGAAGTTGTGTCATTCTGCATCCTTCTTGACACCAAAATTTCAAAAGCCTTCAATCTACGTCTATCCTCCTGCTTCAATGACCATGTTTCTTCGCCATACAAAACTGCGCTCTATATCAAAGTTTTAACAAGCCTTTCCTAAATATCCTTACTCTATGTTGCTATCATCAATGGGATCCTTGTGAAAGCTTCTTTGCCTTATGCAATTCTTCTCCTTTACGATCCTACCACTTTGACCATTTTGGTCCGAAACACTTCCAAGATATGTTAACAGTTCCACTTGTTCTAGTTATTGCCCTACAACTATAGCGTTTGACTTAGCCTTTCTCTCATACCAGAACCTCATAAACATTGTTTTATTTATATTTATTCTCATTCAATACCTATTGCATTTAATTTCCATCGTACTCACCAATACTTGCAATCCCTTGGCCGGCTAACAAACTGAGCTTGATCATCAACAAACTTAGCTGATTTTATAAAAATCCCGCCATTTAATGTCTTCAACATAACTTTTATGAAGAACAAAACATACACATAACAATCGAACTGTATAGGTTTCAAGTTTGTGTGTCTACATAAGGAAGTTTGTCGGCTATCAAAAAATAATTGTGTAAGGTGCTTCTATAATCTTTTTGTCACTGTCATGCAGTTTAATGAAGAGAAAGATACTTTTCTCAGCGACAACCTCAAAGAGGTTAGGAGTGATGATGCATTCTTGTCTGAACTATTTGCAGAGTTCAATTAAATGAATTTACAGTTGCAGGGAAATGATACTAACCTTATTAAGACAACATCTGTGGTGACTGTGTTTATTGTCAAGTTGATTTTATTTAAGCATTATTGTATCAAGTCATCAAGCCCATCCATCCACTTAAAATTTTATTTGATGAAAATATGCTATTAAATTAGGCAATATATTCTCCTTAAATGATTTCTAGACCATGAAAAACTATAATAAATATTAACCTAATTGCTTAACTGATTTTAACTAAACATGATTGGATATTCTATTTTCATAAATTGAAAATGTTCATATTATAAAATAATTGCTTAACTTAAGCAAAAAAATGACATGTAAACTTCTAAAACAAGCTTTTTTAAAAATATTTGTTTTGAATTTTTATGTAAAAAGTATATCCTCACCTAAGTTCCTTTTATTGTGCATCAAATCTTTTGCATTAATTTGATATGAAAATTATACATCTATTGGATTGTAAATAAATATTTTAATAGTAAGTTTTTAAAAATTTAATCATCTCAATGTTCCTCATTTGGTTATTTTGCTTTCTGATTGTGATTATTATTTTAAAGCTATCGATTGGGGGGTGCTGAGTATTGGTTTATATATTCTAGGAGGTGGTGACTCGAAAAAGTATGGGAAACATCGCTTTAAATCATGCTGAGTAGCATCACCGAAACACAAAAATTCTTATCCCATATTGGAATATTGGTAGATGCCTTGAAATATTCATTCAAGCTACATATCATTTTAGAATAGTTCATATTTTGGGGTGGTATGTTATGATAGGCTAGTACAAAATCAAATTTTTGGAGCGGATAAAAAGGAATATATATTGCATCAAAAAATATGATTTGGGTAGAATAGGATCAGTTGGAAAAATTTCATCAAGAGGCATGTCAATAAGTACACAAACCTTTTTAACTTACTTGCATGCAAATGGACATACTATCAACTAACATACGCACCTGCGAAAGTAGTAAAAATCTATCCAATAATGTACAAATCAGAATGAAAAACCAAGTAGCGAAAATTCTACTATCACATGGACATGCTAATAATGGTCTCCTAGGTGGAGTACTTGAATCATGTATGTATTCTTCTAAATGTTTGATACTTTCATATGTGCATAGTGCAAGAGGAAGACTTTTATTATAAAAATGTTATGTATAGCATGTCAAAAATGAAGAAAATTTGTGTGCTTACAACAAAATAACTATTGGCCAAGACAAGTCGTTACGGAACAAACATTTAGTAAACTAAATAATATTTGATATAATTAAAAATGTGGGTCGCGGTGCTCCAGGGGTTGAGCATTGGACTACTGACTGGAGGGCCCAGTTCAATTCCTGGGAAAGCCTCTCTGGGCAGCCTCAGTTATACCCAAGCATTATGATTTTTCACCTACCAGATCTTCCTGGGAAACCATAACCAGCACAGGGAAAGGAACTAGCCCCCCTTCCCTGATGTGTGAATTTCGCATGCCGTCGGGCTTAGTACTGGGTACACTGTACCATCATCGGCTTTCGGGTTGATTACTATGTTTATCGTTTTTTATTATTAAAGATTAATTTTTGGGGTAATAATTAGTATTTAACATAATCTACCAGATAAGGTAGGTTTTGGATGGAAACCACTACCAAATATTTCTCTTGTCTCTCCTAACAAAACACAACCCAAGATCCTGCCCTGCAACACAGCCCCTTTAACATTCGACCTAGGACTCCTTGCCACACGTTTCGAACGGACGCGTCGCGGTGACTCACGAGTAGTTGCCGTGACTCCCGCAGCACCAAAATAGGGCAGCACTCCAAAGAACAGCAGAATGCGGACGGCGCTGATAACGGCAACATGGGGTACTAATCATCGGTTTAATGACTTCTTGCTTCTCGGTGAGTTCCAAAACGCAGGTCAAGGAAGAGAATATCAGGGTAATCTCTTCACCTCTACTCTCCTTTCACCTGAGAAGTATTACACAAATTGCAGGTTTGGTCTTATACTATTGATTCGGTTATTTCATCGCTTCCGATAGTATGTATTTTTCTTTTTAGTGCATGACAGACAATGTGCGTTATTCGACCGTTGAGTACTTCAATTGTCAAGTGTTTTGGGCTATCACCTGACAGCAGAGGATTGGTTTCAATCGACAACTTTTGTTACTGTGGCATCCAGTGGCCAGAAAACAGTCAGAGGCTTCTCGTTAAAATTGAACGTCCAAAGTAACTCCCAGCCATTAAGTGCCGACATTAAGTACATTCTCACCTATCCTTGCTTGCCGGTGACTGCCTACAGACCTCCGGGAATGAGAGCAAAACTAGTTGAATTGTGGGGAGGGCGCGTATTTCCCTTCCGAAAGCAATTGCGGCGGACCCCCCCCCCCCAATTGTATGTACTAGGAAGGAAAGCTATTGCATTGAACTCGAGTACAGCGAGACGCCGAAAAATAGCAATATTGGCGTAAATTAGGGTGAGGAGTAGATCTTGTCGAGACGACCGAAGTTTGGGTTCATTTGCGCCATTCGGGATAGGTGGGAGTAATTGGGCAGGGGAGGGGGGGTCAGGGAATGGGGAAGGTGGGTGAAGAGAAAGCCCTTTGGGGATTAAACTAGAACCGGCTCAGTTAGATATTTGGGGATAGTTCTTACACCACGCCATTATTGGGGATCATATATAAGGACAGTGGGTCGCGGTAGTGCAGTGGGTAGAGCGTTGGACTGCTGACCGGAGGGTCCCGGGTTCGATTCCCGGGCAAGGCACTCTGGGCACCTGCAGCTCCACCCAAGCTAAAGTGAGTTTTTTCGGGTACCAGGTCTTCCTGGGAAACCATAACCGGCACAGGGAAAGGAACTGGCCCCCCTACCCTGATGTGTGAATTTTGACTTTCCGTATAGGGCTTAGTACTTGGTGATCTCTACCATCACCTACTAAACCGACCTTCGGGTCGATTACTGTGTTTATGGTTTGTATAAGGACAATATACAAAACCGCCTTCAAGAAACTCGGGTTCATTAAACGGATGGTGCTGAATTGCAAGTCGATAGTTAAGTTAGAGGTGATATTTCGCTTTAATTGTACGCCGCAGGTGTCTGGGATCCTTGGGAGAATGTTTGGCTGAAAGAATTGGATTAAGTCCCGAGAAAATCCTCCTGATCCATCGAAAATTTTGCGATTAGAAGACAAGTGTGTCAGGTATTTTTTTTGGAGGAATAAGGCTACCAGCCTCTTGAGATACGAAGAGACTTAAAAGTTAAAGCAAGGTTCAGAACACACGAGTTTAGCAATGACACAAATGGAATTATCATGGCGCCACAACATTTATGTAGTTTAGACGAAAAAGGTAAGATAAGGGAGATGGGTTCCAGTACAGATGAATACTCGCATATGAATATTCGTTCTTTCCTCGGACAATCAGGAATCATATTAGTATGAAATCAAAGTCATAATAGTTTTAGTAAATACATTCGATTTATGAGGAATGACAAATGTTAACCCTGCGTAGACATTTGGATTATTTATAGGTGCATGTATATGTTAATTGCTAGTGCGAGGGTTACTATTTATATTTTGAGCCTTGACAACACTATGTGCTTTAGGCGCCATCTGACGTCTCCATCTGAAATTTTGACCATTTTAACGTTAACTTTCTTCAGGACATTTTGTCGTTTGATCATAACTTGTGTTGTTTACAGTGACTCGAAAAATTTGTCTCGGCGAAAAAATGGAGTCAACTCGTGAACACTTTCTTGCGATGATTTTTTACTACTTTCGATATGGATTATCAAGACAGGAGTGCATCGATCAATTTACTTCCACTTTTGCCGATGAAGCCACATCCTTTGGCACTGTGAAACGCTGGTATAACGAATTCCATCATGGCTTCCGTTCGTTCAGCGATGAAAGTCGTGAAGGTCGTCCAAAATCAGTTGTTGTGCCAGAAAACATTGATGTTGTGCAAGAACTAGTAAAGGAAGATCATCATGTGACTTATCGTGAGATTGAGGCATCCATGGGGATTAGTATGACTAGCACCAATACCGTAAGATATTGCATGGACATTTAGCTGTGCAAAAAACTTGTTCTCGTTGGATCCCGCATAATTTGACAAAAGTTCAAAAAGATGCTCGTGCCAATTGGTGCAAAGAAATGCCCAACAAATACAATCTCGGTGCATCAAAAGCTGTGCATAACATCTACATAGGTAAATAATCTTGGATCTATGCGTATGAGCCCGAAACAAAACAGCAATCCACTGTATTAACCTTTCAAGATGAGGCAAATCCGACATAAATGATTCGTGCACGAAGCACATCGAAGTAAATGATCGCCTTTTTCTTCGGAATATCTGGGCATTTGGCAACCGTACCATTAAAGCAACGTAGAACCGTGTATTTTGAATTGTACCCGAGCATTTGTTTGCCAGAAGGGTTTGGTGAAATACGTACGGAAAAAGAAGCGGCAACGAAGGACCATTCTTCATCATGACAAAGCATCATGACAACTCTCACAGGACGGCTGAAACAACTACCTATTTGACAGACTAAAACGTCGAATTGTTGGGTCATCCTCCTTTCAACCCCGATTCAGCACCAAATGACTTATTTTTAAGGTTTCTTGGAGGTACCTCAATCGGAGTGGAAAAATTGTTATAAAAATTGGTTCGAGCGCATGCAAAACTGTATTGATTATTATGGAGAATATTTCGAAAAACAATAAAAGGCATTTTCAACAATAAATTACTGTCTTTTCATTATTAGGCTGAAAATATAAATAGCAACCCTCGTATATGTATTACCATGTACTGAAAATGGTTTTTGTATGAATACAAGGTTTGTACAAAAAATATTAGACTGGTCCTACGCGCCAACTGCCAGATAGGTCACACTGAATTGAGGTGGCACTTTCTAGAAGCGTCTGTGAGAAAAAACGCCGCCTTCCTCTCGACCCCCTCGCGCTCGACTTGTCTACGCACCTCGGCGATTCTTGTCTCAGATTAAACACACTTCCGATTAATCTAAGGTAAATACATCGAAAATCGATATGATAAGAAGTCGAGATTGACTGGCCTTTTAGAGAGAATCCCCTTTCCCCTCTCTATTCCCTCCGTTAAAGCATATATATACAGTATATGCGGTACGGTGGATTATCTAGAGACTATTCTGGCATCAGAAGGCAGAATCCGTGTATTCTAGACGAGAAGAGTCGCCGGACTACGAAATGGGGTTTACAACGAGACACGCAATAGTTGTATCAGGGTTGGCTCTTGGGACACTTCTCCTCATACAAGGTGAGTCGCTCCCCAGGGTACAACCTCACCCCCCTCCTATCCCCTTCGTCCAAGCTACCAGTCCGCGGGGGCAACACGGAACATTAATTTAAAGTGGAATGCATGCGTCGGAACTGGTCCGCGCAATGCAACGGGAAAGACGACCCCTGAACATGCGTACGCACGCTCGATGTTTTCAAGTTTCCAATTCATTGGCAACGCAAACAGTTTATGAGAAGCAGCAACGAGGGAGGGAAACATTCTTCGACATCAACTTCTAGTACTTTTCTTATTTCCTCAAAGGTTCTGGTGCGTCACTTGGCAATTAGAGTTAAACTTGAAAGAGTGCGTAGTGATAAATTTTTGGGAAAAGAGCAATTCCCTCCCGAACGCCTACTGCATCGGGAACACCGAAATGGAATGCGTAGGCTCAATTAAATACCAAGGCGTTACCCTCACTCACGACCTCTATTGGGTGAAACATATTAAAGAAAAAGGTTATCTGTCGTTGGTTAGGCATAATTTAGAGTATGCTTAAAGTATATGGGATCCTCACAAAGTTGGATTAATTGCCGGATTGGATCGCGGGAACCATAGAGCGGCTAGATTTGTAAAACGTTGTTATGATAAATTTATATGATATGCTGGTAGCGTATCCAAAATATTAGAGCAGCTAGGCTGAGAATCACTCAAGTAGCGAAGGTTAATTTACAGATTAAATCTCCTGCAAAAATTGGAAGGACCTCTCTCTATTAGTAATGTTGAAAATGAATTATTACCACTATAATTCTACGGTAGGAGAGATCATGCCAATATAATTAGAGAAATCAAGAGTAGAACAGATAGATTTCAGATGTCATTTTTTCCACGAACGATAAGGGATTAGAATAACATTGTCCGACCGCGATAAGGTCATATTCGGGTCAAAATTAGACGGGTGTATTCACCCCCTGCCACACACCATAGCGGTGGCTTGCAAGGTACTGAAATGAATAAATAGATAATAAGGTTCACAATGGAGCAATAGGCGTGAGTCGCTTAAAATAATCGCTTGCTGATTGTCTGAATTTGAAAGATAAAATCATCAGAACGAAGCGAGAGGGCAAACCCGTGCCGAGTTCTCAAGTCAGTCTTCAGTGAATTAAACCGGCCGCGACTACAGCGATGACTCCTGCACGTCAAATCACCGCGACACCATTTTAGCTTTATTCGGCCCTACTTAGAAAACAAAACAAAATTAGAAGTGAATGGTACACCAACTGTATGACCTGCAGTAATGAAATACGTATCCATGATCTAAAGGATGTAATAAGAAAAATAATTAACATATCAAAAAAATGAGTAGTTTCAGGCGTGATGTGTTAGAAGTCGAACATAATAAAGAACTGATTCGGAGCAATTTACCACTAGATGAGATTTATTGTACAACCGTGTTTCGATGTATTACATATCCGGACTAAAACTTGATATTTTAATCACATTATTTTCCCCGAGCAAGGAACTCTTCTTACGGCATTGCCTCTATATATCTCTCTCTCTTGCAGTGAGCACGGCGAAGCAGGTGGAGGTGACGGCTGAGGGCAAGCCTTGCCGACTGTTCTGCCCCCTCCTATACGCCCCCCTCTGCGCCTTCGACGCGGCGGGACACGTCGAGACCTTCGACAACGAATGCCTCCTGGAAGCGCACAACTGCAAGAGGATGAAGTCCGGTGAGGAGATAGGTGTATTCCCCATGAGCTCTTTCAGTCCCCTCCGCGACCCTCTGTTTCGTCTGTCCCACCTCAGTCGATCCTCGCGTGACCCGACAGCATCGCGGAGGCTGTCGTCGAAAAGGAAGGTGGGGCAACGGGGCAATCGAGGAACCACCGTCACGCGAGGGAGGGATCAGCTATTCGGAGAGGAGTCACTAATTTTTCAACTCCGATAATGACGAAATTCTGTTCCTTCCGTTTCCATCTCAGAATGTTTTTTACCTCTTCATTTCGACGCGTGCCACCGAAGTGTCACGGTTCTAGAATGTGTTGCAGAATTTTAAATTTGCGACTAAACATTACATTAATATTTGGTATTATTCTCCGAGAGAGCCATTTCTTTAACCAAACGCGCCCTATGCGGTCACATTTGGAGACATTCTAATAATTTACGGTTGCATGCGAGCTGTAAAATAAGCTATCAGATTCGGTTCATAAAGATACAGATACAAAAAAAATCCTTCGTTCCATTGAAATATTTAACTGAAAATTTTCCCTCAATATCTTTCAACATAACAGTCTAAAGTTAAGAGATTAATTTTTACCGTCCGTATGCAAGTGCATTGCAAGTTCTAACAATGTTGTTATATTGAATTGCATCTGATTCAAATACTCAGTGAAAAATATTATTTTGTATGGACGATATTTAAATAAGGTATTTTATCCCATCTAGTATTATTGATTATGTGGCAGGCAATGCGCAATTTATAATTATAACGTAGAAAGTGCTTGGTGCACTTCACTGCGATCAAATCAACCTAATGTAAATAAATGTATACTTTTTCAATAGATCTCCGGACTCAGACTTGCAAACAGTTCATGTACTTGATGAATAAATATAGCAATTAACACGTAAGAATAATAACAGCAGCAACATTACCTTACATTCGGTGGTGGTGACTTTAAAATTCCCGGTATAGAATGGAACAGCAATAGCATCAAAACTCGGACTCGCGACCGCGATTCTTTTAATTAATAATTAAAATTAATACCAAGAAACTCCCTTCATCAAGCACTAAACAGATCCGCCCGTGGGAAAAACATATTAGACCGATTTCTTACGGATACACCAAGGCGTATAATTAGTATAGCTAATGACGAGGGCTTGAGTGACCATCAATCCGTTCAAGTTAATTTCTACGTAGAAATAAAAAAGAGCATTGAACCAAAAAGAAAAAATTATAATTCTCATAAAGAAGACTTTGACAATTTTGCCTATCAATTTAACTCTTCACTATCCAATTTCATAATTGTCCACAAGTGTAAAATGTCTGCACCACTGAAGTGGTTGATACGGTAAGATACCTAGGAGTTTATATAACTAACGACTTAACTTGGGGCACCCACATTCGTAAAATCTGCGGGAATGCAAATAAAAAGTTGGTCATTATTAGACGTATTTTTGGCAGAAGTGACTACAAGGTAAAGGAATGTTGTTACCACGGTCTTGTACTCCTACACAATGCCCCGCAAGCCGCCGTAAGGGCGTGTGGCGGCGGGTATCAGGTCACCACCCGTAAACTAAAATAAAGCCACCTGCAAAACCAGATCATGTCACCTCGACACAAATATTAGTTTGTTCATGCACTCCACCACCTTAATCACATGAAAGAAAGTACTTACATGCAACCATATTTAATATCAGGATACGTACATTCAAATCATGTCGTAGAACTGATAAAAAGATGGGTCTATTAAATAAAAAGAATTACATGCAGGAAGAAACATGCAAGATATTAACAAATATGTAAACTACCAATTCTAATTATCTCCTACGCGATTGCTGTCATGTTTATATGATCTCTAATGGTTCGAGGAAAAAACGACATTTTAAATCTATCCGTTCTATATTTAATCTCCCTGATTTTACGTTGGTGATCTGATCCACCATAGTAAGCGGAGGCCTGTAATATGCCCTCACGATCCCATACACTACGTGAATATTCTAAATGAAGCCTTTTAACGCTTCATTTAGAACCATCATCAGTATTTCAATCCTAAGATTGGTTTACTGCAGCCCTCCATTCCTCTCTATTTAGTGTTAATTCCCTCACCCTCTGATAGACTCCCTGTTTTACGTCCTTTTTAATTTGCCCTATGTATTTGTCTCTTGACCTTCCTTGCGGAATATTTCCTTTAATTTTTCCTTCTATCATACAGAATATGCATTTAGTTTTTGGGATCCGATTGAAAAAGGCCTCATTCACCTCGGACAGTGGGAATGAAAGTAGAAATTATGCCGAGTCGTTGAGGGTTTCTAGAGGTGTGTGGTGCGGAGGCATTCAGAGTGGTTTCTGGCGGGACTAAAGGTGCCTAGGTCCGTCAGGAATCACCTTTATCACTGGATTGTTGTTCAGACTATTTCCTCATGAAGCTTTTCAATAACTTAACATTAAGATGCTAATACTTACCTCATCATATCCTGACATTGTTTAATCATTTCCATGTTCTGATGTAACAAAAAAATTGTGTTCAGATATTGGCATCCGGTTGTGGGATTGCATTTCCAACCGCTCGAACGTCTATTTTATTATAAATTCTTTCTTAAAAAGCTTGGGATCGACGTCCGACTTCTTGATCAATTCCGAGTTAGTTCATTCCATCTCGCCTCTTTTATGCATAGGGTATCATGATTCCTTTGTTATTCGCTCCATTCTTTGCTGCTTTCTCTTTGTTAACAGTTTGGTCATTCTCATTCGCATCCCTTAAATCAAAACGAAAGGTTTTCTCAAGTGCAAGAGAGCAATCCGCCACTCGGTACACTTCATTTTGTCTCTTGTCCCTTTGTTGTCAGCCAATGCCCTAATTAGGCGTGCCAGCCTCAGGAAGCTATCATTCATCCAACCGATGGATCTCTGCCGAGGAGTTTGAACCATCCCGTCAGAAAGAGCATGTGAAATAGTTTGGGATAGACTTATATTTTTATGCACCATTTTTATGCTATTTCCAATCATAAGCGGGCGTGGCATCAAGGCTTAAGTGCTGACAATGAGAGAGGGCCCCTGCGAGCATCGTAAACAAGCAGACTTCGCTCGATAACACCACACAAATATAAACAGAAGAGCTGGAACAAAGAGGCCAAGGAAATTTTCCATTATCGGACAGAGTATCAACTTTGAAACCGCTATCCAATATCTGTATCAGTTATCAGTCAATTTGGCCTTCCCGGCCATCTGGCGCGTTTCGAATTTAGGCTTCTGATGAGACCCCAAAAGATAAGGTCCTATTCTATTTCCTCATAAAACTGTCATCCCGCGATCCACCAAAAACCGCGTGGAAAGAACTACTACAATCATCCAACATGCCAAATATATTCTACATCTACATAACTCCCCCGCAAAATGCCGCAAGGGCGTGTAGTGGGGTATTACATTGTTACGAGTATTACATGGTTAGCAGCTATTCCTATGCCTACATAAAGAGGACAAGAAAATCCATTAAAAGTGGGCAGGTACACAATTAAGACACTTATTACCATTTACTATTGTACACCTTCCAGGCGGGCAATTCACGATTACAATATACTTTATATGCATTCACCTAGACCCCACCCGGCACAAGGGCGCACGGCGGGGGGCAATAGGACGCTCTTAGTTGGAGAGTGTTTTGTGGGAATTTAATCTTGTATACCCATATTTTCGAAAGAGCATACCTATTATTTTCTTAGGTGGTCCCCTTTTTATTGTTGCCGCAAATAGTGCGCGGGAAAAACGAATACTTGAAACCATCAGTATCTCTAATTTTGTGACAAATGTCGATCCTGCCAATGTAATTAGTGGGCCTATAAATAGTTGACTTCTTTTCACGACAAAGACGATACCAACGAGCTTATATCTTAGTAAATGCCCCGGGATCTACCAAAAATGTGTGTGGCAGGGGGTGCAAGTACCAGGTGGGAAGAGTGTGGGATAAGGAAGCCTATGGGAGAGGATGGGAAAGGAAAAATATTTAGAAAAAATCTATCAAATGACGTGCAAATTTCTATACATGCTGGAGGAAGCCCGATTCAAAACATGGTTTAATTCACCGAACAATCTAGTGACTTATTATGCGACAAAGGGAATAAAAAGTAACCAAAACCATTTACACGGCAGGCCTCCACCAAAGGAAGACAGGTCATGGAGAATTGAAAAATAAGGAGAAACTCCACCATCAAATGGACATGCAAATCATGTTCCCCGCCCCCTAGGAAACAGGTGGGGATGCGAAACACCGCCTCAGGCAGTGGCAGGGTTCTCCCCCTCCCCCTACAGAGAGAGACGAAAGATGGAAGGAGAAGCTTGAGAACAACAAGGGCAAGCAATACTGTAAATGGCAATCCCATGCGGGAAGGGATTTGACAACTAAACACACGAGATTAGTGAAAGTCCATACATTAGGGTAGAAATTACTATTCCCTAGACGCTGAGGGTGGCAAGTGGAATTTTTGCTACCTATAACCCTACAGTTGCTATCCCTTATTGTCCGTGGGAAGAAGGAGTCTCTGAGTCTACTTGTTCTGGCATGTATTTCCCGAATTTGATATTCATGATCCAAGCGACCAATGAATGTTTGAGTGCGAATAATTTGCGCGACCTCGGCGCTGAAACATGTGGCTCCGCATTTATTTAGTAAGTTTTACCTGGTATTGAACCATTTTTCTTCTAATTATTCCCAATCCAACTCCAAAAGCATTTCTTTGACGCTTTTCATTTTATCCTGATGGAGTTCAACGAAACGAGCTGCCCGGTGTTGAACCTTCTCAATTTCCCGATTTAAGGAAAGCATTTCACCCTAAGACCCTAGCTGGTATATTTTCTGAACCCTGGGATTTGTTGGGTTTAATCTCAGTGAGCAATTTGATAATTCCTCGTTCGTCCGATGTAATATTTGCCATGATTTCAGTATGTATTGTATCTGGGAAATCTGCGGTGGCAACATCGTTCGTGAAAACGCTTTGGAAGAATGTATTGAGAGTATTAGCTTATCCCTCACTGTCAGTGTGGATGATACGATTACATTCCCGATAGCCAGCCACGGTTTACTTACTCCTATTACCTCCCTTACATATAACCAGAACGCTTTAGGGCCATTATCCAAATACTCGCAGAGTGCTTAGCGTTTAAAATCTCGTAAGGCGCTAGGTAAATGTATTTTTGTTTCAATTTTAGAACATCTATATTTGTGCAATAAATATCTATGCCCAGGAGGATATATTATCGCCTGCTCTCATTACTCTAGAGTGTAACATTATCTGCTTTCGAAGGGTTTCCTAACGCCGTTATTGTATCACCAGGGGTCGCGATTTGTTTTAACATATTTTATAGGGATTTCTGTGATATCTCTTCGCATAATATTGACAAATTGCGTCCAAGCTTCTTCTTCGTTGGTATGACTTAAGCACATTTTTTACATCCGCAAAATAGCCCGCAAGCCGCCGCAAGGGAATGCGGCGGGGGGTGTTAGGTCACCACTCGTAAAATAGAATAAAACCAATTGCAAAACCAACGTATTCGTGCTAGCCCACACCCACAGAGGCGTATGTACTCATGCGAAAACCTTCTCCATCCACATGCATGCAAATACATATACCATCAACCAGCATACACATGGTCATACAAATTTAGTAAAAATCTATCCGGCAACGTGGAAATTAGAATTGAAAAGCAATAAGGGGAAACTTTAATACCAAATGGACATGCAACTTATAGACTCCGCTCCAAAGACACAGGTAGGGAATGTGACTCATCGCAGCTTTTTTGATCTGTCATAGTAAGTCGGGGCCTGCAAATACGTTTTTAACATCTTCGGATCAGTGACCTGCCTCACATTTACGCCGTGAATTCAAATTGTATTTCAATCAACGGTCAACTATTGGTTCTTATACTTATTGTTTGAATAGTGCCGTGACGCTGCTACCTTGTTCATAACGACTTATCACAAACCTAGCTGCTCAATGTTTCACTTTACGTTTAGTCGCTATTCTGAAAATTTCACGAATCTGTTTTCCCCAGGACATATCCTCAGTCATCGTAAAACACAAATATTTTACCGATTCCACGTTTTGTATGTTGGTTTCCTATATGGTGTACGTGTTTTCGGGGGAAATACTCTTCCTCCAAAAATCTATAGACATATCAATTCAAATTTAATTCTAGCTCCCATGTCTCACACCACTTTTAGACTTCATTAAGGTCAGAAGATACTGATACCGTAACTTCATGACTGGATATGACCCTACATATCACTGGATTGACAGCAAATAGACGAAGTTTGATGGCAACCTGAGATCCGATGTCATTAATGAATGAAAGGAACAAAAATGGACCGATACACCTCCTTGTGGGACACTCTATGAGACTGCTGCTTGCTTTGTCCAATGATACTCTGTCTATTGCAACCCTTTGCTCGCGGCCTGTTAAAAATTGATTTATCCCGTCCTTTACACCCTTATGTAAAATCTCTAAGTGCCCAATTTTTGTCCTCGATGTCTCGAGTCCCCTGAGATATCAGCTGAGACTCTGACATCACGCCCTTCCGAGGGCGTTCACCGATCTTATAGCTCGGATGTTCGAAAATAAATAACCCACTTATGTAGCAATAAAGTTCTTTATGCGTTAAAAAAAACTAATTAAAACTTCCTCAAAAGAAACTGTTTGCATATTTATATTAAGGTCTAAAGAGATATGATCCCTACTTTCCCAACTCCTGTTTCAAATAAGAATTGAAGGTGCATGCTTAAGATATTGCTGCATAAGACATTTCCGAGTAGTGGAATTAGATTAATAATATATAAAAATGACCGCATCAAGTTTAAATTCACTTATTCCCGTTTATAATTTTCTCTCAAACACCCAATGTTTCAAAGAGCACTTTTATTTCCTTAAGAATGAATCCGCTGAATGGACTCACAATTTATTCGCTCGCCATTTTCTCTCCGCAGGACAACCGGAGCTGACCAAGGGTCCCTGCCTTCCGCCTTCTAGCCAAGGATCTTGACGACACGTTGATACTCATTGTTACCATGCTAATTGTAAATTTCGATTTAAATATAGAAACAATATACTATAATTCTCAATTTGGTTTTTTTTAATTTTTTTGCTCTGAAATCATAGTCTCACATTAAGGTGATTTCTACCTTTCCTACTACTTTAACAAGAAGCCGCTTCCTCGCTCCAAACGAAAGAAGTAGTCCATGGATTCTCACAAAATGAAGCGGAATCCGCAGGTCCAGTGGTCAGGGAAAGGGTAGGAATAACTCCACTCTGAAGAATTCGGGACTTTTGGAATTAAAAGTATAGAATTAAATTCCATGGTGAAAGGAAGTAGTTTCACCATTAGGCACTGGTGGCGCAGACCGAGTGGGTCGGCTTGGCATCTGCTGCTACACTTGCGGGCGAGAGTGAAGTGCACGGTATCGGCCGCAGTACTGTGATGTGGAAGGCAACGGGAAACCACCACATTAGTCTCCCTAGAATATGCAGCCTTGCATTCAAATGTGACATGATGGCTTCCCTCCCGATAAAATATTCCGGAGGTAAACTAGTCCCCCAATCGAATCTCCGGGTGGGGACTACTGGAGGGGAACATCAGTGAAGGTGGATAAATTCAGAATAGGGATATGGAACATTATGTCATTATGGGTGTGCGGGAAATTAGAAAATGCAAAGATGGAGATGGATAGGCTGCTGATAGACATTCTGGGAGTGAGCGAGATTAAGGGGGTCGCTCCAGAAGTCGGCCCCCGACTACTTCTGGAGCGACGGATACAGGGTGATATACTTGGGAAACGACCAGAAAATTGCAGGGGTAGGTATCATACTCACGAAGAAATGGGCAAGGAAAATAATATCGAGCTGGCAATACAATGAGAGAATTCTGATGATGATTATGAGGGAGAGTCTACAAACACAGTGATAGTGCAGGTATATATGTCAACATCCAGCCATTCAGATGAGGAAATAGGAAAAGTATACGAACAACTGGAAGAGGTTCTAGGAACTGCAAAAGGAAAGGCAAACCTCATAGTAATGGGAGATTGGAATTCTGTGGTCGGCGAGGGGTGAGAGGGAAGTACCGGGGATACTTCGGATTGGGAAAACGAAACGCCGGGGGAGAGATTGATAGCATTTTGCAACAAGGAAACATGACAGCGGTAAATACCATCTTCAATCAACATCCGAGAATAAGATACATGGGAGATGCCTGGAGACAAAGCACGATGCCAGATTGACTACATCCTTGTCAAGAAGAGATATAAGTCAATGCAACAATTTCAGAGTGTAAAAATCATTCGCCTTGACTGGGATTCGAACCCAGATCCCTCAATATCCGGTCGAGTGCTTTAGCCACTTCAGCTACCGAGGCGTCCTCTTAAACTCTGACATTTTTGGGGCTTTTAAAGGAACAAGATGTTGTGACGAAATGCCGTACATACAATGTCACAGGCATTCGTAGTCGTGCGCGAGGCGCCACAGTCCACGAGGTTAAAGCCAACTTTTAAACACTTATGGTGTTTTCACTTTGACAAATTCCAAAGAAACTGCGGGAGATGCCGCAACAGTAACTTTTAACGGAGTCATCCGCTAATGTGCATTTCAATGCAACAATTTCAGAGTGTAAAAATCATTCGCCTTGACTGGGATTCGAACCCAGATCCCTCAATATCCGGTCGAGTGCTTTAGCCACTTAAGCTACCGAGGCGTCGGCATTTCGTCACAACATCTTGTTTCTTTAAAAGCCCCAAAAATTTCAGAGTTTAAGAGGACGCCTCGGTAGCTTAAGTGGCTAAAGCACTCGACCGGATATTGAGGGATCTGGGTTCGAATCCCAGTCAAGGCGAATGATTTTTACACTCTGAAATTGTTGCATTGAAATGCACATTAGCGGATGACTCCGTTAAAAGTTACTGTTGCGGCATCTCCCGCAGTTTCTTTGGAAGAGATATAAGAACCAAGCTAAGAAGTGTAAGAGTTACCCGATCAGAGCGATCACAACCTGGTGATCGTGGGCAGCAGACTGCAATACAAGAAGATGAGGAAAGAGACTCAGCAACCCAGATGGAACACAAAGATACAGGAAGAAAAGAACGCAAGAGAATAGTTCACCGCGGCCATCGAAAGGAAAGTAGAAGGAAATAATAAAAATACCAGAATTGATGGTCGATGGAAAGAAATGAAGAATAAAATTACCAGAGCGGCAGATGAGCTCCCTGTGAGTAAGGCGGAAATGTCTAAGAAGGCATGGATAACAGCTCAAATGAGAGGTCTCATAGACGAAAGAAGAAAATACAAGAATCCAAGAAATGAGAGTGAAATAATGGCTCTATTAACAGTTGAGGAACCAGGTCATACGAAAGTGGAATACGGAAAAGGAAGAATGGATAGAAATCTACTGCGAGGAAATTAATGACAGCAGGAAAAAGGGAAATAGCGAGATGGCTTATAAACTAGTGAAGAGGCTATTCGGAGAAAGAAAAACAAAAT
Source organism: Hetaerina americana (assembly GCF_022747635.1). NCBI lineage: Eukaryota > Metazoa > Arthropoda > Insecta > Odonata > Calopterygidae > Hetaerina > Hetaerina americana. The sequence goes on from NW_027287095.1 coordinate 16,228,945, forward strand.
CGCAAAACATCCGAGCCGCTAATGGAAAAATACTAATAGATGACGATGACATTGGGAATAGATGGAAAGAATACATTGAAGTCCTCTATCAAGCTCCCAAACCACTAGAAGATGGCTTAATTAAAGATGAAAGCATGATAAGTAAAGGCGATCGGGGTCCGCAGATATTAAGAAGCGAATTGGAGAGAGATGTGGCAGACCAGAGAAAGAATAAGGCACCAGGAGTTGACAAAATAAACGTAGAAATAATCAAGGTACTTGAGATCAAAGCGAAGGATGCCCTCTATTGAATAATCAAAGATAGCTACGACAGCGGAAAGATACCAGAAGACTTTGAGAAAAGCATAATGATTGCGAAACCGAAGACAGATAAATGCGAAGAGCCCAGAACATTGAGCCTGGTGACTCGAGCATCAAAAAATCTTACTCGGATAATTAGCCAAAGGGCAGAAGGAAACCTCTCAGCAAACCAATTCGGATTCAGGAAAAACCGAGGAGCATGAGAGGCAATTCTCAGCTTGAGGGTTCTGGCCGAAAAAATGAGACACGTAAATAAGCCATTGTATGTAGCATTCGTGAACTTAGAGAAGGCCTTCGATGACGTCGAATGTAACAAGATGTTTAGGATACTAGAAGCGTTTGGATTGGACTACGACGACCGAAGAATTATCTATAACCACTTCAAGAATTAGATTGCAACAATGCAAACGAAAAATGGAAGAAAAATAAACAAAGGATATATTCAACGCATGCCTGGAAGAGTCAATAAGAGAAATGCAAGAATTAGGCATCAAAGGAGTCACGGTAAATGGAGAAGAAATCAACATGCTCGGGTTTGTAGATGACATCGCAGTAGTGGCGGAAACGCGAGAGGATCTGCAAGCCACTCTAAGTGCTATGTATCAAGTACTGGGGGAATATTATATGAACATAAACCAGAAGAAAACTAAAATCCTTGTTTGCGGAAGAGAGAAGCTGAATGCAGATATTAAAATCCGAGGGGTGAAACTAGAGCAAGTGGAAACCTTCATCTACCTGGGCAGCAGAATGACATGGGATGGAAGAAGTTCGACCGACATCAAGTGAAGAATAGCCCAAGTTAAGAACGCATTCATGAAGAAGAGGCAATTACCATGCTCAAAGAACCTAAGGGTGGAAACAAGGAAGAAATTCGTCAAGACTGTCGTGTTGAGCAAGGCGATCTATGGTTCCGAGATTTGGAACATTGGAAAAGTGAATCAGCGAAGAATAGAAGCCTTAGAAACATGGCGCTGGAGGAGAATGGGGAAGATTAAATGGACAGGCAAAATAAGGAACGAGGAAGTATATAAAAGAGCAGAAGAGGATAGGACCATATGGAGAACTCTACGACAAAGAAGAAATGGATGTACTGAACAAACATTGAGGCACAGTGGATTGCTTTGGAATATAATGGAATGCAATATTCCACGAGGAAGACCAAGAGACATGTACATAGGACAAATTATGAAGGATGTAAAACAGAGGGGGTATCAGGGATTGAGGTAATTGACATTAAATAGAGTAGAATGGAGGGCTGCAGTAAACCAATCCTAGGATTGAAATACTGATGATGATGATGAATTACAGTCCATTTGCAAGACACGTTTATGCTCCCGTTAGAAATAGTTTCACTGCGACGGAGCGCGTCCTTCATTTCCCTGCTTGACAACAAGAATATGATCAAATCTTCTCCATCAGCGTTGGACATGATACTTAATTGAGCACGCGTAGTAAAACCAGCGACTTCAGTAAAAACGAGTCTAATCAGATGGCGGGCTATAATCCCTAGATTAAATGACTATCAATGACAGTGCGACGCACTTCTCTGGAGAAAACAAACGATCCGACCTAAGATCTCCAAACGAGCCTCAGATCATTCGATCCGACCTAAGTGGCTCCACAAAAAGAACGGTTATCTCATTTTATTGTGGAATTTCTCATCGAGAGAGCTTTTTTTCTGTTCATAAATATGACATTGCACTGTGGCAATCAGGGAGACGTCCCAATTTGAAATAACTGTCAGTCATGATGATGCCGCCGGCGTAAGACGTTGAAGATTTCATATAGAGTTCTCGTAATGGATTTCGGCAGAAGAAGACTTTCGTGTGCGTCAGAGCGCGCGGGCGTGAGCGGAATAATGGATGGAAGAAATATGGAGGGAGGTTCACCGAAAAAACGCCGGCGTAATTACACGTTTAGTTCATGATGGAGCCTTCTATGTTTTAAGCGAAGACCTAGCAATGGAATAGATGTTCGTTTAGACTTTAAGGCCTTGAACAATTAGATTCTACATCCACATATTACCCCGCAAGCCGTCTCAAGGACGTGTGGCAGGGAGTGGTAGGTCACTAGCCATTCTACATACATTCCCTCTATTTCCTCATACATTCGGTACCCCGCGATCCACCAAAGACCTAGTGGAAAGGGGGCGACCAAACACCATTGATACAACACGCCAAATATTTTACTGGTGTTACATGGTTGGCAGCTATTCATATGCCTACACAAAGAGGACTAGGTAATACATTACGCGAGGGTAGGCGCAGATGTAATTCAGACACTAATTACCGGTTAGTATAGTACGCATTCCGGACGGACAATTCACAAATACAAGAGAAGTAAGATCTGGTGCTTTCCCGGCGTATTTGATTCGTGAAGGATTCTCGGGTCTTCCACCGGGTCAAGGGTTCCATATTGGCCGACGTTTCGTGCATCGTCTTCAGGGTTGATGGCTGCCATTCCGTATTTGGCCGTCTTATATACCTGAGCTCACGCCTCAGGTGACCTGTGATAGGCCCGAGGAGGGGGGACCTCCTGATTGGTCGCCGGGCAGTTGTGGTCTGTTCCTTCCTTTCTTTACTTGGTTTAGCACCGGTTTCCATGCATTGCTGAGGGAATAGCCGGAATCCCTATTGAAAAGAACATAAAAGAAACCTTCGCCTGGGACAATTGGAAAAATCAGCCATCGCCGAACACAGCATCGCGATGGATCATTCCATCAATTTCAATGAGACGAAGGTACTTGCACGCGCCGGTGGTTACTGGGACCGAATAGTCAAAGAATCAATTGAAATTAAAATGGCAGGACATAATTTCAATAGGGATTCCGGCTATTCCCTCAGCAATGCATGGAAACCGGTGCTAAACCAAGTAAAGAAAGGAAGGAACAGACCACAACTGCCCGGCGACCAATCAGGAGGTCCCCCCTCCTCGGGCCAATCACAGGTCACCTGAGGCGTGAGCTCAGGTATATAAGACGGCCAAATACGGAATGGCAGCCATCAACCCTGAAGACGATGCACGAAACGTCGGCCAATATGGAACCCTTGACCCGGTGGAAGACCCGAGAATCCTTCACGAAATACAAGAGACTTTATACATTCATCTACACCCCACTGGCTCTAGGGCGCACGGCGGGGGACGTTAGGACGCCAGACTTGGATAGTGTTTTGTGAGAATTTAACCGTGTATACCTTTATTTTCGAGAGCGTGTACCTATTATTTTCTAAACTGTCCCCCTCTTTTATTGCTGTCGCGAAGAATACGCGGGAAAAACGAATACTTGAATGTATCAGTGCGACAGTCTTAACTCTCTAATTTTGTGATATTTGCCGACCCTGCCAATGTGACATAATTGTGGGGCCTAATTATATCACCAATATTGGATGCAAAACCACACGCTCTATATCTTTGTGATATGTTTAATCTAGCCCTGAGTCTTCGCATATCTAAAGGTTCCCACCGTAGATTCTGTATTAAATGTGTGACGCTTTGTGTCCTTTGGGTCGAGTTTTTCACAAAAATTAGCAGCTTTTCTCTACACCCTATTCAATTATGTAATTAATGTTTATTGAAAAGAATCCCAAACGCTCGCCGCATGTTCGATGTGAGGCCTTACTTGAGAAAAATAGCACGTTTCCTTCACTTTTTCGTCGTAACACCTTCCGACTATACTTTTGACGAATGCAAGCCTTTTTAGCGCCCCTCCACGAATCGTGCGCGTTTATTTTCCGGAAGAAAGATCCGATGCAATGGTGACCCCAAAGTATTTTACTTCATCCACGACGCTCATCTGAACACCTCCGAGTGTGTAAGTTGGTAAAGTTTCGTTGTATTTTCTAATGTTTAAAACGGTACATTTTCCCATGACGCTACATTATTTCGTATTTAATTTCAACTCCCATTCTATACAGCATTTTTTAATGTTGTTTAAGTCTTTTTCCCTGTAGATTACAGTGTCGTCGGCAAAGAGTCTTAAGCTTCTTTTTATTTTACTGGTGATCCCGGACTGCAACCATGACGTGGTGGAAGGGCTTGCGCGCTTTGATCAACCCTAGGGCTGTGCTGGCGGGAGTAATAAGAATTGCTGCTGGTAGTGTCACCCATGCCAGATAGGTCGAAGGTTAGGAGCCAGAAAAAAAGGTAGTCCACGCAGCGTCTGTTCCTCAGTAAGGCGGCTGCAATGGCGTCTGACCCCAGTGGGGCGGCCAGTAAGTGATGGTGGCACGTTAAAAACACAATTGAAGAAGGCAACGGGAAACCAACTGAATTATCATTCCTAAGATTTACTTGATGCACAAAACAGAGATTTTGAGTCCTGCCAACTACGGGGCTCGGCCCAATCGGCCGTGTGTCGTGCCCGGCAGCGGGGGAGGCAAGGCTTCCGCGGTCGTCATCCCACGAAACCCTTGCAAGGGAAAACCAGCAGCAGCAGGACAGAAGACGCAGGAGAAGAAGACCAAATTAGTTAGAATAGGAACGTGGAATGTTAGGACAATGATGTGGACCGGGAAATTGGAGAATGTTAAGCGAGAGATGGAAAGAGGAAAAATAGATATTTTAGGTCTATGCGAGGTGAGATGGAAGGATAGCGGGGATTGCTGGAGTGATAAGTATAGAATAATATACAGCGGCGGGGACGAGAGCCAACGAGGGGTTGCCATAGTATTAAATAAAGAGGTAGGAAGAAGCGTAATCGAACATAGAACAAGCAACGGATGGAATATTACTAGTAGAGATAAAAGCAGAACCGACGAACTTGGTTATTATTCAGGTATACATGCCACCGAGCAACCAAAAGGAGGAAGAGGTCGATAGGATATACGATCAGTTAGAGGACATAATCGCGTGTGTTCCTGCAGGGAAACATTTGATAGTGATGGGGGATTGGAATGCGATGTTAGGCGAAGGAAGAGATGGTGAAGAGGTGGGGGACTACGGTTTAGGCAACGAGGAATGACCGCGGAAAGAAAGCAGTTGAGTTCTGCAGGAGACGGGTTAGTCATCACCAACACTTGGTTTAGACACCACAAAAGGCGCAGGTATACAGGGTTCGTCCGGAAAATAAGTGTACTGAGCTCAGGAAAAAACATTTATTACACTTTTACATATCTTAAGCTAATATTCCTCAAAATAGGACCGTTGTGAGTCGATACACTTGTTCCAGCGGCGTTCCCATTCCTGGAACGCTCCCGCGAATGCATCATCGGGAACCTCTCGAAGACTCGTCGTCGACCTCTTCTCTGCCCTCCACGAATATCTTGTGCCACCGAAAGATCATGTTTCTGGACATGGCTGACTCCCCGTAAGCCTGGTTAATCATACCGACAGTTTCGGTAGACGATTTCCCAAGCTTTACCGCAAATTTGATGGAATAACGCTGCTCCAAAAACGCGTTCCGTGACGTGGGTCGAGCGTGGAGGTTCGCGTTAACAGAGCTCCTCACTACACCACAGCTCAGAGCCGACTGCCTTTTTCAGCGTCGCTTGCCAACATACCCCCCTCCAATCGCAGCCCGCCAGAGCGATGCTGGGCGTGCCTGGAGCGGCGGGAAAAAATCAGTACATATATTTTCCGGACGAACCCTGTACATGTAAAATGCCAGGTGACTCAGAAAGGTATCAATTACATTATATTCTGGTTAGGCACATGTTTAGGAAGAGTGTGATAAATTCGCACAGCCTCCCGGGAGCGGATGCCGACTCTGACCACAATTTAGTTGCTATGAAATGTAGCGTCCGTTTCAGAAAGATAAGGCGGGGTAGGTGGGTTAGAAAATGGAATGTAGAAGCATTAAATGGATTGACAAGGAAGGAGTACTAGAAGGCTGTAGAGTTAGGCAAAATGAAGTACAAAGTGTTAAATAATAAATCGAGGCGGGCAACAAATAAAGCAAAAGAAGCATGGTGGAAGACGCAGTGAGAGGATATGGAAAGTTGAGGAAGGATGATATTGGTGCGCTGTTCAGCAAAGTTAAATTTTTACCGGGAAGTAAGAAGGGAAGATCTATGCTAAGAGTTAGAGATAAGGAAGGTAAGATAATAGTTGACACTGGAAAATTCAAGCGAGATGGAAGAAATATATAGAACTGCATAGTAAAGAACTTAGACCGACAAAGTTAGACATAGAAAAGGAACATGACGTAGAGGAAGATACCTTAGGTCCAGGCATACTCGAAAATGACATAGAAAGGGCATTTCGGGAGACGAAGCTAAATAAGGTCGTGGGGGTGGAAAACATTCCTGCGGAACTACTGAAATGTTTAGGAAAAATGAGAGGAAGAGTCTATGAGAAAAGAATCTGGCCGGAAGGCTTTGTGAGATCAGTGTTAGTTCCTATTCCGAAAAGGTAAAGGCTACATCATGTGAGGACTATGGGACAATAAGTTTGATATCCCACGCAGCTAAGTTGTTCTCAGGATTATCATTAAAGGATAGAAAATAGGGCAAATGATTACTTAGGGGATGGCCATTTTCGGTTTAGGAAGGGAACAGGTACGCGTGATGCTATTGCAGTAATGAGATTATGAATCGAGAGGAATATAGAACACAACCAGGAGGTATTTGCCTGTTTCGTAGATTTCGAAAAAGTGTTTGATAGAGTGAATTGGGAAAAACTAATGAATATATTGCGGAAAATAGGAATAGATTGGAGGGAAAGGAGGCTAATCCGCAACCTGTACATGTCTCAGACTGCTCAGGTACGAGTGGGGAACGGGGAGTCCAGTTGGGCAGTGTTAGGGAGAGGTGTAAGGCAGGGTTGCCCATTATCACCGTTGCTGTTCAACCTGTATGTAGAGGAAATGATTAAAGAGGCATGGGAAGAATTGGAGATAGGAATGAAAGTGGGCGGGGAATTCGTAAACTCAGTTAGGTTCGCTGATGACCAAGCTTTAGTTTGTCAGTCAGCCAAGGGGCTGCAAGCATTGCTGAGTGAATTGGAAATTCAGTGCGACAGATATTGGATGAAAATCAATATTAATCAAACAAAGGTTATGCGATTTTCTGGAAAGAAAACGGCTAAGCTAAACATTAAAATAGGAGGGCAAAAACTAGAGCAGGTAGAACAGTTTGCGTATCTCGGAAGTGTTTTGGACCAACACGGTCAAAGTAGTAGGGACGTAAGGAGAAGAATTGCGCTAGGCAAAGAGGCTTTCACAAGGAGGAGGGAGTTGATGAGAGAGACGTTGAGTAAGGATGTTAAGAAAAGACTCGTAAAAACTTTGATATGGAGCGTAGCTATGTACGGCGCGGAAACGTGGTCATTGAAGCAGGAGGATAGACGTGGACTGGAGGCTTTTGAAATGTGGGAGTGGAGAAGAATGGAGAAGGTGAAATGGACAGAGAAGAAAACAAATGAGGAAGTACTTGGTATGGTGGGCGAAGAGAGGGGTTTGTTGGGAGAAATCCTATGGGGCCAGGAAAGGTGGATGAAGGGGGTATTGACCGGTAGTGGGCTGTTGAAGACTGTAATAGAGGGGACAATGTTAGGCAAACGAGGAAAGGGAAGGAACAGGATCGGGATGTTGGACGGGACGAAGGGAGGAAGGAAGAAATGAAGAGGGGCTGATGTGGAGTAGGATGCTGGATTTTGTGTTTTGTTAGAAATAATAAAATATTTATTTCTAGTTGTGTCCACCCAAAAACCTACCTTAACCGGTAGATTACCTTAAAAATTATTAATGTATATCCGAAATAGTAGTGGTCCTGTGGCACTACCCTGTGGGACACCCGATGTTACTTCCACATAATTAGAACTTTAGTCAGCCATCACTACCCTTTGTTTGCGGTCTCAGTAAGTAAGTCCCGAATCCAATTTATTACTTTGTCGTTTATTCCATACTGAGCTCAAGACCGCTACTAATGTTGATCCGTTTCTCGGCATTTACTTCGTTTATTTTTGGTTTAGCTTGTTCACCAAGTGATTTATACGTCCTTTTAAGGCAAGCGTTTATTTTTTTCTGCTATTTTTGAAATCTGAGAGTCATAGCCTGATATGAAGTGGCAAAAAGCGCTGGATCCCACTTTATTTTTCCCAATACATGGCTTGCGCTCTTGCTAAATGGTAATATATGCTAAACCCTCGAAACATGTTCGTGTATCCTACGATGGCTCGGCAGTATAATGAACTCCGGAGTGATTAAGAGGTGCCCGATACGATAAGTGGACAGACCTCAGATCAACAAAGTCCGCTCCAATTCCCGACAAAATCTCAACAATCTTTGTTTTACACCCTCAATTTGGCTCCAGAAGAGCCATCCGCGGTCAATGTGCGGCACTATTCCTGTTGCAAACGGCCTTTCTGTTGCATCCGTGGGTCTCCTCTATAATAGTTAACAATCATCCGATTTCTATTCGGGAGAATTATAACTTAAGGTTGGGAGAGACGAAGGGATAGAAAGAACTGAAAGGTAAAAACATTAGGCCAGCAAGCTTAGACATATAGAGACAACATGACGTGGATGAATATAGCGTAGACTCAGGCATCGTAGGCGATGAGATAGAAAGAGTATTAAGGGAGATGGAATCAAAAACGGCCGTCGGGGTGGACAACATTTCTGCGGAATCACATAAAAGTTTAGGAAAATGTCATAGGGTGAGTTTTTATAAACTAATTCAGAGCATTTAAGAGATAAGAATTGGGCCGGAAGACTTCGTACGATAAGTATTGGTTCCTATTCCGAAAAATGTAAAGGCTACATCATATGAGGATTGCATAGAAATAAGTTTGATTTCCCACACAGCTGAAGTAGTTCTAAAGATCATCAACAAAAGTATGGAGAGCAAGGCAAATGATTACTTAGGTGATGATCAGTTTGGTTTTAAGATGGGGGTGTTCTCCGGTCTAATATAAGGATGAAGTCCACCACTTTTCCTTTCACTCTATCAAACGCCTTTTCGAAATCTACGAAATAGAAAAAAACGTCCTGACTATATTCTGTATTCCTAATGCGTTTGTGGAAGTGGCGTAAAGTGGAAGACTTCATCCTTATATTAGACCGGAGAGCAGCCATTCAAATGTCATGAATGAGACTGATCTTAGTTGCGATAGTGTGTTGTGGAAAATTATTAACGAAGGACTGCACACATTGAAGGTGTCAGCACGCTGGGCTCCACGACTGCGGACTCCTTTTCAGAAGCAAACATGGTGGAACCGGCAATCGAAGCGATGCGACCTTGAAATTTTACCACATCCGCCCTATTCTCCCGATCTCGCCACAAGTGACTTTTAATTATTCCCAGTACTCAAGAAGACATTGCGGGGTCGGAGATTTGCCGTCGTGATGTACTAAGTCATTGAATAAACACTGAAAACCCATGGTTAATATATTAATCTGTTTTAAATTGTCAATTAGAGCAATTACATTGGAGGAGACCGTTGCATGCCCACGTGGTAGTAGAATTTCACCTTCCTACTTTTCAAATTCTTGCTTGCACGTTATTGGATAATATTCTTACTGCATCCTAAGGTGGAATTATTTTTTAGATGATAGAATATGTATTTGCATGCGTGTAGAAATAAAGGATTTTTGCATGAATGCATACGTCACTGTGGCCATTGTTTTCTATACATGTGGTTTTGTTCCATTTTACTGGTGGTGACATAACACTCCCCACCACACGCCATTGCGGCGGTTTGCGGGGTATGGTGTGGATGTAGATGTACATAATAATAATACAAATAAGACCAATTTAAGCCTTGATTACAACTGGCAATGTTTTACTTTAAATATGTTCTAGATTTCTGAGCTCATATTTTTCCTTCATATGAGGCATATAAATATACTCCACCGCCTCAAATCCCAATACCACCACTCGAGGGACTCGAGAAGCGCCTTGTACTTTTTTTAATCATATTTTTTGGTGTCATTTCTTTGATAAGAAAAAAGTCGTTCTCGTCCTACGTCGTTCTTATCGTGAATATTTCGTCGGGGCGGGGCCATGGACCGCCAAATGCCCGAGAGATAATTCCAAAATAGGACATATTTACTACCCCACAGAGCGAGAAGTAGACCACGGCCCCATTTGGAATTTCCCACACAGTCGAGCAATAGGTTATCACCTCTCTATGGCTCACTTTCATCAGCAGCAATGGGCAACGAGAAAAAATGAATGGCAGCATGCCGCGGCTCCAATGACAACATTTGCATCAACGAATTAGCGGCCGTATGGCAAGGACGCTCAAACCCATACACTCGTCACTTCAAAACAACTTGAATTCCATATGCAGGTCCCGATGAATGCAAATCGAAAACTGAGTCGTAACTTTTTGATCAGCGAAAATTTCGCGATAATACTGGATCATAGGCAATTAAATGAATGGTAAGTCGCCAGCAAGCAATCAATAAATGAACTGTTTATGTTGGATGTGTCCAAACAAACAATACTAAGAATGGAAAATAGCCTACGGAACCATTATGCATTGTCATTCCAACAGTGTCGCAGCACTACGCGTGTTATTCGGAAGTGCGTTCTCATTGGGTAATCCCATTCAACAGCATGGGAAATTTGCGAGGGGATATACGAGCGAGAACATTGATTAACCTGCCAAGTAAATTCGAGTTGAAGATGGCCACAGTCACGGCGTCAGTTACGCTACATTCAAGTCTCTAGTACAAGATTTTTTAAACATAGAGTAGAGAAAAGTTTGAAGATAGAAAATGGAATTTATAAATAAAAAGTTTCCTCCTCGGCAAAATTAAACATAGGTTTTACTTGCCAATGAAAATGTGAGAATTATTTAATAACCATTTTAAAATTACAAAGCGGTACAACTAGCGCCGTCGAGAATTTTTTAACTTTTTACATCCATGACGGTAATTTTCAGAGAGCTTGAAACGAGAATTCCTTCATAAAAATTTATTGAATTTCACCCCTTTAAATTCAATTTTCCGAAAACCCTTCCTTTTAAATCTTCAGGTTATTTTCTTCTACTTTCTATTTTTTTGGGTTCATTTATGATAAATATTTGATTTCCTGAATTAAATCCCATAAAGGGAAAGCCTCAGAATTTGAAAAAGATATTCGGGAAAAAATTACGTTTCTTTTCGTGAATGTTGGACTTTACAAAAGTATTCCAAGTTGAGTGGGGTGGATATTCGAGTCTACCGTTTCGCAATTTAATTACCAGGGTTCATTTACAATGTCCTCTCCTTTATTATTCAATCATAGCTTCTTTCTCTTCTCCTTGGCGATAAAATGCTAACATGACAAGACCTAACAGGATTGGGTGGAGGAGTTTTTATGGCTTGATGGAGTAAAGTATTCCTTTGCGTTCACACGCATAAACTTATTTATTTCACGGTCAGATTTGACCACGGAAGAACATCTTGGGTTGGTGGAGGGCGTTGGCTGTCCGTGAATCATGGAGTGAGGCAGCGATTGGAGGGAATACGCGCGCACTGCCGACATTTTCCAGCCAATCGTGTATCTAGGCAGGAATTGGGGCAGGGTTCTTTCCAAAACGAATGCAACTACATTTCCAGCGCCGCTCTTATTGGTCGAAGTGGGATCAAAATACTCGATGAGAGGGTGGAAGCTAAACTTTCCCGCGAAACCGGTCTCAGTGCTCTCCAAGCTGTGGAAGCGAAAGGAATTCAGTTATTGTAAACCTCTGCGCGCCGACCGTATCACGAAAAAAATGAAATCGACGTTCGATCAACGTTACGCGATTGCTAATTTTTGTGCTTAACTGCAAAAATCTCTGGAGGAGACTTACAAAATGATTCGTGAGGCTTACGGAGAATCTGTTCTGCCCTACTCCCAAGTTCCGAGGTGGTTTAAGGCCTTTAAGGAGGGCCGGGACTCGAACGAACTCACGACGAACAACGCTGTGGGTGGCCGCCAGCAAGTAAACAATGTGGCTCGTGTTCGACAATTGTTGGACTCTGACCGTCGATTGAGTATCAAGATGGTTGCCAATGAACTGGACTTGTCGTTTACTGCTCTGTTTCCTATTGGAACAGAAGATTGAGCGATGAGGAAAGTGTGCGCCAAGCTCGTGGCCGGGCTACGAGTCCGCGAGTTCCTGGTCAAACACCAGGTGCCAACGCTGACCCCCCCCCTTTAGTCCTGACGTGGCCCCAGCAGACTTCTTTTTGTTCCCTCGGATTGCGGCAGCCCTGAAAGGAACCCATTTTTCGTCCTTAAGAGAGATCCAATCAGCCGTGGCAAAGACCTTGCGAGAGGTCCCCGAAGACTCAATCCAGGGCGCGTGTCGGTCATGGCAGAGTCGCTGGAAAAATGTGTAGAGGTCCAAGGACAGTACTTTGAAGAATTTTAAGTGTTTGTGCAAATCTGTTCAATAAATTACCTTCAAAAAATAATCACATTACTTTTGGAACACATCCTGTATGTTCGCCTTTTGATGCGATGAATTTCGATCGTTGTATTTGACTCATCCATTCAATTATACTTTTCCAACTAATTTCCTCAGTCACTTGGGTTCGATTTTGTTGAGATTGGCTGTACCACTCGAGGGAAGACCACGCCCCCAAATACCAGTCCGTCAAAAGAACGGACGATAAGAGATCAAATTAACATTGTCCGACCGCGGTAGGGGTAAGAATATTCGGGTAAAAATTAATCTGGTGTGTATTCACCCCCTGCCACACACCCTAGCGGTGACTTGCAGGTCGGTAAAACATCTTTAAAAACATTGATATCGGGCGTAGATATATATGGCGGGGAAACATGGTAATTGAAGCAGGATGGTAGTCGTAGATTGGAGGCTTCCGCAATGTCGGTGTGGGGAAGGATGGATGAGGTGAAATGGACTTAGAAGAAAATAAATGCGGAGGTGCTGGGTATGGCGAGGGATTGCAGACAGAAATCATAAGGAGACAAGAAAAATAGATGCAAAGCATATTGATCGGAAGCATATTGATTGGCAGTAGGATGTTGAAGACTACGATAAAGGGGAGAATGTCAGGCAAACGAGGAAGGGGCAGGAATAAGGGATAGGGATGTTATGGATGGAATGAAAGGACGGAGGGAGTATTCGGAATTGAAGAGGGACTTAGTCTTGTGTCGGATGCCAGGTTGTGTTTGCTAGGATAGGCAAAGAAATATGTCGCTGTACCGTACTGTAGTTTGAGTATCTTCAGAACCTGCCTTAAACGGTAGAACACCAATAAGAAACATAACTGGGCTTGACATTTACCAGGGATATCCGAAAAGCTATGCCTTTTGTCTGAACAAATGCACCAACTTACAATCGCTTTGCCACCAAATTTACAACAGATACAACACGATACCCGGGGAGCCTACGAGCGTTTCGAAGCGCAATGCGGCAACAGTGGACGCCATTTCATTACGACGCGACGCCCACGTTGATCTCGGCGGAAACGGATGTCGCTCGAGGTGCCCTGGTGTTCGACGTGAACCCTTTCGAGGAAGACGAGAGGGAAGCACTTGCTGTCCGACCTCTCGGTTTTCTCACCGCCACGATCTCTGTGACCCGCCGAGCGAGCCTGCATGTTGTTTTCATCCTAAAGGTCGCGAGCGTGTATGTAAATGCGAGGGGTGACCTTTCTCTCTCGCCGCGGTCAACGAGATACCAGATAGGAAAGGAGGGCATCGGTGGGAGGGCGAGGGGGATCCAGCGCGCCCTTCAGACGAACTCCGAACGCGGAGGAAGGCGGTTTGTTCATAGGCGGACTAAGAAGTGAAGGCAGCGCTCGTTTTTCCCGAGGAGTTAGCCCACTGAACAGGGGGCAAGAGTGTGTGTCAGCGCAGAGAAGAGGGAGGAAGGCAGAAGCGGTCACACGCCGTCACATCTCTCAACTCGAGTGTGCCAGTGGTCACCATGGGTGCCCTTTTGACCCCACGCGCGGTCGCCCTGCTCTTCTTGTTATTGTTGGGTGAGTGGACATCATATTGAGAAAGTGCGCCGGCTAGTTGGCATCTTGTGGAGAGGGTGCGAATACTCGTCGACAACGCTCCAAGCATAATCATTACATCGCGTGCATTACCCTCAGCGATTCCTTCCGGGAGGCGGGGGAGGGGAGGGTGAACTATGACGAAATGCAAATAGTTGGAACCCGACGACATTTTGACGTCACATCCTCGACAAATCCTGAAGTTGCACTGTTGGAATTGGAATTGTTGGTATCTGTGACGTCGAAACTTTCATTTTTGTTAGCGATTCTCGTCAGTACAGATTCCTTTCAGAATAACCCCTCACCCCCTTCAATATTACAAAAGTTTTCTCAGAAACTTGTTGAATGCGTATTTAACTATGTTCCTGTTGAGTATTTGCGCCAATTATCTGTCTATTTATCTTGTTTTATCTTTCGTGTGATATGATATCGCCAAATAAGTTGAAGCTATAATAATTCTCTCGGTGTCATTGCAGAAACTGTTACTTTTTCTCGGTGCCTCTTTATCTTCAATAATCATCGTTTTCCTTATTCATTGTCGACTTTTATTTACAGGCCATTCAATGATTTTCGTACATTCCCGCACAAGCAAAATAAATGAATGTGTGTCTGAAATTAACGAGGGAGACGAAAATCATATCTGATGGCATTTCATGCCATCAACAGATATGATTCAGGACCCAAGGCGTCAGGAGGACGGACTGGTGGCGCCACTCCACCCATTGTCGCGTAATGTCACTCGAGGAGAGCAATCTGCATGCATTGTGTGTCAACTGTCGGTCAAACAGATGCAAACGTGGATGGCACTCGATTACATCAAAAGAGTAACGCGGCATTGCCCCATGGATTATAGTGCATCTTAAAGAAGACTGATAGGAGTTGAGAAGACAACTTCCTTATGCAAATCTTTCAAAATTAGGAGTCAACTATTCGTATAAAAACTAATGAAATGCATGCAAAACCCAATAAAAGCGGTCTTCAAACCTTTTATGCAACAACCTTTTTTTTAAAAAAAACTCGAGCTGCATTGGGTCACAAAAGTTAGTATTGTTTTTTGAAAAACTTCGATTATCTTCGTCAGAATTATTTATTACTTTTTTTCAAAAGGAATGTAAAAAAAGCTTTGGACCACGGTCAGTTGTGGAAAACCTCAACCTTATAGAATTAATTACAAGTTAATCTTAGAATGGTTTGAGGCGTCACTTTGTGGAAGCGATTGAATATTTTAGGAAAAGAAAATACTTTGCTCTTCCGCACATATTTTAATATTCACGACCCAGGTTTCGACTTACAAAGTGTCACCTGATGATGACTTTGTAAGTCAAAACCTAGGTCGTGAATAATAAAATGTATGTGCAAGGACAATGTATTTTCTTTTCCGACAAGTTAATCTTCTTAAATTCAAATTTAAGATGATTTTCTCTGCTCGTACTTTGGGCGTTATGGGTTGCCGTGTTCGCAAATTGTTGTGCGCCCGAAATAGGAATGACTCATCACTCGGCTGGTTTGTTCCTTCGTTCTCTCTTGACTGCCTTTCATTTAGAGTCTGGATGAGAATAATTTACACTTTTCTTGGAGTCAGCATTGACAAAATCATGTTCATCCCTCACTCGGCATGCTCCCCGGCATTTCTCCAAATCGATCAGCTCTCTCGATAGCTTTATCTTTCCTTCAGGCAGTTTCACCGGAGATCTTGAGCGGAAGAGCAGGGAGGGGGGGCGCCGGACCAAGCCGCACACAAACACACCCAGCGCCCAAGAGAAATTGAGGCAGGTTTTAACTGTTCTACATCTACACCAATGCCCTGCAAGCCACCAAAAAGGTGTGTGGCAGGGGCTGTTTAGTTTGTTCAGTACCCTGCAAGCCACCACCAGGGTGTTTCTCCTGTGGCGACCTCTCTTCCCCATTCCAGGAAGTTTCGAAGCTTAATGATACAGGGTCGCACCCAAAAGTGGTAGGACTGATTTTCTCTGGCGCGAACGGAGCGGTTGAGGGGGGTCTGCCTGGCAGGGTAAGGTGGAGGGGGCTCTTAGCAACAGACCGACAACAACCTCAGTCGCCTGCGGGCTGTGGTTGAGTGAGGACACCGTTTTTAGTGAAGCAAGTTTTTTGTCCGCGTCGAAAAACAAAATGAATCTGAATTTAGAGCAACTTTATTCCGTGAAGTTTTGTGCGAAACTCGGGAAGACGGCAAAGACCCTCGATATGATCAAGCAGGCTTATGTGGACCCTGCCTTAAGCCGTTCCACAGTATTTGAGTGACACAAGTTGTTTAAAGAGGGTAGGGAGCTCGTTGAAGACGACCATCGCTCCGGACGGCCGTCGACGGCAAGAACCGACACGAATGTGGACAGAGTGAGGACACTGCTGAACACAGACCGACGCTTAACCAGTGAAGAAATTGCAGACCAGTTGGGTCTGTCTGCATCCAACGTCCAACGCATTATTTCACAGGATTTGGCCTTGCGCAAGGTGTGCGCCAAGGTGGTGCCGAAAATTCTGCCATGGCGCGCTCGTCGTCAGACAGCTCCTGGCCAAATACGGCGTTGCCACGTTGCCGCACCCGCCCTATTCTCCCGATCTGGCACCACCGGACTTCTTCTTCTTCCCCTTGATGAAAACACAGCTCAAGGGACGACGTTTTGACTCGATAAAGGCCGTTCAAGAGGCTTCGACGAGGGTCGTCAACGGCATCCCCAAAGAAAATTTCCAGCGGGCGTAAGGGGGAATGGGAGCAACGTTATACTAAGTGTGTAGCAGCTCAAGGAGCATACTTTGAAGATTATGAAGTCGATGTGTGTATATCGTCAATAAAATTCTTGTAAACAAATCATTCCTACCACTTTTGGGTGCGACCCTGTATTATTGCACAAGCGGAGTTTCACTTGATTCACCTCATCTATTTACGAGAGCGAAACAGGGCTTTCATCTACATCTACATAGTATTCCGCAATCCGTCGCAAAGGTGTGTGGTGGGGGCTGTAAGGTCACCACCCGTAATTAAGAATAAAACCATATGCAAAGCCCACAAATTCATGCCGATCTACACACATAAAATCGTATATATTCATGCCAAAACATTTTCAACTCACACACATGCAGATACCTATACTATCAAGTAACACACACCTACAAATATACCTCATGTATACGCAATGTTTAATCTTATCTTGACTTGTAAATTAAATGTCTTTAATATTTCAATAGTGATTTTCGTTTCTTACTATTATGATTCCTGATTGTCCTGATCCTTATTTGTATCTATATGTACTAGAATCTATCTCCGTCATCTTATGTTTGTGGTCTGATCTACCTAATTAGTGTTGGGCCATAATAATTCCTTTTGTATCATCGCCAAACTCGTTTGTTCTGAACCTTTCTAAAAGTATAAGTATCGCTTATTCTCTTCGCATCTCAGGTGGCTCCCAGCCTAAATCCCTTAAGAGGCCTGTCACACTTGTGTTCTTATTATAACAATTTTTTACGAATCTAGCGGATTTTCTCTGGCCTCTTTCTAAATAATCTTGCCAAATTTTCTCCCAAGGATCCCAAATACTTGAGGCCCATTCCAAATGAGGCCTTACTAGAGCAAAATAACACCTGTCTTTTACTTACCCATTTTTACGTACCTCACGCGCGTGACGTCGTGGCACGGAGCACCTCTAAATTGAAGATGACCCATTGGCATTTTCCGACTTGAATCGACTGAGACGATTAAAAAATTGGGCTTCTTGAGCCTCTTACTGCGAGATTTTCACTTAAATTTGGCGTTTTTAACGTGGGATATTCTCCATAGGAACCAAAAGATGTGCTTTGGATGAGATGTATTCCAAATGTATAAAATTAAATATATTCCACATTTTGAGACCAATGACAATTAAATGATTTGATATTTCCCGATCATAGCGATGAAATTACACATTTGTGCATCAACTGGAGTTGATCTCGCAGCATTTTGAAGGACTGAATTTTGAACTATTCCCCCGCCATTTGAAATTGTCGCCATTTGTCACGTCTATGTTAATGCCGAGAACGATTTGAAATAGATTGGCGCCGAATTTTCTCTTCATTTCTATCATAATACCTCGTAAAATGTGTCCTCTGCCAGATTTAAATATTGGCCAATGCACCACGCCCCTTAATATTAGAATCAGCCACCGCAGAACATCCTTTAACCCATCCTCCCCATCCACCTCCCTCCCAGTTCCTCCACAGCGAAAATGTTGACGATTGCTACAAAGGATCCATTACTTCTTCCCTCCCGCCAACAATCACACCAATACAATTAAGGACTCTTTGTTGGCTTGCATCTATGTTTTTAAATCCTGCCCCCCGGACTAAATTTTTCCCATTAGCTGATAACTTCCTATCAAAAAACAATCACCGATTACGTATGACCCTCTCTTTAACGCTCCCCCTCCAGTAATCCCTTGTCTCCTTAGCTTCCCGTCAGTGACTCCTGGTACACGTACTCTGATGAAGGTGGACCCCCGAAATATTACAGTGAGTTGTTTTCCTTTTGATTAATCTTTTAAATAAACAATTATATAGTTAATGTATATATGTGTTATTATATTATATATATATAATTAGTTGTTGTAATACATGTGGGGTTTAAATATATGTTTTACGTCGAGTTAATCAGAGCTTAGCAGTTTATCAGAATTCGTCGTAGTAGAGGGAATCCATCGAAAACCTTCCCTAATATAGTGGGCTACTGCTAATAATAATAATGCGAATTATAAAATGATTTCTGTTATAATATCATATCTTCTATTATCATTGCAACTTAAATGATAAGATATTAATATAAGTGGAGAATCGATTCTCATTTCGTGGGACAAAAACGAGCTAATTCACTGGCAACGTGGGAAAGTTCTTCGCCCTATAATTAACCAGTCAGTAGGGTTGCTTGCAAGATAAG
Organism: Hetaerina americana; assembly: GCF_022747635.1. Lineage (NCBI taxonomy): Eukaryota > Metazoa > Arthropoda > Insecta > Odonata > Calopterygidae > Hetaerina > Hetaerina americana. The sequence continues at coordinate 16,248,048 of NW_027287095.1, forward strand.
TCTGTACTAGCGTCCTCCTTGTGCTAAATCGCATCGTATGGATGCTTCGATGGATTGCAGTTCCGTTTATATTTTTCTTCAAACAGTTGTTTTACTCATGCGAAATATATAATGCATCATTTAAATTTAAATATTAAGGGAGTGAATTAATATAGTTGGCAAACTCACGTAGTCAGGCCACGAACCGCCTTTAAAGAGAGAGGGAAAGTTAACTGCGTAATACGTGGGTCGTTCAATAATTTCTTAGAAAACCAAGAGATGGTGCTTGTAGTATCGGAATAGGTTTGCTTTTAGTGTAACTCATCTCCCACTGGACTGTCGTTAAAGTTTCAACCATGTACCGTGGTTTCATTTTCATGGTCGATTAACGCAACAAACTCTTGTTCATTTAGAAAAATGGAAAAAAATGTTTCGAGCGGTGATTAAACGCTTCTATTTAAAAGACAACACCGAAAGAGATCAATACCGAGTTGAATGTAATTCGAGGTACATCTGCTCCTGCCTATGTTTGCGACTGTTGCGACATTTGGGTGAGCGAGTTTAAACGTGGCCGTGCATTCACAAGTGATGAACATCGTTCGGGACGTCCAATGGAAGTGACTTCCTCCGAAATGATTCACAAAATCTACTGTATGGTTTTGATCGATCGACAAATCAAAGTTCGCGAAAAAGTTGAGGTCAAGGGCATACGTACGTATCACAATATACGTACAATTTTCTACCACAAATTGGCTGTGAAAACAGATCTTGGTAAGAAAGGTTCCGAGTTTGCTTTCAGTAGAGAATAAACGCAATCGTGTGTATGGTACCCAAGTGCGCAAAAATTATCATTTATTAAGATAGATAGTACGCGGAAGTACCGGGGGAAACGTTTTGTTTTGCTCGTGCCCACTCTGGAGCGAAACGAATGCGCAGTTTCGTTGCGGAGTGGGGGAGGGGGGGAAAGGGGTTAAGGGACGGGGGAGGAGGGGGGAAGGGGGCAAGGTCGGCGAAGGACATCAAGACCGGAACGCTGGGAAACACTCAATCAGCGGTGTCATCAATGGAGCGAGCTAAAAGAGCGAACGTACATTATCGTAACTCGAACGTCGCGGGACCGCATCGCGCATTGCGAACGCCTGTACATCGAGTCGTTTAAGGCGGAGGAGGGCATGGAGCAGGGAGTCTGTATTGCATCCCAAGTGCGATTTGCGCTCTGACAGCTCTACCCCAAACTCAATTTTCTTGCAAGAGCTGTGCAAGGATGCACCAAGCCGTCGTGGAACTTGACGCACATTAATGATGAATTGAACTCTCTTCAGGACGCGCGTCTTTCGAGTGGTCAAATGAGGGAGGTCGATGGCGTGGAGGCGTTGGTCGCAGGGAAGGGACCGCGGGCCCAAGTGCTTCGAGGAATGGAGTGATTCCTTTGGACACCCACGTCCGGTTGCGACTCAAATGAAAGTTAAGGGAAAACAACCTCCAAGGTGTATTCACAGCCGAGTAATTGCTTAAAATATGCCCTAGGATGTGCGCCTCTCTTTATTCTGGGACCTTTGTTCTGGGATCATCATCATATTTTGACTCTCGTGATTCTATTTGCTTGGATCAAGCTGGGGAAATGTCGATTAGATATAGGATGCTGAAAAAATCAAGCACATCTCGAGATGGCCGTCCGCAATCTTCAACCTGACTAGATAATGAAGGGGATTGACAATTGGAGTATTGATTGATAATCTTGAATGAAACCTTCTGAAGGTTATTTGCCTTTGTGATTCCATAAGACTTGAGTTCGGAGGAAGATACGTGACTTTTAGTTTTTATTGAGATTTTTAAAAAATGTATACATTTTTCAACATAATCTCCTTTCAGCTCTATACACTTTTCCCAGCGATGTTCAATAAGTTCGATACCCTTTTTGTAATAAGAACTGTATTGCTTCTCAAAATAGATTTTGACTGCCGAACTCACTTCTTCATGGTTTGAAAATCGTACCGCGGTGCCATTTTTTCAAGTTTGCGAACAGAAAATAATCCGAGGGGGCTAAATCTGACGAATAGGGTCCATGAGGTAGCGATTCAAACTACAATTCATGAATGTTGGCTGTTTCAATAACGGATTTGTGAGCTGGTGCATTGTCCTGATGAAACAACACTTTCTTCTTAGCCAAATACGGCCGCTTTTGCTTGATTTATTCGCTCAAACGTTGCAATAAGTTTGCATAATACTCGCCGTTGATAGTTTTTCCTTTTTCAAGATATTCAATGAAAATTATCCCACGCGCATCCCAAAAAACCGACGCCATGACCTTGCCTGCAGATGAAACGGTCTTCTCCTTCTTTGAAGGCGGTTCTCCCTTTTGAATCCATTGTTCTGATTGTTCTTTTGCCTCGGGTGTAAAGTAATGGACCCATGTTTCACCCATGGTTGTGAAACGGCTTAAAAGTCCAGCTTTGTTGCTGTGAAACATTGCTAAACACTCAATTTGAACATCTGCACGGCAATGGTTTTGCTCGAGTGTGAGCAAACGCGGCACCCATCTTGCACACAGCTTTCTCATGTCCAAATTTCCAGTAAATATGCGATGTTCCGCGATTTTTGAAATGCCTACTATGTCTGTTAGCTCGCGCACTTTCAGTCGACGATCACCCGGTATCACGTTGTGGATTTTCTTCTCCGTTTCTGGAGTCGTCACCTCATTTGGTTGACCAATGCGATGCTGGTATTGACAGCTCGTACGGCCTTGTTTAAACTCTGCTTCCCAATATTTTACTGTTGTGAACGAAGGAGCAGACTCACCAAGCGTAGAATCCAGTTCAGCTTTTACATTGGTTGGGCTGAGGTCTTTCAAATAAACCATTGTATCACATAACGATGACCAATTTCCTCCATTTTCACAAATTCACTGAAAACGTTCACTATTGATGGCTGCCAAACAAATACTAAACGACGTAGCGTCTTCAAACTTGAAACATATGCTCAATAGATTGCGTACTTTCTAATATAGTGATATTTTTCAAAAACCATCTCCAGGTCAGACTGGGTACTCCTGGGCCTGTATATGTAGTCCGCTGTCACATTCATGCTTCGAAGTATCTCCATAAGAAAGCGTGCGTCCGTGAAAGAAATAGTTACCGTGACTTTTCAAGCATGTCCCTAGGGGGCGATGGGAGAGGGCATGAATGGTTCAAGGGTCAGAGGTAAGGAATTATCCATCATCTGAAAGAGCAATGTATTTAAAAAAAAGAGTAACGAAAATGGCGGATGCTGACTTTTCACGGAATCGATCACTTTGGTGAAGATACACGTAATTTGTATTTGGAACCAATAGATAGATCTCGTATTCCATCCACCCGAATGCCTACTCGATCGGGAACACCGAAATTGAATGTGTAGACTCAATTAGATATCTAAGCGTTACCCTTACTTCACGACCTCTCCTGAGCGAAACACATACGGGGAATATGTGGACAAGATAACTAAAAATTAGGATTTATTGGCAGAGTGCTGGATGAATGTGATGAAAAGATCAAAGAGGAATGTTATCATTCGCTGGTTAGGCCTCATTTAGATTATGCTGATAGAGTATGGGATCCTCACGAAGTTGGATTGATTTTCCGAATTTGATTGCGTGCGGCGTAGAGGAGTTAGATTTCTAAACGTTGTTATGACGAACTGAGTTTCGTTTTCAAAATATTAGAAGAGTTAGTCTGGAAATCACTCGCGGAACGAAGGTTAAATTACAAATCAAATCTCTAGCATAAATTGGAAGGACGTCTCCATAGCAGTGATTTTAAAAATGTGGTATTAGCCCCATCGTATTACGGCAGGCGAGGTCATGTCAATAAAATTAAAGAGATCAAGTAGAGATCAGATATATTTAAGATGTAATTTTTCCCACGAACGAAAAGGGATCAGAATAATATAACGTTTGTCCGAAGGCGCTAGGGGGGAAAGATGTTTTGGGCAAAGAGTGCTCTGGTGTGTAATCACCCCTTGCCTCACACCATAACGGTGGCTTGCATGGTCCTACATACAGCTAAATGATACTCTACGATCCACCCAGAAGTTTGTGGCAGGGGATCCAAGCACCAGGTGACATGGGTGAGGGAGAGGAAGGGTATTTAAATGGTTATGAAAAGGGAAAAACATTCTCATAAAAGGTGTGACTACTGTGGATCATTTGCAGCATACAGGGTAGCAACAGAGTCACCGGGAGCGAAACCTCTCCATGGCGCTGACCAAATAAATTAACAGCAGCGGAGTCCTGCATGATTTTCGTGTTGCCGGAGAGGTCATTGGAGTCGGGAAGTGCCTAAGGATGACCCCTTCTAGCCCCTACGGCGACAACGCCAACTCCTCCTATCTCTAGGACAGTCATCCATAACTTTTTCGCGTTACATTGACTTCAAGAGTCAGTATTAATTGTCAAGTCGAAAAACCTCTCCGTCGGAAATACCTCATGTATTCCTAAAGAAATGAACGAATAAGTCGCTGAGATGGTATCCGATGAGAAACGTGTTCGGCGCTTACCGATAACATCATATTTTTTAGGAGTTTAAACTTTTTTTAAGTTTCGCCACTCAGAGATAAAATTTTGACGATGATGGTGGTTGCAGGAATTACGGTTATTTTTTTATGGTTTACATAAGAGGTCATGCGCACGAATCCGCCAGGGCAAGAAGCGATAAAATGAACCTGTCATTAACAGCATCCATGTCCAACTATGGTTACCAACCAAATATGGATTTCTCAAGAGATATGTACCACTACGACGCAAGATTTCAGGTCAAGATTTCGTTGAGTGTTCAATAGAAAATTACCACTTGACCTTGCAATGAGTTCAAAGGAGTACAACGTTCTTTTCTGCGTTTGTCAAATTTCTCACTTGGTCTCACTGCCGTGTTTAGGATCTGCAATTGGTGGATTAGCCGTCACAAGATTCCTTTCCATTTGGTGTCTAAGTATCTTCCATTTCAAAACAAATTCCCTCCTTGATTAATATTTGCTGGCGCTATAATTATTACATAACAAAATCAAAATCTCGGTGACATGGATTCTAAATGACATACCAAAGCGTTGAATAAGTTATATTGCTATGGGTATTGTTGTTGCGAATAAATTTGAAGCACGGTTTGAAAAAACCACTTCAAACTATAATCGTAATTTTTGTCACATTTTTTATATTTTCCGCTATATTTTGGGGCATGAACGTAGTACTTTGTTGTACGAGTATAGCAGCAGGCAGGCTTGGGGTTTAAGGGATGGGCTTGGGCCGAGAGGACTGGGTACCTGGGTGGAGATGATGGCAAGCGTTCTATGCATTGGATCCCTTCTGGATGGATCTCTGCCGTAGGACGCCTGTTTATCAGGTTGATGTGAAATTCATGAACCCATGTAAACGATCTAGGTTTGGAAATTGCGCCGTATCTATAAATAATATTAAAAAAGTCGCTGGTAGATCACAAGATTCCCAGAGATTGGAAAACGGCTTACGTAACACCAATATCTAAAAACGGAGATATGGAGGAACCGAGTAATTACAGACCTATTTCCCTCACAGCCATTTCGTGCAAGGTTATGGCACATAGTTGCTAGTTAGATCGTGAGACACCTCGATAATCAGGAGTTAAAATGAAAAATTAGCTCGATTTCCGGAAAGGTAGAACCAGGGAGACACAACTTGCGCTTTTTATTCATGATATTCTAACTTTGGTATAGAGAAATATCCAAGTGGACGCGATTTTACTAGATTTTAAGAAAGCCTTCGACAAAGTACGTCATATTAAAATTCTCACAAAGCTAGATGCATATGGCATGGATAAAAAGAATCCTGGAATGGATTAAAGACTCTTTGAATGGTCGGGTACAAAGAGTAGTGATAGATGGAGTTAGTTCAAATGGACTAGAAGTATCTTCAGGTGTTCCCCAGGGAAGGTTTATTGGACCTCTTTTATTCCTAATTTACGTTAACGACTTAGACTCCGTAGTCACTGTTAAGATACGTTTACGAGGGTGGTCTGAAAAGTTTCCGACCTCAAAAATTTCAGAAAAAATTTCTTGAATCTTTGTTAGGTCGGAAACTTTTCAGACCACCCATGTATTTTCCGCATGGATAAGCAACTCATTGTATCCGCCCCTAAAGGTAGAAGTAGAGAATGTGACACACCGCTGTAGGCAGGGGGCAGCGTGAACCCCCCCCCCCCCACGACAGAGAGAGACAAGGGATGGAAGGAGAAGCTTGAAAACAGCAAAGAAAGGCAGGCAACATTATACCGAGCACTACAGTCATTAAGTGGCAATCCCATTCGGTCATGCGGCAATGGGTTTGTCCAAAAAAACACCAGAGATTAGTGAAAGTGCATACATTTGGGTGAAATTATTCCCTAGACGCTGTGGGTGGCAAGTGGGATTTTTGCTATCTATAGCCATACAGTTGCTATCCGGTATTGTTCTTTGACTTGGTACATGCCCGATTTCTCGGTTTTCAGTACTCTATCTTTATTGTTCCCTAATAATACCTTCAATTTGTGGTTATTGGAAAAACAGATCTTAGTGTTGATTTTCTTAAATATTTTTCAATTCCTCTAGTTAGCTGTGAATGGAAAGGTAATTTGAAGTACCGGAGAGATTGTCTTTTTGTATTCGGGAACTTATAAATACACACGCAGTCACACTGGTTAGCCCAAAGTGTTTTAAGGGGAAGTTTTTTCCCTCGCCAGGGACGGGCTCTAGGCTACCTTACTTACAAGTTAACTAGAAAGAGACCGAATTATAGTCAGTTTTAAGTTATCGAATATTGACTTCTATTGCTATGAATGTAGTACGTAGATATAACTTGGGTTATGCTTTGATTAGGCATAATCATCCCTTGTTGATTAACCGTAAACACCGTAATCAACCCTGTGATGTTAGAGTTCACCCAGTACTAAGCCCGACGGCGTGTTAAATTCACACATCAGGGTAATAAGGAGGCCAGATCCTTTCCATGTGCCTGTTATGGTTTCCCAGGAATATCTGGTACCCAAAAAATCAAAAAGCTTGGGTGGAGCTGTTTACTGTATTTATCGTAATTTAATTAATCGTTTACCTACGTCATTCCACCAATTTAATATTTTATTCATTCGTGGTGATTTGCCGTTTAAGGTAAGTTTTGAATGCCCGCAGACTAACGACCGCTCAATGTATTACGTGTTATCACCAGACAAGACCAGTAGGACACAAATTAAAACTTCAATTATGATGAGGTAAGGATATTAAAAAATGCCTCCGTTTAGTGTTTTCATGATTTACGTATTCGCCCGAGGGCAGTTCCTAAATTAACACGCCCCGCTTGCCGTTGCTCCACAAGCTAAGAAATGTACCCTTTCGAAAGGCCCAATTTCTCTTACGATGCTAAGAAAAATTTACTTTCAGGGCCTTTTCAATGGAGAGGGACTCTGCCATTCATGTGAGATGGATTAAGCACAAATTTTGATGTAGAGTTTAAAAATTTGGTGAAATCATGCGATAATGTTTTAATTGGGGAGCATGCGTGGGAAAATCAGGCATCTCTGCATTTTCAACTGTTTACCCCTTTTTCTTCCAGAGGTAAAATTAGCTGGGAAGGAACTTCGGTATTTCATTGGATGCCAATCAATGCCTTTGTGTGTTTTTTTCATGTCGCGAATCGGCGGCTGGGAGCAGCAGTGTCTTCGTGCATGGCGGCTCCGGCGACGAGAGTGAACAGCACCGGGCGGTGCAACTGCGCATGCGCGAACCAGATGAGCGAAGTGTGCGCCCAGGAGGGCAAGGGCCCGAAGGAGACCTTCCCCTCCAAGTGCCATCTGGAGTGCCACAACTGCACCGCCGACAAGCGTGAGTACACCACACGCGCGCAAACGAGCAATCCCATGAATGAACACCCCCCCCCTCCACGTGGTGGGAGTGGGAGTGCGGTCTTATCAAGGCGAAAGCTCAGGTTTAAGTGACGTGAGCTGTAAAATGGGTGACCAAACACCCGCGTTGACTCCATTCACACCATACGCAGGGGCAGCACCAAATCCTTTATAGTCCCATTCATGTTCCTCGTCAATTGCGCATATCACTATCATGCATCTGGTCTTAAATTACAGTATCTCCTGTTAAAGAGTGCAAATAGCCGAATTATTAAGCAATGATGTGAAATAATGGCGTTTTGGAAATAATAATTGAGAATGAATAATGGGGAAAGAGCGAGGGGTGGCTACCGTGATGAACAAAAAGTTGGAATAAGCTGAGTAAATGATGAGCTGTTGTTAGATATAGAATATCATGATTAAAATAGGTTAAAAGCTGAAACAACGAGCTTTGCACATAGTTATTGGTGCTACACAGACCAATACACGTGCCTGCAACTATTTGGACCAACGACAGATAATTGATAGGGAGAGAGAAAGAGGGAGTGTACACAATTAAGTAGAGAACATATCCGCAAATGTTCCCGAAAAGAAACATTTAATATTGTTGGGAGATTGGAAAGCTAAGAAAATGCCCGTCAATTTAAGAAGAGATCAGTTAGGATACATTATGTTTGTACACAGGTTTAGGAACAGCGTGATCAATTCGCACTAAGAAGGGAAAATCCGTGCGCACTATGTGGAAGTAATATATAAAAGTACTATATGGTAAAGTCATCAGAGAAGATCGATGAAGAGCAATTAAGGGAGATGAAATGAAATAAGGTCATGGGGGTAGACAACATTCTTGCAGAACTACTAAAAGGTTAAGGAAATCTGGGAGGAAGAGTCTATGAGGAAAGAATCTGTCCGGAAGACTTCGTGGGATCAGTTGGCGGAATTACTTAAAAGTTTAGGAAAATGTGATAGGGTGAGTTTTTATTATCTAATTCGCAGCATTTATGAGATAAGAATTGGACCGGAAGACTTTGTGAGACCAGTGTTAGTTCCTATTCCGAAAAAGGTAAAGGATACATCATGTGGGGACTACAGAAAAATGAGTTTCATTTCGCACGCAGTTAAATTGGTTCTCAATATCATCAACACAAGGTTGGAGAGCAGGGGAAATGATGAGTTAGGGGATGATCAGTCATGTGTTCCTACGAAGCCTATATCCAACGGGAGACTATCAATTAATAATGAAAATATTGATGTCAAACCGAATATAGCGAACTCTCGTTGACTACATTCAAGCAAAAACATATTTGCAAATAACCGATATACTATATAAATGTGATTTGTTTGATAGAAAGTCTTTTATTCGCACCCTGTGAAATGCGTTTTTAATGTAAATAACGTGGTTCAATTTTTTTACATGTACTTTTAATGTCACTACCATACTTTTTAATTTACATAGAGCTGTTCCTGGGAGATAAATTGTAAAGCGCAAACCTTCAGCCAAAAACGAACAGCAATCGATCCGAAAGAATTACCCGTCTGAAGTTAATCCATGTCATTGATTGGTTAAAAAAGGTAATTGTCGCCCGTATGAGAGCACTCATTTAGATCCCTACCTCCTGGACTCATCAGAGGAAACATCAATTTGATTTCAATAAACGAAATTCTTTAATTGCCTTTTTGCGGATTTTAGAATAGTAAGATGCGTCATAGATATGTCGTGGACAGTGATGTTTGCAGATGACGTGGCCTTACGGTCAGCTCCGAGAGGCGAAGCAGAGGAATGATCCGGTGGGCTGGGGAGGAGCACTGGAGGACCGCGGCGTGGAAGTGGGCAGGTCAAAATACAAGTACTTGGCCTGTAAAGTAAAACCCGCAATGACTAACACTTCAACATGTGGCGATACCAGTGGTATGGGAGTGCGATTAAATACCACGGCGAAGCCAGAACCCGAATATGGCTGTAGGACGTCAACACAGACAGAATCTAGGCGGGTTGAATGAGTTGGAGGGAGGCTATGTGGCAAAAGAATTCTAGTCAGTCTAAAAGCATAATACATACATAATATGATTTTGGGAAGCAGGGGGTGGAAACGAAGGTGATGAAAGTAATGGGCATGGTTTTACTGCGGCACCACTTTCCATGGCAGTGTGGTAAAACTGGTCGGGGAATTTGATGGAGGGTCTGCCCTTCCAACGCAGCCGGTCGCCAGTTTGCTCCAAGCAGTCTGAACAGAAAGACGTGCCTCCGCGTGAAGTGTGTTTTTCGACTTTTTAACACGACCGGATGGAGCACCCAGCCACACGTCCTTCATCGTTACCAATTTCCTGGCCCGGAGCACCTGGGTGGTCCCCCAACCCTCGTACAGTCCCGAAATGGCTCCGTGCGACTATTTTTTGTTTCCCCGACTGAAGAGAGAGCTGAAAGGAAAGCATTGGGAGACCGTGAAAAACATTCAAAGGCATGTTACAACGTTCTTGAGAGACATTCCCATCGAGGAGTTGCAGGGCACCTTCCAGACGTGGCAGATACGTCTCCGCAAATGTATTGATGCAGGAGAGTATTTTGAAGAATTTTAGCATACGAACAAGTACGATTAATAAATCTATTTTTCCTAGAGAATGCGCGTTACTTTTATAGTGGAACCTGTACATACCCAGTAGAGGGCGCGGAAATTGGTGAAAGCAAACTTTAATGGTCTTCCCGCACTAGCAACCTCGAATGAGTGGGACAAAATAATAGCGCATGGGCACCCATAGCCCTTAACCCGAGTTGTGTGATTTATCGGGTGCCACGTCTTCCTGGAAAACCATAGGCGGCTCAGGGAAAGTAACTGCCCCTCCCTCCTTAATAACCTGATGTTTGAATATCACATACCGGGGGAGCTTAGTACTCGGTGAACTCTAACGATACTTACCAAACTGACTTTCTCGATGACTACTGTGGTATTGGTGGTGCCCTAACCTCAGACCCCCAAACAAACGCCAATGAGGTGGATTACGATGTGAGTAGATGTAGAATAATGTTCTAGGAGAAGAAGAGGATACTTCATTGTCCTGGTTCAACTGCAGACCATCACAATATAATAACAGATCATAAACAGAGAATATTTATATTTGGGTTATTCTAGGAAACAGTGGCATTTTTGCGAAATCCATTATTTTGAAAATCCTGTGGCATGTGGGGTGAGGGTGTTGGGATGGCAGGCGAGGCTCTTCTCGTGCCAAGCCCTATGGTGCGTGGAACTTGCACATCAGGGTATAACAACTATGGTGGGGGTTCGAGTACCAGGGACGGTCATACGGGTTCACAATAGGATCTGGCAGCCAAGAAACCACACGGCTCGGGTAAAAAGAGGATTATCGGAGGTGGTCCCGGGATGGTAACCCGGGTCAGCGAACTACTGTAGGCAAGAAAGGCCGTAGACACCCGATGTATCTTTGCCACATTGGTGGCGATTTCCGGCATGGATAAGGACATTATTTCTCATATCCACTGTGATTACAGGACAATCAAACAAACTGAAATCAATTCACTCGGCGAAATCAATTAACAATGATCGTTTGCAAAAGCAATGGACTTTGAAGATTGGCTATCGTCGCACTTCATTTGCAATGACGGCAGTCACTTATCGAGGTGTGATCCTAGAGTGTGATATTGCTAATTTGATGGCAATGACACCTCCATGCTGATTCCAGGTCAGAGATAATCACAACTCCCAGTGGACAGGAGACACTCGCTGGGAATAAAAAGGCAGCAGAACTGAGTAGATTAAAGTACTCGGTGGATGGGTGTATGTAAATACCATTCTATCAATACCTCCGCCCATTTTTCCAGGATGACTTTGCGTATAGCTTGACTCGGGTCAAAACATTTGCCAAAACAAATTGCGCGACATTAAGAACCACATTTCACATTGGGTATCGTCTTGCACGCAGTCTCTAAAGCCAGCGACTAGTGAGTCAACGATGTGTCTCTGGCATGGTTATTAATCAGTAGTTAACCGTTTAAGGCAGGTTTTGGACGGACACAGAGGAAACATGATCACACGGGCGAAATTGGAACAAGTTATAGTTGACATATATTGAAAACAGAACGGTAATAGAATTATATTATTTCATTAATTGATGATGAAGTGCAAAATTTGTCATTTGATCAATAAAAAATGCCCACCAACCAGTACCAATCGGCCAAAATCGGAATTAAAGACTATTTATGGATTTCAAAAGGCATGCAGCGATCAATCCATTCAGCGCCCTCTTCCCTCGAGCGTATCGCTAAGTTCCACCTACATTTATTCTCTTTTGCTTTTCGCCAGCAGAGTACGTGATGGTTCACAAGGGTCCATGCCAGGAGAGCAGGAGTATCGGCGGCCGGTGAAAGAGTGACTTCTGCGCAGGCGCGCAGAGTGTTGGCACATGCGCGTGATGGAGAGGCGGGTGTGCGACAAGAGTGGTGGCGACATCTTTGAAACGTCCTAATGAAGAAGGAATGCCCTTTCCACGATGGAATTCTCCCCGCTATCCAGAACAATTACCAGAAGTATGCCTCGAGATACTGACTGCTCAACACACATTTGAAGCGTCAGCAGTGACCCTTACCCTCAAAGTAGGCCAACGAAACTAAGCATGAATCTCCAATGACGGATAATTTGACATATATATTATATATATATAATATTATATATAATACATATATATTATATATAATATATATATTTTATTATATATAATATATATATATATATATAATATATATAAAATAATATATATATATATATAAAAGAATGTTGGTTCAAGATTCTCCGATGTCAGGATTCTGAAAGAATAAATATACTCTATATTTGTAAAACCATTTTTAAGTTTGTGAAACTTTACATACCAAAATTTCACAAACTGTGGTTATAATATGTACATAATAAGTATCGCCTTAATCTTCAGAATTTGTAAGTACTTTGCATAAATTTGTAGAATATTTCTACCAAGCAAAGAGTAAAAATGACTACACATTTGTATTCTTTAATCCCCGGAGCCATGTTTTGGAAGAAAAGGTATCATGGAGTGACCTTCATCGAATTTTCCTAAATATTAATCTAGCACACACCCGCGCAACGTTCTCCTCGGACATCAATCGCGTCAAGTAGATTTAAGCTACCACCCCTCCCCAAATTTGTCACTCTTCAGTGGCCTTCCATCTAAAACGAAGTCGCTTCGCTACTGGCCTTAAAAAATTTTCTACCGTTCCGAATTCCATACGGAACGGTAGAAAAAGCAGATGGCAGGTAAGTTTACAAGAGGACCTCTACAACCTCGCATTATATGTTACTACGAATAAAGTGGAACTAAATGTAGAAAAATCTAAACATACGAGGGCGATTTGAAAAATAAGGTCCCCTATTTTTTTCATGAAAAGTCAAATGTATTCTCAACTTGGCGTACATCGTTGGAAAGCTTGGGAATTTAGCTATTTTTCTACACATTCGCCTTGACAATCAATCACTTTGTGCATCCTTGTAAGCAGCTTTTTAATACCGGCGTCGTACCTTTCTCCCGCCGCGTCGCGAAGCCAACTGGCGACTGCTTCTCCGATATAAATTCATTGCCATTTAGTGGAAGTGTACGGTGAGAAGTGTATGGACATCAAAAACGTGCGGAAGTGGCGCAGGGAGCTTTTTGATGACCGGGAAAACGTCAACGATGAGCAATGGTCGGGGCGGCCGAGTTTGCCGGAATGAACGATGGCTCCAATTGACGAAATGTTACGCAATAGCCGGGGAATCACCCTTCATGAGATAAAGGAAGGCCTTAATGAAGAGATTGGCTACATCTCCGTGCAGAATATTGTGTCGGAGGTCGGAGGTTACAACAAGGTGTCTCACCAAAGGAGTGTGTTTGCATCATGACAATGCACGTCCACATGTGTCACATCAAACGACCACCCTACTCAATGAATTCGGCTGGGATATCATCGACCACCCTCCTTACAGCCCGGACGTTCACCCAGCGACTACCAATTGTTTCTTGCTTTCAAAAAACACCTTGGCGGACAGAAATTCAAGTCAGACGAGGAAGTGCAAGAAGCAGTCGTCAGTTGGCTTCGCGACGTGTCGGGAGAAAGGTACGACGCCGGTATTAAAAAGCTGGTTACAAGGAGGCAAAAAGTGATTGATCGTCAAGGCGACTATATGGAAAAATAGCTAAATGCTCAGCTTTTTCTACGATGTACGCAAAGTTGAGAATAAATTTGATTTTTCATGAAAAAAATAGGAGGCCTTACTTTTCGAATCGCCCTCGTATATCATTCTCACATAAATGAAATCAGTGCTTTCCGTCGTCACGTATTGACGATAGGGTAAAATAAAAAAAGATACCTAAATACTTTTGCGGTTTATTTCAAAAGCAATTTAAGATAGGTTGCGCAAAATAATAAGTAAATATAAAAGGGCTACAATAACTTGCAATTTGGAATGAAATGTCTAAAACCTGAACGTAAAAACTCCAGAATAACTAAGAAACAAGACAATGGTTGGTTTGATTCTAGCTAATTTCTCTAGTCCAAGGGATATTAATCAGGAATAACTTTTTAAAAAAGCTCTGAATGATACGGAGAAAAGCAGTAAGTTTGCATTCTAACTAATTTCTCTAGTGCAAGGGATATTAATCAGGAATGATGTTTTTTAAAAAAGCTCTGAAAGATAAAGAGAAAAGCCGTAAGGTGCTCAAATGTGTGATTTGGACCTCAACATTCTGCCTCAGAAATACTGAGAATTTTAGGTTGGCAACTGATTTAATTTAGGTAGAAAAGATACAGACTCGGGGACTTTGATCATTTAACCAAGGTAGACTGCAGGGAGTACAGAAACCATCCCCGGGATGTATGCAGGAAAACACATAAATCATTGAAAAATCCATCGAAAGGGAAAAATTACCTGAACTTTACCTACCTGAAATTTATATAAGGCTACTTAAAATTACCTGATTTTTTGGAATCTTTACCAAAAAGAGGATGTATTTCTTAATTAGAAAATGTTCCAATTTAAATTATTCTTGATATTTATATTTTCATTTTAGAAATTACTGTTGCTTACTGGACAGTATTCTAAATTCAATAATTTTATATAGCATCAATAATATGTCTAACTTAATGAATGAGTGAAAATAAAGCGAAGTGAGCTCTTCAAAGCAATTTCGAGGTAATTTTTAGGAGTTCTATGGAAAAAAGAAACTTTAATATATCAGGTGAAATTAAGGCGAGAGATTGAGCGACAATTACTTGAATGCTGCCTCTCTTTTTAAGATGACTCTTTTATATGAAGCGTAGTTGTATATAGCCCGGAAAGTGGCCCCATGAGACAAGATCACATGCGTACCTTGGGTTTTTTGTGGTGTTGTAGTGGAGAAGAATAGAAAAAAAAATAAGCTGAAAAGAAAGGAGGTGAGGAAGTGCTGGGCACAATGTGGAGGCGAGAAGGTTGTTGGGGGACCCTTCAAACGAGGGATGAAAAGTGACTTCCAGGTACTGTGATTGACGACGGTGTTTGAGACCGTGTTAGCGGGGAGAACGCTGATTAAGCGATGAAGGGGGAGTAAAAGGAAAGGCTTTATGGCTGCAATGCAAGAGATGCAGAAGGTAGGTATGTGGGGTGATAAACTGTGAAATATGGGGTTTTACGGTGTTTAGTGTGGTGTTAGGCAGGGAGTGGAAGAGTATCCGCGCCCAGGGTTTCATAAAAACCTGTGTTTTTATGGAAATATTACAAATGGAAAATTTGAGGCAAATTTGTAAAAAATATATCTCGCGAAACCCATATTTCAATCATCGCAATCGATTAAAACGTATCTCAAAGACGCTATGAAGACATTTCGAGAATATGTGGAACAAAAGCTGCTCAGAGTGAGTGCCCTAAAGTGGCGCTCATTCTGCGCCGACCCGGAACCCGGAAACAGGAAGGGAGGGGGTGGGGGGAATAAGGGAGTTCGGGTGAGAGATGCCCCAAAGAATACATACACACACACACACACATATATATATATGCGTCACTCACGTGGACAGAACCCGGAAAACCGTCCGGAAATAGCCATGACTGCGAGCAAGATATGAGGGCTGCGCACCAAATGAACAATACCGCAACCAGACATCAGCCTGTCAGGCAGACAGAGGGGCTTCCCAATCACAATTGAAGGAAGAAAATAAGTCCCCTACCGGACCATCCACACCATTTCATTCATTTTGTATTCACTTGCTAATTTTATCTCCATGACTACACTACTCACAATGGTTTCCCGTTCAAATGGGGCAAGCACACCACGCTGCCGCGCGAGACCCATTTAACTGCTGCAGTCGGCTCTTCTTCCCCCGACTTGAGGTCAACCCCCTTTCCCTCTCTGGAGAAACGAACAGCGAAAGTGCTAAGTATGGATTGAAGGATGAATGCGTATGACGAGCTGGATTTCAAGAGCGTCATTGAATAGCGAAAGACATTATGGAAATACCAGGGGAATGCGCGGTTTCGTTCCCTGCTTGAGGGGAGACTGATGATTTCAGCGGACCTAGGTTTCCGAATGCATTAATATTTAAGCCATTATCCGTGAATTTAGAATATTAATTATCCTGGGTCAACACAGAAATTTTCAATTGTGAAACTGTTGCTTCCGAATTTTTTCGTCATTTAACAATGGCTAAAGGTTTCAAAATATTATGGGGAGAATCAACCCCAGCTGTACTCTTACAAATGGTCAAAGGATGTGGAGAGGGAAATCAGAAAGGAAAAAATAAAAATAAATAAAATCTTCAAATAAAATAAAATGATACCGGGGGGTTAGAACAAAAAACGATCCAAGCTAGAGAGTGCGTGATTCATTTGCATTTACTTGCAATTGGTGGGCCGCTGGCGCAGGGAGAAATCTCTCGCAAGCCCTGGGTGGGTGTAAGTGCTTTGGGCTAGCAAGTATCAATTCTATATAGCATATCCAAGCTTGAGAGTGCCTGATTTAGTTGCATTTATTTTATTACGTGTTATTGGTGGGCCGCTGGCGCAGAGATAATTCTCTCGCAAGCCGTCTGGTGAGGTCTTGATAAGGGCGAGGGTTAATGCTATCTAGTACACCTTAGCCAGAGCGTTTTTTGCTATCTTGTCATAGTTTACTCGTTTTATGTTCGAACCCACCCTGCGTCAATTTATTTTATTTTTATTTAATTTGAATTATTTTTTTATTTTTATTTTTTCCTCTCTAATTTCCCTCACCATATCCTTTGCTCATTAGTAAGAGTACGGTTGATTCTTCCCATAATATTAATACGGCCGTAGTTATCGTTCGCTTCATACAGTTGTCAAAATGTTTGCTTCATTTCACTTTATAAATGCTGATGAAAAAAGACTAAAATAAAAAGAAGTTTTCATCCATGTAAAGGATACCGTTTGCGGTAAAACCGCGTCATTGAACCGATCAGTGGACAATCGAAATAGAAACACACTCTCGAACAATTTTTATTTTATTTTTTTTTAAGATTCAAGTTTGGCACGATAAAGATAGCGTTAGTAATTCCGTAAGATTGAGGTAGAGGAGTGCAAATATTTACCGATCCTAAAAAAAAGGGGGAGTGGAAGGGGTAGAAAAAAACAGGAAATACCCTTAGGTAATTTTAGGGTACAGCGGAATTGTTAAATCTTTCTTAATATGGTAAAAATTCGTATGACATATACTTGGAGCCACAAAAATATTTGGTTCGATCAAATGAGGAATGTGAAACATTAGGGGGAAAAACGCGAGATAATATTTATAATGAACACTTATCTTGAATTTTTTTCTGGAATTCAGACTCCAGCGCGGAAATAACTAATCATGAGGCTAATAATAATTCGTCGGCCCCGTTTCCGAGGCAGGCGGAGGATTTCAGTCCCGAAAGGAGACTCACAAGTCGAGAGAATTGACACTCTCGCACAAATTCTGGGCCAGTGTTAATTTAGGATGGCCACACAAATTCCCGAATGCCAGGTGTCGACTTCTTTCAGATTTTCTCGAAGAACTTAGACTTACTGATAATATCCCTAAGTGTGCATACACCTGGAATGGCCGATCGTTGGGTAACACGTTTAATAGCTTTCAATGCGTTTTACTGGAAAGGTGATCAAGTTTTGAAAAAGATTTTCCTCGGAAACGTATGTTCGACCTTTTGAAATGACAAAAACCGTGCCTTCCTTCTAAATTAGTAAAATCGAATTATGTTTTTACATTGGGTGATGGAGATTTAAGATACAAGCGATGCAAATACATGCACTAAAACTGTATATTATTATTCCAGTGCTCTTATAAATGAATTTTTCCCTTTCCTCGAGTGATGTTGATCTCATCAGTGGGAACATATTCCAGCCAGTGCGACGGGAACTCCGCACCTTTCGTGAGGCACATTCTGTGTGGGGCCTGCCATCAGGTTTTGGAGCCACAAACGCAATCAGCCCTTCAACCCGAAGATTGCTCGACTGCAGACCTCCATTCTTCCCTCTCCCATACACCTTCAATCACTAATACTTCCTCCCTCCTTTCATTTCGCCCAAGATGCCCTGCGGGTATCCTGTATTCTACCCCATCCTGGTTTACCCAAATTTCCCCTCTGTCAGGGTCGTCAATATCCCACTGCCGATAAATATGCTTTTCATCCATTTTTCCGGCCTCTTTGGATCAATCCCTTTCCCCACCACCATACGCAGCACCTCCTTATTTGCTTTCTTTCTGTCCACTACACCTTCTTCACCCCCACATCTCAAGAGCCTACAATTTACGCCTATTATCGTGCATCAATGGCCATGTTTCCGCACCGTACATAACTACGCTCCATATGAAATTTTGGACGAGCCTTTTCTTACCATCCTTCCTCAAACTCCCTGTCATTAATCCTCTCCTTGTGAAAGCTTCTTTGCCAATGCAATTTTTCTTCTTATGCTCCTGAATATTTTCGTTTCCGCAGCCTTCATATTAAAGTTGAAAGGGGAGCGACAAGATCGACACTACGAGCACCATTTCATGTATTTTCAAGGGGGTTCTGAACAACCCTAGTGATTTGTTATCTCCCATAGCCTACGGTTGCCTGACAACCATTTGTCACCTGCCAAATTTCTGCTCACGGTCATAGCGCCTCTTCATCCCTTACGCCTAAACTTAAAAAGCTATACTTAAAAACGGACCCTAAGAGGAACCGAACAATATCAGACTTATTTCCCTCACATCCATACCATGGAAGGTCATGGAACATATAATTGCTACTTTAACAGTGGGACATCTCGATAGTGTAAGATATCCTCATGAAGTTAAATTAATTGCCGAATTGGATCGCGAGCAGCTTAAGGGAACTAGATAAGTAAAACTTTGCCGTAATTAACTGAATAGCGTGTTAAAATTATTGGAAAATATAGGTTAGGAATCACTCACGAAACGAAGGTTATATTATAGATAAAATATCTTGTGTGCATTGGAAGGATATAACTTGATCGATAATTAGAGATATTGATTGCAGAACGGATATATTTAAGATGTTATTCTTCCCACGAATGATAAAGAATCAAAATAACTTATCCGATGGTGCTAGTGTGGAAAAATAATTTTCTATCAAAATTAAGCTGGTGTGTAATCACCCCCTGCCACGCACCCTAGCGGTGGCTTGTAGGATGTTATGTAAATAATTGATATTAAAATTGATAAAAATTATCAAAGTTGTGCAAATGTTAAAATTATCCATTCATGTTTTCAGGTCATGCCTAAACTTGTTGGAGTAAGTGCTCAGAATGGCGAAAAGGGAAGAGAGATAATAGTTGGAAGAAATCAAGAGTTAGATCTAAGGGATGTTAAGTAAATTCTCGTTAAAATTCTGATATGAACCGAGATTATGTACAGCATGGAAACATGGCCATTGAAGTAGGAGATAGGCTTTTGGAATGTTGATGTGGAGAAGGATGGAGAAGGTGAAGAGGACGGAAAGGAAAACAAATTAGGACGTGCTAATGGCATGGAGAATTGGGAGGAGAGAGGACAGCTGGGAGAAATCCTAAGGTACAGGAAAGATGGATGGAAAGCATATTGATCGGTAGTGGGCTGTTGAAGACTGTGATATAGGGCAGATTGCTAGGCAAACGAGGAAGGGATAGAAATGGGATAGGGATTTTGGAGGGGATGAAGGGAGGCAGGAAGCATGCGAAGATGAAGAAGGGTTAGTAGAGTCGGGTTATAGGAAATCGATTGCTCAGTCCTTGTCGATCCAAAACTTACTTAAAACGGTAATAAACCTAAAAGTAACAGACCTCCTTGTTGCATTCCAACAAAAAACAACTCACGATGGTACGCGTGCCACAGGTTGACGAAAACATCCATAAATACTCGTATTTAATGAATATCCTCGAATAAACCACTTTTTTAATTCATGTAAATAGAAACGTCTCTTCAATTTCATGTCTCATATTCTAGATTAATTGCTGTTCTCGCATAGTTACAAAAATATCTTACGAACTCAGCATTCGATTTATTCCTTGCATCAAAGCAGTTCCCAAAACCCACAGCACGTCCATATCCGCATTTTCTTACGCAAATAACCAGCAGCCAGCCATTCATAGTTGCAAAACATTCCAACCTGGCGCCGCGCCAGGGGAAACTAGACACGTTCTGTCAATGGCAAGGGCGAGGTATGCTGGCCCGCCGGACAGGGCCCGTGAGCATTAATAACATGGGCTATTGTCCAGCCCACCAGTGACGCTGGACTTCTCAGCATTCACCTTGCGACGCGGAAGAATGTTGGGAGCGGTCCATTCTGTGGACGAGGTGCCGAAGGGCGCCCTGTGGCCCCAAGAACGAAGCAGAGTAGCCGGGAGGGGCTGAGGGCTCCATTTCCTCCTCCCGGTGATTATCACTTGTGATTCAATGAAAAGTGCGGGAAATGCCGCGAGGGTGACTTTTCCGCTGTCACGGAGCAATCGGAGGCCGATGGAAAACCATCGCGTCACGTATGAAAACGTAGTGATGGTTTTCCATCTGCCACCACGTCTGCCATCATCTCGTAACCTTGGTTGAGACTAAAACATTCTCTTCGTTCCAATTAGAAATGCTTTAATTGCCATTTCGGCCTGCGAGTTCGTCCCATCCTTGGATGAAAATCAGAGGATAATCGGTTTTCTTCGTCTCCATACTAAAAATTGCGACGATATCCTATTCAATTGACTGTAAATTATGTGGAACAGAGCGTAGGACAGTTAGTTGAGCGGTGTGGTATTCCAAGGGTGGGATAACCCAGGAAAAGAAAGAACGATCACCGACCACATGATTCAGGACAAATAACTGGTCAACATAGTAAACATAAATGAACATTTAAATCTTTCATAATAAAAATTTCAAAATAAATGTTTCAAATCCAGCGTTTCAACCTGAAGAAGATGGCAGAGTCAGGTATCGAAACTTCGGCGATCGAATTCTAAACCCTCGATGGAGACCCGACCAAGATGAATCGAATTATTCACCCGACCAAGATCATCTTGGTCCAGATTAAAGATTGCAGAAGCTACACTGCGTAAACTTCATCAATACTGCGAATTACGTGAGGACAACAGGTCCCTATCAATTTTGCGAGATGCATAGATTTAACAATTAGCAACGAGACTAGAATATATTTCGCACAAATTAAAATTGTTCCCATCGAGACTCTGGATCGCATTCGTAACTACATATGTACAGTGCGCTTCTCATTCGAATAAAGAGTTGGTGTTTGGTAAATCGCCAAATAGGGTCGTTTTATATTCGAATGTAGATGGCGAAACTAAAAAAAAAATCAATCATGAAAATGGAAGAGTAAAAACAGTTTTTTCAACCGGTTTCGCGACACTGCAGCATCTTCGGGCACAGCAAAAAGGAACTAGGATTCGTACTTCTTGTATGTACATTTTGCCTCTATAGCAGTGACGAATATGGTTCCTTTTCTTTTGCCTCCCGCAGTTCACAAGTAGATCTGACACCCGGAGAATCACACAGCATGGGTAGATATGTACGTAATACAATCTTATCGATGCAAGAAAATGAAAAACCTGAGCAGTGGTCATCTGAATCTCTCAAGTTGAAGAGAGAACTTTTCTCATTTTGAAAAATCTGAAATAATTTACTAATATTTACACATACTGTCAAACGAAATAGACTTTTTAATACTATATGTTGTGTTATATGAAGTTTCAATATCCATCATACGTGAACTTATATCTATTTTATTTATTTTTTCGATTCTTGCAGCAGCTCCTCGATTCTCAAATACGCAAATACTGACCCTTTCATAGTGAAAATGACTTTTCTTTTTCGAGAATACTGGTAGGAAACAACTAGCTTGCCAAATCATGCCGGCCAATCCACGACCTAAATTGAATTCTCTTATAATAGAGTAGAATGTTTGCTGAAAAATTTTAAGGCTAATAAATCCTCCGGGCCCGATCAAATACTCCCGCGTATATTTGATGAACTAGCGTCGGAAATTGGACCGTATCTAGAAATTATATTTAAGAATTAATTTAAAAAATTGACGATTTTCCACCCAATAAAATATAATGCAACCGGCTTCAATGTAACGACATCATCATCAGGTGATGACGACGTAGTCATATTGAAACCGGTCGCATTAAATTTTATTTTGTGGAAACTCGTCGATTTTTTAAATTAATCATGATATTTCACCATATCACGCCGTAAAGGTCTCTTTTCATATTTTATGAGCCCCAAATAGATCACAAGGTTCTCGGCAAATGTAACGGCTAAATTTAAAAACGGAGGCAAAGAGGAACCGAGCAATTACGAACATATTTCCCTACCATCCATTTCATGCCCGGTCATAGAACATATAGTTGTTTGTTCGATCGTGAGACAACTCGATAATGAGAAGTTATTGCAGTTTCCAGAAGGGTAAATCTCTCTCTTCCACGCGGCGATTCCGGTGAATTACTACGGGCTAATAATGCATAATCCGTGCACAGTAATTGGGCAAATGTACAGAGACGGTGCATTCCAGAGCATAAATATATTCCATTAACTGACATGTGGATGTGAACGGTCTGAAAAAAGACAATGAAGAGCGCCGATGGCGTGGGCGAATCTCGACGAATTAAATAGAAAGCGTCCCGTCACCGAATGGAGTGCATAACAATATGCTGGCAGAGGGCAGGACAGAAGTCGCATATGTACCGAACTAGAGTACATATGTACTCCGGATGCAACTTGCGGCGTTTAAATCCGGACAATACGCACTTCCTCGAATGTCATTTCCTCGACGGGTTAGCGGAACCTTCCCCAGACTTCTCCGAAGTATTATACTTGTCCACAATATCGTTAGCAGTTGATCTGGGGTCGCAGAAAAATCGAACTATTTCGAAATATAACGCCCAGCGCGAACACTTTCGATAATAGCGGCTCTTCGATTATACTCCGCATTTGTGCAAAACATATCGGCCAATTTTAAGTTATGACTGTTTACTAGATGCCTATAGCTTTCAAGAACGCCAATCGTGGCCTCCAAAGGACATACTATATGGCGGGAAATTCAAATTGAAATTTGTCGGGATTCAAACGTCGCACCGTATATTTACAAAATTTGTGAACGAGATCTGTTCAAAAAGTTTAGAGACTTTGTGTTTTTGAAAAATTATTTATTTATTCATGAATATCTATTTTTTCCCGTTCAAAGTCATCCCCATTAGATATTATGCACTTGTGCCAACGTTTTTCCCAATCCTCGAATCACTTAAAAAATCATTTTTTGTGATCTTGTTCAGCTCTTCCTGCGATGCAGTCTTTATCTAGCCAATCGTAGCGTAGCCTCGTCCTTTCATGGACGGGAACAAGAGAAAGTCACTGGGGGCCAGATCTGGGGAATACTGTGGCTGTGGCATCATTAGTGTGTTGTGTTTGGCCAAAAATTTGCGCACAAGTAACGATATGTGAGCAGGTACGTTGTCATGGAGCAAAAGCCAATTTTTGTTCTTCCACAAATCCGGGCGTTTGTGAAGGATTACATCGCGTAATTTGCGCATAACTTGCAGTTAATATTTCTTATATACCGTTCTGCCCTGTGGTGAGAACTCATGATGCACCACGCCCCTGAAATTGAAGAAAACTGTAAGAAAAACTTTTGCATTCGACCGAACTTGGCGCGCTTTCTTCAGTCTTGGCTAGTGCTGCAGCTTCCATTGGGATGATTGAGTTTTAGTTTTCACGTCATAACCATAAACACATGATTCGAAACCTCTGGAGCAAATTTGGACCGTCACGGACCGTCCAACACCTCATTAGCATTGCTAATGCGTTGCTGTGTTTGGTCGAAATTGAGCAATTTTTGTACGAATTGCGCGGCAACACGAGTCATGCCCAATCATTGGTAAAAATCGAATGGTCCGAGCCAATCGATATGTTTAGGTCCTCAGCAACGTCTCTAACGGTGATTCGACGATTGGCTAATAGTATTTTCTTCACTTCATCAATGTTTTCGTCTGTTCTCGACGTGCTCGGGCGTCCGGCACGCTCTTCGGCGTTCACATCTTTTCGGCCCTCTGAGAACATTTTTCACCACCGATAAACGTTGCTCCGGTCCAAGGTAGCCACTCTATATGCCACAGTCAACATTCGGAATGCCCCGCACACTGAATTTCGTTTTCACACAAAATTTGGTACAGATTTTTTGATCCATTTTTTTGGAAGAGGCAAAAATCGAAGACAAGCCAAAACACGTCCAAGCAAAACAGCCGTCAACAATTAACTGAATATTCAAAATGGCCAAACTTTTCGGCATAAGTGAGAGACATAAGTACCAACATTGCGTCATAAAAATCGAAAATCAAATATACGTAAACCTGCGAAAATTCAAAATTCGCGATACATTTTTAACAGACATCGTATACAAGTGTATGTACACAAGCGGGGTCTAGGAAGAGCACCCCTCACCGCATCCTGGCTCGATATTTTCGCCGCTCCAGTTAATGTGGATGGGGAAGAACTTCTTCAAATCGTTCGGAGCCGGTCTACATAGATGGAGTATCTAGCATTATTATTTTTTCGAGACTCATGGAAGCAGAAAATGACAATCGAGTCAACTTATTACACAAAAGCGGGGGAAATCAGAACCCCGCTCTATATCAGCAGATGAAACCGCCCGTGTAATACAATAAGAGAAATAGATTCCCAAACGGAAACGCCTAATTACACTTTCTCCCCACTGGCAGGATTCGCAATCAAACGAGGAAAAAGTTGACGTGCCCTTATTGGAGGAAAAAATGATACCACGTTATGAATTCCACTCGAGGATTTTCATGACTACGATCCAGGTTTCAACACTAAGTGTCATCTTCAGGGTGACCATATGAAATATTATATAAATTAACATGAATCTTGGAGTGAAATTTACAATGTAATACCGTTTCAACCCAGATTAAGTGTGGCTTCTTGATTTTATAGGTAATTTAAGCCTAAGGCGTTTAATTTAAAAAGCCTTTTTGATCATTAATTTCGTTCGTTCGTTCGCAGCGATAGTCGAATCATGGCTGAAAACTTTACATTTCTTTTTAGAACAGAGCATAATCACCAGAATTTAAATAATGTGGAAGTGTTACCCAACAACCCCTGCCACGCACCAGCGGTGGCTGACAAAATACGTGCATGACGTAGATACTGTAGGTCACTGGGACCTATCTCAAAAGCGTTCATTTCAGAAGTGAACCAAACACAGGGGAATGCGGTTCAGTTCTTGAAAAATTGCCTCGAAGGAACATAAGGAATCAAGCGGTTACCGATGACCTGTAATTGAGAATCGCTTCATATTCCGATAGGCAGAGCTACACTAAATCCATTAAGAGGGTGTCAATGTTGCGATTTGACTTTCGACATCACGGAAATGACTTGACTCACTTTACTACATCCGAAGATCGGAGCATAGTGGCAAAATTAGAGAGACAGTCGCATAGATGGGCACATCCACTGCTTCGTAATTTCCTCGGCAGCAGCTTAAAGTGGGACAGGGAAGACGTAAGCATCAAAACATATCTCTCGCTCACAGCTTTTTCCTCTCTATGCCTCCATGTCTGGTGTCCAAACACCTCCTGCCACACACCCTTTTGCAGCTGGAAGTGAATATCAGAGAACGAAAGCGGAGCCCCCAAATATCGCCGAATTGGATCGTGTCCGGCGTAGAGGAGCGATATTTGTAAAACGTTGTTATGATAAACTTAGTAGCGTATCCAAAATATCAGAGCAGCTTTGCTGGGGAATCAATCACGGAGCGAAGGTTACATCACAGATTAAATCTCTTCCATAACTTGGAAAGACGTCACTTTGGCAGTGATA
Source organism: Hetaerina americana (assembly GCF_022747635.1). Lineage (NCBI taxonomy): Eukaryota > Metazoa > Arthropoda > Insecta > Odonata > Calopterygidae > Hetaerina > Hetaerina americana. The sequence goes on from NW_027287095.1 coordinate 16,274,246, forward strand.
TTGAAAATGTATGATTGCCCCCACCGCAGTATGGTAGGCGATGTCATGTCAATAAAATTAGAGAGATTAAGAGTAGAACAGATAAAATTAAGATGTGATTTTTTCCACGAACAATAAGAGATCAGAATAATAATGTCCGACTGCGGTTGGGGTAATATTCGGGTCAAAATTAGTCTGGTGTGTATTCACCCCTTGCCACACACCCTATCGGTGGCTTGCAGGTCTCTAAAATATCCAATTACTTGAATGGTTCGTGGTTTATCGTTCATTCTTTTATGCCTAAGCTCTGATATATTAATTTTTGCTACCAAGACTTACTTTCTGTAACATACGAGTTCTCCTTAGAACCATCCTTCTTAAAATTCTTCATTATTGTAATATAATAGATATGGTAAAAAGAAGATGGAATGATGTTTATTTCGCTTTGATTGTCCCGATTGAAATACGGGATAAAATAGATCCGCCGTGGACTTTTCAATTTCACCGATTATGCGGGCGTTTATGCATCTAAGATTTTCAAAGTGTTGATGGTACGACATCACTTCGCCAACGAACAATTGACAATCACCAACTGCAGTGGAGCTCGTTGATTAAATAATGATTTTTTTTTAAGATTTACGGAATTAAAGAATTCGAACGTGGAATCAGGAAAAATAATATACTCACAGAAAAATTGACTCCGCGCTAATGAAATGAATAAATAGGACTCAGTGAGAGGGCGAGATAGCGAAGTGATAGAGGGGAGAATGTCAGCCAAACGGGGTAGAGGCAGGAATAGGGGATAGGGATGTTGGACGGAATGAAAGGAGGAAGGAAGTATGCGGAGATGTAGAGGGGTCTATTTTAAAGTAGGATGTTTGGCTGTCTTTGATCAGGAGAAACAAGATATTTATTTGGTAGCTGTGTCCATCCAAAACCTACCTTAATTGCCGATATATTACCTGTAATAATGATATAAGCAATAATTTTGTTATCGTTCGCTATCATGAAGGAATTTTGTAGTAGATTAATAGCATTTAAATAAAAATATAAGAGAATGATAAGTTGAAAAGGTAAGATTATGGGAGATAAAGGAAGGCACATTTTACGGACTAACGTTTGATATATGATACATGGGACACTTTCCACAAGCTATATATATAAACGTGTTGAAACACCACTTTGGAAAGCTATCTTAGGAGAAGTTTTTCAAATTGTAAAGGCTGCCGCAATACTGAAGTCAAATTAATCACACTTTTACCACACATGCATTAAGATAGCATCATGATATGGTGTTAAATTTATAGTTAGTTTTCGCAATATCCGGATTAAAATATTTTTGCGAGATGTCGTAAAATCGTATGTATATACGTCTTTCGTTACAATGTGTATTCATTACGTATATTATACTGATTCATTATTTGCCAAATATCGCCGATATGAAAGTACAACAATGAACCGTTATCAAACCGAAGGTCGGTGCCTCCAATACTAAACCCAAGGGCGTGTAAAATTCACGCATTTGGGTGATAGAGTGGCTAGTTACTTTCCTTCTACCGGCTATGGTTTCCTATGAAGATCTGGTGCCGGGGTGAAGCTGAGTGTACCCGTGGTGAGAGCCGTGCCCCGGCCCTCTGGTCAGTAGTCCAGCGTTCTACCCCTGCATCACCACGTCCCCATAAACTTATACTTACGAGTATATCTAAATAAAACACTCAATAAATCTTTTTAGCGCTGACCCTCGCAGTACAGTTTCTCTGTAAGGTATTTTTTAAAAATTTTATTTAACAAAATATTTTCAATTTATTTAGGGCTCCATAGCTTCTCTCCCTCATATTCGTCAGCTTCAAATTTTTCCCTCCTTTGAAGACAGAAAGTTCCTCTGAAGTTTCCAAATTATTCAAATAAAGATATCAGATCACACAAGTTTTTTGATATCCCAATATTAGACACATTGGTATTACTTCGCGAGATATCGATCGGACAGAACGATAATTTTGAAAAAGACTACCACTCAATGCGCCCATGTTTTTTAGCGATGCATCCATCATTACTGAGCAATAGTTTTTAAATAAGGGTATATGCGGTATACCGGTACTCAACATATTGGTACTCAATATATCGGTACTGGACACTTGTTTTTTTTTCACCATCGGTAATCCCTACAAGATGCCTGTCTACCTTTATCTGTGAAATAAACCTAGGTACTGGTTCTAACTTGGGCAAGATTCTGAGTGGATTTGCGGTAGATATCGGCAGTAGCAACAACCCACATTCCGAGGAAATAAGACCTTTAAAACCGAGTCTCTGGTCGGCTGAGAACGGAAATGGTCTTGACGGGAATTGCCACGTCGACGCGCGTGCCTCGTATCCCCTGCGAAATACGCAATTCGATGTCGCCATGAAGATGAAAAAAGCGGCAGCGAAATAAATACGTGCGCAAGTCCACGCTATTTTCGACACTAAGTGAGTCACGGAGGATGGAAACGTCGCTAAGATAGGCAGGAAGGAAGGAAGGAAGGAAGGGAGGGCTGTTGCCGATGAAGAAGGGCCGCGACCCCCCACCCATCTCCTTCCCCTTCCCTGTTGACAATTGAGCCAATTATCTACGCAAATGGACGACAGCATCGCTAACCTTGAAGGGAAAAATTTGAGAAAATTTGGACGAGAATCCACGAGAACAATGGTTTAATTTCGACTGAAGTCAAGATAATAAACGGAACTCATCGGAAAACAAAGTTCATTTGTTAGCAATACAGTTCCCTCAAAGCGTTTCCTGAAAACACGTCCAACCGATGCTCAACCCTTCCATTTCCAGCAAGCGATTCCCACTGTTCCACGTGGCGGCACGCGCCGTCAACTTTGAGCCCCAAATAATATCTCGGATCCGAATTAATACCATCCCGCTTTCGTAATAGAACAATTTTCAGATATAGATAGATAGATAGAGGTCTTTATTTGGGCGAAATTGAGACCAAATGGTCCCTTCTTCCATATATAGAGAGAGGAATGGATGGGAGACTTTGAGGTACGTACATCATCAATATAACCGTAGTTCCAAAGAAACTGCGGGAGATGCCGCAACAGTAACTTTTAACGGAGTCATCCGCTAATGTGCATTTCAATGCAACAATTTCAGAGTTTAAAAATCATTCGCCTTGACTGGGATTCGAACTCAGATCCCTCAATATCCGGTCGAGTGCTTTAGCCACTTAAGCTATCGAGGCGTCCTCTTAAACTCTGAAATTTTGGGGCTTTTAAAGGAACGAGATGTTGTGACGAAATGCCGTACATACAATGTCACAGGCATTAGTATTCGTTTGCGACGCGCCACAGTCCACGAGGTTAAAGCCAACTTTTAAACACCTATGGTGTCTATACTTTGACAAATTCCAAAGAAACTGCAGGAGATGCTGCAACAGTAACTTTTAACGGAGTCATCCGCAACAATTTCAGAGTTTAAAAATCATTCGCCTTGAAGGCGAATGATTTTTAAACTTTGAAATTGTTGCATTGATAACCGTAGTTGTCACATGGAGTGCTCCCAGATGAAATTTAATTACTCTCCTGTTTTCTATCTTTACTTTAATGGTAGCAATTCCAAGACCGAGAACGATATCTGCCGCTTGTTTGCATAGGACTTAGAAGCTCACGAAGATAAGAACACGGATGAGGGTGAAGAAAGAAACTTTGCCATTCTATATAAAGATTTAATATTTCACGACCATGGTTACGACGCTGCGCATCATCTTCAGTTGACATACATCAAACATTTTTCAACTTACGGTCGAAACCATGGTCGTGAATCTTTCTAAATCTTTATGTGGAAGTGAAAAGTTTCTTTCTTTACCCTCATCACGAAGGAATTCCACATAGTTAAACCTGAAACTGTTATGTTTATCAAGAACGCGGAGTCGCCTGAGAAAATGTCGACCGATGTGACGAATGGAGTTTTTTTTTAATTTTTTTAAATGTTGGTGGGAAAAGAGCAGTTCTCTAAAATTATTTTGTGTCAAAATAAAAGAGACAGTACGTCTACTAACCTGTAATAAATACTCAATTATATAGAATTATCTTTTATTCGATATATGGCTCACCCTCGTGAGGGATACATTTATGGGACGTACATTTATGTCCAGGGCTGACATGCGTCCAGAAAATGTTGCTGGATCGTCCTGAACTTCAATAAAAAGGTCGGGATTGATTTTTAAAAGATGAAAAAATATCGTGAATTTACAAGCAATAGTACTTTTCGTTAATATGGTTACTCCATTGGTAAATAAATGCGGTCTCGTGGTTGACTTCTAATATTGGTTACGTTGATAATTCTCGATGTTAACGCTTTCTCATGACGCAAGTCACTATCAAAAGAGAGCGTGGCATTACAGCTTCCTGGTGCTGTGATCACATTAACTGAGCTAGATATTAGAGAGGTAATCGAAATGAAAGAACGCAATTAAACTTCAACCGAGTGGACAGTCACTAACCATTAAACAGTGCGTGAAAAAAGGTTGTGGGGAAATCAGTCGTTCATGGGGCAGCCACGAGATAGGATATAGAATAGGAGCCTACATGGGCCAGGCGGCAAAACAACAATCTGACTTAACCTTGAAGACGCCAACTGGAATGCTGGCGAAACGTTTGTCAATTCAAGCCAACAAACGCGAGGAAACTCTAAGAAAAGACGTCAAAATTGTCCTTCTTCTGTTTCCTAAATTTATGATCAGTTATGTAAGGATGTATTCCATTCCCACAGCCTTCTTCAATGTCATTTCATACCGTACTTAACTTGCAGAAAATTACTCCCTGCTCCTTAGCTATCCTTAGTGAAATCATGTAATGGAAGAGAGACGATTCAATGCAAGATTGAAATTATTAAATAAATTCAGATCCGCATGTTTCAGCACCGAGGTCTCGCAAATTATTCGTACTCCTACATACATTGGTCGCTTGGATCATGCATATAAAATTCGGGAAATAGATGCCAGAACTAGCCGACTCAAGGACTCCTTCTTCCCACGGACAATACGGAATAGCAACTGCAGGGTTATAGATAGCAAAAATTCCACTTGGCACCCTCAGCGTCTAAAAAATAATTAGTTCTACTTAAATGCATGCTCTTCCACTAACCTTATGTGTTTTGTTATACGAGGGTCATCCGGAAAGTAGTACCCGTTCGTGCCGCATGAAGTGCTGACGACGCGAGTAGCCGCTGGACGAGGTCAGATAGCTTCAGTGGCTTGTCTGCCTTCTCTGAGCCAAGTTGCGTGACGCTAGCATTGCCTGTGTTGTTTCTGTGATTGTTTACAATGTTTAAAAAAATTGAGAACGCCGCCAGTTGTGAAGTGAGGGCAGTGATTAAATTCCTCAATGCAAGAAACGTTCGCCCATGTGATATTCATCGCCAATTAAAGGAGGTGTATGGAGACAATGTAATGGACGAGTCGTCTGTTCGGCGGTGGTGTCGCAACTTCAACATGGGGAGGGGGAACACACACGACGATGAGCGTTCGGAGAGACCGTCTGTCATTACAGACCAACTGGTGAGCTCAGTTGACGAATTCGTGAGGAACGATCGGCGCGTCACAATTGATGACATCTGTGAGCATTTTCCCAATGTTTCTCGAACAATTGTTCATGAAATTGTTAAACACCATCTGCATTATGCAAAAATTTGTGCAAGATGGGTCCCTCGCGTATCTCAATGAGCTGGCGGCGAAGGACTATGCAGCAGGAATACAGAAACTTGTCACACGTTGACAAATGCCTTAATTTGCTTGGAGATTATGTTGAGAAGTAGTTTAAAGTATCCTCTTTCAAATAAAATTTTTTATGTTTGTTAATATTTACTTTTGTCTTTTTATTTCACGAACGGGTACTACTTTCCGGATGACCCTCGTAATAACCCATTCTTTCCGAATGACCTAATTCGTGTTCTGTTCATCTGATTTTAAGTCTCCCTTTCAATCCCTCGTCCCTCTCCGCGGGGGGAAATTCCTGCTACCTGTAACGTTGGGTCGCATTCCCTGCCTTTTACAGTCTCTTCGGGGGGTAGAGTGTTTTGTGGTGCATGTTCATGTGGTAGTGATGTTTCACATTCTTGCTTGTTGTGTCCTGGCTTGCGTGTTGTAGGATGGCTTTCATGCTGCATCCTGGGGTGCAGTTTTTTGTTGTTTTGCGGTATATGTGTTTACATGAGTGTTGGATGAAGGGATTTTTGCATGAGTGTGTGCGCTGCTGTGGGTGTAATTTTCCGTGTTGTTTTTTTTTTGCATGTGGTATTGTTCCTTTTTACGGTTGGTGACCTAACACCCCCCGCCACACGCCCTTGCGGCGGCTTGCGGGGTATTGTGTAGATGTAGATAATACTGCCGGGTCCAAAAGGTCTGATTGAGTAATGTCTATACACACCACTAGGAGCACCCTTTGCCCCGCAGATAATTACTTCTTACCCCTAAGCTATCCTTATTCCCCTTCCGGTTCCATGGTACCGATATGTCAGATTGAGTACTGTCTCTACGCATTCCCACATGGACAGGGCCTGGCTTCTTGGATCGACGGGCGGCCATTCCAAAGAGCATTGGTGTCGGCTTCTGAGATGGTTCTAAGGGATACGAATAAATTAATAACGATGATCTCCCTCTCTTTCCTTGGGATCAGATATCTTTCAGATTTCATTCCTTTATTGCTTAGGGTTTCCCGCAAGTGCGTTCGTGGATTTCTGGGTTTCCGAACGAATGCGTCAGGAAACGTAAAGGCCGCGATTATTGGCACGTTTCCTCGGAAACGCAGAGTTTTCTCGAAGTGTGAGAGCGTATTGGGACTTATTCAGGAAGAACTAAAACAAAGAAAATTTTCCAGGCAGCAAAATAAGTAGCATCACAGCTCCGACAAATGCCTTAATAGTCTATTAAAACTATGGATTTTGTCGAGAGTGTGGCAACTTCTAGTACGAGTATGTTGGCAATATTTCCATACCTTCAGTACTTTCTGCATGAGGCCACTGTAAATACTTGGAAAATGAAATCCATACCCAAAAACAACTGGGATTGGCTTGGGCTGGGAGTAAACGTGGGCGGAGAGATGATTGAGTCAGCTTTTCAGATTAACCAACGAATAATGAGTCAGACAGCCAAATAGATTGTAGTTATCCTTGATTACTCTGCGGGAACAATGCGATAGGTGATGCGATGAGGACTAAACGCGATAAGAAAAATTCGGGAAATTCTCGAGAAGTAAACGATCACAGTTGAGCATGAATGTGGCAGGGAATTAAACCAGAGCAGGCCGAGCAGTCTGCGTAATTTTGTAGTAACTTGGAAGAGAATGGACGTGGTATGGGGGGATAACAATTAGAGAACAATTGGGCTGGCGAAAGACGCATTTTAAAAATGGTAACTGATGGCATGCACACTAATGAAAGAGAGATACAAATGATTGAAAAGGGTCTTCGACGTTGAGAGCCTGTTTCAGGTCTGTGAAAGAAGAGAATGTTGGAAGATGTTGGACTTTGCTTAGTCCGGGTAATGGAAAGCTTTAGTTGGACGTAGAGGAAGACCAGGGGCGAAGTTTTAAGAGCGGTGATAGGGGGAGAGGAGAAAGTAAATTACGAATAAGGTAGAGAAAGTGGGTGAAGGAGATATTTAGTGGTAGTGGATATGACAGGTCGCGATAGAGGAGAGAACGTTCAGTAAACTGGGGATCCTGGTTTTTTAGATGCTATGGAAGCAGGTAGAAAGTCCGAAGGATATGCCGTAGGAAGAACAAGAGGGTGTGGCCATTAAACCAATAATTACATGTGCGAACATAATTTTGGGACAGCAGAACCCAAAGGAAACTACAAGAGGCACAGTGGACCTGCTTAATTCCCATAACACACACTCCTACAGGTACAACACCGTAAGATCTGCAGCACTTAACGTAATCGCTTTGGAAGATCCGTTAAAGTGCATAATCCTGGAACGAGAAGCCACGGAAGATTTGTAAAGGGGAAATGCTACCACCTACTTAGGAATGGAACTCAGAAGTGAAGAACACCCGAGAACTAGCACACTCAAGAAGACACCAAAACACCGAACAGACCAGCGAGAAGGAGTCGGGAAAGGGAAGAAGTACCTTTGCCATATTCCCTCATTAAAATTCCAGAAAAGGTGTGGAAGTACAGTTCACGAACAAAATTTCGCAACTTTTAACAGAAAACGGTGACTGTTAAGCTTTCCTCGCGAAGATTAGATTCCTTCCAATTTTAGATTCCATCCAATTTTAGAAGTTTTAAGCATAAATGTAAAGCAGCCACTGGGTAATAAACTTCATTGTAGTTATTAAAATATTGTTTGTATGTGATTTGGACGGCATTTTGTATGGAATGTGGAAGTTTTTTTTCATGTGCTGTGGAAGTGTCATTGTATGTATGAATATTTTGTCTCTTATCTGTTTTTCTAGTGCGTGTATGTATGTATTTTTCGTTGTACGAGTTATCTTTGACCAAACTTGAGCGTTGCCACCAGGAAAATCGCCTAATTGCAACGTAATTCTTAAATAAATAAATTAGGAAACAAAAGGATAAAGACTGTGAGGAATGCAAATTCGCGGATATATTCGCGCGTAGAATCGGCACGTGCATTAAGGTCTGAGGTCTGGAGATAAAAATTCTGGCACGAAATGGGTCAACGAACACAATCCCACAGCGAAACGATGTGCTATTACTCAGGGAATGGATAAACTGTGAGAAATTGTCCCGGATTCAAGGGCAGGAAGAGTAGAGGGGGGATGGAGATGAAGATCACCACGGACTTCGTGAGAGAAGAAAGGGCTAAAGTGGCCAAGTTCGGTGTAAGAAGACCGCGAGCCGATTGTGGCACGAAGGCCGCTCGACCGTAAATCGCTTGCACGCAAATGCACAATACCGGTATATTTTATATTTCCTTTTTTTAATAATTAATAATCTAACATATTTAGTCAAATCCGCACTCCATACAAATGTAAGTGCAAAGTTACGTTAATCAAAGTAAGACAATAGGAAAATCACTAAAGAAAATACTGAAAGCCTAAGTAAATTCTAAATGATATGTTTATTTAATAAATCACTGAAATTTTCGTGCCAGGAGGGATAATCCAAAGTATGTTTTCTCACCTTGATTGTACAGTAATTTAAACCAATAGACTGATAAAAAATTACCAAAAAGTGCGGAATAGATACAAAATAATAATTATTTGGGACCGTGGAAAACCTACTTCTAATGGGCAAATAATTTGTGGCAATGACGACCCAGTACCAGTTACTGACTCTTTTTTCCAATTAACAGTGGCCCAAACAGCATTAGTCCATCAGTGGGCTTAGGATAGATAGACCCTAGCACTACACTCTACTGTGCTCCTATCTCTTAAACAATATGGCACAAAATATCATTCAATCCATTCCTACATTCTTTAGCACTGCATACTGTCCACCTCCCTTAATCCCATCCAAAACGCATGTTTTCCGCCCATCCATCTCGATTCCCCAGCAATCTTTCTGATAGGTACCTCCATATTTATTGGGATAAGCAAATGTGGTAGTTTCCCGTTGCCTTCCTCAATAGTGTTTTTAACGTGACGCCATCACTCAATGGCCGCCCCACTAGGGTCAGACGCCTTTGCAGCCGCCTCACTGAGGAACAGATGCTGCGTGGACTAACTTTCGTCTGGCTCCTAACCTTGGACCTATCTGGCATGGGTGACCCTACGAGGAGCATTGCTCATTCTCTAGAGGTCACCGGAATGGACAAGACCTTCGACCAAATCAAGGTTGTGATCTTTGGAGAAGGATCGAAAAAGTAAACAATTTTAAATTCCACTTGGGTATAAATTCAACGCGGTTTTCACTTCCTCAATTTTTTTATAAATGTTTAAGTGTAGTGTAGGAGGAAAAAAACTCACATCGACCTTCCCGAAGCACTAGTTTTAATTTTATCTGCATGGCTCACATCTGGGTAATATTCTTCCCTCCGTCCAATTATGAAATTATTCCTAAAATGTTATGTTAAAATCTAACATGTTGCTATAACACATAATGTATCTAACGCCCCACTTTTATTAGTGACAGGCAACATTATTTATCAAATAATAGAGAGATCGATCTACTGCCTGACTAATCTGCTGCGAACTGACAGTGAGTAGCAATGACTGGATTCCTGGAACAGAACCACTGATATCGCCGACGGTTCAATTTCCCCAAAATCCTCTTCCGTTCACAGATACGACAGAGCAAATAGAACCGGGAGCGTTGTCTTAATTGCAACTAAAAATGCTTGCGTCAGCAGGGCTGAGGTAATTCTAGGCAACGGTTTGGATAGCGTTTGGTGCTGAATTAAAAGTCCTGAATCCTGTGTATTCGCATTTTACAGGCCGCCGGACGACAAAGATAATACAGTACTAGAAATAATACCTGCTAATCAAATGTTTCTCATCCCGAAATAACAATGGAGACATTGAAATCGGTTTGTCCTATTGTCACATCTGAAAGATATCTGCGAGTGGCTATTAAATTCTTTTGCGTTGAACTCATTGAATCACTTTGTCACATCAACAAGTCTGAGCGATAGCATTCTTGATTTGTTAACAACGAAAATACTCAAAAAAAAGTCTTAACTATAGAAATATAAAAGGAATTAGTGACCACAGGGTAGTAGATGCTAAGTTTTTGCTATACGGGGTCATAAATGTGAAGCCTAAAAGAAATATTTACTTAATTAAAGAAAGGGACTATAATGGCCTAAAATGCGTGCTACAGAGTCAATTGACAAATTTTAAGGAAGATAGTAATCACCGACATACCGAGGATACGTGAAATCACTCCCTTGAGATCACGCGCTCATCAGTCAACAGGTACATTCCCAGTAAATTCATTAAATATAACACCTAACCTTGATGGCACAACGCGGAAGTTGGGAAAGGATTGTGACGTGTATATGTCACACCAAGATGAAAAAAATATTGAGGATGATACCTCTAGCGATAAAAGGAATGAGATCACTTATGATGACAAGATTTCTAGGGCGAATACCAATAAAGAATGCGGGAAAGCGTTAAGCAAATCCAAAAGGAAAAGATATAAGTATATATTATTTGAATATTTGAAAGAGATGCAACAATTTCAGAGTGTAAAAATCATTCGCCTTGACTGGGATTCGAACCCAGATCCCTCAATATCCGGTCGAGTGCTTTAGCCACTTAAGCTACCGAGGCGTCCTCTGGAAATTTTGGGGCTTTTAAAGGAACAAGATGTTGTGACGAAATACCGTACATACAATGTCACAGGCATTCGTAGTCGTGCGCGAGGCGCCACAGTCCACAAGGTTAAAGCCAACTTTAAACACTTATGGTGTTTTCCCTTTGACAAATTCCAAAGAAACTGTGGGAGATGCCGCAACAGTAACTTTTAACGGAGTCATACGCTAATGTGCATTTCAATTTTTTTACACTCTGAAATTGTTGCATTGAAATGCACATTAGCGGATGACTCCGTTAAAAGTTACTGTTGCGGCATCTCCCGCAGTTTCTTTGGAATTTGAAAGAGAACCCGAAAGCAATTTGATGGTACATCAGAGAGATTTAGGAAAATAAGTCAATAGTGAATTCACTCAGAAACGATTAAGGCGAAAGAGTAATCAGCCGTTTGGAAAAAGCTAATTTACTTAATGCGTTCTTTCGAAGCGTCTTCACCAATGTCTCACCGAATGTCTCCGATAGCTTACCAAATTTTGCCGGTCAACCGATGTCCAAAATTGAAATCTCATCTAATGGAATGGAAAGTTTGCTGAAAAATATTAAGCCTTATATCTCCTACGGGTCCGATCAAATACCCGTTCGTATATTTAAGGATCTAGCGTCGTAAATTGCACCGTATCTAGAAATCAACTTTTAAAAAGCGGTTTTTTCTAGATTTTAGGAAAGCTTTCGACAAAGAAACTAATAGAAAACTACTCACAAAGCTAGAAGTATGTGATATCGATAAAAATATTTGGTTGGATCAAAGACTTCTTGAATGGTCGGGTTCAAAGAGTAGTGATTGATGGAGTTAGCTCAAATGCAGTAGAAATTACTTCAAGTGTTCCCCAGGGAAGTGTTATCGGACCTCTTTTATTCCTACTTTATATTAACAATATTGACTCCGTAGTTAAATGTAAGATACGTGTTGGTGCCGACGATGCAGTTTTTTACCGTGATATCCACGATCCTGAGGACACAGCTGCTTTATCGGATGACCTCAATGCTAAACAACGCTGGTGTCACACTTGGCAATTAGAATTAAACTTAAACAAGTTCGTAGTGATGAATATTTGGAAAAAAACTCCGGAACGCCTGCTGCATCGAAATCACCTAAATGGAATGTATAGACCATATTAAATATTTAGACGTAAGGTTTCTGGGAGGAATTCCATGTTTTCCTATTCCCGTTCCCGAATCCCGAGAAAAGTTCGTCAAGAAATCGGGAAAACCGACTTCCTGAACCGAGCAACACCCGCAAAGGGAGCCCTTGTAAATCGAGCACATTCGATCATTGAGAACAGAAAACAGTTCGTATTTACATAGAGCAAAATACTTATTTTCACAACGTTGGATTTTACTACAAAGTTTTCTTCAGGTGAATTACCTTAGATTCCTTAGTTATTTCACCTTAAGATGACTTCGTAGTCAAATCCTGGGATGTAAAGTAAATATTTCTCTTTGTAAAAACAAAATGTTTTCTGTATTCCATTATAAATATTTTCCACTAAAACACGGCCTATACTACCAACCACATTCAGTTTGTTTTCGGCTGTCGATTGTGATGCATGTGAGTGTTCTCGACTCTCTCAGTTGCTGTGGGTAAGTCAGTCTATTTACATCTACTTAATACCCTGCAAGCCGCCGCTAAAGCGTGAGGCGGGTGTTAGGGTACCACCCGTAATTAATAAAAGAAAAAAACCGAATGCAAAAGCCAAAAATGTATACAGTCCACGAACAAAACATGGCATACATTCATGCAAGAACATTTACACCCCACACACATACAAACACACAAACTACTAACTAACATACACATGTACCTAGATACCTGATGTCTTTGCAATATTTAATTTTGTTCCGATTTGTAAATTAAATGTTTTTAATATTTCTAAAATGATTTCGGTTTCTTACTATTATGATTTCTGATTGTTCGGGGAAAGAATGAGTGTTTGTATCTATCTGTACTAGAATCTATTTCCATTATTTTATCTTTGTGGTCTGATCTACATGAGTATTGTGGGGCCATTATAATTCCTTTAGTGCCATCATTAAACTCATTTGTTCTGAATCTGTCGAAAAGTCTAAGTCTCGCTTGTTGTCTTCGTACTTCAAGTGGCTCCCAGCCTAAATCCGCTAAAAGACCTGCCACACTTATGTTCTCATCATAACAATTTTTAATGAATCTAGCGGATTTTCTCTGGACTATATCTAGTTTTTTGCCAAATTTTCTCCCAAGGGTCCCAAATACTTACGGCATATTGCAAATGGGATCTAAATAGAGCAAAATAACACCTCTCTTTACATTTCTCATTACCTTTCCCCACCACGCGTTTTTTGAAGCCGAGTTTCTTTAAAGCGGACCCGCATATTGCCCTGATATGTGTTCCCCATGAAATGCGTGGTGTTAGAACTACCCCCAAATATTTAACTTGATCGGCTGTAGCTGGTACTGAACCCTCTATTTTGTAGTTTATGTCCTGTTCGCCACTTCTTTTGTTCCAAAATCTCAAAACTGCGCATTTGTCTATATTAAGCATTAATCCCCATTTCTTGCACTATTCCGAGATTGTGCCCAAGTCTTTAGAGAGTAGCTCGCGATCTAGTTAGTATCTTATTTCCCTGTATACCACCGTGTCGTCAGCAAATAACCTGAGAATGCTACCAACGTGTGCGCTTAACTCATTTATGTATATTAAGAACAGGAGAGCCCATATTACACTTCCCTGGGGGACGCCCGAAGTTACATCTCTATCCGTTGAGCTCAACCCATCGATGACTACTATTTGTTTGCGATTTGACAAGAAATCTCTAATCCAATTAATAATTTTCTCATTGATTCCATAGCATTTAAGTTTGTGCATCATAATATTGTGTTGGGCTTTATCGAAAGCTTTTTTGAAATCTCGGAATACTGCATCGACTTGTATGTTTTTTTCTCCCGATCTAAGTATATCGTGAATGAAAAGACCAAGCTGAGTATCGCAAGATCTGCTCTTCCGAAATCCGTGCTCGTTGTGGCTTAGTATTTGCCAACTATCAAGAAATTTCATTATGTTGGTGACAAGAATGTGTTCCATTATTTTACAAGAGATCGATGCTTAAGAAATTGGTCGGTAATTGCTTGGTTTCTCTCTATCGCTGCCTTAGTAGATGGGAGCCATATGGACTAGCTTCCAGTGGCGAGGTACCGAGCCTCCTTCTATCGATTTTAGAAAAACAATACCTAAAAACGGGGCAATGTCTTTAGATAATTCCTTTAATATCCTAGCTGGTATTTATTCCGGGCCAGGTGCTTTGTTTTCTTTGATACTACGGAGCAGATGTTCTATTCCCTGCTTGGTCATTATTATATCGCTCATGTGTTCCCCGGGTAGACGCTCAGGAAAAACTTGTTTAAAATATTTGCCCCTTTCACGCTGTTTGAAATAATTTCTCCGTTTTCCGTCTTCAAAGAATGTACATTTGGACGTTTACCCAGTATTTTCCTAACATAGGACCAGAATGACTTTGGACTTTCCTCAAGATATTCGCTTGGCATTTTCGATTTAAAATAGTGTAGTGATGTGCGCATAATAGTTTTCGTCTTCCTACGAAATTCTGTTAGTTTCTGTTTGGATGTATTCAGATAAACTATATCGTCACTTTTTAAACTCTTTTTGAAATTTAAATGTAGCCTTCTTTGCCTTCTTAAAGCCGATCTGACTTCTTTCTGATCTGCTTTAATGGGTAGTACGTCTTCATTCCTTCGCGTAAAATATTTAAGAAATATTTCCAAGCGTTCTCTGCATCGGTTGTCAGTGTTATTATTGCCTTGTATTCCGGTAATTCATTTTTTTAATATTTTCGTGGCTTGTTAAAATTTGCCTTGTTGAATGAGTATATTTTACGCTTTTCTTTGTTTATTTTCACGAACTTAATGTTTCTCTATTCGACTACTAGAACTCTACAAAAATAGCCTTATTGTAACTGATTCCGACCATTATTTCAATGTTTGTAACGATTTCGGGCGTAGAAGTCTCGAAGATATCCAGTATGCTGTGGCCCCGTGTTGGTGATTTAACAATTTCAGCTGATTAAAAGCAACTTTCACTGCTACAATTTTATTACAATATTACGATAATTTCCAATTTCATATCATACTATTTTGTGGGACTTTCTAGCCATAAGTATTCGATGCACAACGCATAGATCTTCCTTAATTTTGTTAATTATTATTTTTACCAATACTAATTTTTATATTTTTTCTTAATTTGCCGTCACAACGAGTGAAAAGTTTAAAGGATGTTGGGAATATATTCAAATAGATAAATATAACTACTCAGCTCGTGACAGATATGCTCCAAAACTTTGCAATGCAAAGCATCATCAATCATACGGTCTATATAGGCACTTAAAATAAATACATCGATGG
This sequence comes from Hetaerina americana, assembly GCF_022747635.1. Classification (NCBI taxonomy): domain Eukaryota; kingdom Metazoa; phylum Arthropoda; class Insecta; order Odonata; family Calopterygidae; genus Hetaerina; species Hetaerina americana. The sequence continues at coordinate 16,289,886 of NW_027287095.1, forward strand.
GATGAAAATGAAAAAAGGTCTGAAATGAATAGGGATGGGTCAATGCCTTCATCTTCTGAGAGACAAACGACATTCTTACATTATGCCAAGACACTGAATTTCGAAGAAACCGAGAACAAATTAGCAGCCTTGGATGAGATATCAGTCAACAGCATCACAAAAAGTGAGTTTATTAAGGAAAGTTTCACAAGTAAAAGAATGCCAAGAAGTCCATCTTCAGTTATGGCACTAGTGCATAATTACAATAGTTAAATGAAACAACGGCACATCCAGGAACTGGATATATTCAAATGTGATAATAAAAAACTCAGTATTTCAATAAACGAGTGGACCGGTTGCAAGAATCGCAGATACATGGATGTTCGCGTGTACTGCGATGAGATCTCTATGTACCTTGGTTTAATATGAATACTTGGAGATAGTCCTGCGGAAAAAGCGTTATCCTTGCTTTAGGAAAGATTAGAAAACTTTCAGTTAGAACTTCAAAGTGATGCGGTTGCAATTACAAGTGACTGTGCAGCTGTTGTGAAAAACAATGGAAAATTATCGCTTACTATTCAACAGTTCAACTACAACCATGCTGTACATTTAGTTCTAACAAAGTTATTTTATATTAAAAATTTGAAAGGTGAAGTGTCAGTGACTTATGGCAGTGATAGTGAATTGAATACAGACTCTGAATACGAGAAAAATGATTACAGTGGTTCTGAGTTATTTGGTATGACCCGAGCTGATCAGTATGATTTACGAGATGACCGATCTTTTGCAATTAGTAGCGTACGAAGAATTGTTGAAATATTTAAATATTCTACAGCAAAACAATCTCTTTTGCAGCGAGAAATAACCAAGAGAGAAAAGATGGAACTAGAAGTTATTTAAGACGGTAAAACACGTTGGTACACACGTTGGTATCATTCTCTCCAGAGAATGATAGAGAGATTATTAAAGATAATAAATCCGATTAAGACTTTTTTACGAGAGTTAAGTAGGTTCTATTGCATTTGAGGTAACCCCATCTTTTAATTCACGTAGACAAAATATTCGCTTCTCAAAGTAAGGAAATGAGCTTATATGAAGCAACGAATTCTCTCACTCCCAACTTGAAGATAGTCTTAGACGCAGTGATAACAATTCGAACTACGTTTACAGGAAATGAAAGAATTTTTCCCACTTCAAGTGTATTTGTTACAAAGCAAAGATAACGATTGCCTGACGGCGCAATTAATGCTCTTTGTTTCTTAATATTTCATTTTAAAAATGACAAATAAAAACTAATTGAATTAATTTTATTTTCAAACGAATAATTTTTGCATTTGTTTTCCAGTAATTCTTAAGTTGATAAAAAAATATTTAAATTATACTAGGAATATATTTTGTGATATATGTAACAACTCACTATATTCCACACAGTTTGGTTAAACAAAGTATGTACTGATTACATTGTTTATATTTGGAGAAACCTAGTCAAAATGATACTATGGTGACCCCTGTTTATCGCTCGGGTCAAAAGATTCACTAATCATGAAATTCCGGTCGACGTCCATTTTCGAAATTTTATCTACTCAAGTTTTGCGTTCACCTTCTGCATAAAGGAGTGTCTAGAAACCTGTGACAGACTGCGCTGGGGCCAAGAACCCGATTACCCCACCTCCTCAACGGTTTTTCTGTTTATTAGCAGTTACTGTTACAACTATCGTAACAGATGATAAACGAAAATAAAAAAAATAAAAAAATTATTTCGTGATTTCTCGGGAAATGCGATTTCCCGTTCTCGATTCCCGGAAGTCACAAAATGTCGGGAATTTGGAAACCTCACTTCAAGCGTTATCCTCACTCATGACCTCTTTTGGGTGAAACACATGCGGGAGAATACGTGGGCAAGCTAACAAAAAATTAGGATTTATTGAAAGAGTACTCGGTAAATGTGATAAAAAGGTCAAAGAGAAATGTTATATTTCGCTGGTTAGGCATCATTTACAACATGCTGCAAGTATATGGGATCCTATCGAAGTTGGATTAATTGCCGAATTGGATGGCGTGCAGCGTAGAGGAGCAAAGATTTGTGAAACGTTGTTATGATAAACGTAGTAGCGTATCCAAAATAATTGAGCAGCTAGGATGGGAACCTCTCTCGCAGCGAAGGTTAAATTAGAGATTAAATCTCCTGCAAAAATTGGAAGGACCTCTCTATTAGCGATGTTGAAAATGAATTATTACTTGCATCATACTGCGGTAGGAGAGATCATGCCAATACAATTAGAGAGATGAAGTGTTGAACAGATAGATTTAAGACAGATCTTTGCACCGATTAATAGCTGTAGATGAGCGTTGCATCCACCACCACACTCCTGTCCTTTGGGATAGTCACGTAATTTTTTAATTGATTTACTTCAAAAAGGTAAAAAAATAACGGGAGAGTATCACGCATAATTACTTGACAAGCTTAAGGCAGAAATTGCAAACGACGACCGCCTTTGCCGAGGAAGAAAGTGATTTTCCATCAGGACGAAGCACCTACTCCACACTTCAGCGGACGCTATGGCTTAAATTCACGAATTGCACTTCGACTGGGTTTATCACTCACTGTACCCACCAGATCTCGCTCCCAGTGATTTATAAATTATTTCAAACCTTTAAGTTTCGCTTTGAGGACGGAGATTTTCATCGCACGAGGAGGTTACCTCATGCGTAAGCGTCTATTTTGCGGAGAAAGACGTCAACTACATACTCGTATTTGGGGAAGGTTTAAGAATAGTATCGCTGGAAAAAATGTATCAATTTAAAATGAGACTATGTAGAAAAATAAATATGAATTTGAAGAAAAAATGTCTCGATTATATGTTAGGTCGGAAACTTTTCAGACTGCCCACGCATCCTCCTCGATTCCTATTACCCCCCCCTCCCCCTCCCCAGGTTTTACAAGGCTTACGAAGATTCCACCTCAGTAAGGTTTCAATATAACTCCCTCAGTTGCGGTCCATGGATCAATAAAAGGACAAGTACCCTTCTCCTTCCAATATCATCTTATATATAGACAGCCGACCGGTTTTGAGGGTACGTTTTGGCAAGGCCCTAAAAAAATCCTATGCAACATTTTTCTTATTTATAATTAATTTCCGGCGATACTTCTTGAACACCGAACAGCATGAATGTGATAGTTACTTAAGCTATTGCACGCTTCGGCATTCCGAGTCACCCACGGCCTTGAATCGGATCGCCGATTCATCGCGCCGTCCCATTTCCCGTTCCCCTAGTATTTCTCTTCCTTCCAACACGGCCTTATCAGCCACCTGATGGTAATGGTTTCCGGTGTGACTGGTGGAATTTCTTCATCATTAAAGTAGCAGTGCTTGGGAATCCCGCATAAAATCACCACCGCACGACCGACGTGTCGTTTTGGGACCCTATCATCACATGATGGCGCAACTTCCCAACCTATGGGGTATCGAGATTTTGCGGTGGCTATCGTACTGGCTTCCCACCCAGAGGGGGATATTTTTCAGTGGCATCTCGATCTCTAATTGAAGCGCTTTGTGAAGGGCACTTTGAGGGAGTACGCCGTCCGTCGGATGGGACGTTAAGCTGCGGACCCCTTGGCGCCTTTCTTTAAGACTCCCGACTATAGTAGATCTCATCACTAACGTAATATCAGGGATATCGTAGAACTGATGGATATCAATTATAATTTTTTCCTCTTACTATTTGAGGTCAAAGTAGACACGACAACAATCGCGTAGGAGATAATTGGAATTGGCAGAAAAAAAAAATTTGTCGATATCCTGCATTATTTTTTTATGTAATTCACCCATCTTTTTTTAAAGCTCTCCCACAAGATTTGAATATGCACTTGAATATGCATTGAATATTTTTTGTATGTTAGTACCACATTTTGTGTGATTAACTTTTCTCTAGTGCATGATCAGGCAAATATTTGTGTAGAGGCGTCATGATTGGGATTGTTCACGGATGGCTGGTGACCTAACATCCCCTGCCACACGCCCTTGCAGCAGCTTGCGGGGTATTATGTAGATGTAGAAGAGTACGCTAATGCAGACGCCGTGTTTCTCTCAACCCTTCATTTTTTCCTGTCCATCTCTAATGGCGGCAAATGACCTTAGCTGTCGGTCGCCTCCCCCAAATACTACTACGAAATCTACGTCGTCCGATTAAAATTACAAGTGGAAGTATCTCGTACTCTTTCCCACCACTCGAATAGTACGTATCCATTTATCGCCTACCTCCCAATCCATTTATCGCCTACCTTCTTTGAAATGCTTAAACGACTCTTTCACCTCCCAACCACCATACCTTGCAAGTCCTCTTATTCTCATCTATCTACATAATACCCCGCAAGCCACCGCAAGGACGTGAGGCGGGGGGTGCTAGGTCACCACCGTAAAAAGGAACAAAACCACATGCAAAGACAACAACATGAAAAACTACGCCCACAGCAGTGCACACACTCATGCAAAAAACCCTTCATCCAATACTCATGCAAACACATATACCTTAAACTAAAAAAACACTGCACCCCAGGATGCAGCACTAAAGCCATCCAACAACACGCAAGCCAGTTATTTCGCTTATTCCTCTCATTATCAGCCGACGATCGCTGGCTAGTGTGCTGTCGGCTTTCAACACCCCGCTCCTAGTTAGTCCTCGACGGCTGAAGGATTTTTCTGGGGTAACACGACCTCCACTTGGATGCGATGCAAGGCGAGCACTTCATGAATGGAATTGATGGTTTCTGGCGTAACTTTATGGAACCGATTCATTATAAATAAATGAAAGGACTAACTTTGTAGTTCCACACGAAAAATTTATTCACACGACCCGGGTTTCGAAGTAAAACTTCATCATCAGTTGAGCTCTCTACATTTGCAGCCCTTCTTATAACCCCCGCCCTGGCTGTATATAAGAAGGGCTGCAAATGTAGAGAGCTCACCTGATGATGAAGTTTTACTTCGAAACCCGGGTCGTGTGAATAAATTGTTCGTTTGGAACTACAAAGTTAGTCCTTTCATTTATTTCATGAATGGAGTACTGATTTGGGAGTTTAATCGCCTCCTCTCTTTGGCGCCTTCTGTCAAGAGCCACCCATTCCCTGCACATCCTACCTCTACCGAATTACCAACACCTATCCCATATGGTGCAAATGACCTTGGCTATAGGTCACCTACCCTAACAATCACAACAACTACGTATCGACGGCTATAGTAGACTGGTCAAAGGTTAAAGAAGTGACTGATGAGGCGCTGCCACGCTTCAAAGTTACATCCAATAGGACACTGAATACCCTTAAAGCGCTCATTATGGCAACACATTTTTTTTATTCCACATACCCTCCGTGTCCCTTCATCTACATCTACATAGTACCCCGTAAGCCGCCGCAAGGGCGTGTGGCGGGGGTGTTCGGTCACCATCCGCAATAGAGAATAAAGCCGCATGCAAAATCTATTTTTTGACATTGGTTGGCTTTCTTCTTCTGGCACACTGTTTTTAACATAGATGAGTATTAGGGGTTATAAGGGTGCGTAGACAGTAAAGGTCATTTTGCAGATATGTATTCATTTTCAAATGTACATTAAGAATGTGTTTTAATAAATATTAGTGCATGATAAATAAATTAAGTTCATTATTTCATTGGTTATTAAAAATATATAAATGTTTGAATTTTTCTCAGGATATTATCTTTAACTGTTCATCAGGGACTATACATATGTGTCTAGAAGTCATCCTAGACATTTCCACGGAATTATATCAATATTTTGTCCCTTCGATCCATCCAACATATCATTTCTTTTCCTTTCTCTAATTCGCTCACCCAACATTCTTCGAAGTATGTCCGTCACAGTCATCAACATTCCATCGATATGTCCTACGTTCAGTCCAATTTTTCCTTCCTCTTACACCCCCGCGTCTCAAAAGCCTCTAAGTTCATCAATTATTTTGCGTGGATTTACCAGTTATTTGCTCTCATCCTATTGACTAACATTTAGTTTATTATTAAGTACAACTCCCAGAGAATGTAGGAGAGGGACGGTGTGCAGGCATGAAGCTAGTTCCTGTAAAAGGGTTATCAGCTCGCTTAAAGTTAAATGAAGGTTGACGTTGGGCATTGCTATGCAGGCAAAAATGAGACAAAATGACCCGTAGAGTTGGTTCCGTTGAAATACAGGTTAAATTCACCGCGAACATTTGAGGCAGGTTAATTATCTGAGGATGTTAGATACATATTACCGACCCCGACTGGCTACGGTAGATCAGATCATGTCCTTAAAACCAGGGAGATGGATAGTAGAACTGATAGATTTAAAATTTCGTTTTTTCCTTGCACGATTAGAGATGAATATAGATGTCACCGCGGGGGCGAATAATCCGTTGCTGTTTTCGGTAGAAATTAAGCAATTTTGGTACGAATTCCGCGGCGACCCGTGTCATGCGCAAATCATCGGTAAAAATCGAATGGCACGAGCCAAATGATATGTTTAAGTCCTCAGCAACTTCTCTAACGGTGATTCGACGATTGGACAATACTATTCTCTTCATTTCATCAATTTTTTCGTCTGCTGTTGGCGTGCTTGGGCGTCCGGCACGCTTTTCGTCGTTCACATCTTCTCGGCCATCTGAGAACATTTTGTACCACCGATAAACGTTGCTTCGGTCCAAGTTGGCTTCTCCATATGCCACAGTAAACATTCGGAATGCGCCCGCACACTAAATTTCGTTTTTCACACAAAATTTGATACAGATTCTTTGATCCATTTTTGGAACAGGCAAAAATCGAAGACAAGCCAAAACACGTCCTAGCAAAACAGCTGTCAATAATTAACTGAACATTCAAAATGGCCGAACTTAAGTACCATAAGACCTAAGTACCATCATTGCGCCATAAAAAAATCGAAAATCAAATATATATAACCCGCGAAAATTCCAAATTCGCGATACTTTTTGAACAGACCTCGTACAGGTAAAACCCTACATTACAGCAAATAAACCATTCTTCAACTCCACATCTGTACTTCCTGCCTCCATTCAGTCCGCCTACAATCACCATTGTCTTTTCCTCTATTGTTTTTCACTCCCCTCTTTTAACCAAGATACATTCTCAATAAATCTACATCTAATTCTACGCAATATGGCGTAAGTCGCCGTAAGGGTGTATGGCAAGGGGTGTTAGGGTAAATAAAAAATAAATGCGAAAGTACACCTATGGATATTAAGAAATACTTCCTCACAGAGGCCAACCATTCAACAAGCTCACACAAACTAGCCTACACACACGATACAATTCTTTATGTTTTCGATTGAGACATTAAATAATTGTTTTCCAATTAACACAGTCGGTTGGTTGGGCTCTGTTTTGTTAATATACGTATCCTCCAAGGAAAGATCGATTCCGATATTTTCAAATCTCGTTGGCGGTGTCTGTGCCGCTTATTAAATAATAAATGCCTCGCTATTACAATTAAAAAGGATTCAGGACTTGTATGCTCTCTTTTCGTGAATCAATACAACCTGCCCTAAATGCCCTAGAAATATCAGCTAGAATATTTAAGAAATTAGCTAAAGACATTGCCCCGTTTTTACTTATTGTTTTTCAAAAATCGATAGAAGAAGGCTCAGTGCCTCGCCAATGGAAGCTAGCCAAATTGGCTCCCATCTACTAAGGCGGCGATAGAGAGAAACCAACCAATTACCGACCAATTTCTTTAGCATCGATCGCTTGTAAAATATTGGAACACATTCTTGTCACCAACATTATGAGATTTCTTGACAGTTGGAAAATACCAAGCCACAACGAGCACGGATTTAGGAAGAGCAGATCTTGCGAAACACAGCTTGGTCTTCTCATTCACGATATACTTAGATCGGGAGAAAAAAACATACAAATCGATGCAGTATTCCTGGATTTCAAAAATGCCTTCGATAAAGTCCCACACAATAAACTGTGACGCAAACTTAAATGCAATGGAATCAATGGGAAAATTATTAATTGGATTAGAGTTTTCCTGTCAAATCGCAAACAAATAGTAGTCATAGATGGATTGTGCTCAACGGATAGAGATGTAACTTCGGGCGTCCCCCAGGGAAGTGTAATAAGGCCTCTTCTGTTCTTAATATACATTAATGACTTCAGCACACACGTTAGTAGCAATCAGAGGTTATTTGCTGACGACACGGTGGTATACAGGGAATTTAGATGCCAACTAGATCGTGAGCTACTCTCGGATCCGGATCCGCTTTAAAGTAACCCGGCTTCATAAAATGGGTGGTGGGGAAATGCAATGAAAAAATTAAAGAGAGGTGTTATTTTGCTCTAGTTAGACCTCATTTGGAATATGCCACAAGTATTTGGGATCCTTGGGAGAAATTTTGGCAAAAAGAATTAGATGAAGTCCAGAGAAAATCCGCTAGATTCGTTAAAAATTGTTATGATAAGAACACGATTGTGACAGGTCTTTTAGCGGATATAGGCTGGGAGCCACTTACGAAGTACGTAAGTACAAGAGAACAAGCGAGACTCAGACTTTTAGAAAGGTCCGGAACAAACGAGTTTAACGATGACACTTAAGGAATTATAATGGCCCCACACTGCTTAGGTAAATCAGACCACGAAGATAAAATAAGGGAGATAGATTCCAGAACAGATAAATACAAATACTCATTCTTTCCCCGAACAATCAGAAATCATAATAGTAAATCCGTTTAGAAACATTGAATTTACAAGTCGGAAAAAATTAGACATTGCCAGGATATTAGGTGCATGTGTATGTTAGTTGAGAATTAGTGTGTTTGCGTGTGTGCGGGGTGTATGTGTTCTTGCATGAGTGAACGCCATGTTTTGTTTGCGGATAGTATAAGTTTGTGGCTTTTGCATGTGTTTTTTTTCTTTCTTAACTACGGGTGGTGCCCTAACACCCCCCGCCAAACGCCCTAGCGACGGCTTGCGGGGTATTAAGTAGATGTATATGTAGATGACATCGTGGCCTATCCAAAGCAAAGTAATACGAGTATCTCTCCCTTCCCTTTTCACTGTACTTTCCTGTAACCAGTCTGATGAAACCTTGTTTCTTTAAGCCTGACCAATTCTTTTGATGAGTGCGCCCCATAAGAGGTTTGATATCAGAGTAATACCTAAAGTATTTGAACAGCTCTCTGATTCTTAATTCGTTCCTATTTTTTAATATGCTGTTCCAAATATTCTTTCATTCCAAAACTTCAGTCTTTTACATTTTCTCATACCCCATTCCTCACACCACTCCGATACTTTCGCATTACAAATCCATAATACGTCAGTATTTGTATAAATTTCTCGTGAGGGACCTTATCGAAGGCTTACTTGAAATATAAAAATGATATCATCCACCCCTCTACAGTATTATCCCCTTTAAATTATCATGAATAAAAAGAGCCAACTATGTTTCGCATGATCTGCTTCTCCTAAACTCGTATCGGTAATGGCAGAGTTATATTTCTACCGTCGAGAAAAGACAGCGTAAACGAAAATATGTTCACGGATTTTGTAAGATATCGATGCTAAAGAAATCTGGTCGGTAATAAACAGTGTCTTTCCCAATGGCTGCCTTTGTGGACGGGGGGAGAGGGGCAGCTTCCAGCCGCGAATCACTCCACATTCTACTATAGACTAAAAAAAAAGTGGTTTTAAGTAAGGTGCGATATCTTCATCAAGTTTCTTCAGTATTTTAGCAGAAACGTTCGCAGGATGTGTGTGTGTGTGTGTGTGTGTGTGTGTGTGTGTGTGTGTGCGTGTGCGTGTGCGTGTGCGTGTGCGTGTTCGTGTGCGTGTGCGTGTGCGTGTGCGTGTGCGTGTGTGTGTGTGTGTGTGTTTGTGTATATAAACAGATAACTACTTGTGGCGAGACGAGGAGGCGCCAGTGGGAACGCGGAGGGCCACATTCCGAGTGACATCACCTCCATGACTAACGCCGCGGCAATGAGGCTTCTTCAAGGGGCCGCATTCCTCCATTAGGGGTCTCACTGAGTCACGGGACCAAGACCAAGTAAGCACTCAACTCCTCGGAAACTAGTCATCTCACAGTTGAACAACCTGTCTTCCAATATAGATCGACTTCTGGGTCCTTTCATGCAACTGGCTGCTTCTATCATTAGTCGTCCTTCAATCGCATGATTGATTGAACGTAGGTATCCCGATCGTAGAAATTTATGTAGTGTATAGACATCGAATGCAGAGCAAAATGTAGGTTCAAATGATCGTGTTTCCCACGAAAGATAAGAGCCTGGAATAACTGCCAACGGAAGTGCTATGGAAATGCATTTTTTGTGCAAGTAGCCTAGTGTGTGGTCATTATTTTATTCATTCATTATTTCATTGAATTCCAAACAACAGCTCCCAAGGAGAAATATTATTATCTTAGGTGCCGGGGAACATGTATGTCGCTGTCTGACTAATTTACATGATTTGAACTATTAAATTTTCCTTGGTAAGTAGGTATTCAAGCAACACTAATATTTGCTTTTACACGGTGCATAAGATATAAGATGAACTAAGATCTGGATTTCAGATGATCGCCACACTTGGATTATGCATAGATGGAGTGGTCTCAAGCCATCGCCCATCACCCTGGATTTTGTAGTCGGCCTTCCGACGCCCTCCATCCTCCCCCATTCTCCAATGAGCAAATAAATACGGATCTCTGAGCATCCAACCCGCTCTGGCGGCCGCAGGGGCGTGTTTTGTGACAGTTGTCGGTGCCACAGCCATTCATACACAAATATGAGTTTAAACAAGCATATATATATTTCCTCATGCACGTACACTCGTATGCATTTTTGCGCAAATACACCCTAAAATATTTGGAGTGTTTGACTGAAGCCTTATATTCCATTTCAAACCCCCAAAACTGCAGACTTAAAGCTGATTTAAAACTCCTCCACAACACCCTAAACTCGACTATTGATTACTCTGACCTGCTCTCTCTCTCTCTCTCTATCTTCAACTCCAGGATACCAACTCGATCCACCCGCACCCGCTCCCCACTCCATCTGCCTATTCCTAGGATATCTCTCACCAAGCGCTCACCCTTATTTCGCCTCTCCTCCCTTCTAAATTCACTCCCTCACACTATCAATCCTTTTTATTTATCATGTAACAATTTCCCCAAACTTTATCACACCTCTCAGCAAATTAAATATTTTCTCTGCCAATTTTCGGTTCTCGTTGTTTATTGTTATGGTGTTATTGTATTTCGTCCTCTTTCTTGTTTTCGTAATATTTTTCACTGTAAATTGGCGCTACTACTGTATGTGAATAATGTTTTAAAATAAATAAATAAATTATTTTCGCTCTTGAATAAAAATATTCGGGTGTCTGAGTTTGACTTCATCATCATTACGATGCGAGGGAATAACGAGCGCTGATAGTACATGTGTTTGCATGCGTGTAGAATATAAGGATTTTTGGATGAATGTATACGCCGCGGTGGGTATAGTTTTTCATATACGAGATATCATTTTCGTTTTCAGTGACTCGTGTTGCCGCGCAATTCGTACAAAAATTGCTCAATTTCGACCAAACACAGCAACGCATTAGCAATGCTAATGAGGTGTTGGACGGTCCGTGACGGTCCAAATTTGCTCCAGAGGTTTCGAATCATGTGTTTATGGTTACGACGTGAAAACTAAAACTCAATCATCCCAATGGAAGCTGCAGCACTAGCCAAGACTGAAGAAAGCGCGCCAAGTTCGGTCGAATGTAAAAGTTTTGCTTACAGTTATCTTCGATTTCAGGGGCGTGGTGCATCATTCGTTCTCGCCACAGGATAGAACGGCAAATAAGGAATGTTACCAGCAAGTTATGCGCAATTTGCGCGAAGCAATCCACCACAAAGGCCTGGATTTGTGGAAGAACAAAAATAGGCTTTTGCACCATGACAACGCCCCTGCTCAACCATCGTTACTTGTGCGCGAAGTTTTGGCCAAAAACAACACCCTAATGATGCCGCAGCCACCGTATTCCCCATATCTGGCCCCCAGTGACTTTTTCATGTTCCCGAAACTGAAGAGGCCCATGAAAGGACGACGCTACGCTACGATTGACGAGATAAACACTGCATCGAAGGAGGAACTGAACAAGATCACAAAAAATGATTTTTTGAAGTGCTTCGAGGATTGTAAAAAACGTTGGCACAAGTGCATAATATCTAATGGGGATTACTTTGAAGGGGACAAAACAGATATTCATGAATAAATAGATAATTTAAAAAGAAACACAAAAGTCGTGATACTATTTGAATAGACCTCGTAGATCTCGATTTCTCTTCCGGAGGTTGCTGGTTCTGCCGAGAGTAGCGCCCCGACCACGACCGACTCCAACCCCCATGCTATGCACATTCTGTATATCCGCCCGCATCGACCAATCCCCTCCCAGCGCCCCCGGCGAGTGGCGATTACGCCACAGGAGTTGACTCATATCGGAATTCATCTGGATGGTCGACTTTTATATCGGTGTCATGCCCCCCGTTCTCTCATATTCTTAAATGTTTACTATCGACATTATTATCGATCGGGTTCGATACTTGGATATGGAAATGTCTCTCATCTACCTGTACAGTTACCGCCATGCGAGCGAGTATTCGTTTTCTTCGATAAAAAATCGTTTGGATCGAGCAAGCAATCAACACAGCAATTACTGTCTACTTCTGACTAAGATCATTGGTGCAGCTCGATTTATTCTATCATTCCGCCTCACACATTATTTCCCCTGCCATACACCTTTCTGGTGGCTTGCAGGGTATTGATGTAGATGCAGATTATTTCGGATGATTAAACGTTTTCTACTGAGTAGCTGGGGTTAAGATTGTTTTACTTCACAATAAACGCTTACATTTACATGATTCCCTGCAATCTACGACTAGAGCTTGTGGTAGGGGCAGATTTCACACCAGCTATAAAAATAATGGCTAACATAAGTGAGCATTTACACTTGATTATACAAAACCATGGTTAAACACAATGCATCATGTCAGGACATTTCAATCAATCATCTTGATAATTGCACAGTGAATTGAAACGATGTTTAAAGTGTGACAAAAGAATTGCGCTATCCTTTCATTAAAATGGAGATCAAATATTTTTATAGAGTGACGCCCGAGGCACGATATAAGTAAGAAGGCACTTTGGAAGATGTAAGATATGATTAGCCTTCCAAGTTAAGTCTACTTGGTATGTGTATTTTATTCGATATAAATGTGTCACTCGTGAGTCAGATCCTGTTGCAACTAGGACTGAATACCCAGTGTCTGAGAGTGAATTGAGGTCGGGAAATGTTGAATGCGCTTTCGGACGTAAGGGGTCCACGATGGGGAGATTACAGACAATCTCAAGGACCACACCTTGTGTTCAAAGAGAAAAAGACTGTTCTCCGTTTACATGACACCCTGAAAGACCACTATCAGCCATTGTAAGATTAAGGACAGTTATTAAGCTTAAAATTAAATTTACTTCCATAAGTGAACGGAAATACCGGTGGAATTTATAAATAGCATTTCGAGAATATTTTTACTCATATCCGTACTGCTTTCTTGGAAGGACAATCAAACCGCCTCAGCTAGACTATGACGCTTCTGATCTCCGTGCAATTCAAGATCGAGAAGCTTAAGGAATCGTAAGTCATCCACCAGCAGGAACGTGGGAACGCAGCAAAACTATTTGTCGGGGAGATTCGAGGCCTGCAAGTCCGATTCCTCTCGGACTAAAACACAGATCGACCCGTCCAAGGTAAAACATCGCCCCTCAAAAGATTCCTGCGATAAGAGGCGTCGCTTCACATCCGGTTACACCATGGACGACGCTGGGGAATACCGCGCCCGTCTCATTAAAATTCTGATTCCAGAACAAAGTATAATTTTTCGAACAAATTGATTAGTTTCAGGCGTGATGTGGTGAAATTCGAGCATAGTAAAGAAAATATGCTAACAATTTTCCACTGGATAAGTCTAATGGTGCGACCGGGTTTCGATGTATTACATCATCTTCAGGGAACAGAATGAATTCAAGCGCCGTCTTATATATGCGAGGTTAGGCTGAAAACCAATGCACACATGCTTGTAGGCCACAAACAAAATGACCTTCAGAAGACTCTTCGTGGCTTGTGGAAGTAACATTCCCCCTCAACACGCATGCGCTGGTTTGAGGTCGTTTCATTCATCCAGTGTGTTTCGAGAAGCGGAAGTATGGAGACGTGTCCTAGTGCTATGTCAACGCGAGTTAAACAGCGTGCTATTATCGAATTTTAAACTTCTGAAAAAGTGAACCCTACTGAGATATAACATCATTTAAATGCTCTTAATGGTGACGATGCTGTTGATAGGTCTATTGTAAATCGATGGGCAGTAACATTTTGTGACTGCGAGCCTGGAAAAGCCATAATTGCTGATTACACACGCAGCGGACGTCCGATCATTGCCACTGACGATAAACATCGCAAACTCGTCGAAGATTTGATTCAAAAAGACCGACGAATCACTCAAAAGCGTATCGCAAACTATATTGGAATATCCAAGGAAGAATTTTGTCTTTTTAAAGGTGCCAATAATTTTGCAACATGACAACGCTCGTCCACACTCCTCGCGCGCAACTGGAGAGTCTGCGAAACCTGAAATTTGAACCGATTCCACACCCTCCCTATTTCCATGATATTGCGCCTTGCGATTTTTATTTTTTCCTCGACTCAAGAGACACCTCAAGAGTGTAAACCTCGGACGATAAGGTGAAGGCAGCTGTCAAGTCCTGGATTCGAGAAAAGTCGGGAGAGTTTTTCTGTGACGGAATGAAAAAGCTTGTTACACGTTGGGAGAAATGCGTTAGCCTTAACGGTGACTATGTTGAAAAATAAATATATGATTTTTAACTTAAGAATTGTACTTTAATGTGCTCTTTTCTCGACCTTGCTATTTGTTTTTGTTCGCGCTCTGCAAGCATGTGTGCATTACTTTTCAGCCTACCTTCGTATATATGCATCCGGGGAAGGAAGGGGGTGGGTGTGGAAGGAAAGGAGGGACGGAGGAGAATAAGGTTGGCCAACTAACCAATAAAATGCGAAATACAAAGTTTGAAACATATTGAATAAAGAGTACACAAAGTCTCAGGGGTTCACATGGGCGAATCACCAATCAAGTATAGGCAGTAGGAACGGCGTCAGGTAGCTAAGGGGGGACTCGGTGAAAGTTGTTGGAAAAGAGGGAGGTGAGAAGAAAAAGACTGGCAAAGGATAATGAAATACAAAGCTTAAAGTTTTTATTATAATTTTTTGGATTTACGAATTTATTTTCAAACTTTGTTTATACCTCCTGAAATGCTACGAAAATGTGACTGCGGAGTCTTCTCCTTGAAGAAGATGAAAAAGAACGAAATAATGAATAGCCAAACGGCAATGAATGAAGGTCGAATAACAGACGCTAAAGCAATTATTTTATCCAACAGAAGGTCACCGGAAACCTTTTTCCTGAGCCTCCATAACGCCACGCATTAATGATATTCAGGAAGCCCACGAAGGAGGAGTTCCACTACACCGGCAGTAAACACCGCGGAATCTCTAATGTCTGTATTCCTCAGAATATCCAGATAATCATTGGAAACACTGAGTCATATCTACGGAACCCGTCACTAAGCTACAGAGAGAATTAAGAGCATCTGATGACCTCATCACTGAGAGCGTTTATTTCTGTTCTCTTCGCCCTAAACATCACACCAACGGTGGGAAATTATCTCAATGAGTCCTAAGATTCCTTAGCTGCAACCTTTTCCAGTTTCACTCTGCAGTATTTATCTCTCCCATGGAATATTAAGTATGCTGGAAATATCGCGACTGTTACTTTTAATGGAGTCATCAGTCAATGTACGTTAAATGCGTACACGATGAAATCTAAGGCGATTTTTACAACCCGTGACATTTTGATATGAATGTCCCACAAACGAGACAAGAAGTCCACCAACAGGTTACGTTAAGGATGGCCAAGTCATTCCCGTCCCTAAATTTATATGCGGAGAAGTTGTAAAATCATGCTCCGGCGTCCTCAGTTTGAAAAGTATACGAGTGATGAGTTAATTCGATGTTGTAAGAACACACACGATCACCTCTTCTGATATGTAACGTCCCATAGATATTCATTTCAAACGTCCAGTGCAATTAAAACTAAGAAATATCGATAGCAGAATGCATGAAAAGTCATCAACACCGTATGGTACAATGGGAATATTCTTCATCCAGAGCTTCCCGCGGCAAGCCGTCCATGAGGACTTGTGACAAGAGTACCTCTACAACTATCTACATCTACACTATACCCCACAAAACGCCGCAAGGGCGCGTGGCAGGGGGGGTGGACTTCCGAGATACGTTATTTGTTCTACCTGCTCTAGTTTTTGCCCTCCTATTTTAATGTTTTTAATGCCTCTCTCTTTCTGGAAAACCGCATAAGATTTGTTTTATTAATACTGATTCTCACCCCATATCTATCGTACTGAATTTCCAATTCACTCAACAATGCTTGCAACCCCTTGGCTGGCTGACAAACTAGAACTTGGTCATCAGCAAACCTAACTGAATTTATGAATTCCCCGCCAACTTTCATTTCCATCTTTAGTTCTTCGCATGCCTCTTTAATCATTTCCTCTGCATATAAGTTGAATAAAACAAGTGATAATGGACAACTCTGCCTTACTCCTCTTCCTAAAACTGCCCAACCCGACTCTCCGTCCCCCACTCGCACCTGAGAAGTACATATTCATTCAAAAACCCATTTTAACTTACACACATGCAAATACATATGATAGCAACTAACATACACATGTCCTCGCTTGTAATTCGAATGTCTTTACTATTTCTTTTATGACTTAGATTTCTTACTATTATGATTCCTTATTATCCGAGGAAATAATGAGTATTTGTATCTATCTGTACTGGGGTCTTTCTCCCTTATCTTATCTTTGTAGTCTGATCTACCTAAATAGAGTGGGGCCATAAAAATTCCTTTTGTGTCATTGCTAAGTTCGA
This sequence comes from Hetaerina americana, assembly GCF_022747635.1. Classification (NCBI taxonomy): domain Eukaryota; kingdom Metazoa; phylum Arthropoda; class Insecta; order Odonata; family Calopterygidae; genus Hetaerina; species Hetaerina americana. Next base: position 16,306,921 of record NW_027287095.1, read on the forward strand.
TTGTTCTGAAGTTTGCTGAAGGTTTAACTCTCGCTTGTTCTCTTCGCATCTTAAGAGGCTCCCACCCTAATTCCTCTGAAAGGCCTGCCACACTCGTCTTTTCATCGTAACAATTTTTGACGGATCTGGAAAATTTTCTCTGGACTTAATCTATTTCTTTTATCAACTTCCTCCCAAGGATCCCAAACACTTGCGACGTATTCCAAATGAGGCCTCACTGCAGCGAAATAACATCTCTTGATTTATCGCATTGGATTTCCCCACCACCCAAAATTGAAGCTGAGTTTCTCGAGGGCGGATCTGCATATTCTCCTGATATGTGCTCCTCATGAAAGAAATGGTGTTGGGAATACCCACAAATACATACTTAACTTGATCAGCCATAGTTAGCCCTGAACTCTCAATTTCATAATTTTTGTCCTCCTTATCACATCTTTTCCTCCATAATTTCAAACCTTCGTATTTGCTCATGTTAAGTACTAATCCCAATTCCCTAAACCAATCCAATATTTTTTCTAAGTCTCGGGAGAGTAGTCCACAATCTGCTAGGGTAGTACGTCATCAGACATTGGTATTTGGCGCTCTCTGTTTGGTGTGATAACGGCTCTTCAAATTCCTGGTAGCTTACCTCTGTCGCATGTTTTTATTCCGAAATCAAGACATCTTGCGCAGGACGTTAGACCTCGCCTCATTCAAGGTCATGCTCCTGCGGGTCGCTCCCGAATAAGAATTGTCAGAGTTTCGTGCGTTGAAATCGCCGAAAGCACACGTGCGGGCTCGCTCGACCTCCGCGCGACAACAGCCCCATCCCCCCTCGGGCACCCCTCCGCCGCCTCTCCCACAACGCCCAGGGCCTCCTGCAGTCCCCCATCCCCGCCTTACATGAGATAACATAGGGGCGTGTGGGATCGGGTGCGGCGCCGCAACATTTTCAATTAACCCTTCGTGGAAGAATACGAATTCAAAGGAATGGAAGATGATAACCACTTATTTTAACCTACTTTGACGGAGAAATCAAATCCAGCGTATCCTTGAGCGACAAAAAAATCCTAATTTGAACGGCAATTGAATATAACATCACTCATTTTAAGTGCTCAATTTCAACAATATAAAATAGTCGGCCTCCAATAATTCCCTAATGACCCCAGAAGAGTCAACTTTAATGATAAATAATATCGATCTAAAATACTTTATATCATTTGGGCTCGCCATGCCTTGAGGGGCTCCCACCTAAGTCTCTCCTGGCAGCAGGCCATCGAATGACTTGCTAACTATATCTGTATATATGATGCAGCAGTCGTTACCATTCCGAAAATTAATCGCTTCATACCTACTCACGTATAGCTATAATTTCCGTGTGATTCACGCGCGCTGTCTTTCATTGAGGCTACTCAAAGCTCGCAACTTCGAATATCACTGTAAACAACTGCGTCGCCAGCTAATTGGCGAAGTTAACTATTAACCGTGATATGGACACGATTAATGTAAAGAGGGAAGAAAAGAGGACCAATTTTATCATTCCCTGGTTAGATCTCGTTAAGAATATACTGCAAGTACATACATGGGATCCTCATGGAGTTGGTTTGATTGCCGAATTGGATCGCGTGCAGCGTAGAGAAGCTGGATTTGCAAAATGTTGTTATGATAAACTCAGTAGCGTATCAAAATTGTTAGAGTATCTACCTATCTGTTAGAGTATCTACTACTAGAGAGCAGGGAATCACTCATGTAGTGAAGGCTACATTACAAAATTAAATCTCTTGCATTATTTGGAAGGATGTCCCTTTAGTAATGATGATTTTGAAAATGTACTATTACCCCCATCGTACTACGGCAGGAGAGAATATGTCGATAAAATTGGAGGGATTAGGTGTAGAAGAGATAGATTTAAGATTTCATTTTTCCTACGAAGGAAAAGGGATCAGAATAAGGTTGTCCGACCACTGTAGGGGTAAAAATATTCGTGTCAAAATTAGTCTGGTGTGTATTGACGAACGATAAGGATCAGAATGATTGTAAGCGGCCCCGCAATGGGTGAAACCACACTGAAGGGTCATCATTTCACCCAACCACAGTTTATAGTCCTTCTCGCTACTAGCATCTCGTCTCGAAAGTGTAGAGAAGTATTCCACGCTTAGATACCTTAGTGCATGTACCTGTAGTTATTATCATTATCTCTATGTCTTGAATTATTTGATATATATATTGAACCTGGCAATTAAGAAAAACTTAATTTTTGAACTTGTATTCCTGCTGTTGTATGCTTGCCAAACATCATAGAAACCGCTTACTGGGTATCATATCGATGTAGGTAATTCTTTCTCGAAATACTTCACGTTTGATTAGACTGCATTGAAACCAACGAAATCTTAAATGAAACTTTATGAGCGATCATTTAATAAGTCTTGGATGTGGGAAAAAAATGTTCATCCATCCCATAAGATTTGTGAGTAATCTGCTATAATGCAGCATGTCGAAGAAGAAGATCTTCATTTACTCCTCAACTCGAACTATCATTAAATAAGAAATGCAAGTCAAATCTCTTAGGCACAGTTATTTACGGGTAAAGCTGATATTGCCATGAGAAACACAAAGCTACTTATTTGTTTTTTAGCAAACCACCCATAATGACACAAAGAATTTTTAATTGATTGACCTAAAAATAAACACAAATGTAAAAAGAAAGAGAAACAACAACAAAAAATAATGAAAAATGAACAAAAATGAAAAACAGGGGCATTTTAAGACTGACGAGCAGGAGGGATTAAAGGATTGAAATTCGATGGTAAAGAGAACGTTGGTAGATCGAAAGATGGAACTTAAAAACGTGTAGCAGACTAAAGTGACGTGTCAAACGATGGGGATCACGGATTGAAAGGAAGAAAGAAGTTTTTTGGTGGGGAGAGATCCTTTGAAGCTGCTGCGTAACAATTCCATATCGGATAGTAATCGACGGTGGGAGAGATGGGAAACGCCAAGCGGTGAGAGAGTGAAGTCACAGGTCGCATCCCTTCCCACAGAAATGAGGGAAGGGATGCGATGACGGGCAATCGCTGTAAAGAAATGAACCGATCGGTGGAGTATGTCTAATTTAGTTGAGCTGGCGGTCGACCAGATTGGTGAACAGTACTCTAGAATGGGGATGACGCCATTCTAAGGCCAAGAAGATCGCGAACATCAGCGTAGCAGAACTCGGTCATTGCCTTCCCGACAGTCATTTTGACGTGCCCACGAAAGATGAGATTCGCGACAGAAATTTCACCAAAGCCACAGTGCAAACTAAGAGAAGGGAGAGGGCTATTCGAAAGGGTGCACGAGTGAGAAAGTGGTTTGCGCTTTAAATAGAAGGTCATCGTGGCTCACCTCGAGGGGTTGATGCGTAACTTCCGATGGGAGCACCATGCAGAAATGGGTTTGAGAGCAGGTAAGAGGGACTACTAGGGAGGATTGACCTTCAATCTGATTGGAAATGCTGCAATAATCTGTGTGTAGGAAAATTTTGCATCCAAGGGGGATGAAAATGTCAACAATATGATCTACAAATACTGTAAATAGGATGGGGCCAAGGACGCCACCCTGAGGAACTCCGAACCGGTGGGAGAAGGTCGGAGGAAATGCTATCAGTTAGTGCACGCTGATTCTGAGAGGTATGCAAAATTAAAGATAGGAAAATTCCATGATGTTTCATCGATCGAGCATCGATGTTCGAGCTTAGAGACCAGTAGGTTATGGTGAACGGAGCCAAATGATTTGGTTAAGTCAATGTGACAAATATCAAGTTTTGGCTAATTACTACAAAAACTGACACGTTTTCTTAATTAGATGAAAAGTAATTCCACCGGAAGGTAATAAGAGTAAGCAAATTATCAACCTCTCAATGGTAATGAGAGCGCTCATTCTTGCTGGAGCCAGAGAGAGCGGCCTCGTTGCCCAGCGTCGAGCTGGAATCCCGACTCCGCATTCCGATGTGGGCTGCCCTCTTCCCACCCGCACCCTCCGTTTACCGAGAAACTGGTGAGTGACGTCAGATGGTGGCCAGGTTCCACGGGGGAGGGTGGGGGGGGGGGAGAGTGACGACACGTCGTCGACGCACCTCCACGAAAGGGGAAGGGCAGACGACTCAAGGCGAAGAAACCACACCGCGGGGAGGAGCGGCAGGGGGGAGGAGGACCCCTCTCACTTTCCGCGGAGTGAATCAAGGGAACGCGCGCGCGCACACCTCCGATATTTCTCGTCTCCACGCCAAAGTTTCGTAGTTGCGCATAAAAGAGGAGACCGCCGTCAGAGCTGACCGCAGACGTCGAACGGAAAGGGAGGTCGTGCTACAACACTCGAGACGAGGCAGGAAGGGGCGCATCTGAGCAGTGATCGCGGTCCTCTGCAGTCGTCCAGCCAGAAGGAGCTATTCGTCATGGCAGGAAGGTTTCAGTCCCCTGGAGGTTAGTTGTTGCACACATCCCTCTGAGAAATGAAATCCACTAGCCAATAATACGCATTTGCATGCCACTCTACGGAAAGGACCTAACCGGTTTTATATACACAATACCCCGAAAGCCGCCGTAAGGGTGTGTGGCGGAGGGAGTTAGGTCACCAGCCATTCTTCCACATTTACAATCATGACTGACCCCTCTACACAAATATTAGTTTGATCATGCACTGGAAGAAAGTTAATCACAGCGGAGAAGTTACTTACAAGACACTTATATTGAGATCATGCGGGAACAACATCGATGTCAACGCATCATCACCAAAAATGTTTCTTTTATGAGCTATGCATGGATGTTCATTATTGACCATGATGATAACATTGAAAAAATACCTGGTTTTTTTCTGAAAATCAATTTGGAATGCTGCATAGTACGAGTATTTTTCATTCCTTATCATTCGATTCCACAAATTTACCACGTCTGCCTTTGATTTACATTTTTTTTCAGGCAGTAGTCGCATGTCGTTAATGGAAATTGATTGAACATTAAAAGTAAAAAAAAATTAAAATGTAGACTCGTAAATGTGGACACGCGCTTATGTAAAACCATTCACTTATACATGAATATAAAATTATGTCGGTACATACACTAACTCATGTACGCTTACACGCATACGCACCATTTATGTACAGCATACAATAGATTGGGAGTGTTCGAGTAACCCCTTTGTTTAAGTTGCTGCTTGAATTCGGAAAGTAAAAGTGACCACGTCTGATTTCGTTGCGGTTACATATCGCGTAACGGGAAGAACGACTGCTTGCTCGGTGCTGGTGACGGTTTCCGAGCAAAGGAAAGTTCAAATGAAGAGAAAGCTACGCTATAGCAAGGACAAATGCCAAGGAAATATTTAAATACTATTTCTTCCCTCTTGCCACTCACGAGAACGAACACGAGGATCGCAATCGAAAAATCCACTCGTAATCTAGCAATACCAAGTGTTAACACGAACTTATGTTATTCACTCATACTACAAAGGCTGGTGCACTTACACCCCTTGCAATAATAATCATGACAATAGACGTCTTTATCCAAATATATATATTGTACGATATCAAAATTCTCCACTGAAACAAAGTCGCGGATAAAAACAACTAGAATCGCTCTTGATATGCGACTATATCCGGTTACGTAAGGGAATAATAGTCGCACTATTTCTTAGCATATCTTTTGTTCAGCTGAAATTGATACTTGAGTAAAATGACTTGAAGAAATGGTTCATTTCGGCATCGCTCGGACTCAATTTAGTGGCGTAACTGCCACTGACTTTATAATGTGACCACGAGCGGCGAAAGCGACCCGACGAAACTTACCGAAGCGAGGAAGGCCCGGCCGGCCTTGGGGGCGTACACGGGAGGGTGTGTCCAAACCACCGGCAACGTGGGTGAGGGGAGGCGTCCCTCCCCTTCAGTCACTTAAGCTCGCTTATATTTTATAAATATATATATATATATATATATATTTATATTATTTATATATATATATATATATATATATATATATATATATATATATATATATATATATATATATATATCATTGTACGGAAAAAGTCACACGAGTGGCAAAATAATGGGCTGACACAATATAACACAAATAGAATAGAATAGCAACATTTAAAAGGACACTCACACGGTAAATTGTTCGAGCATTCGGCCCTCTCAGAGGCCTTCTACAAGAGACTCTCTTGAAGAAGGCCTCTGAGAGGGCCGAAAGCTCGAACAATTTACCGTGTGAGTGTCCTTTTAAATGTTGCTATTCTATTCTATTTGTGTTATATTGTGTCAGCCCATTATATATATATATATACAGGTATATATATATATATATATATATATATATATATATATATCTAGAAAGAAAAAGGCTAAGCTAAACATTAAAATAGGAGGGCAAAAACTAGAGCCGGTAGAACAGTTTATGTATCTCGGTAGTGTTTTGGACCAACACGGTCAAAGTAGAAGGGACGTAAGGAGAAGAATTGCGCCAGGCAAAGAGGCTTTCACAAGGAGGAGGGAGTTGATGACAGGGACGTTGAGTAAGGATATTAAGAGAAGACTCGTAAAAACTTTGATATGGAGCGTAGCTATGTACGGTGCGTATACGTGGTCATTGAAGCAATAGGATAGACGTAGACTGGAGGCTTTTGAAATGTGGGTGTGAAGAAGAATGGAGAGGGTGAAATGGACAGAGAAGAAAACAAACGAAGAAGTACTTGGTATGGTGGGCGAAGAGAGGGGTTTGTTGGGAGTAATCCTATGGAGGCAGGAAAAGTGGCTGAAGGGGGTATTGACCGGCAGCGGAATGTTGAAGACTGTAATAGAGGGGAGAATGTTAGGCAAACGAGGAAAGGGAAGGAACAGGATAGGGATGTTGGATGGGATGAAGGGAGAAAGAAAGTATTCAGAGATGAAGAGGGACCTGATGGAGAGCAGGATGCGGGATTTTGTGTTTTATTAGGGGTAATAAAATAATTATTCGGTAGTCGTGTCCATCCAAAAATCTACCTTAACCGGTAGATTACCTTAAAAAAATATATATATATATATGTATGTATATATATTATATATGTTTATATATATACATATATATATATATATATATATATATATATATATATATATATATGGGTCCGTGGTAGTCCAGGGGTAGAGCGTTTGACTACTGACCGGAGGTTCGATTCCCGGAGAAGTCTCTGGGCACCTGCAGCCAAGCTATGTGATTTTTCGGGTACCAGGTCTTCCTGGGAAACCATAACCGGCACAGGGAAAGGAACTGGCCCCCCAACCCTGATGTGTGAAAGTCGCACGCCGTGTGGCTTAGTCCTGGGTGAACTCAACCATCACCCACCAAACCGATCTTAGGGGTTGATTACTGTTTTTATGGTTTACATATATGTGTGTGTATATATTGTATTTATATATATAATTGCATTTATATGTATAATTATATATATATATATATATATATATATATATATATATATATATATATATATATATATATATATATATATACATATAATGGCTCGTAAAATCCAGGCGTTAATTAATGTAGACATTAATTTGAAATTGGAGGCCCCGATTTTGTAAAGAATTCAGATTGTTCTTTAGTTAACGTATGTGTGGCAATCGTAATTATCCCCCGTCTTAAGATGACGAGCAGCCTGTTGGTTTTTCTGGACTAAAATAGCGAATCTAAAACTCCGATTTTTGCTTTGGCCTGAGGATTATACGTTAGCTCTACGGTTAAGAGAGGATTCACAAATCCGGACCTCAAAAGGGGAAGTGGGAGGAGCCAGAGAAAGTGACCCAACACAAATATTAGCAGGCGACACGCAGGCTTCGTGAGACATAGTCCGATTTGGACAGGGTCGAGCCTTTGCCGCCGTCTGTCCACATATAAACTGAACATGATCAACTTCTACACGTTACCCGGAAATCCACCTTGGGTAAACAACACCTGCGTGCCACTGGTGGTACGTGTCCGAGCGACTCAATGTAATTGGTTCGAGATGAATTTACCGACCCATCAAAGCAAACGTGTATTGAATCCATCCATATCTGCATGGCACCCTAATGTGGCAAGGGGTATTTCAACACCAGGCATACAACATGAAAATGAAGTGTTTCTCAAATTTTACTTTTCAATAAAAATATCTTTTTACACAGTACCCTGCAAGCCACCGCTAGGGTGTACGGCAGGGGGTGATTACACACCAGACTTTCTTTTCAATACTTTCCCCTCCTAGTGAGGTCGGACAAACATTATGCTGACCTCTTATCGTTCGTGGGAAAAAGGCATCTTAAATTCTATCAGTTCTACACTTAATCTCTATAATTTTATTGATATGATGTCGCCTACAGTAGTACGATGGGGACTATAATACATTTTCAACATCATCGCTGAAGAGACATCCTTCCAATTAATGCAAAAGCTTCAATCTGTTATTTAACCTTCGCTCCGTGAGTGATTCCCAGCATAGCTGCTCAAATATTTTGGAATATTCATCCAGTAAATCCTATTTTTTTGTCGTTAGCTTTTCCACATATTCCCCGTACGTGTTTCACCCGGGAGAGGTTAGATGTTAAATAATGCAAATCATTTCCGTCCGCTACGTACGCACGCACTTCGTAGTGCCTCTTTACGCACGCGAGAGGAGCGTCGAAGGGAACAGCGACAATCCGAGAGGACGCACAATGGGTTCGTCTCCCGGAAGTGACGTGGAGGGATGCGTTCGCGTCGCCAGCCTCAGTTCGACTTCCGGTGGAAAGGAATTCTAGCAACCCGCGCTTCCTCTATTGGCTCATTCGGGCCTCCGCACCCCACCAACCCGCGTGTGCTGCCCCATCGCGAACGACGCCACAGCCGCGATTTAAGCCATCGCTCGAAACTATTTTCGACATTCAATATTCATTATCATCGAGTAGCGGTAGTAGTATTTAGGGGAGGCGACCGACAGCTGAGTTCATTTGCGCCATAGGGGATGGACAGGAGAGGATGAAGGGTGGAGAGAAACCCGGCGTCGGTATTAGCCTTCTCTTTACGAAAGGGGCCAAGGGGTCCGCAGCTTACCGTCCCATCCGACGGACGGCGTACTCACTCAAAGTGCCCTCCACAAAGCACCTCAAGTAGGGTTCGAGATACCTCTGAAATATATTCAACACCGCCGGGATTTGAACCCGGGCCCTCAGGGTGGGAAGCCAGTACGATAGCCGCCTCACCATCTCGATCCCCTCATTATCATTGATCGTGGATATAAAGAATTAACGGGGTGTAAATTATGAATGTATTGCAGAGGAATAGGCGAATTACCCCGACTGATGTATGTACATGCATGTCTCAGACCGGTTAGCGAAGCATGGGAAGGGATGAAAACAGGCGAGGAACTAGACAATTGAAGACTTACGGATGATCAAGCTTTCATTAGCCACTCAACATAAAAAGAGATTGCCCTCATTACGGAGCGCACCATTAGTGTTTGTCTGTGTTAGATATGCAATGAGAATCAATCAAAATAAATAGATCATGATGAGGTTGTCAATAGATACGTAGAAGTCTAAGTTAAACGTTAAATTTGGAGGGCAAAAACTGGAGAAAATTTTTATTTAAAATAATTTATTTTTTTAGACAATGTTTTCAGGAGAAGGCGACCACGATATTAGGGCATTTAAAGAAAAAATTCGATAGGCATAAAAAGCTTTTATAGCGAGGTTAGAGTTGACGTCGAGAGACTAGAAAAGATCCCTCCTAGAGAGGCAAAGGATCTTCTTCAGTAAAATGCATAAAAAAAGTGTTGAAAGCTTTTACTTGGCTCGTAGTTTTTTTACGATTCGAATACTTGGTAGTTGAGGCAAGGGATGACTCAACTTAAATTGGATGTTTTCGACATGGCGAGTGTAGAAAAGAATGGACGTAATATAAAATGGAGTGAAAAGCAAACGAAGTCCTTGGCATGGTATTGAAAGAGACCGGGTTGTTGAGAGAAATTTAGAGGAGGCAGGAAGAGAGAATTACAGAGCATATTGATTGACAAATGATTTTTGAACAGAGAACGTCGATTGATCAACATGGAATAAGAATTTTGGATGAAATGAAGGGGTGTACGTAGAAAGCGAAGAAATTTTTATTGCATTATGGAGCCAGCGTTGCGTTACGCATAGCTTAGGATAACAGTAGTCTTAAGCTACTGGGTTCATCTAAATGGTTCCAGATAGGGAATTGCTAATACTTTATAACTAACGCACCAATGGGGAGTTGAACTCTTTCGCCCGATTTGGTCGAGAAGGGATTTTCGATGAAAGGAGAGCCAAGGACGAAGGTCAAAAGTCGATGGTCTTAATGTCGGTCTTGCATCCTCGCGTCAAGGAAAGCGTGGACATTTAAGGATTTTAAGTAAAATACAGTTCGAAGGCGTGAATAAAATAACTGTAGGTGCGTACTTCGCAACCTTCAAAAGTAATCTCTGCATGTGCCCAATATCCCACAAGCCACCGCAAGGGCGTGTGGCTGGAGGGGGGCTGTTAGGGCACCACCAGTTGAACAGATTAAAACCACTGGCAAAACTAACAGAGGTATGACAATTCACACCCACAGAGACGTTTAATATCTTTTCAAAACCTATTTTAACTTAAACACATGCAAAACACTAGAACTAACACATGCACCCACGAATCTACCAGGTTTTTATGCAGCGTTTATTAGGGACAAATAGAGAAGAATTGAATTGGGCAAAGAAGTTTTCACAAGGAGGAAGGAGTTGATGATAGAGGCGTTGAGTAAGGATGTTAAGAAAAGACTGGTGAAAAATTTGATATGGAGCGTAGTCATGTACGGCGCGGTAGCATGATCATTGAAGCAGAATGATAGACGTAGTCTGGAGGCTTTTTAAATGTGGTTTGGAGAAGGTGAAATGGACCGAAAAGGAAAACAAATGAGTAAGTACTAGGCATGGTGGACGAGGAGAGGGGTTTGTTGGGAGAAATCCTATGGAGGCAGGAAAAATGGATGAAGGGCGTATTGATCGGCAGTGGGATGTTGAAGACTAATAGAGGGGAGAATGTTGGGCAACGAGGAAAGGGCAGAAATAGAGGATATCGATGTTGGACGGGATGTGGGGAGGAAGGATGTACACAGATATGAAGAGGGGTCTGTTGCAGAGTTGAATATTTTAGTAGGATATTAGGTTATCAAGAATGGGTTTTCTTAGGAGAGACAAGGGGATTATCGCTGTACTGTTTCGAAGCGTGTGTCCATCCAAAACCTACTTTATCCGGTAGATGGACTACAGTGATAATAGTAATCATGTCCTCTTATGTAATTCCAATATTTTAACTTTTACTATTATGATAGCAATTATAGCACAGAGAGTACTAAAATGTATATTCAATGTGCGTCCTTACATGTGCATGTATACCACACTCACGAATTCTTAGATTCATTCAATGTGAACGAAGGACGTCCTTGTCTGGCCGACGGAGGTCATCTTTCCTCGGCGAATGTGATATGGAATGAGGAGCGGGTGACTCTCTCTCGTGGATGATAATTGGCGGATTTTATGCCGGTCTTCCGCCGCCTGATATTTTAAGTAGAAAGCAAAATCATTTCCTATTTTGCACTAGAACACGTTCGAGCGGACAGGACTCGACGGCGCGGGAAGTACTATAAAGAAATGCATCATCCCCAGTTGATGAAGTGTGTACGCCAAGACGAGGTTCGGACGTGGCCCAATTCTACAAGGTGCACGAATAATTCTCATGCAGAGAGCACCAGTCGTGACAGTCCGCTTCCTTATTGGCAGGTAGCACTCGCGCTAATTCACGTGCACCGTGCACCATGGGGAGGGTGCCAATCGGCAAGTGAAAAGAAATACTCAGTTCCGCCTTCGAGAAGATAGAACTGCACTGAATAGAAAAGGGGATTTTAAGGGAAAACGAAAAAATTATTTTTAGTACCCTTCTAGCCACCGCTAGAGTGTGTGGCAGGGGGTGAATACGCTCCAGACTAATATTTCCCCCCTAGCGCGGTCGGACAATGTTACTCTAATCCCTTATCGTGCGTGGAAAAAATGCCATCTTAAATCTATCTGTTCTGAGGTTAATCTCTCTAATTTTATCTGCATGATCTCTCCTACCGTAGTACGATACATTTTCAACATCACTGCTGAAGAGACCTCCTTCGAGTTTATGCAAGAGCTTCAATCTGTAATTTAACCTTCGCTCCGTGAGTGATTCCAAACCGATCTCCTCTAATAATATTGATACGCTACTCAGTTTATCATAGATACTTTTTTACAAATCTAGCTCATCTACGCCGCACTCGATTCAATTAGGCAATCAGTCCAACTTCGTGATGATCTCATATACTAAGCGCATATTCTAAATGTGGCCTAACCAGCGAAAGGTAACCTATCTCTTTGACCTTTTCATCACATTTCCCTGCACTCTTCTAAAAAATCCTAATTTTATCAGCTTGTTATCATCCCATGGGTCATACGCCCATGCACATGCATGTTCCACCCAGGAGAGGTCGTAAGCAAGGGTAACGCCCAAATATTTAATCGCCTAAGCATTCAATCGAATTAATTTAATTAATTTGTTACCCTTTGGTCAGACCACACTATGAATAATATTAGGTATCTATTTGGAAAGCTATGGAGAGATCATCCATTCAAGAATTCGATTAACTTTGACAAAATCCGCTACCGCTTCGTAAAGAATTTAAAAAATCCATTTCAGTTCAAGCAATGTTTTATGACTAAATGAATTTAACTTCTGGCATGTCAACGACATGGTTTAAAATGCATTGTTCTTCACGGTTTTCCCTTATTTCTACGAGTCACTAAATAAGATTTCCAGTAGACTTTTCATTCAGCCAAGTACTCCAACAACAAACAGCTCCTCACTGAACCCGAGCCAAAACAGGAAATTCGGTGTCAATGGCGACCTCCAAACTTTGGAAATGAACTTCGCACACACCCACGTGATTTACAAATATGGCAGGCCCAATCAAGAGCGACTATTGTAAGAGGACCTCTTAGAGGAAGGTCACATTTGTATAGGAATTAGGTTGGGAGCCGCTTGAGATGCGAGGCTTAGAATGACAGCAAGGTTAGAACAGACAGAGTTTAATTGCACTAATTCCCTTACACAAAGGGAACTTAATAATGGCCCCACACTATTTAGGTAGGCCAAACCACAAAGATAAGATAAGGGAGATAGATTCCAGTACAGATACATAGATACGAATATTCGTTTTTGCCCCGGACAATCAGAAATCATAGTAGTAAGAAATCAAAGTCATATTATTCAAAATAAAGACATTAGACTTACCAGCAAGGACAAGATTAAACGCTGCGTAGACATCTGGTTCATTCATGTGTGTATGTGTATATTAGGTGCTAGTATATGTATTTGCACGTGTGTAAATTAAAATCGGTTTCGCTTCAATATATCTACATCTACACAATACCTCGCAAGCCGCCGCGAGGGCTCTTAGCAGGAGATGTTAGGAAATGACCCGCAAAACAGGACAAAACCACATGCAAAGCAAACAAAATTATTCCAATTCACACACCACAATAAAAATTATAACATTAAATTACCGTATCTTAATGAACAAAATATCGAATATTGAACATATTTTTGTTCAGTGCAAAGGCAGACATATTAGTTGGAACGGAGAGCTGGTCCATGGAAGATATAGCAAACAGTGAAGATTTCCCGAACGGTTTCACGATATACAGAAAGGAGAGGCCTAATAGCCTTGGTGGGGGAGTATTCATTGCTATAAATTCACATCTCACTAGCCAACGTTATAAATACAACGAAAATGATATAGAAAGCGTTTGGTGCAACGTAAAGATCTACAACGACAGAAGCCTATAAGTGTGCTCATTTGACAGAACACCAGTTTCCAATACAGATAGAAGTTCTATATAAGCTCGACGACCAAATATCCGCACTCGGTAACAAACATATCAGTTTATTATCAGATCAGTTTATTTATAATTGCTGGTGATACAAATTTACCGTCCATTGATTGGAACTCGTAACTGCATAGTAAAATCTGCAACAATCCGAGATTCATGTGAAGAACTCCTCAGTATATTCGCAAAACATTCTCTAGAATTAATTATTAAATCACCTACTAGGGGTCGTAGCATACCTGATGTCTTCGCGACGTCACATTTGCCACCTATGAATGCGTGAGGGGCGGGGTTCATCAGTTGCATTGAGATGAATTAATAAATTTTCCCCCCACTTACTTTCCAGCTCTGTTTGACCTGTCTCTCTGGTCAATCTCGGGATATTTATGTAGAAGTGCATAGGCATTCACACCCACACAGAGGCACACATGCATATTCATATATTTATATATTTACATGCATATCTACATGCGAACATATGCATAATAGTTAATGTGAGCAGCACCTGTTGCTGTCTCTAATTACTTAATAAAAACGGTAAATTAAGCCTATCAGTTCAACATTCTCTCTGATGCTAAATCGATGGTTATTTTTTCCATAGCAATTTTGGATTTTTTTAAATTCGCTGAATTACTTCGGAAAAGAGACGAGAGGGTTTTTCAACTAATTCTCCACCACAAACGAATAATGTTCTTACAATATTCATGGCACTCAAAGCAATGAACATTTCAGGCAGTGACACCTTGAACCATTAAGATGACCAGATACAATGGGTTTTGTTACACGGTTGTAATATGCGGCCCCGAGCAATATAACGAACGATTTCCCGATGGACGACTGTCGGATCAATCAACAGTCTGAACGCTCTCTTCTCGTATTTCCAGGCGTGCTGATGCTGTCGGTGGTCGCCGCGGTGGTCTTGGTGATTCTCGCCCAGGAGGCGAGCGCGCAGCTGTGCCCGCTGTGCGAGTGCCCTGCGGCCTTCGAGCCCGTGTGCGGCAAGACGGTGGACAAGGACGGCAAGGTCAAGCTCCGCGGCTTCCCCAGCCGGTGCTACATGGAGTGCAACAACCAGTGTCGCAAAGCCCGTGAGTATGCCAACCCCTTTCTCGGGTGCACCCTCGCTATCATTACCTCCTCACTGCGACCGCCGTGAGATTCCGCCTGAGGAAAACAAGCACCCTGATTGAGGTCACCACCACGCCTCTTCTGTCCAACCCCTCGATCATTCGATCAAGTAACTCATAATAAGCTTATATCCGAAGACAAATCACATTGAATTAGCGACGTAGAAGTGAATTAAGTTAGCAATTTTCATTTTGTTCGAAAACAAGAAGTTATCACTTTTGGAACCAGTTCCGAGTTTGTGAAATTGATCTCTGGCGTACCGCAGGGATTTGTGGTAGGTCCCTCGTATTTCTCATTGATGTTAATGACATCCACTCTAAGTATACAGCTAACACAAATTATTCGCCGGTGTAAGTTTCTAATCCGAGTAATTTTAGTGCTGCAACTACTCAACAGAGC
Source organism: Hetaerina americana (assembly GCF_022747635.1). NCBI lineage: Eukaryota > Metazoa > Arthropoda > Insecta > Odonata > Calopterygidae > Hetaerina > Hetaerina americana. Next base: position 16,322,359 of record NW_027287095.1, read on the forward strand.
CGTCAAACACATCACGAAATTGTCGAATGATTCGTCATTAGCTGGTGTCCAGTGTGACAGTCAAGAGAATGATAAAGCAAACAATCCCCTAAAGTTACGCGCGGCTTAGAGGAGTAGTGTTTTAAAGAAAATCGTTTGCTTCTCCTTTCTCTATCTAATACGTTGTCTGCAGTCCCTTTCTCTCCTTCTCTGTCCTTCCACTGCACTCCTTCCCCCTACCCATTGGCAGTGAATTTCAAACGTAATACTTAATCAACATGTCTAGCGAAAGAAACGTAATCTCCAGATTAGACGACAAGTATCTATTGAATCTCAATCAGATATGCTGATAAGGTAAAGAGCGAAGTTACTTTTCAAATGTTAGGCCTTTTTAAAAATATAATAGTGTACATAATTAATTATTATAAAATTTCAAAAGGTCTAATTCCTTGGAGAAATTAACCTACCGGAAAGCGCTGGCTAATTTCAAGAGTAAAATTTTTGGAGATTGATTGGTTAAAAATCCCAAAGGTTTTCGGTCGTATGTGCGATAAGTCCAAGGAAATGTGCCGTCCGTACGCTCACTTAAAGACGGAGAAGAGCCAAAAGTAACATCTTGAAAAAAGCTAATTTTCTTAATTCCTTTTTTAAAAGTGTATTCAATTCATGTCGGAAAAATCTAGCGTAATACCTCGTCAATACCAGAATGCGATGAATGAAAATAATGTCATGGAATATGGCGTAAATTAGAAAAGATGAAACTCAACAAGTCTCCTGGTCTCAATGATATTCCCGTCTACGTTTACATGACAGTGGCGTCAGAAATATAATCATTAGCTAACATCACGCCTTTAGTAAGAATGGCGATAGGGAAGAACCCAGTAATTGAGGACCAATCTCTCTCTGACAACAATTTAATTTAAGATTTTATAAAACATAATTGTCACATCTGTATTGGGACATATCAACAGCTGTCGTGAAGCCTCGTATTCCATAGCGATGCATAATAGCAAGGTGACATTCCAGATGAAGTCTTTCATCTTCAGATGAAGACTAGTTAAAATGAATTCAGACATTAGCAGCGTGATTATGATACTTCACGCCAGAGGCAAGGACGTGCAACTGACTCAATTTTCCTCTCCCATCGACAGAGTTCCAGTTCGTGAAACGCGGTCGCTGTGGCGGTAAGAAGCCCGTCCGGGACCCGGCGCACAACAGTGTACTGCAGAAGGCCGCCTCCAACTCGACCACTACTCCCCCCACCCTCAAGGGGCTGCCCATCACCACGAAGTAAGGAGGACGGAGGGAGGGAGAATATTCATCCGGGCACCCCCCCCCCAAGTGCGCGCGGCCGCCATGGTCCCGCGCCCGACACGCCACCACGGCTTGTGGCCTTCCACCCTTTTCCGGCAACGCCCCCACCCGTCTGTCAACCTATACGAAATGAAGAAGTACCTCTGCCCCCTCCCCCAGACTTGCCATCATTGATATAATCTGAAGAGGCAGCGGATTACGAGATCGTCAACACGTGGCGATCCTCTGGTCACGTGACCGCCCGTGATATCACAGCCATGATGACGTGACGTGTGGACGTGCCGTTCTATCGAGGGTGTGTGTGGGTTGCGACTGTTGGCGCTGCCGATGACCGCGCCTTTCGTTTGTGCGCGTGTTGGTGCTCAGTTGTTGAATGCAAAAGATGAATGCTTGACCGTGTGCGTGCGCATGTTGACGTGAATGTGCATATCCTTTGTTGTTAATCGTGTTTATTGCATCGCCTACCGACTGAATCTGAAACGGGGACCAAATGCACACACGAGGAAACAGCACTTCTCCTATGCCGGAAACTCTCAAAACAACGAAAATGGGTTTCCGGCATGACATAAGCCAAAGATCTTTTATTTTCATGATGAAATAAAAGAATTCACTTGCACAAGGAAACTGTTGTACTTAGTGAGATCGCAAATAAAGGCAAAATAAAAGAAATATTTCCGTCTTTTTGAGTCATTGGTCATGTGTATAAGATTTAAAAAAAGTCGCCGGTTTTCATAACACAAAAAATAAATAGATGAATAAAAAATAAAAAAGAAGATAAACTAAATCATAAGTATAGATACATATAATTTATACATTTATATATTTTTTAGACAAAAAATAAAATGGATGTTCAATTTTTTTTATTTTAACAATAGTAAAAAAGTTTTTACACAAAACAAAGAGATAAGTTTGCTTTCATCTCGAAATAAACAGGAAAATAAATAAATAAATACATAAATAAATTAAAATAAAAGAAATAACTTTGACAACATGGTCTTGAGTGAGTTCTCTGAGATGTCCTTGGTCTTTCGTGGTCCCTCCCTGGCGTCCGAAGCCCTCCTCTTCTCCTCCGCAATCGGGGGAAGGGGGTTCCTCGGGAGAGGGAGAGAAGGGAGGGTGAGGGGGGAGAAGAAAAGGGACTAACAAAACACCCCGAGGGTCGAAAGGGATGGGAGGGATCGATACACATCGATCGATTGAAAAGCATTCGTCCATTCGATCGATAGATCGACGGAGCCCCGCCCTCGAGCTCCGCACTTCCTCCCGCCCTCCCTCTTTTGTTTTCTCGGCGTCGTGTCACGTCGTGTCACGCGGCGCCGTCGTCAGGATGCAAGCGTCGGTGGTCGGGCGTCGGCCGTCCACGCATCAGCACTGGAACGACAACAAAAAACCCCAGGGTTCGTCGTCACGAGTACTCGTTTCGGCAGTCACCGTATAACCCTCCTCCACCCACAAGCATTTAGGGTCTCCCTATGCCATTCTGAGACCGTCTGCAAGACCCCACTCGCAAGTTGACCTCAAGTAACTAGCTAGGTGCCAGGGAAATGAAATTACATTTTAAACGAAGGCGACCAAAGCCATTTCAATCTTTTCACAGATAGAAGCAAATGCCGTCGCAGCTGAAAATTGGGAATATCGACAGTGGTATTGAAACGTTGCGGGATTTTTAAAAGAAATAGTTCCGCCGTGAGAAATGCAAGCTCTAATGATGTTTTAGCAGGAGGTTGACCCCTACCAGATGCTCTCCTTAGTCAATCGGCTCTGGTTAATCACGAAGCGGATGTTTTTACTCCAAGTAAACAAACGTCTTCAAAATTAAGGATCGCAATTCATGGTTAATATCAAGCATAAAGTTTAAAAATAAAACTTTACATTTACGCTCGATAAACCGTTTAAATTTTCAAATAGAGTCAAACAAATGATTATTACATCCCCGATGAACCGTTTCCCATCAATATCCTCACATTTTAAAATGAAGTGAATCAAATTAATTATCATTTATACACTTAAAATTAGATAATTTTCTATTTCCCATTCACCGAAGAGAAATGAAATAACTTTGAAATAACTTTTAGAAAAAGCACCCAAACCTAAAACACACGTTTTACTCGAAAGATATGGTTCGGGGAACTATTTCGCAACCAAAATTCGTTATTTTGCACGTACTGGCGAGAGTGCATGGACACATAATGTTAGTATATTCTATTGTTTCAGGCTTCACTTCGTGGAAGTATTTAATATCCATACTAAATACTTGGTAAACCCCAACACGACACTTTGTAATGAGCAATTATTCCCATACCCCTCCCCACTCCTCTCAGAAAAACTAGCCTGGAAATGGTCAAAACAATCCATCAACGCACCTGCGAGCCCCCACCCCTCTCAAATCCTTCCAACCCTCCCCGCCCCCACTCTGTCCTGAGGGTATATATTCTTGCTCTGTCTGTTTTGCAAATTTGTACCTGATGATGCCGCAAGTCGGTGAAACGCGTTGTACCGTATAATAAAATCTGTGGAAAAGTACGAGTCTTTCTTTTTAGTATGGATACATAATGTTAGCTTCATTTAGTAAGTCACGGTTGCTTAGTTCGTTTATCCTTGTAGAGAAATCGGAGACCAATTTGGGAAGTCTTATTGGTGAAGTCGCTGGAATGTTGATTTTTTTTTAGTTTCGCGCAAAAATTCCCTAAATATTCGTCCATTCTCGAATTTTATGGTAAGCTCGAAGTCCATCCTCAACATGTAAGGAATAAGAATTTTTGCCCTTCTTTTATTAACATTTTCTACGGCAGGACAATCCGAACAAGTAGGGCAAAGATCAAAGAGGGAAGGTTGTCAAAGGTCCATCAAAACGTCTCGGGCATTCACTTCTCCTCCTCTCTTTGAATTTCTCCCAACAGCCAAAGAGAAGAAGGAGAAGAATGGAGGGAACAGGACCTCTCGCAGTGTGGGCGACCCCGCCCCCTCGCTAATTGCGGCGATGAAAGGCCGAGAGTGCATTTAGCACTCATTTTGCAAAGGCAAGACGCCAATAGGCATGCTGCTAGAGCTAACCCCGACGATCTACCCGACATTTTGCCGGCAGAGGAAAGTGGATGACTTTTGTTTCGAAGTGGACTGATTCCGCCCGCTCGGCAAGGAACCTCGCTGGAATCGGGATCTCGTTCCTCACTGGCAAATGAAAAGGCACCGGAAGGGCAAAAAAAAAGTGAGCCACCAATCGGACCCAGGTACAACGCGTCTCCTTCAACCTGCGAGATAACCCTGGGAACTTCCATACGACTCCTAATGAACCCATACATAAAATTGAAAAATATGTGATAAAGTCGAAAAATATGCGTCGTAAGAGACCGCTCTCCTCATAGCGATCCAATGTACACACCCCCCGCCCCCAATGCTCTCCCGCCTCACCTGTCTCCGTCGTCCGCTTCTTCCGAGGGCGTCCACCTGTGGATCCCCTGGAACACCCTGCTCGCCAGATCAAGCAGCCGCGGGTCCCACGAGCCTGGGGAGAGTCAAGAGGGAGACGGCTTGAATCGACAAGGGTCATAGGAGGCTCTCATTAATTAGCACAAGGATTAGTGGGAGGGGGGGCATCACACTGTGGCCCGTACGAAGGGAGTTCACAAGAAATCTTACGTGAGGATTATTATGGCTTTAGCCACTTTTTTATGTAGTAAGAATTTTAATCATCCTTGATCACCGGAGAAAACACTGCGCAATTACTCGGAAATGAGTGAGCCGCTTCAGAAATATTCCAGAAAATTTTTATCAACATGTTACAAAAGTCGTCTTTTTAATTTCAACGCGTTTATTCTATATTGCGGCAAGAATTTAAAAAAATAAAAACAAAATTTATTTCAAGTTTGTTTACTTTTCAGTAGAAAATTTATAAATGAAATGATTAAAAAAAAACTTCCGTCAATTATAAATAACACTTTTTTCTTCGCAAAAGGTACTCATTTGATCTACAAGGCAACGTCAATAATTACGCAAGAGGGAGGAAGAGGAGCGTTTAAATGTTTCGAATAGGGCAGAGGGTGCGAGGGGGAGGAAGGAAAAAAGACAAAAAACGATCATTTTCAATTTAAGAACATCCCCTAATTAGCAACAATGATAATTTCCCCTAGATAATTCACGTGTAGCGTGACTGCATCCTAAGAAGCATAGTGGGTCAAAACGCCTGTTTCTCCGGAAAGTCGGTAATACGGAACGAATTTTAACTATCTTGACTCGAACGAGTAAACATTTGATTGCTTTTCGATCCCTCGAAGGGAAATTTTAGTCGACCTGTTTCTTTCCTATTGATTCTCTCAAAATCATTACCTAGTGCACAAGAAAAGCGAAAATGCACACGAAATTCAAGTTTCTTCGTTGCTTTAATTTTCAGTGATTTTGATTTGGTTTTTAGAGCCCGTGCACTAATTTTCTCGGAGAAAACTGGAGTTTTAGTTTAGAATTATTACTGGTTGATTCACATCCCCGCGATGTTTCTGAAAAACAGGCGAAGTTGGGAGGAAATCCACTTTACATCAAAACAGAGCATTTTTCGCGGAGAATTTCCTGCCATGATAGATGGAGGCATTCGTCCAACTTCTTCCCAAGGCCAGCCATGTTTTCTCGACCACGGTGGCGACGTTTAAGATCCATTTCCCGGTAAACTATGATGAGACAGACGACAACTTCAATCTCTGCTTTTGAGATGGGAAAAAATAGAAGTGAGCGCGGGAGTGGAGACGAGTGAAAACTAATTTTTACTCGAGGTGAATTTCCGCCCGCAATCTCCCCGTAATTTCGAATTCCAAACATATAATTCCTTGACAACGACTACTAGTGGAGAAATCCGGAAACAATATAAAAGTAATAATACTTATTAAACTTTCGAAATTTCCACAGTAATTTATTTTAAAAACATGTCAAAAAATGTTTTGAGCTGGGCTTAACTTTTCCCCCTTTCGTCACAGCAAGATATATTTTGAGACTGGTTCAGTATACGTCGTAACTGGAGGAACCGGTCGTGTGACGTAAATAATGTTCTTGGAATTTTAAAAAAAGTTTCAATTCTTTTTGCGGTAATGCAGAGATTGCAAAAAGTAAATAGACGAAGTTTTTCTTGGGCAGAATATTATTTGGATTCCGCAATACACTATGCTTAGGCATGATGTAAGGGAACAAACTCTAAACAGAGAGATGTGATGATTATACAGAGGTGAGGCACGAAAATTACCAAATTTTCAGGGGGTCATTCCCGAGGAAAGGGCATCCTGGGGGAGTGAGAATTGGGGCTTTCGTTAAATGCAGTTCGGGAGGGGAAAGAGATGGGGGAAGGCGGGGTGGCAAAAGGGGAGAACAAAGGCGAATCGATCGAACCGAAGAGGAGCACTTTGCAACGACAGAGATTTGCATCCGAATGATGACATATTCAGCAAATTAATGGAGTTCCATTTTTCAATATATTTTTTATTTTAAAATTTTAAAACTTTTTAAATGGCCAGTGTTAGCGGTGGTATCAACTTCTTGGCCAAAAATAGAACCCCTTAATGACCTTTGAGGGAGTTTCGTGTAGCGAGGGCCTTCGTTTAAACAACTTTCGCTCAATGAACTTTAGACTTTTTTTATTTTTTTGTTAATATGAGGCAATACAATTAATGAACCCCCTCTTCCCGAAGACTCACTCGCCGATGAATATCCTCGCCTTTCCCAAACCCCACCCCTCCACCCTCCCGGCGGTGAACCCATTCACAGTTGTCCCCTTCCCCCTCATCTCAAATCAACTTCAACCGACGACGCCCAGGCCCAGGCATTCGTCGACTCTTTTAAGTTATGCTGGTGATTCCAGATTAAGGCTCTAAAACACCAGAGTCGTTTTCTACTTAAACTGCGATGTGATTTAACCCAACAAAAAAGTACGTTTGCCGGAGAAAGTACTTTTGGTTGTTGAGAGGTTGCGTCGAAACGATTCCACAGGTCCATTTCGACGGGCTCGTTGAGCGGAGTGGACGAAGCTAATTAATCAATCGACTGCGCCAAAACGATTCCATCCCCTGAGGAACCGTTCCTCGGGGCCACGAGTGAATTTACGAGTCCTTCAATATCGCTCGGAGAGAATTCTTCAAAGACCTTATTTGATTGAACCACACGCTCCCGGCGGTGCGTCCACATCTTAAAGCAGTCCTCGAACGCAGATTTTGGAATGGCCTTCAGCTCGCGCGTCGCATTACTCTATGTTGTCGAACCGCTTTCCTTTGAGCGCCACTTTCAATTTTGGGAGCATCCAAAAGTCGCAGGGAGCTAAGTCGGGACTGTACGGACGCTGGAGAAGCTGTGCAATCTTGTGTTTCGCCAAAAATTACTGATCAAGGTTCGATGAATGCGCTGGCGCGTTATCGTGGTGAAGAAGGCAGTCACCGCTTGACCAGATACGCGGTAGTTTTCTTCTCACGGCATCACGCAATCTTTTCAGAACTTCAACGTAATATTCTTTGTTGTTCGTCTGACCTCTTGGAGCAAATTCGTAGCGCACAACACCCTCACAATAGAAAAAATAATAATTAAAAACGCAGTATAAAAAGGTCGGATACTTTTCGGACACACCTCATATTTCAAAAAGAGGCGATACTCTTTATGACCAGAACTATCACCACGTGATTCCAGGGAGACTTCCCAGGAACTCACATCGCTGGGATATAACGAGACGCATTTGTCGGTCAGGACTCCTTAGGGTGTCCCAGATCTAAGAGACGACTATACAAAACTTACACCTTGATCTAGAGTGTCCGACATTAGCACATACACGACGGCTTGAACAGAATGTCTGAATTTGATAAATGGGCATCAAACCAACCAACACAATACCTTATCCTTTGGTCTCGCTGTGCTCGGGCTGGCACCGGAAAATTCAACGGTTTCCAACGGCTGTGAAATCGGAAAGGGTCCCGCGACGAATCGGTCTTTCTGCCACTCGCGCAACGTCCATAGTGCTACTGGCATGTTTTATTTCAAATGTGGAACTTACATTCCTAGGGTTGCATGAGGGTGATCAAAATTGACGCAATTTGCAAGTGTCGTCCTATGCCCGTTGTGTGAGGACCCAACCGATGGTGGGTCAATTATTTCTGGGAAGCTGGAAGCGGTCAAAGAGACGGCGAGAAAGGGAAGGCATTCCTTTTACTCGCGAAGATGTAGCAATTCATTAGAACTCACTTAGTATATTAGGACAGAAATACCTCCAGCATAATTCGAACTAGTATCAAGGGTTCCTCTTCATTTATTGAATATACTTATTTTGCGCATTTCAAGGGAATTTATAACCTCGCGTCCTGCGACGAATGTTTCCCGCGGTACTTGCCTCTTGACTCGGGGAACGTAACTCGTTCGGATTGGTGGTCCTGGTGGAGGGGGACTTCAGAGAACTCTATCAGGGTAACTAGCAAAAAATAAATGAAAGAAATAATTCACCCAACCCTGGAAAATGAGCAGAGGTCTGCCAAATTGGAGTGCCTGAGAAGGATGGAGATGTTGGTTTGGCAGTTTGAAGAAAGGGATCTGGAATCGTCCTTAACGGGAGATAACGGCCGGTAGATGGTCTCCCGATGGCCACTTACTCCCGGATCGCCACCGTCTCGGATTAACAATCCGAGGTTTGGTCCAACAGCACTTCTTCAATCTATGTGTTCCTTGGCCTAACTGTCCTACATCTTCTCCCATGTTTACGACTGCTTACAGTGGCGTAAATGAGTCCAAAACTTGGCCGTACACCCACAAATGATGAACATTGTCGGGAGTGACTTCCTCCGAAATGGTTGACAAAATACACACTATGGTTTTCAGTGATCGAAGTTCGCGAAATATTTTAAGCCTTCGGCACACGTATCACGAGATACGTACAGTGTTTTCAATTTTGAACGAAAAGTTGGGTGCGAAAGCGTATCTCGGTGGGTCAATTATTTCTGGGTGCCGCAATCGTGTGTGGATTCGGAGGCTGGTTTGGTATTTTCCCAATGCAATCCTGACGAGTTGCTCCGGCGATACACAACTGTGGACGAAGCATAGAGAGCGGATCGCTGTAGTCCGAGGGGTTCGTAGAGCGTTGGACTAGCGACCGGAGGGTCCGGGTTCGTTTTCCGGGCATCCCTCTCTGACTCTGGGCACCCTCAGCTACACTCAAGCTGCGTCATTTTTCCAGGTGCCAGATCTTCCTGGGAAATCATAACAGGCACAGTGAAATAAACCAGCTCCCCTTTATTACCCTGATGTGCAAATTTCACGCTTCGTTGGGCTTAGTACTGGGTGAACTCTAATATCACCTACCTTCGGGTTGATTACTGTTTTAATGGTTACATTTTTCGATAGTCGCTGTGTCTATTGATTGAAGACCGTACTCACCATTCCTATTGTCCTTACTACAACCCTCTTACTTCTTCCATCATCAGTGACTCTGTTGCATAAATAGAAAAATTCTACCACTTGTCCCTAAGCTCCCTCTCCAGTCTCACTTGGAGACATCTTCCCATCTTCGATTGCACACTTTGCAGATTTTCATACCTTAGTTTTTCAAGTTAGTTGCCCAAACCTTGTAAGGGATGGATAAAAAGTTTTAATCTCGTTTATCTTGAGGTTTTTTCCATCCCTTCTCCTTAGTGGCTACGCGAGTCCTTCAATAATACCTTAGAAAATCCGAGAGATGGTGTTCACAGTATCGAAAAAGGTTTGCTTCTTCTAGTAATCCTCCTCTCCTGTGAAACTGCTGCTAAATATTCCGCTATATCCATGGTTTCATTTTCATAGTCTATTAAAGCAACGAACTTTTGTTTATTTAGAAAAATTGGAAAAAAGTGAGTTAAACGTGCGACATTTAAACACTTCTATTTAAAAGGCTTAGCACAGAAAGAGATCAAAGCCGAATCGGATGTAGATTAAGACTTACTGAACGACCCGCGTATGGTGTCCCCAAATCGCAGCATACTTATCCTTTCTCTGAGTATTCGAACAAATACCCTCTTTATCTTTTCTTAGCTCTCGTTAATTGCTCTCGCAATGTGCATAATATTAAATATCAATGGTGATAATTACCTTGACCTGCCTTACTCCTTCCTTAACTTTGACTTCATCCCTGATTTCATGGCATCTAATCACCGATCTCTACATACGTTGTCTTCCCAAAAAATACACGAACAGATGCAATCTGACGGTCATGAAGGGGACTATAGCCCCACCCTCTAGCGGTGCTAGTTGTCTGAGAACCAATGAGCCGTCAGTGCTTGGCGGATCGTCGAGCTGTGCGTATGGCGCCAGTTATGCTAGTTTCTGTTGTCCTTGTTTTTACTTTTTGTCTACGATGGAAATTAACGAAATCGCGGAGAAACGAAGCAACATCAAGTTTTTTAGTGAAGTGCGGTAAAAGTTATCAAGAAATTACGGAAATGTTGTCAGCTGTTTAAGGTGATAATACTCTGAAGAAAACGTCTGTTTTCAAGTGGAATAAGCGTTTTAAATATGGCCTATAAGACGCCACGAATGATGCAAGGCCGGGACAACCACCAACCCCCTGTGTTGACGACAACATTGATCGTGTGCGGTCCCTTGTCCTTACCGATCGTCGAAAAACTGTCTGAATGATAGCTGATGAACTGAATTTAGAAAAATCAACATTGCAAACTATTGTAACCGAAAATTTGGGTTTTGGGAAAAATGTGTGCAAAAATCGTTCACATTCAGCATTGATTGTTCGCCAGTTTGTGGCAAAAAATTCAATCACCATCCTTGATCATCCCCCTTATTCGCCAGATCTCGCCCCCAGCGGCTTTTTCCTATTCCCAAAATGCAAAAATGTGATGAGGGGACATCACGGGGAAGATGTGGACACAATTAAGCCAGAAACGACGACACAACTAAAAAGCCTAACTGCCGAGGACTTCCAATGGTGCTTAAAAAAGTGGAAAAGAAGATGGAATAAGTGCATAGCAACGAATGGAGAATAAATGGAAGGAACAAAATAAATGTACACTGCATTTTGCAAAATAAAGTATTTATGGCCTCAGTTCGCGTATTTATTGGGCATGGTAGTATCGAGAGAGCAAGTATCAGTTTTCTGTCGTCGAAGTTCATTCCGATATCCTATAGGGGGCTTCGGATCATATTCCGGTCCACGCTGCCAAAAGCTTTCACCAGATCAACGAGTTCAATGTATCTTCTCTCGGTCACCCACCTCGTCTAAATACTAATTTGTGCTCGTTTAAATAGACTTCCCTTTTCTTTCCCAACACTCAGTTGAATGCATTCTAGCCACATTTTTCATGAATATATCATCAGGGCAACTGTACTGATGTGTCCATAAGTTCTGGTTAAGCGCGATGAAATAGCTATGACAATTTAACAAGCGGCAGTTGAAGGGGGGTCGTTAAACTTTTGGCATAGCATAGAAGTTACCTAACGAGCAGTCGCCACTATTCATGCAATCAGTGATGGAAAAAGTGTCGGACTACTAAAGACCGGTTCACGACAAACGTGAGAAGATGAAATTAAGGTCGTTCGTCGGAGAACCTTCACGGAAATAAATACTCTTTACTGATAGATTTACGTACTCAAAATAAAATTACATTTCACTTGACATTTCTGAAGGATATTATCTGAAAAAGGATCATATTGACATTGCAAAACTCAAATGTTGCTAATATATTCAAAGAACAGCGAGAGGAGTTGCGACAGTAACTATAATGAAGTTATCCGCTACTGTGCATTAAAATGTGATAATTTCAGTGTAGCAGTCAATCATACGTATAGAGGACGCCTTTGGTTGCGGCACGCGGCCAGAAATTAAGGGTGTTCGGGTTCGAGTCCCGGTCAAGGCGAATGATTTCTACGCTATGGAACCCTTGCATTTTTTTTCCAAGGAAGTTTCGAGTGCTCGGGGATCAAGTCATTTTCATTATACATAAATACCAATCACTAATTTATATGTCATCTAAGTCTTAGTAACCATGTGGATCTTTACGTATTCCAAGGAATGTCAAAAAAAAGAAACTCTGTGATTGCACAATTTATTAATTATCATTTAGGACCATGGTTTGGGTGTTTCCGCGCAGCGTTACCGCATCCTCCTCTGGCCTGACCAAATGACCGATGGGCGCAGCTCGATAAGAGCCAAACCATAGTCCTAAGTAATAATAAATAAATTGTGGTATCGCAGAGTTTCTTTTTTTGCCATGCCTTGGAATATATGCTATGCGAGAAATGAACTTCTAAAGCACGTTCTTCCTCCATCAATCAATTTAGAAAGTTGCAGCAAATAGTTTCATCGCATTTATTGATCAACAGATTACTGAAAAACGGACCAACGGCTGCTAAACGCATTCGAGTGATACCGGCATATTCCCATTCCCGACGAGAAATAGGAAAAGTCAACGCGAATCTAGTCAAATTTCAAGTCAACGAGGGAATCCCTGTATTTTCCACAATAACGAAATCCTACAGCACTTCATTAAATGAGTGTTCCTAATGGAGGATTCCTCCACCTTTTCAGGCGATGTTTTCCCTGAAAGCATCGCCCATTAGACTCCATGGTAAAGAAAAATTTGTATTTTTTCAAGGAATAACTACAGGGACGCTGGCATGTGAAATGCTGGTATTAAAACAGCCAAAGGACGGAGCTGCATTTATCGTTAATGTATGAGTGAAATTTATGAGATTAGGGTTACACAAACTCCAGAGAGATCTCCCAACATTAGAACGAAAAATAAAAAATAAAAAGGCAATGCCAATATCCTTGCAGGTATCGTTCATAGAGATGCCACGGGTTTCATTCCTTAAGATGAGCAATTAGAAGTCTCCAAATTTTATAGCATTATGTTATCGCTCGTGATTGGTCGAAACTCAAGGCCTCGCTCTTCCTCATGACTGGGCTGGGCACATAAATAAGGGGATGGACACGAGTCATCTTCTGCGTTGACTTGAGGCAAGAGGGAGAGTGCTGACCGCTCCCCCCCCCCCCCGCTGAGACTGGGTAGGGAGCTTCGGGACAAGGTGTGGAATTTTTCTATTTACGAGGGTAATCCCAGAAGTACCCGACCCAACAAAGAAAACACAAAAATTTTGGAAAACATGTATTTATTTTTCAATATAATCTCCTTTCAGCTCTATACACTTTTCCCAGCGATGTTCAATGAGTCCGATACCCTTTATATATTAAGAACTGCCTAGCTCCTCAAAATAGCCATTAACTGCCGACCTCACTTCTTCATGGTTTAAAAATCGTACCGCGGCGCCATTTTTTCAAGTTTGCGAACAGAAAATAATCCGAGGGGGCTAAATCTGGCGAATTGGGTGCATGAGGTAGCAATTCAAACTTTAATTCATGAATTTTGGCTGTTTCAATAACGGATTTGTGAGTTGGTGCATTGTCTTGATGAAACAATACTTTCTTCTCAGCCAAATGCTGGCGCTTTTGCTGGATTTCTTCGCTCAAACGTCGCAATAAGTTCGCATAATTGATAGTTTTTCCTCCGCCACACGCATCCCAAAAAACCGACGCCATGACCTTGCCTGCAGATGAAACGGTCTTCGCCTTCTTTGGAACCGGTTGTCCCTTTTGAATCCATTGTTTGGATTGTTCTTTTGTCTCGGTTGTGAAGTAATGGACCCATGTTTCATCTATGGTTACGAAACGGCGCAAAAATTCTGCTTTGTTATTGTGAAACTTTGTTAAACACTCAATTGAACTTGATCTTCACGGCACTGGTTTTGCTCGAGTATGAGCAAACGCGGCACCCATCTTGCACCCAGCTTTCTCATGTCCACATTTTCAGTTAACATGCGATGTACCGCACTTTTTTAAATGCCTACTATGTCTACCTGCTTGTGCACTTTCAGTCGACGATTATCCAGTATCACTTTGTAGATTTTCTTCGCCGTTTCTAGAGTCGTCACTTCATTTGGTCATGTATTAGAGCGAAGAGCAACCGTCCGAATGATCATGAATGAGACTAATATTAGTTGCGGTATTGCGGTGTGAAAAATTATTCACGAAGAACTACACACGTCAAAGGTGTCAGCACGCAGATCTCCACCACTGCGGACTTCTTTTCAGAAGCAAACACGGCGCGACCGGCAATCAAAGCGATGTTGCCTTGAATTGCTGCTACATCCGCCCTATTCTCCCGATAACGCCCTAAGCAACTTTTTCTTACTATCAGGACTCAAGAAAATATTGCGGGGATTGGAGATTTGACACCACAAATGACATCGTTCAAGAGGTGGAACAATGCATTTCGTGGCAATCTGGCGAGTTCTACAATGACGGCCTTCGAAAGGTCATGAAACACCGGGAGAAATGAATAATTCTGGATGATGACTATGTTTAAGATATATCTTAAGAATAGCAAATAAAAATTTAAGTTTCTCTCTCGATTATTTTTTATTGATAACTATAAGTTGACGATATTCCCTATGATGTATATATATTAAGTGCGCGCCTCAGCCGCTGCAATGCGCACCACTTGAGCCGATACGTTCCAAAAAAACATTTTCCCCGAAAGAACGTAATTATTCGCGTTTCCCTTGGAAGGGGGGCATAGAGGGCTGCGGCGGCAGAGCTTCGTAAATAGTATATTTAATTTCACATCACCAGTAATAACTCACTGCGATTGCGATTAATCTGATATTTAACAATTCATCATAATCGAGCAGCCACCGCCGAAGCCCCGATGTCATTTCAGCTATCTTCTTATTTCGGGAAAATTTATGATTTTCCCAAACGAAGAAATTCGCAGAATCCATCGCTGTTTACGCCATGTCAAACGCTCGGTATCCGCAAAATTACGTCACCACAACATGTTCGCCAATGATTCTGGTTGGAGGATTCTCGAGTGGCGTCTCGGCCCGTCTCGTCCAGTGCGTACATCCGTCCGTCCGTCCGCGTCCACCACGACGGCGTTGGACACGAGGGCGCCTTTGTGTGGTCGATAACCGGCGCGACACGGCGGGGAATTGACATCCCGTATTGTAGAAACACAATATCCGAGCGCATTCTCCCATACTCGATGCATTCTTACATGATCGACATCTTCATGGACACGCAATTTTTTAAACGCCTATTTAATTTGAGGAAAAATTACGGAGTTTTATCTTGCAAATATCCAAAAACGGTCGAAAATGAACTCTTAAGTTGTTTTCAAAATCTCCATGGCAGAAATAGAAAAACTAGGTTTTCTATTATATCGTTCGTGACCTTAAACTATCCTTATACCAGCTGAGATTGTTTTCTAACCTTTTTCCGCAGTGAATTTATCCCTGCGAAAGATCCGTCTTCCCTCCTGAAGAGGGCTCCGTAGCGGCCGGCGCTCGCAGTAATTGCGACGGACACTGGGGGCCAAACGATACCTGTACTTCAATTTAACCGCAATTCACGAAGACTACCTTTTAATAAATTTATTCCGTAATGTAGTAATTGACATATCAAAATACTGTGGAATTTATCGTTCTTAACTATATTACCTCGACTCAATAAACTTAAACAACAATAAATCACCATTTTCAATGAAAAAGATGCAATGGAAAGTAAAAATCTTTCTTCACTCTATGAATAACTATTATCAAAATATATAAATGCTATTACATTGAAATTTGCCCTGGCAGTCGATTTATTCCCAAGGTCACTTAGATTATCACCCATGTATGATTCCCCAAATCCGAAGTTTTAACAAATATTTGTTGTCGTCCTTCATTATTTATTAACCTGCTTTTTCACATTTGAATTGTTAGAATTGTTCTTCCAATCATCAGTTCATAGCTCATAAATTAAACTTCCGATATCGAAATGTTTCATTGGCGCCAAGTGTCATATGCAACACCCAAACTCACTGGGAAAGCTAAGTTTTCCACATCAATGACCAATTCTTGACACTTTTAAATGCCTACGTGGTGTTTGCGGGTCGACATAGACTGAACTATGATGCACATAGGTGCTCTCGCCACTGGTACCAACTGCGAAGTAAATGACAGCCACTAATAGCGCGACTGTAGACGTATCCAAAGGCTTAGGCGACACTGACTGTCACATCCGGTCCAAGGGCAAATGATTTGCCTTTGAACCCCACCTACGAAGCATTTAATGAATCCTTATTGATTAACTAAGGAATATCTATCGATCATTGCTATCGATCAACTGAAAAGAACGGGGCGATGCTTGATGAAGCGCTCGCAACAATGTCTTTGCTGACGTCAGTCCACAGTTAGCCAATAGGAATCGTTTCCGCCGAATTCCACCGCAAAGTACTTTCTGCGTCAGCCCACGTCTCACGATGCTGCCACTCGGCGCCACTTAAGGACACAAGTTCCCAACTTGTTTTCCATTCTTTGGGCGGTAGTGTTCTTCCTTTCGGGGAACCTCTCCCCCCCTCCCCCTTTATTTCCCCCTTCCCTCACGGACATCCCAGCCGTGATCAGCGACAGGGGAAGCGGGAGGAGGAGGCATCGGTCCCGCGTGATGCGCAGCGTTATCATCGAAGGAAATGTCCGCGACTCCCGCTTCCGCATATCCTGGAGAGGCGAAGTGCGTTCTCTGCGGTCGCCGGCTTCCGTTTGGAGTGGGAAGAGAGCGAATCATGCCGGAACATCCACAGAATGCAAATCCGTGGGAAATGCAGGGACTTCGATCGAAATCGCCACGGATCGATAGACGCACCAGGACCCACTCCCACACGTAGGCACCATCATGCACTGACGGATGACACTTGCGATCGGCGACGCGACGCCCGAAGACAGACGTAAATCGTAGCACAGAGGAGGGCCAGAAGAATGGATCCCATTGAAGAAGTACTCTTCGATTAGTCGACCGATATTAATGGGAATGGGTCCTTCAAATACATGTTTTTTTTAAATTCTGAACTGCAAAATTAAAATCTACGCATTAGCAGTACAATTAAAGGTTAAAACGAAGACATTAAAAAATGATTACTCTGAACTTACACAAATAGTTAAGCAGAACGATCTCTTGCATGCAGAAGTTCTTCAATCGAGGCCGCAAGTGGAGGACGCGGCTGAGACACATTATGGAAGAAGGGCCAGATGATGAACTAACGCACTTGGCATTCAATCCAAAGAGTATGCGAAATAACTGGTAAGCATGAGGAAACCCGCCCATTGCATAAGATTGAAATTTACTATTACCCCTACATGCGAGGAATAGCAGTCTGCCCAATAAATACGCGAACTGGTGCAATATGGCGGCGATAGAAACGCGGACTATAGCCCCGCCCACTAGCGGCGCTAGTTGCCTGAGACCCAATGAGCCGTCTGTGCTTCGCGACTTGCGACTTTTCCCTAATTTCAAAATGCAAAAATGTGATGAGGGGACATCACTGGGAAGATGTGGACATAATAAAGCAAGAAATGGCCTGGCAACTAAAAAGCCAAACTGCCGAGGACTTCCAAGGGTTAAACAGTGGAAAAGAAGATGGAATAAGTGTATAGCAACTAATGGAGAGAACTTTTAAGGGGACAAAATCGATGTAGACTTAATTTTGCAAAATGAAGTTTTTATGGCCTCAATTCGCGAATTTATTGGCCAGAGCTCACACTTGAAAGATAACGTGATGGCCGCAAAAAATAATACAAGACTGGATTCACAAATGTAAATAAATTAATAATAAATATAAACTGAACGAATACATGTTACCCCAGGGGGTGGGTTTGGTCGGGCCCCCCTCTTAAACATACCGGTGGGGGAAAGGGATGGGTCGGCCGTACTCACTGGTCTCAATGCTGTGGAGTAGGGCGGTCCGAATGGCCCTGGCGCCGCCCCTGGCCGCCCTCCGCTCCTCATCATCGTCATCCTCCTCCTCCTCATCCTCCTCATCTTCCTCGTCCTCATCTTCCTCCTCCTCCGCCTGAGGGCGGTGGTGCGGTTTGTGCCCGTTCGGCTTGCGCTTCTTCTTGTCCTTGATCTGAGGGAGGAGACCGCATCACGTCAATATTCACTCGCCTCGCGCGTGGGGAGCATTATCGGGGTTGATCGCTCCTCCCGCGCTGTGGCGAACGACTCCGCTAAGCGAAGTCACTTCATTCCTGAAGATGATCGCAGCAACGAGAGCGAAACGTTTAGTCCCGATAATGCTTCACGCGAACGGCCATCGTCACGGAGGGCACCAACCACACCATCTGCGTTTCCTGATTGAAACTAACGCAGTCAGTTGTTGAATGAAGAGATCTTGGTAATGCTCCGAAACAATTTTGAGAATACTCGTTTCCCGCCCTCCATCGGAGACTTTGTCAGGGTCGACGCCGGGTTAAGTGAACCCTGGTAAAGCCACTAACGAAGGCAAAAAAACGCTGAAAATTATCAGCACTTGAGTGGGGAACATTACATAAACCTTGTTTCTTCAGTCAAATTGGCGTTCGCATGCATTCAACGCAAACGTACAGGCACACGGAAACGGATTAACAGATTACTGAAATAATAATTTAAAACCAGTTATGGCGTGGACACGGACAAACATGGGAATTGTTACATATATTAGTTATTCTAATGGATACCCACACGCCCGAACACATATATAAATGATAATCCACTGCCAGTCTTAACCGAACGTCGACACGAATGCTCAAGGGCAAGGTTCAACTCAGATGCATACCCCCCTGTGGGTTGTGACATTTACGTATTTAAGTTGACTTACGATTACTGGTCATATCATAACTGTGCAAAATTTTCGAACAAAAACAAAATGGTCCCAACCTCTCCAGTAACTGCGTTCTCTTTTCGTGTGCTCATAGATTACTTGGTGGGTGCGCTGGATGAAGAATAAAAACAATAAGATTTGTTGAAACCTTATAACATTGAGCGTAGCGATGCATGGGTAAAATATGGCCTTCGAGGCACGAGGATGTGTAAATATAAGGAGACTCTTGATATACCGATATGGAGAAGGAAGGAGAAAGTGGGTAGGACTGAGGAAGATTTTACGTACGAATATTGTGGGCAAGGATAGGAAGGTGAAATGAAAAACTAAATCCAGGAAATATGGTTTGGAAATGAATGTAAGGCCGTGATAGACAAGAGAATGTAAGATGGAGAGTGAGAGAAATGGAATGCCTTTACGGAATGCATAAGACAGAATAATTGACGAACTGAAAAAGAAAACACGTAATGTAGATAAATGTAGAGGAAAGCATGCAATAAGCAGTTAATGGCACTTGCAAGAGACCTTCCACGTGTACACCTGTATTTGGTTGATTTCCTACAATAATAAAATGACGATAGAAAAAGTAACCTTAAGGGACGTTGAGTAAGGATATTCGGAGAAGAATCGTAAAAACTTTGATATGGAGCGTAGCTACAGGCGTAGCTACGTATGTACGGCGCGGAAACGTGGTCATTGAAGCAGGAGGATAGACGTAGACTGGAGGCTTTTGAAATGTGGGTGTGGAGAAGAATGGAGAAGGTGAAATGGACAGAGAAGAAAACAAACTAGGAAGTACTGGGTATGGTGGGCGAAGAGAGGGGTTTGTTGGGAGAAATCCTATGGAGGCAGGAAAAGTGGATGAAGGGGGTATTGATCGGCAGCGGGATGTTGAAGACTGTAATAGAGGGGAGAAATGTTAGGCAAACGAGGAAAGGGAAGGAACAGGATAGGGATGTTGGATGGGATGAAGGGAGGAAGAAAGTACTCAGAGATGAAGAGGGGTCTGATGTAGAGTTGGATACTGGATTTTATATTTTGTTAGGAAGCACAAAATATTTATCTAGTAGCTGTGTCCATCCAAAACCTACCTTAACCGGTAGATTACCTAATAATATATATATATATATATATATATATATATATACACACGAGGGTCATCCGGAAAGTAGTACCCGTTCGTGCCGCATGAAGTGCTGACGACGCGAGTAGCCGCTGGACGAGGTTAGATAGCTTCAGTGGCTTGTCTGCCTTCTCTGAGCCAAGTTGCGTGACGCTAGCATTGCCTGTGTTGTTTCTGTGATTGTTTACAATGTTTAAAAAAATTGAGAACGCCGCCAGTTGTGAAGTGAGGGCAGTGATTAAATTCCTCAATGCAAGAAACGTTCGCCCATGTGATATTCATCGCCAATTAAAGGAGGTGTATGGAGACAATGTAATGGACGAGTCGTCTGTTCGGCGGTGGTGTCGCAACTTCAACATGGGGAGGGGGAACACACACGACGATGAGCGTTCGGGGAGACCGTCTGTCATTACAGACCAACTGGTGAGCTCAGTTGACGAATTCGTGAGGAACGATCGGCGCGTCACAATTGATGACATCTGTGAGCATTTTCCCAATGTTTCTCGAACAATTGTTCATGAAATTGTTAAACACCATCTGCATTATGCAAAAATTTGTGCAAGATGGGTCCCTCGCGTATCTCAATGAGCTGGCGGCGAAGGACTATGCAGCAGGAATACAGAAACTTGTCACACGTTATGACAAATGCCTTAATTTGCTTGGAGATTATGTTGTGAAGTAGTTTAAAGTATCCTCTTTCAAATAAAATTTTTTATGTTTGTTAATATTTACTTTTGTGTCTTTATTTCACGAACGGGTACTACTTTCCGGATGACCCTCGTGTATATATATATATATATATATATATATATATATATATATATATATATATATATATATATATATATATATATATATATATATATATATTCATATATTTATATATATATATATATATAAACACGAAATCCCGCCAAACGGCGAATAAATACTCATATATACAGAAACATATATAAGGAAAAGGGATAGGAACACGTATAAAGGACGAACACAATAGAGGTGGGGAAGGCGGAATCGAACGGATCACAAGAGTAAAAATATTTCCTCAGGGTAAATTACATATCCTCGATAGCTCAAGTGGTTAAGAGCATCCGCCCGGCAAGTGGAAAGATCCGGTGTTCGAGTCCCGGTTGAAGAAATATTTTTACTCTTGTGATCCGTTCGATTCCGCTTTCCCCACCTCTATTGTGTTCGTCCTTTATACGTGTTCCTATCCCTTTTCCTTATATATGTTTCTGTATATATGAGTATATATATATATATATATATATTTGTAAATACATAAACACACATATACTTACAAAAACTCTTATACATCCATGCACATTATGCAGTAGATGGCTGACTTCCAGCGAATCTTAAAATTGTGATTTTTTGCAATTAGTAGGGAATAGAGGTTGGGTCTTGCTTTGTGCATAAGCCGTGCTCCATTCCTATTTCATTCGGGTGGCCCCATGCAATGTGGGGCCATATTTACTTTATCTTTGGTTTCGAAGGTAAACCAAACACATTCCTTTGGCATCTTTTTAACGATTGCGAAAAGGTGGTCACGTCTCTTCAGGTTTATTTCATATTACTCCGTTGTCAAATTGTGTCACTCCCCACCCCCCTCAAAACCTCAAACGTGCAATTTATTGGATGGCATGAAAGGCGGCAATCTCCGCCTGGAGGCACGCCCGCGCCCTGCTACTCGGATCGCGACTACGGGAATCCGGACTGGAGGAGCCAGACCGCAAGTGAAGGCACGCAAATGCGAGAAATAACCTCCCGTCCCAGATCTGGTTTCGATGATAACGCTCATCTCCACGGAACAGTAATTTATAATTCCCCTTCCTCGCTTGTGACAGATAAAGTACGCCTTCCCGTACCTGTGAAAAGTGCCCACACTGCGCCGAGTTGACAAGACAAGCTTGCTTCGCGAGCCAACTGCCTTGATTCTACGCCTTTTATGCGCGTCCGATGTGGACCAAATGCGTTGGTAGGGAAACCTAATACGTCTAGACGCAATCTTCCAAAGATACAAGAAACAACATAAGTAGTTGCTGGTGTCTCGGGGAAAACCGCCTGGGGTTCAGAGGAACTGGTTTCCCGCGCACCCCGATTTGGCTGGAGTGTCTCCAAAGAGCGAGAGCGAGTGAGTGAGATCATGACGGAGGCGCCGACGCTAATGAAATTATTAGTATAGGTAATAAATACCGAATAAGGAAAGCTTTGGATGGACGCAACTACCAAATAAATATTTTTTCTCTTAACAAAACACAACCCATCATGCCTACTCTACAACAATTTCTCTTCATCTCTGTATACTTCCTCCCCTCATTCCATCCAACATCCCTATCCTCTATTTCTGCCCCTTCCTCGTTTTATTAACAATCTCCCTGATTTCGCAGTCTTCAACATCCCACTGCTGATCAATATACTTTACATCCCTTTTTGGTGCCTCCTCAGGATTTCTCCCCAAATATCCCCTTCGCTCCCCCACCATAACTAGCACCTTCTCACTAGTTTTCTTTCAGTCCACTCCACCTTCTCCATCCTTCTCCACATCCCTCTACGCCGTATACAACTACGCTCCAAAGCAAAGTTTTGACGAATCTTTTCATAACATCCTTACTCAACGTCCCCGTCATCAACTCCCTCCTCCTTGTGAAAGCTTCTTTGCCAAACGCAATTCTTCTCCATTTGTCCCATCTACTTTGACCATTTTGGTTCAAAACACTTCCGATATTCGTATACTGTTCCACTATCTTTAGTTTTTGCCCTCCTATTTAGATGTTTATTTTATCCTTTCTCTTTCTAGAACACAGCATACCTTTCTTTAATATATATAGAGTGTCTGATTCCATATCTATCACACTGAATATCCAATTCAATCAGCAATGTTAGCATCCCCTTGGCTAGCTAACCCCTAAACTATATCTTGGTCATCAGTAAATCTAACTGATTTTATGAATTCCCCGCCGACTTTCATTCCTTTCTCCAGTTCTTCCCATACCTCTTTAATCTTTTCCTCCACATATACTTTCAACAGCACCGGTGATAATGGACAACCCTGCCTTACACCCCTTCCTAACACTGCTCATTCGGACTCCCCGTTCCCCACTCGCACCTGAGCAGTCTGAGACATGTACAGGTTGCGGATTAGCCTCCATTCCCTCCAATCTATTCCTATGCTCTACAATGTACTCATTAGTTTATCCCAATTCACTCTATCAAACGCCATTTCAAAATCTACAAAACAGGCAAACACGACCTGATTGTACTCTATATTCCTCTCAGTGACCTCATTACTACAATGGCATCACGCGTGCCTCTCCCCTTCCTAAGCCCAAACTTACCATCCCCTAAGTAATCATTTACCCTGATCTCCATCCTTTTTTTTGATGATCCTGAGATCGACTTTAGCTGCGTGGGAAATCAAACTTATTTCTCTGCAGTCCTCACATGATGTAGCCTTCACCTTTTTCGGAATAGGAACTAACACTGATCTCACAAAGTGTTCCGGCCAAACTCCTCTCGCATAAATGATACGAATTAGTCATAAAAACTACCCCTCCTACATTGATAAACCTTAAAAGGTGCACAGGAATGTTCCCTGCCCCCACGGCCTTATAAAAGACGAGAATTCCTTTGAATTGAAGATACGTGCGAAAAATAACCATCATTAGTTAACCCAGTTAACGACAAGATGGCTGTCGGGAAAGACTTTCCAGCAATGTAATACGCACATTGAAATTTTCAATTAAATCCCTCTCCTCACAATCGAACCGTTTCTTCGATGAAGGAACCCGAAAAGTACTGCCGTGGCCATTTTGGAAATACAAGAACCGATTAGAAATGTTACCAAACACTTCAGAGGAGAATGCCATTCGAAGAATCTGAAGAAACTATTAAACCCCGAGGTAATTATTTAAAATAATTTGGAGAAATATTTGTAAAACATATGGTAGCACTTTTATAACTTTAATCAAATATCATTCCACAGACGGAATAAATTCAATTGGATTGCGCGCCGGCTTTGGAAATGTAGTAACGCGAACGCGTAAATAGGGTGCTCACCCCGCCCACGGTCGGGGGTAGTAGAGCCGGCCTGGCACGCTGAGCATCCATAGTATACACGGCTTCGCTTGATATTCATACATTGAATAGAGTATTTATAACGGGAACGAGTTCCTTACCTAGTGCTACCGTTAGGTACCACTTGGTAAATAGTTACGTAGTTAGTAATTTGGCAAATAGTTACGGCAGATATGCTTTTGAAACCCTCTCGGCTAACATGCTAGAGACGGGTGAAGGATGCCCGCTAACCCGCCCGTTTTTAGAATATGATGCTAGTACATATATGGGATCCTTATGAAATTGGATTGATCGCCGAATTGGATCGCGTGCAGCATAGAGGAGCTACATTTTTAAAGCATTGTCATGACAAACTGAGTTGCGTATCAAAATTGTTACAGGATTTAGGTTGGGAAAAACGCAATAGAGCGAAGGTTAAATTAAAGATTAAATCTCTTGCACAAACTGGAAGGGTTAATCTTTAGCGATGCTTGAAATGTGTTATTAGCCCCATCGTGCTACGGTAGGAGAGATCATGTCAATAAAATTAGAGAGATTAATAGTAAGAACAGAGTTAAGATATTAGTTTTCCCGCGAACGATAAGTGAACAATACCGTTGTCCGACCGTGCTATGGAGGGAAAGTATTTCGAGTCAAATTAGTCTGGTGAATAATCACCCCCTGCCACACACCCTGGTGGTGGCTGTTAGGTTACTATGCAATACAAATAAAATATAACGCCTGAAGTGACTTTAATGCATTTGAGCTAACACCATCGATAACTAAATGAATGTTTGGAAGGACTGCCATAGTGGTTTCACCAGTGACGCCGTCAAATTAAAGTTATTTTTACGAAAACGGTGGCCGGATCGTCTCCGGCCCCTGCCCCAATGTGGCAACCCTGGACTCGGCTGCAGAGCACCACGGGAGACGGTGCGGCACGCCTGCCGGGCAGGTCGCTCGCCGAGAGCAAGCAGCTCCCGATGACCTAGTGCGGCTTACGCCTCGCTCCCTCTGAGCTACCGCAAGTACCAACCTAACCAATTAACACACGTTCCTTTACTTACACTATGTACGCTAACTCGCGCTCTCAAGAAGTTCGAGATGAACGCGTGAGCAGCGATTTGACAATTTCGGACGTTAATGGAGCATATAATGCATGCTAGAATATATGCATATTGTGTAGCTTTTCATAAGTTTTTCCTGAGTAAATGGCGTTGGATTGCTGGCAAAAGAAACCTTAATTATTTTCCGCAACTGCAGGTTTGCACTCTTGATAACCTACATAATCTGAAATGGGGTCTGTGGCTTTAGATGCTTAGGCTATTTGATGAAATCCCCGCTACTGCGTCAGGAAACGCCAAAACCCATAATATGGCACACGCTACTGTCGCGGCGCGTTGTTTGGTGAAAACGGGGGTGGAGAGCCCGTCATCATGCAAAGGGGGCAACAAATGCGGGGGTGGGGAAAGGGGTCCCTTCTTCTCATTCCTCCCCTCTCGTCCTTATCGAGAGCGCACGGGGGCGTCGGGGGATGATCCCGTCCGGGGGTGACGCCCTCACCTTGCTTCGGAATGCAGCGGCCGTCTCGATCTCCGAGTGGGCGGCCCATTTAAGGGGCTCACTCCTCGAGAGCCCACGCCCATGGGATTACTCGAAACGCAATCAATCGAAATGAACGATAGTATCGATTTTATTACACAATTTCACAGCTTGAAAGTTTTAATTTGGTGAATCGGGAAGCAAGTACCAGTAGAAAATTCGATATCGTCGGGAATAAACAATTGAAGCACAATCCTTAGGGGTTTGCGTCACAATATGACGCGTCGACTTTTCTTTCAAGTTAGCATTTATTGCTCTGTGGTCACTAAAACTCTTGTAATATTTTCTATAGTTAGTTCTACACTTTTGGGTGCTTTCGTTGTTAACAAATCAAGAATATTATCGCCCGGAATTGGTGAAGCGACAAGTTGATGAATGGAGTAAAGGAATTTAATAGAATTTCGCAGGTATCTTTGTCTTCACCCCGTTTCAAAATTTCACATATGTGCTCCAATCAATGTACGATATGGCTAATAGAAATCTCCATAGATTAATATGTCACAATCATTTTTAAGGGATGAGAAACCTTTGATTTGCTGATATAATTCTAGATCTCTCGTATTGAATTATCTTTGTCGTCCAGCGGCCTGTAAAATTCGCATTTATACATTCTTTTGGATTTAGGACTTTTAATTGAGCACCAAACGCTTTCCAAACCGTTCCCTGGAATTACCTCAGCCCTGCTGACGCAAGAACTTTTAACTGCAATAAAGACACCGCATCCGATTCTACTTGTTCCGTCATTTCCGTAAACGGAGAAGGTTTTTGGGAAAATTTCACTATTGGCGATGTCAGTGGATAATCAGCTTTCTCATCCAATTTTCAATGTTTACAAATTCCTGCGCCTGCATTTTGAATAAGATGATGATATTTCATGACTTTGTTTTTTTAAACATCTGATTATTATAGAAACGCCTATCAAAATTTTCCGTGCGGTGTCACCTGATTCATATTAAGTGAACTATTGTACGCATCTCAAGTACTGACCCTTACTACATTTAAAGCTAAATTATTTGCGAAAGAGGACTTTAGAAACACTGCATTTGACCAACACGCTGTCCGAAACTACACTCCTATCAAAAAGAGCCCTACAGTGCTCGAATAAAAATGTATTATTACCCCCATCGCAATACGGTAGGCGGGATCATGTACAAACATAAAGTTATAGACATTAAGTGTAGAACAAAGATTGAAGATGCCATTTTTTCTCACAAACGAGAAGTAATCAGAATAACGTAGTCCGACCGCGCTTTGGGCGGGGCAGAGGTTATTTTGCGTAAAATGTAGTCTGGTGTTCAATCACGTCCTGCCAAGCACCCTAGCGTTGGCTTGGAGGGTAATGTGCACATATGCACGTGGTCTGTACCATAAATGCACGAACTGGTGCAATCTAGCGACCATGACGCGGACCATAGCCCCGCCCACTAGCAGCGCTAGTTGCCTGAGACCCAATGAGCCGTCTGTGCTTGGCGGATCGTCGAGCAGTGCGTATGGTGCCAATTATATTAGTTTCTGTTGTTCTTGTTTGTACTGCTTGTCGAAAATTCAGCATTGATTGTTCGCCAGTTTCTGGCAAATAATTCAGTCACCATCCTTGATCATCATCCTTATTCGCCAGTTCTCATTCCCTGCGACTTTTTTCTATTCCCAAAATTCAAAAATGTGATGAGGGGACATCACTGGGAAGATGTGGACATTATAAAGCAACAAATAACGAAAATTAAAAAGCTCAACTGCCGAGGATTTCCAGGGGTGCTTTTAACAGTGGAAAATAAGATGGAATAAGTGCAAAGCGACGAGTGGAGAGTACTTTGAAGGGGGCAAAATCGATGTAGACTAAATTTTGCAAAACAAAGTTTTTATGGCCTCAGTTTGCGTAATTATTGGACAGACCTCGTATGCATAGGTACTATGAAAGTTTGCGCATGCATTAATCGGAATGAAAATCGATCGCAGTTTCGGAAACCAGCAGCCCAGGCAAACACACAAGGGGTGTACCGAGGGGGTGGTAATACTGTCTGTGCTGGCGATCCTCGCTTTATGCGCGTCAACTCGCTTTCTTGCCGAAAGCACCGAAGATCGCCTGACGCGACTCTGCACCATCGCATCGAACGCCTAGAGGCGATTGAAAGGCGTCGAATGTTTGGAATTAGGGAGCAACAATAGTGTAAACATGACCACTCCACTTTCAACCTGCACTACAGAGAAACAGCGATCTCTTATTAGTTTATTGCGTAGTAAGGGTGAGTGAAACGTACTGGATGCGTTCCTAAAGTGATTCAGTTGAAATACCCGTGCCGCTACTATTGGTCTGAGTGGGATCAAACCACTTGGAGTCGGTGGGGGGAAACTGAGCTTTGCCACTAAACCGGTCTCAGTGCTCTCCGAGCTGTGAAAGTGGCAGGGCGTTAGTTATTGTAGGTCTCTCTGCGCCGACCGTGTCACGAAAAAATGGAATCGACGATCGAGCAACGTTACGGGATTAATTTTTGTGCTAAACTGAAAATATCTCTTGAGGACACTAACAAAATGATTCGTGAGGCTTACGGGGACTCTGCTTTGCCCTACTCATGAGTTTAGAGGTTGTTAAAGGCCTTTAAGGAGGGCCGGGAAAAGGTTCACGAAGATCAAGCCCAAAAAAGCAATAATGAGCAAATCAAAAGTGAAAACAACGCTCATTGGCTTTTTCGGCAGTAAATCAGTGGTCCATTAGGAAAATGTTCCTTAAGGACCAACAGTTAAGGCTGCCGACTACGTGGATATGCTGGAAAGACTCCGGAAAATGGTCATCAGGACTAGAAAAGAAATCTCCGCAACCTGGTAACTCCATCACGACAACATGCCTTACCACAACGCGCAACAATCCCGCAGGTTCCTAGCAAAACAATAGATGCCAACGCTGCCCCAACCCCTCTATAGTCCTGACGTCACCCCAGTAGACTTTTTTTGTTCTCGGTTTAAGGCAGCCCTGAAAGGAACCCGTTTGTCGTCCATAGATGAGATCCGATTTGCCGTGACGAAGACCTTGCGAGAAGACACCTTCCAGAGCGGGTACTGGTCATGGCAGAGTCGCTGGAAAAATGTGTAAAGGTCCAAGGACAGTACTTTGAAGAAGTTTAAGTTATTGCGCCAATCTGTTCAATAAATTACTTTCGGATTGCACCTTGTACCTTAATTCATCGAAGAATGAAAGTTCAGAATGGCCATTCACGTATTCCCATTTGACGGCAAAGACGCCTGGACTAGAAGTTCTAATTCCCGTATACCCCCGGCGTTTTGTGACGGCCGAGGCTCTTTTTATTTATTTATTTTTTATTTTTTTTTTAATTTTAGGCCTGCACGCCTGCAGCCTGCTAGCCACCTCTAGTGTGTGTGGCAGGGGGTGACACACCAGACTAATTTTGACCCGAATATGACCCGACCGCGGACGGACAATGCTCTTGTGATCCCTTTTCCTTCCTGGGAAAATTACGTCTAAAACCTCTCTAATTTTATTTATATGAACTCTCCAACCGAAACATGATGAGCGTAATAAAACACATTTAACATCATTATGAAATGACATGCTTCCAATGTATGCCAGAGGTTCAATCTGTAATTTAACCTTCGCTCCGTGAGTGATTCCTGGCATAGCTGCTCTAATATTTTGGATACGCTACTAAGTTAATCATAACAAAGTTTTACGAATCTATTTCCTCTACGCCACACGCGATTCAATTAAAGCCATTATGGTTTTTCTAGACGTATCGGTAAGCATTCGCAGCGTTGAAATACTTGAAATACGCCAAGAGGTTTGGCTACACATGAAAATTGCACGAGTGAGAACCTTAAGTATTCAAGAAATTATGGGATACAAAATATTTAATTTTTCAAGTTTTCATTTGCCTCACTGTCACAGAATTGTAGAACACATACGCCGCCCCTTCTACGTCTCCTTCCCCACACTCACCTTGGGCAGGATCAGGAGGGCAAGGATGGTGGCCACCAGTTTGACGATTATCTTGACCACGAGCACCTTGCCGAGGGCGTGCATGAAGGTGACCACGTCCACTCCTCCGCTCCCTCCGCCGCCCCCGTCCTGCGGCTCCATGGGGCCGCCGTACTCCGGCGCCGTCTGGTACATCACCGGACCGTGGTAATAGGACGAGGGCGGTGCCGGAGGGTATCCGCGGTGTGGGGGGGCGCCGTACGAGGGCCCTATGCCTCCGTTGCCCCCGCCCCCGTTGCTGTATCCTCCGTTGCCGTGTCCTCCGTTGCCGTTGCCTCCATTGCCGTGGCCTCCATTGCCATGTCCTCCGTTGCCGTTTCCTCCGTTAGGGCCGGCCGCGGAGGCGTGCGACGCGTGGTAGGCGTCCAGGTAGGAATCCCGGCCCTGGCGCCGCCCCGGCTCCTCCAGGCCGGCGCCTCCGTCCGTCTTCTCATCCAGGAGAAGGGCGGGCGATACCAGCGCCGCCAAGATGGCGGTCACCGCAAGCAGCCGTCCCGCAACCATCGCTGTGCCGGTGGTGGTCTGGGGGGGGTAGGGGGACTCGAGTCCCCTACAGGGAAATCACGGAACACGAAAACACTTATAAATTAATGGGTACAAACGAGTCAAGAATTTCGTGGTGCAGAATAAAGGAGAATGCACATGCGAGAGGAAAATAGGGAACAACCCTAAATTTCAGTTCAGTCACAACCGGGTGGTGACGAATCATCAGAATTCTTGAATTGCTTCAGTTCGGAAAGTTACACGAAATTCCTGGAGCTTCAGCTATGGCCAGGGGCAAGGACCTTCAAGGAAGCAATATACGTACTTACATTAAGACCAAAATCAAATCTACCCCTTGATATTGAAATCATGATACTGACGACAAAGGCAGAGGTTATTCATAAATATCTAGCCGACATTGGTTAATACGAATATGTTGCCATTCCGTAATAAATATATGGATAATATTTCTCTTTATAGAGACTTAATCGAAACGTAACGATTATTTTCTTTTAATTAAATATGAATGGGCCAGAACAAAGTTGTAGGTACACAGCGCCATCACTTGACTGTTTCTGAAGCCATTGAAGTCGTTGTTTTGATTCAGCCGTCGTTTGTCCGTCGGTGAATGCAGATGATAGATAAATGGCGATTGTAATGGCCTAAAATGCGTGCTACATAGTCAATTTGAGGTATACTGATAATACTGAGGATACGTAGAATCACTTCCTAATGATCACCTGCTCAGCAGTCAACTGGTACATTCCCAGCAAATTTATAAAAATGATAACATCGAACCTAGATGGTAAAACGCGGATGTTAGAAAAGCATTGCGACGTTAAAGGCTATGTCACGCCAAAATGAGAAATATAAGGGATGATATCTCTAGCGATAAAAAAATGGTATCACTTATGATTACAAGATTTCTAGGGCGAATGTCAAGATGGAATTTCGGAAAAAGTATACCGAATTCAAAAGAAAAATATTAGCGGAAATTTTGAAAGAGAATTCGGAAACATTTTGTTCGTACGTCAGAGGAATTCTGGAAAATAAGTTCACAGTTATTTCACTCAAAAATGATAAAGGCGCAAGAGAAACCAGCAGTTTGGAAAAGGCTAATGTATTTAATTCCTTTTTTTCAAAGCGTCAAACCCAATGTCTCACCGAATGTCTCCGATAGCTTACCAAATTGTGCCGGTCAACCGATGCCCAAAATTGAAATCTCAGAAAATGGAATCGAAAGTTGTCTGAAAAATATTTAGCCTAATAACTCCTCTGGGTCCGATCAAATACCCACTCGCATATTTAAGGAACTAGCGTCGGAAATTGCACCGTATTTAGAATTCATATTTAAGAAGTCACTAATAGGTTCCCAGGGACTGGAAAACGGCTAACGTACTCGTGAAACCAATATTTAAAAACGGAGACAAGGAGGAACCAAGCAATTACAGAACTACGAGCATCCATTTCATATAAGGTCAGGGAGCATATATTTGCTGGGCCTGTCGTGATACCCCTTGATAGTCCGGAGTTACTAATGAAAAATAACGAGACAGAAGTTGCGCTTTTTATTCATGATATTCTTATTTCGATAGAGAGTAATGATCCAGTAGACGCGGTTTTCCTAGATTTTAAGAAAATTTTCGACAAAGTAACTCATAGTAGACTACTCTCAAAGCTAGAGGAATATGGATGGCATAGATAAAAATATCCTGGGCTGAATTAAAGACTTTTTGAATGTTCGGGTACGAGGAGTAGACGAGCTCTGTTGTAGTAGATGTCAGTTTAGGTGTTCCCCAGGGAAGTGTTATCGGGTCTCTTTTATTCCTTATTTACGTGAACGACATTGACTCCGTAGTCACAAGTAAGATACGTTTAATAAATAACTAGGCGTTACCCTCACTCACGACTTCTCTTGGGTGAAACACATACGAGGAATATGTGGATAAGCTAGCAAAAAATTAAGATTTATTAGAAGGGTACCCGGTAAATGTGATGAAAAGGTCACTGAGAAATGTTACCTTTCGCTGGTTAGGTCTCGTTTAGAATATGCGGCAAGTATGCGGGATACCCACGAAATTGGATTGATTGCCGAATTGGATCGCGTGCAGCGTAGAGGAGCTAGATTAAACGTAATACGTTGTTATGATAAACGTAGTATCGTATTCAAAATATTAGAGCAGCTAGGCACTAACGAACCGAAGGTTAAATTACAGATTGAAACTCATGCATGAATTGGAAGGGCATCACTTTGGTGGTGATGTTGAAAATGTATTATTACACCTATCGCACTGCGGTAGGAGAGATCACGTCAATTAAATTAGAGAGATCAAGAGTAGAGCAGATAGATTTAACAAATTGAATAGCTTCAAGCGTGATGTGGTGGAAGTCGAACATAACGAATAACTGATCGTAACTCTTTTCCTCTTGATATACTTATATCCACTTGATATCAAGTGGAAAAGTGCTACGATCAGTTATTCAGATAGATTTAAGATATCATTTTTTCCACGAACGATAAGGGATCATAATAACATTGACCGACCGTGCTAGGGATGGAAAGTATTCTTAAATCTATCTGTTCTACACTTTTCTCTCTAAATTTATTGGGATGATCTCGCCCTGTACTATGAGGGTAATAATACCATATTTTCAACATCCCCGCTAAAGAGATGCCCTTCCAAATTATGCAACAAATTATTTAATCTGTAATTTAACCTTCGCTTCATTAATTGATTTCCACCATAGCTCCTCTAATATTTGGATACACTACTATGTTTATCATGAAAACGTTTTACAAATCTAGCTCCCCCTCAGGGCACGCGATCCAATTCGGCAATCAATCCAACTTCGTGAGGATTAAAGAAGCGGGTGCATATTACGAGAAGTGCTTGGATGTGAGCGGCATTTCTGTAGAAAAATGAAGTACCGTGTAGGTCCAGGTTAACTTTGCGGCAGCTTTCCATATTGAAGAGAAATGATAATTAACTATTGTGATTTCCACTATGCTATATTTATTCAAACGACCTAGGTTTCAACACTTTTAACCACAGATCATCTTCAGGCGAAAATTTCATGCATATTGGCCATTATATATATATATATATATATATATATATATATATATATATATATATATATATATATATATATACAGGTATATATGCTCTTGTTCATGAGACGATAGAGGGGTTTCGGTGGTCGGGAGGTGTAGACTGGTATTTGATATTTTAGTACCCTGCAAGCCAACGATAGAGTGAGTGGCGGGGGGGGGGGGGGAGGTGGTAGTGGGACTGATTGGTTAGATGCCAGCGGTGTGGTACACAGGGGACGAGTGGGGGAAAGGGAAGCACTGCATATGATAGTTTCAGGCTCTATGTTGTGGCAATTCAAGATCACTAAAACCTCGCACCACCTCACAAAACCGCCACTACACTCCGCCACTGCCCTCGACCCACTGGCGGCATAGGATAATTGATGACGTGGCCCATCCGCCGAAACAGCAAAAAAAATACAAATTCCAATTATTCAGTGAAAGAGAAACACTGCTTCCACTTATTCTTCTTTCAATCTTTGCTGCCTCGGAGGACTACTTGTCTATTTTCCGGTAAATAAAATTGATTCTCCAAAACTCCAAGTTTAACTGCTCCAAGACAGTATTTTTCTATTCTCTTATCTACTCCCGATTTTCAAAGTTTGCCCACCACCCTGTTCACGGGTTAGAATCGCACAATACACAACTCCGAAGGGTTTAAGGAAATACATGTACTAATACTAAAAAAAAGAGGTCCACATGATGATGTAGTGTAGTGAAACTGGTCGACAGGAATAAATTGTTTACGGTGGAAACGCAAAGTTTTTTCATTTCTTCTTCATGTGTTACAAATGGATTTCCGCAACGTATCGCTCTCCATTGTCTCTCAAACTAACACTCGACTATGTATCTCTCATTTTAATAATTCGGTTTTCTCCATCGGCCGACAGGGAACGTCTTCACCTTCAGCCGAGTGTTACACCGGTGAACTAAATAGCGAAACACACTATGATTGCGACACTTGACGCTTGAAATGCCGATAAATAACATCAATTTTATCGCCCACAACTCATTATGAGGTGGTAATATTTCATCACCAAAATTGACATAAAAATACTTCCTATCTTACGACTGCGGCTTGCGGTTCTGAACATTTGCATCCGTTCAACTATTTGACTTTTTCAAACTTCATATAAATCTTCTCTAACTATCCCCATTGCAAATCTCTCCAAAATTCCATCCAATATTTATTCCTTACACATTACCTAAGCTCTCGAACGAATGGTTTGCCATGAAACAGTTATGCATCAAATCTGAATGTTTTTTGACAAGTATCAACCCTGATTGCTATTGGTTCACTTTGCGTCACTAACGATATTCATTTTTCGGTGGGCGGCGAAATTTCAACTATTTCACTAGCATCGGTCGAATATATACCGCGAAATCAACACGTGAAAATAACACAAAATAAATTTAACTGCAAACTGCACTGG
The DNA here is from genome assembly GCF_022747635.1 of Hetaerina americana. Lineage (NCBI taxonomy): Eukaryota > Metazoa > Arthropoda > Insecta > Odonata > Calopterygidae > Hetaerina > Hetaerina americana. The sequence goes on from NW_027287095.1 coordinate 16,357,103, forward strand.
TTGAAATAATTTGTAGGTCACTCCCTCCATACTATTACACTCCCTCCATATTATATTTGATATTTTAGTACCCTGCAAGCCACCGCTAGGGTGTGTGGCAGGGGGTGATATTCAACACACTAGACTTACTCGTAATTTGACCCCATCGCGGTGGACTACTGGGCACTCTTACATTCATATTCACATCGCTCACAGAAAATAATAATAAAGGCGAATGATTCTCGACTCAAGTGTACACACTGAATAATATTTTTACGATTAACATGTGAATCCATTGAAGGTTTACAAAATACCAATGGTTGAAACTATAAAGGAGATAACCACGTACAGTAATATTTTTTCATAAACTATTATTAAACAGAGCGTCTAATAATCATTAATAAATATATAGAGTATTTAATCATGAAATTAAGAAACTCTTTCGATATTCATTCCATTTAAAGTTCTAAAATAAATCTTTTCGCGTGACCTCATGTAATCTATGGATCTCTCTGCGTGGACGTATCAAACACGTAAAAAATTTAAGTCCTCCTTCAATAGTACAATGAAAAGTAATTAATTTGATTCATCAAATTCATATTCTGTTAATGTTTTGGCATCATGTAAATGTCTTATTTGCACTTTTACTTAACCATGAATATCTCCTAGGGAATGATATTCAGTCTTTGCTATTGCCATCATCATTGATATTCTATTAATTACGTTAAGTTCAGGATGGAAAAAGCATATTCAATTGTACGACAATAGATTTACCTGCCTCTCTTAACAAAGCAAGAACCCAACATCCGATACTACAGTGATCCCCTCTTCCATTCCGCATACTTCCTTCCTCCCTAGGCGAGATCGTGTCAATAAAATTGGAGGGATTGAATTTAGAAGAGATAGATTTGAGATGTCATTTCTCCGCGAACGATAAGGGATCAGAATAACGTTGTCCGACCGCGCTAGGGGGAATATATTAGTCTGGTATGTACTCACCCCCTGCCACATACCCTAGCGGTAGCTTGCAGGGTACTAAAATATTAAAAGACTACCTTCCTTCCGTCCAACATCCCTATTCTATCCCTTCCCCTTCTCCGCTTGCCTAACGTTCTCCTCTCTATCACAGTCTTCAAGATCCCACTGCCAATCGAAATGTTCTGCATCCATGTTTCCTGCCTCCTTTGGATTTCTCCTAACAATTCCCTCTCACCAATCCATTGGCACCTCCTCATTTGGTTTCCTTTCTGTCAATTTCACCTTTTCCATCCTCCTCAAGACTTCCCCAAAGCATTATACTTAGCCACAATATCGCGCACAGTTGATCTGGGGTACCAGAAAAATCGAACTATTTTGAAATATAACGCCCAGCACGAACAGTTTCGACAATAGCGGCTCTTCGATTGTATTCCGCAATTGTACGTAACATCTCGGCCATTTAGAGGCTATGACTGTTTACTAGATTCCTATAGCTTTCAAAAACGCCAATCGCGGCCTCCAGTGGAAATACGATGTGGCGGGAATTCAAATTGAAATTTGTCCGGATTTAAGCTCTGCACCCTATATGTCTATCATCCTTCAATGACCATGTTTCCGCGCCGTACAAAGCCATGCTCCATATTTAAGTCAAATATAGCCATACATTTTTGTATTTCTTAAACATTTTCACTTGTAAATTGTTTATGAAGATGTTTGAAATATGTTATGCTCGTATTTATATGATTCGATTGTGACAAAATTGTTCATTTATTTTAGTACCTTGCAAGCCACCACTAGGGTGTGTGGCATATGCTCGTTCCAAGGAAATTTGATTATTTCCGAATGATATTATTACCTTATCAGGAATTCAGGGCCCTTATACTAATGGCGCTGAAATTCACTCACATCATACCAAATTTTTCTGGTTTTCCCGAAATGAGGCAAGAAGAAACATGACCCCGATATTCCAACCGCACCTTGACGGTGGGAAGCAGGGCGCCGGCGACATAGATAAAGAAGCACCAACGGCCAAGCGCCAATCGTAAATGAGAGATCACGAACTCGTCGGCCGCACTTCGATGAGGAAGCTTAACGGGAAGGCAACGCATACATATAAGTCTCCGACGAGAAGACGTGGCTTTGAATCCACAAATGTGACGTGATGGCATTCTCTGCGGTGAAATATTCTGAAGGAGGGGGATGGTATTCCGAAATCGGATCTCTGGGAGGAAGGGGGGGGGGGGTGACGGAATTAGAGGGGTGGGTCAAATGAATTACGGCGAATTCCTTGCACTTGTCTCAAATTTGTGCCCAACTCTTGAGCTAATGTCATTTCTCGATTGCTTAGTTTCGCCAATCGAAAAGTGAAGAGCGACTCCAGATATTTATTTCACTTTCGTCGGGCATGCTATGGTCGCGTGAACATGAAACAATGCATTCCCAAATTGCCTGTGACTCACGTGTTGGGTAAATGCATCGCGATAAGGAGACAGCGAGTCCACGCATTTGGATCGCACACAGAAGTCATAATCGTTCCTCAAATGTTTGGGGAGAGAGAGTGGTTAGGAGAAAACGGGGAGAATACGAGTTAATATTCGCATGTAATTTGGCATACGTGTGGTCGCGGAACAAATGAAATAAGCAACTCATGCGATGTGCCTCTTTTCACTGGATATTTACCCAACCCATTCCACTTAATTTCACGAAAGTAACTGCAAATCGCATAAATCGAATGTTAGTTTTCATTCTATTGTTTTTAGGATAAAAGTCATGTTGTATCTTCCCGAGTTTTACAGTGAGCCATAAAGAGATTATTTAACTTGGTCCGCAAAATGTAAAATAACTTTATGACAAGTGCATTAGATAGAGCTACTTATGACTCTGCTTACACATGTACATGTATATGCTATCAGAATTACTTAAAGAAGAACCGGAAAAATATATTAATTAAAAAATATACTTTTGTTAAATGTTATATCAACTTGACATTTTTCATATGATTACATGAAGTGAAACTGCTGCTTTTAAAATCGATCCTGTGTCATATGGTCCGCTTTTCTGTCAACATCACAGGGACAACCCAAGGAGAGACTGAGCATCACTTGCTGAGAGTTGAATTACAGATTAAATCTCTTGCATAAATTCGAAGGACGTCTCTTTAGCAGTGATGTTGAAAATTTATTATCAGCCCCATCGTACTACGGTAGGAGAGGTAATGTCAATATAATTAAGAGTGATAGAGCGTAGAACAGATAGATTTAAGAGGTCATTTTTACCACGAATGATAATCAGAATAACATTGTTCGGGTCATATTCGGGTCAAAATTAGTTTGGTGTGTACTCACCCCCTGCCACACACCCTAGCGGTGGCCTGCAGGGTACTAAAATAAATCATGAAGGCAAGGTTTGCATCCTCTTTCTTCAATCAATCGCCCCGCATTGCCTTAGCTCCAAAATTATCAGATCCAATACCGAATTCTTACGTTATTCTCACAGGATACATAAATGTCTCTACATGCATGTATGTAGTCAAAATTTATTTCTACAAGAGAGTAAATATACGATTCGAAAACGTGAAGAAGTAAAACAATCAAACTTCATTAAATAAAATAGTTACTCTATATTTCGCATTCCAATAAGTTCTATTTTTTATAACAAACTTGCACCCCACGCCATAAAATAGATAATTAAAAAAATAAGAATGCCCTTTTTGCAACAAACTCAAGGTTGCGTCGTTTCAGCCACTGAAAAAAATTGCCATTTCTTCCCTTCCTCCTGAAAATGTTGGCACCCGTGAGTGGTTGGAGCGTCGGATTCTAATTGTAGGTTACGTCAGTCGCGCTACGTGCGCCATACTAAAAAAAATCTGAACGTTGGAGGACACCGTTTTTGGAGAACGAAAATCAAAAGGTCCTGGCGGATCGGATTAGAATGAGGGTCTCCGTCGCCCGGGAAACGGTAAAAAAGGGACGAGGTGGGAATCGGTAAGCGAATCGCGCCCTAGGAAAGGCGCCGATGAGCACGTAGCAGCGTCAGCGTCGTGACCGCTTCCAAGTCGTGTCGGCTCGGCATCTAGCGCTTCCGATTCCGGGTGCGGGGACCCCCAAAAGTTCCCCGGGAATCGTCGCACTACCGGAGTCAGCGTGAGTACACGCGACATCAAAGTCCAAGCGGGGCATTCGAAGCGGTGACCCACGAAGGATAAGCATGCGCGCTGGTCACCCACCAGACTGAAATGGCCCCGCACCAAACAATGGCGATGAAACAAATCCGAGATGCACACAATCCATTCAAGATTGAGGGGAAAAAATATTAAAGCAATGTAAAATTTCATACGAAAGAGCGAAGGCAGTTTAGTCGGACGCGATACATCGTTTATATTTAAAATCGATAATTTACGAAAATTCGATTCACAGCACAACTTGGGGTATTGTTAATTTTTCAAAATGAGATTCTTACGCAGCTGCTCGGCATATTAAATGCGTTGATGGTAAACAATTCATTATATATGGAAAAGGATTTTTTTTTAATGATGATTTGCCGGGGCGTGGTGCCTCAAGCATTGCAATGAACTCCATCGATAGCCACTAATATTTTGAAGAACTACTTTTGTGTTGTCAACAATTCAGATAAGTAAAATAACGGCAAACTTCATAAATATATCAATTAATATATATATATTTTGAACCAGTAGTCAATTGATCGCAATTTCTTCCAATAACGAGGTAGAGAAGGGAAGATGAGAGAGCATTCTATCGGATATTCTGCGCTTCCACGAAACAGCCACAAAAATAAAATCTCATTGACATGATTTTGAAAAATTATTTCCAAATTATCAACAGGAATACGAAGAATATGACTTAGAATCAGTTCGAAGTACTTTTGTGGGAGTAAATCCATTGGTTAACTACGGACTAATGTCGACATTAGCCGATGACTCTTACTAATTTTTACTCTTCTAATCGAAATTATCCCTGTAATAAAGGTGTGCATTTCAGCACGCGGTCGTCCGGCCCCCCCGCATGCCTCAATTGGACAGAGGAGCGTCCGGCCTCTTTCTTCCCTCGTCTTCGAATATGGGACATCAAGTCGGTGATGGGGTCGCCGATTCCTCCGGACACTCGGTAGTCGGGACAATTTTCTCTTCCGATATATCAGCTTAATATGCAGGGGAGCGCGCGTGCGCTAAACAAAGAAATAATGTCCGCGACTTGGATGTCATTACCTGGATCAGAGGCGGATCTGCTACGAAGCTACTAAAATGAAAGCCATTCAGATCGGCCGCGGAGAAGTTAAGCGTCAAAGACGTCTCCGAAGATATCATACTTAAAATGAACTTTATAAAGTATTTCCTTTGTGAGAATTCGCCAAATCAGGTCAAAACAAGTGCGTAGGGCGCACGTTTACCTTCCCGCTCGTGGTGGCGACTGAAACGAGAACATACCTAGGCCTATCATTACCGGTTATTTCTCGGCTTTCTCGATATATGACATCCTCGTTTGCACTGCCGAAGTCCATGCTTCCACGAGCTGCCAATCGACAGAGGGAAGTAGAACACAGCTTCCGTCTTACGCTAAGAATTACGGAAACAATTAAAAACATCTATTTTGATTTTGCGGCCAATCTAATGGTGATCAAGGACAGTTTTCACCATTACTTCTGCGGAACTGTTCTCACCAACAATAATCATGATTTTTCTTCATGATTTTGTCAAATTTTAAAATCTCCTGAACCGGTTCCACAGCGGGTGGTCCAATGAAAATTCCCGAGACGTCCCTCATAAATGAGCATTATTCTCATTTCGTGGGAGTGTTGCGGGGGGGGGGGTCATTTAATTTTCCATATCTCTGAATGGAAATCCACCCTGTCCAAAATCAATTTAGTTCAACAGGAATCACCAATTCTCTGCACACACACCTGGGGACGTTGTTGCGAGCAATATTCACATGTATGTTACCGTTCCACAGACTACTTCGTTATAAAGAGAGGAATTCGTGATCGTTAAGACACAACCGCGAAGTTAAGAAAATATTTCGGACACTTTGAGGTCCATTACCTACTCATCCAGCAATAGTTATCACGGAAATGTCCACAAGAATATTGGATGCATTAACACGTAAAGGTTCTAAATCAACACTTAAATTTACAGAAATTCACAATGGAAAGAAATAATTTGGCATGACCTAGATACAATCCTAGTTTCTCAGTAATAGATATGGGGTCGAATGCGGGTGATACCCACACATTAGTGGACCTAGTTATACCAATTCGCGTGATTTCCCACCGTGCCCTGGTGTAATCAGTGCAATCACTCCTATGAATGCATTCCCTTTAAAACATATTCAGGACCCTCAGGAATTCTCATTCTCCTCTGAGGATTGAGGAGGACAGCTCTAGCCAACATACGGGATACGACTCACCAGGGGGAGGAGGAAGTAAATTTGATTATTTGGGGGCAATCGGAAAACTACGCGATCTCTATCATAGAAAATTAATTTAAAAAATAAACGTTTTTGGTGGTCAATTGCCGATGATGCAACTTTCGAAAGATAAACCTGTCCGCTACGGATCTTTAGTCAACTGAAACGCTGCAATGTGTTTATACTGAAAATAGTGTACTTAAGTTTATCGTGATCCTAAACGTTACAGTTCCCCATCTATAGTTCACTTTTTTCATAAGTAGGTTGCAAGGGGGGACATGGAGTGTTGAGGTGGGGAATAATCAAAATAAAGTCTAGAAATACTTCTCTAGGGTCAGGTCCTATGGATATGGATGGGACCTTCGTCGAGTACTTTGGTCGAGACTACCAGTAGGTCGCGTTAGGAAAAATATACGTACGTACAGCGTTTGCCCTTAGCTGCGGAGTTTTCGCGGGGCGTCGATGAGAGGTTAACCTCCGACGAATCGGATGACGAATTCCAAAGATCGTTTTGTAAGTCGAATGCGACCAGGGTTGCCCTCGTGAGTAATTAAGTAGCAATGGGCCTGTAATGCCCGGAAGCGGGAGGTGTCAACAGTAGGGTGAACAACTCGGGATGACCGCTGGCTCTCGGCTGCGATCCCCTTCACCCCTCTTCCCCACGAACTTCTAAACTAACCATTCCATTTATCATTCCAATGGACCTAATCACTTGTAATTTTATGATCGGTCTATTATTATTCTCAGATTTTCCCCAAGAACGTATTATCAATGTAATCCAATGCTCGGAATAGCTTGTGCCCGGTACGCAACATATTCTCGTGTGCGTGCGTGACACTGCCAGTCCTCGCACCAAGCGCGCACACGCAAATATCTGCTAGGTCTCTCAATCCGGTGATTTCTTGTCATAGCGAGACTAATCCTACTTGCACCCAAATGATGCTGTGGAAATATTAGTCTCTAGCGGAAACTGTTGAAAGAAACGAGCGCGATAAATAAATGCTGGATAAACCTTCCCAAAGTGGTCAGTGCAAAATCCAATAGCTGTGTATAATTAGTTGATGAGGGTACGAAAAAATATCTATCCGCAGAAGAGTGGTGTCTAAGACCGATAAAAATGATTCCCATTACGAAAAAAAGTAATCACGAGGTAGGTAGAACTGAGATTTTGCTTAGTTCTGAAGATCCTCAGTTACCTAATAATGATTAATATTTCGACTGATTTTCAACACACGCCCTGGCTCGCTTTCCGAACACATCACTCCGCCACTCGCTTCCCGAAGAGGATCCCTTCTCCAGCATCGGTCGCCAACCACTCGTCTACTCCCGGCAAGTACGCCACTAAAGGGGATGATGGCATAAGAAGGGCACCTTACACCAAGGGATGTTGTTCTCAGTCAACATTGGAAGTCCTCCTCACCTGTGCGGAAGTCCGTAGGGTCCGGGACCCTCGGTGGGAGAGTGGACGCCGAAGAGCCGCGACTCTGTTCTCTAGGGGTCCTTCTCGATCGGGACGGCGCTTGCCAAAATCACTCGCTGATTTCTCGAAGGAGGGGGAAGAATGGGACCAAAACCCTTTTACGCTCCTCGGAGACTTTAGAAGACGGTTGCGTCTCCTCGGCACTGTCCTCTTGTGTGGCGAGAGGTGCGTGGACGAAGCCCTCCCCGAGAGAGCCGCTGGCGAGAGCCTAAGTGCTGGGTTGCGTCCCGAGGGATGTTCCGGCGTGCGAATGGTAAGGAGGCCTCTGGTCTTCTTCGCTTAAAGAGACGACGAGCCCCAGTTGACGCGAGGGTGGAGGGGATCGCGGGCGTGGAGGGGGGAGGGGAAGGAGCGAGCGACTGACTTGACCGGCTGCCGGTGGGCTTCGACCTTCTTCCCCGGCAGGAGGGAGACTTCGACCGCGGGTGGAAACTCTTATCGGCGATGAATGAAAGATGAGCGAGCAACCGCCACAACACACTTTTCGCACTAATTTGCACGCAGGCGCTTCGGACAAGTGAAGGAAGGGTGCCCGAGGGTTGGTAGGGGAGACGAGTCCGTTCTCGCAAACACGCGTTGGTCGATTTCTCCCATTCTTGCTATGTTATTCGGTTCCCATTGTCGCCGACCCTTTTATTTTTTATATAAACCGGACTAGCACGGAATGAATACTCCCCAACAGCTTAGTTGAGGGGGGACATGTCGACTTAGGAGGTCATTTGCGCTATACTGACTGGGATCGGAAGGGAGGGGACCGGCAGGGGATTGGCAGAGGATAGGATATAGATTGGACAGTTGCTACAAAGCAATCCTTGTAAACCCAATCCCATGATGATGATAGCGAGTTGTGACGATCTTTAGGGAAACTACCAATTTAATAAATTGATTACATTTTTTTCGTTACAATGCTTTATTTAAGGAATAACCGACGTAACATTCACCGGAAAATTTTTTCTCAACTTTCTGTTACATTTCTTTTGTCAAGAAGGCTACAATCTTAGTATTTTTATCAAGAACTCATATTTAATTGAATTGCTTAAATACATAATGGCATTACGTTAGTAAAACAATTGTATTGTAGGGCACATAAAAGCCTTTCCCTTCATTTCTCCAAGGGTGAGTGTGTGTCCACTGGGTTGCGACCACTCTTCAGTCAACTAGCCCATCTCTCTGTGGGGGTCCACTAGCCCCCTCTCCATATACCTATCTCAAATTATGTCCACCTATAGAAGCTTATTTTATGGGGCCCGTGGCATTTGTGACATTGAAATCTCTCGATCTGGTTCTCATGACTGATTTAACGCCTGATTTTCTATTTATGTTAATTTAAAAGCGAATGGCCAGACTCATATTTTACCCTCAGACGCAATTTACAGTAGAAAGCTAACATGCAGTGGGCATTTTCTTGATGATATAATAAATAATTTCTCTCCTTTAAAAACAACTGTTTTCCTAACTTATATATTTAATATTTTACTGTTCTACGCCCTTTAGTGGATACTAGTACAATCATCTGTCAGTTTATCCCCATAATTAATTTGGATATTTATGAACAGGAACAATTTAACTCCATACAATTTGTGATAAAATCCAAAGGGAAAAATAATAGAAATATTTGGTACCGGTAGAAGTGATTTAGATTTACAATAACAAAATTCGTGGATAGTATTAGTACGTTTTGTCCATTTCCGTACTTTCACAGTAATTATTAACCACACATGGCAACTTAAATACTGAAAAAGTTGCATTTCTATGCATTAATTATTATCTGCACACTGCTTCATTTTATTCATTATCGAATCATTTGAGCAGTGTCGAAACATAAGGTCGGAAAAGAAAATACTTTGTTCTTCCATATATGTTTTATTATGCAAGGCCTGGGTTTCGACTTACAAAGTCATCATCAGGTGCCTAGGTCGTGCATAATAAAATATATGTGGAATAACAAAGTATTTTCTTTTAGAATACTATATGAATCGCTTCCACAAAGTGATTCCTCAAACCGTTCTTTTCGAAACAAAGAGTAATATTTTCAGCCGGAGACAAAATTGTGTTCGCTTCATTATTATAATTTCTTTGAATACGTAGATGTTTATCGCAGAGGTTAGCTGCATATCGTGCCCATCGCCTACGTTCACTTTGATTCACAAAACCCCAAAATGCATCCCAAATCTGAGTGAAACCGGGTTGTTTCCGGGAGTTTGCGATATCTATCCCCCGAACGCATTGAATCAAGTCATCACGGAGGCTGGTGCAAGGGCCGAGAGGGGTTAAACGGACTGGCGCACCAGTAATGAGCCTTGCGACCGTCGCGTCGGGGGCACTTTCCCTTCACCGACGTCAACGCTGTGCACGCTGATTGGCTCGGCCGAGGGCGAAGACCGGATCGGCGAGTAGCTCCGGCCGGTGGGCTCCGATCGTCGATCGAAGGAGTCCACTCGCGCGAACGGACTGTCGAGAGACAGCATAATTACACATAAGTTATTTCATCGCTTAATGATTGAATAGCGTGGCGAGAATAACGACTGAACTGCCTCTTCAATCAATTTCGTTTATGATCGTAAAAGATCCCCCGCACTCAGATGTTAATAATATGGAAAAGGAACGACGAAATGTGATTATAAGAAAATCATTCTGAATCCGTCATAATGCATGATACTCAATCTGGTAAGATTACCAACTTAACGTCCCACGTTGTGCTCAAACTAGCCTTATAGGATAATTAGTCCAATAATTAATTTATAAACTTCAACCATTATTTTCCAGTTGCAGACAAATCGATAGATTTAAGTATATACGATACAATCAATCTTCCACTTTCACAGTTTGAATAAAACATTAAAACCATTACTGGGAGTTCGATCGAAAGTAATCAGTTGGAATATATTTGTCTAACTCCTTATGGCGGGCTTGGGAGGAGCTTTGAGAAGACGAAGTCACGAATTGTGTATTCTCCCCGTCGCGTCGTGGGGCGCCCGTATGATGACATCACACACTACGAGGAACAATAAAATCATGCTTTGTTTAATCCTGGAATATCCCTAGCCAACTGCCACTGGCTGGGGCAACCGAGTGCCAATGCATGGTCTCGGCATTCAGGAGAGGACGTCCGGGCAAGGTATGGAAAAACTCCCTTGTCCACCGCTCTTTTCCCCATCAATAAATATGAACATCGAACAAAATGTTAAGCTCTAGAGATTTTCCTTTGACTAAATCGCGGCGTGGCGGCTACTCTTAACTATTACAACAACTTTCTCGCCATCGAAATGTTTAAACATCAATTGTTATTCGTGGAGTGAACTCTTGAATAGCACGAGCGAACGGCAAGGGGCGCCCGAAATCCTCGCCGGTACCCCTCCTCCCTTTTTGCGGCCAGGTGTTATGACCTCGAAGGGGTGGGGGAGTGGTTGTGCAGTAGTTTGACGCAGTCGAGGCGATTTAATCGATTAGGTGGCGCGCCTAAAAGAAATAATTGCTTAATTAAAGAAATGGACTATAATGGCCTGAAACGCGTGCTACAGAGTCAATTCACAAATTTTAAGGAAGGTAGAAATCACCGACATTCCGAGGATACGTGAACTCACTTCCTTGAGATCACGCGCTCAGCAGTCACCAGGTTAATTCGCAGTAAATTAATATAAGATAACACGGAACCTAGATGGTATAAAATATCTAGGGTGAATGCCAAGAATGAATTTCGGATAACGTCAAGCGAATTCAAAAGGAAAAAATTAGCGGGAAATTTGAAAGAGAGAATCCGGAAGCATTTGATCAAAGAGGTACATGGAAATAAGTCAACTGTTACTTCACCCAAAGAGGATAAAATCGAAAGAGTAACCAGCAGTTTGGAAAAGGCTAAGTTATTAAGTTCCTTCTTTTAAAGCGTATTCGCCGATATCTCACCCAATATCTCCGGTAGTTTACCAAATCGTGACGGCCAACTGATGTCCAAAATTGAAATCTCATATCCACAGCTACATAAATACCTCGTGATCCACCAAAAAGGTATTTGGTAGGGTATGGTATGGTATGTGGTAGGGGGTGTAAGCACCATGTAGGATAGTTCAGAGATGAGGGAGGATAAGAGAGAGGAAGGAAAAGGGAAAAATATTCAGCAAAAAAAACCCAAAAAACTTGCAGATTTATATCCATTCTGAAGGAAAACTTAGTTTAAAACAAGTGTTAATATCACCCAATAAAATAGTTCTTTTTTTAACGAAAAAGGAGGGAGTAAAAATAGTTAATGGAAATCGAACGCTTGCTTAAAAATATTAAGGCTGACAAATCCTCCGGACCCGATCAAATACCCCCGCGTATATTTAAGGAACTAGCATCGGAAATTTGACCGTATCTAGAAATCATATTTAAGAAGTCCCAAGTAGATCACAAGGTTCGCGGCTGATGTACCCTTCTAAATTTAAAAAAAGGAGGCATGGAGGAACCAATCAATTACAAACCAATTTCCCTCACATGCATATCATGTAATGCCATTGAACGTATAGTTACTAGTTCGATGGTGAGACACCTCGATAGTCAAGCGTTATTCATGAAAAATCAGCAACGTTACCAAAAGGTTGTTGTTCATGAAATTCTTACTTCGGGAGAGAGCAATGTTCCAGTGGACGCAGTTTTTCTAGATTTTAAGATATCCTTCGATAAAGTACCTCATTGTAAACTACTCACAAAGCTAGAAGCATATGGCATAGATAGAAATATCCTAGACTGGATCAAAGGCTTTTTGAATGGCCGAGTACGAGGAGTAGACAAGATGGTGTTAGCTCTGAATTATTATATGTCACTTTAGGTGTTCCTAAGGAAGAGTTATTGGACCGCTTTTATTCCTTGTTTACGCTAAAGAAATTTACTCCGGAAATTTATTTGCAGACGATACAGAGGCTTATAAAGATATCCGTAACCCTGAGGACACAGAAGCTTTAGCAGATAACCTAAATGATACACAATTCTGGCGCGATACTTGGCAATTAGAATTAAACTTAAAAAAATGCGTAGTGTTGAATTTTCGGAAAAAGAGCAATGCGTTTCCAAACGCCTACTTCATCGGGAACGCCGAAAAAGATTGTGTAGACTCGATTAAATACCTAGGCGTTACCCTCACTCACAACCTCTCCTGGATGAAACACATACGGTGAATGTGTGGAAAAGCTAACAAAAATTAGGATTTATTGGAAGAGTACTGGATAAATGTGATGAAAACGTCAAAGAGAAAGGTTATCTTTCGCTGGTTAGACCTCATTTCTCATTTAGAATATGCTGCTAGTACATGCGATCCTCACGAATTTGGATTTATTGCTGAATTGGACATCGTGCAGCATAGAAGAGCTAGATTTGTAAAACGTTGTCATGATGAACTTAGTAGCGTACCAAAAATATTAGAGGAGCTAAGGCTGGGAATCACTCACGGAGCGAAGGTTAAAAAACAGATTAAATCTCTTGTATAAATTGGAAGGACGTCTCTTTAGCAGTGATGTTGGAAATGCATTATTAGCCCCATCGTACTACATTAGGAGAGATCATGTCAATAAAATTAGAGAGATCAAGTGTAAAACAGATATATTTAAGATGGCATTTTTCCCACGAACAACAAAGGGTCAGAATAACGTTATCCGACTGCATAAGAGGGGGAAAGTATTTTGTATTCAAAGTAGCCTGGTGAGTACTCACCCCCTGCCACACACCCTAGTAGTGGCTTGCAGGGTACTACGTAAAGTAATGTAAACTAGATGCCAGAAAATGCTGGCTGAAATGGAAAGGAATATGGCCGCTTCGCTATTCTAATGTGAGGCCACGAATAACGTTAGTTCTTCCTTCTGCAACTAATTTGGTCCGACCTCCGAAGTGTTCGATATTCCTCCAGCCTTTCCCAAAATCCCCATGATACTAATTTGTCTCTATTTTATGTTTTGTGTGGTATCTACAGAGTTACTCATTAATTGAGTCAAGGGTTTGCGGCAGGGCAAGCTAGACGAACCCTGAAAATAGGAGAATTACTAAACAGGGAGGATATGCGTTAATCTGTTTGAGTATCCCTCTACATGTACTCTATTTGTGAATGTATATGCGAAAACATTTCTTAAATATGTATCAGCTGTTTGACAGGCCATGATCCTCTTTACTTTTCAAAGGTGTCCGACCAGACGTTACATTACCTCAACTGTCCTTATTTCTTGAATCCGCAAGTCAAATCTGTACACGCATTGGTGGAAAGAGCATTTTGCATTTTTAATTAATGCGAGGAAAGTGTACACGCATTAGGTAGATGGGTTGCGGCCTGATATTTTTTCATCGGCCGACAGAGCAAGATTAATTGAATACACATATACAGACACACACACACACACACCCATAGTCTGCGCGATCTGCAAATTCGAACATTGCCAGGCGATCCAAATTATAACATGCCAATTCCCAAATATGTGTAGTTGAATATCCACCTGCAGATAATTTTCAACATAAATGGACGTGATCGCTTTATTTCACAAAGTGATATTCTGCCACTTGCGGTGGCTCAACATCTCACAGCCCTGCCCACAACCAGAGAAATAAATTGTGACGCGCAGGAGAAGGTAACGAATATTTTCGGTCTTGAAAAGTCTTTAAACATTTCGTGCGCACTTCCGTTTGGCGTCAACTTCCGACCTATCCCAACCCTCCCGCACCTCATTCAGGCACTGCACATACGCCTCCTCCCTGCTGTTCTCCGCCCCCCCCCCCCCAACCACTCCCTGCTCTCCCCTTACCTTACTCCCCCCACCAGAGAACCCCCCTCCATTCGGGGAGGTAGGAGGTCAGCGGAGACATGCGTGAGGGGGTGCTTAATTAATAATCCGACCGAGGAGGCCCTCCCGTTGTTCGACACCCCGCACCCCCGGCACCCACCCCACTGGCGATCTCTCGTGGCAAACGGCTGGAGGAGGGCCGCGACGCAATGACGGTCCGCCAGAGAGCAGTTCAGTACAATATTTTTTTTACATACATGCATTCATACTACCCTGCAAGTGACCACTAGGGCGTGACGCAAGGGTGACTACATTCCAGACTAATTTTGACAAAACATACCTTCCCCTCCTTGTGCGGTCAGACAAACGTTATTCTGATTCCTTATCGTTCGGGGGGGAAAAAATCATCTTAAATATATCTACCTACACTTAATGTCTCTAATTTCATTGATATGATCTCGCTTACTATAGTGTGATGGGGTTATCAACATCACTGCTAAAGAGACATCCTTCCGATTTATTTATTTTTTATTTATTTAACAACTTTAATTGGGGTCAGATTAAGACTTAATAGTCCCTTCTTCCATATAATCCCTAAAAATACGTACAGTAAAGACAATTACAAACACCCAAGCCCTTAGTGGAAGAAAAACCCCCCAGGCGGGAATCGAACCGCGACCTCTGAGTTGCCAGGCGAAGGCGTTACCTCGCCGGTAATAGTTGTATGAATGCATCTCTTACCAATCACTGCATTTATGCAAGAGATTGAATCTGTTGTTTAACCTTCGCTCCGTGAGTGATTCTCAGCCTAACTCCTCTAATATTTTGGATACGCTGCTGACTTTATCATAACAGCGTTTTCCAAATCTGTCTCCTCTACGCTTCACAAGTTCTGATTCGGCAATCAATTCAATGTCATGAGGATCCCATATATTAGCGCCATATTCAAAATGAGGCATAATCAGCAAAATACGAAAGATAACTCTTCTTTTCAAAATTTTCATCACATTTCTTCAACACTCATCTAATAAATCCTAATTTTCGTAAGCTTGTCCACATATCCCCCGTATATGTTTCACCCCGGAAAGGTCTTGAGTGAGGGTCACCCCTAGAAATTAACTATTCTCTCCAGTAGTGGTGACTGTAGATAGTGTACTGTGAGCTCTAAGCTCCTCAGTTCGCCATGAACAGTTTCAGGAACAGTCCCTCTGTTTTAGTTCACCATCAGGTGGCACCACTTATTGTTCACTGGGAATAAATGTGTTTGTTACATGTACAAGGTGGGGATCGGGATGGTGCTGGGTTTGAATCCCGGAGGCGGCAGATATTTTTCAGTGGTATCTCGATCCCTGCTTGAGGTGCTTTGTGGAGGGTACCTTTGAGTGAGTACGCTGTCCGTCGGATGGGACGTTAAGCTGCGGACCCCGTGGCGCCTGTCTTAACGAGTTGGCTAATGCCGACGCCGGGTTTCTCTCCACCCTTCATCCTTTCCTGTCCTACCCTAATGGCAAAACGACATCAGCTGTCGGTCGCCTCCACTAAAATTACTGCTATGTACAAGATCTGTCCCAAAAGGACCTACTAGGTCGACAATACACACTCACACACATTTCAGAAGCCTTAAATCTACGATCACCACCTTTCTTCAACAACCATGTTTCAGCGCCTCACAAACAACGCACCACATTGAATTTTCACTGGTATTTTATTAATATCCGTACCTAGAGTCCCTGTCATCAATTCCCTCCTTGTGAAAGCGTCTCTGCCTAACGCAATTCTTCTTCCGAAGTTCCTAATGCTTTGGTCATCTTGTTCCAGATGACTTCAGCGATTGGTAATCTATTATACCTGCCCTCCTATTTGGATTATTTTTCCACTTTCTTGAAAACTGTAAAACTTTTTAAATGAAACAGTTTCTGGCGTCACTTGGTGGAAATTCTTCATATTGAAATTAAATTTAAAATACTTCGCCTTTCCACATAAACCACTTTTATTACTACCTAGGTTTCGTTATGGTATAACATCATCAGGTAAAAATACAAGTCAACCAATTGACTTGTATTTTTACCTGATGATGTTATACCATAACGAAACCTAGGTAGTAATAAAAGTGGTTTATGTGGAAAGGCGAAGTATTTTAAATTTAATTTCAACTGTAAAACTTTTGTTAAATTTATATTGATTCTCATCCCATACCTATCACGCTGATTTTCCAATGCGCTTAGAAATCCTTAGGCTGACTGACAAACGAAAGCTTGGCCATCAGCCAACCTAACTGATTATACGAATCTTCCGCCGACTTTCATTCCTATCTCTAGTTCTTCCCATGTCTCTTTAATCATTTCCTCCACATATACGAGCCTCCACATTTCCTCCACATACCTCCTCGTACGTTGAACGGCACCGGTGACGATGGATAGCCCTGCCTTACTCCTCTTCCTAACACTGCCCATCCTCTCGATTCTTTTGTTGATGTTCCTGAGTTACCACTTTGGTTGCACGCAAAATTAAACTTATTGTTTCATAGTCACCACATATGCCTGACTTTCTCTTTTTACAATTGTTATATGTTCCAAGTGCAGCCGTCTCACTGAGGAACAGGCTGTCGCTGCACGGACTGCCTTTCTTCTGGCTCCAAACTTTCGACCTATCTGGCATTGGTGACTCTACTAGGAGGCAATTATCATTGCTACCGCCAGAGCAGCTCTTGGAGTCATCGGAACGCCCAAGTCCTTCCACCACGCCATGGTAGGCCATGAGGAGGGAGGTTCGAGAATATTTTTTTTAAACCCCCATTCGGAATCCCACTTCAAATAAAAGACGGACAGACCTACAATGATGCTCACACTAAACACGTCGGCTACGCGATGAGCCATGTTCTGACGAAAGATCGACCTTCCTAGGGAGCAAAGCTTGATTCGGCAACCTTATACTCGCACTTGTGAGGAATGATGATTAAAAATTAAAAGCTTTAGTCTCGCAGTAAGGAAAACTTGACGAGGGATCCTAATGGCAAACCTCGAATGGGAGAGGGCATTTTCATATATGAAAAAAAAACAATTTCATAAATTTTTCTGTGCAAATAAAGTTGAAATTCATGCCAATTTTCAAACAAATCTCTCTCATTTAGAGACATCAATGCACTATGCAGTGGATGCTTTTACGCTCGGGGTACGGCAGGCATTCAAAATTATTGTCGGCCAAAGAATTAATATTTATTTCCAATTTTTTGAATGCCAAAACTGTTCCCAGGAAGTGTGGCCTCCCTTGGACTTCACGCTGCTGCACTGCCAAGCCCAAAAATTCAATGGGGCTCCCATGTTAGATAAGGTAATAAATTCATTTTCTTAGCTCCTTTTCCCTTTTCTACCTACCTTAATTCCATCCAAAAACTGACTTGTTTTCTACCACCCACCTCGTACACCCAAACGTTTCACATCGGATTTGAAGTCTAGAATTACGAACAAAAGCTCAAAAAGGGAACGAAATAATGGAATACCTCACACGAATCCTTTCGTCTTAAAGTATAACGCGTACGCAAATTACGATTCTTTGTCTGTTTTTATTTCCTTCCGCGAGAGTCGCGCACGCAACCGGACGCGTGCCGCGCGAACTTTCCGTCGGCGATCGTCTGAATCTGCAATTTGCGAAGTCTCACCCCCCCCCCCCCTCGGATACCGAGAGAGGGCGCGGAGTCGACCCTGGTGGCAAGCGCCGACATCGGTCAAAGCCAAATGGCACACTTTACACCTCGACACGTCCGCTCTAATTCGATGGGCTCGCATCGAGAGATCGCAACGGAGGAAATGAATATGTAGGCAGGGTCGTCTCTCAAAGAGAGAGAGAGAGAGACAGACTAGAATTCATCGAAGAGCGACAGCAGGCGAGTGCACGATAGAGTATGTAAGAAGAACGGGATATGTTCTTTGTTAACATTTATATTTACGCCACACGTTCTTTGCGCCCTACGTTGAAAGGACTTGGCACACAACTGAGCACCGGGCGCTAAGTGAGTTTTTGCGGCAAGAGTTTCGAAAGATTGTTGGGATGCCAAGGTAAACTTTCTAAATAATTATTAAATGATTGAATTAATAAGGATACACATTTGTTCGCAAAGAGAACCACAGGGAGAGACAGAGTGCTTTCTAGAAGTGTACGAGGGGCTGTCGTTTTTGAGTCACTATTACGAAGAAATAACCAAGATATCTGGACAACATTTATTCTGCATATTAATTACGATGAAATGAAGACCATCACCCACGGACGATGATTCTGCCGCAGTGAAAAAGTGGAGGACTCAATCCTTAGACGTATTAGAGCGAAGAGCAACCATCCCAATGGTCATGAATGAGACTGATCTTTAAGGCAGTGTGGTAGGGAAAATTATTCACGAAGAACTGCACATGTCAAAAGTGTTAGCAAGCTGGAATTTACGACTACGGGCTCCTTTTCAGAAGTAAACACGGCGCAACCGGCATTCATAGCGATGTTTCTTGAAATTTTGCCACATCCGCCCTATTCTCCCGATATCGCCCCAAGTGACTTTTTCCTGTTCCTAGAACTCAACAAAACATGCGGGGATTGGAGATTTGACACCACAACTTACGTCATTCAAGAGGTGGAACAATGCATTTCGACGCAATCTACCGAGTACTCACGACGATGGCCTTTGAAAGTTCAAGAAACGCCATGAGAACTGTGTAACTCTGGATTAAGACTATATAAAGAAGTCTTAGGAATAGCAAATAAAAATTAAGTTTCTATCTCAATTATTTTTAGTTTTCATCAAAATTTTATGATACCCCCTCGTGTACACTAATTGCATTGAAAAACTAAACGGTGAAAACTTTGGTTGTAAAGTCAGAATCGCTAGGCAAGGCGAGTTCCGCATGATCTGTCGAATTCGAATACTCGTTCGCAAATGGTATTTCTCTAAAAGAGCGAAATTGTAATGGCAAGACTTCAATCATCTGTATTTTTCTCTTGAGAAAATTTGCACTCAATTCGTGATCCTGACAAGCATAAAATGGACATCTGCGCGCGTGTTCCACAATTTAAAATTTATATGCTCAAAAATCTAACGCCACGCCACTAAATTCTTGGCAATAATTACTTTGACTGATTAGTCGAATAAATTATTATATCCGTATCGAGTTAGTATATTTTATGCAGTTATTCCGAAATAGGTTTGATAAGAATGTTATCCTTCCTCAACTTTGTGTGCAAATTATCGAGGAGAATCCTTGTCATTTTGATATGTACATGCTCCAAGATATGATACTTTCGACAGAATTCCGGATGTGATTTAGATGTACATAAATTAGGAAAACAGGGGGTAAAATCGTTCCCAGTAGTACTCAGTGATAGGAATCATCCGAACCAAATGAGGACACTTCTAGCGAGGATTCATGGTCTGCCGGAGCTCCATAAGGCTGAGGCATCCCCAAGCGGCCAGTGATCTCGAATGTTGGAGCATCTGCACACAAACTAGCTAACCGTCATTTACAGTCCGATTTGGCAGCTAAAACAAAGGAAGTCTGCGAATGCGAAGGTGGAGGGGGCTTTCTTCCAATTTTGGTGCGAAGTAGGGAATGAGTGCGAAGAAAACTTGAGACAGGCACCCTCGGTATGCGCCCAAGTCAATAATTACGCACGTATTTCGAATGTCAAGGCAATGGAAGACTGACTTAATTGTGAAACCAAATAAAAGGGATAAAAAGAGACCTTTCAGAGGTGATCTGGTGGAATATCATGATTAATAAAAAATAGCAATTTTCCACAAAATAAACTTTAATACGACCGGTTTCAATATAACTACATCATGATTCAACATAACTACATTAGGTGGATGATGATATAGTTACATTGAAACTGGTCGCATTAATAAATTTTATTTTGTGGAAAATTGATATTTCGAATAAAAGGGACTTAGCATGGGTGTCTTTATTTATACTTACGGGAGGGGTTGAAGTCTATGACGGTAACGTTTCCTTGGCCATTTCAGAAAAGTCACGCCACACTATTTCCTGGAAAAGGTGAGGGCAGTCGCCGAACATGAAAGTAGGAGGGGGGAGTGTGTCGCTCGCCAAAACAACAAGAGCTTTGGTTACGTCACGCGGGCAGTCTCCAATACACGTGGCTCCAAATTCTCTCCCCCACCGGGAGAAATGTAACTCAGAATCCATTAAGCGTTTTAATATCTAATAAAATATTGTTTTTCACTTCTGACACCGTACATTTTTGATTAAATCAACCAGCACACTGTTCGAGACTTGATTTCACAAGTTACAAGCACGCCATATGTGGTCACGAGGGATTAGAGTCTGGTTAGAGGTCAGGGTAGGCGAAGCCAGAGACGCGCGCCGTTTCTATTTCCGCTGACAACAACGCTGTTTCCACACATCAAGGAACCACATTAATTTATCCACCTCCAATCGATTTCCTCTATTCTTCCAACGCGCAACTCCCGAAGGACTTCAGCTACTTCCCGATTGGTGTCTCCTGCCGAAAAGGCGAGAGTTGACTGACATTCTTTTGGACGAGTCTCACCACGGAACATCTGACCGGACAGAAGACATAAATTCTTGCCCTACGAGGCAGTCCTTGTATTACGTCACTTATTTTTTAATTCCCTCCTTTCTATGGATTCGCTCCAGAGCACGAACTTCCCCCTCGAAATCACGTAAATGTCGGAGTTATTATTAATATCTAGTAATCACCGTCAGATGGGCAGAGCCTAAACAATTGTACTAATACACATTTACTTGCCTCTCCAAACAAAATAAAATACCCTGAAATCGGACACAACAGTAAGTTCCTCTTCATTTCCGCATTCTTTCTTCCTCCCTTCATTCCATCAATCATGCATATCCTATTCTTTCCCTTTCTTCGTTTGCCTAACGTTCTCCCCTCTTATCACAGTCTTCAATATCCTATAACAGAAGACCAGAAACAGAACACCCTGAATCCATCTTTCCTACCTCCTTTTGACTTCTCCCAACAATCCTAATTTTGAGTGACATATTGTGACGAAGTATTAATTGTTTATGGTGACGCTAACAATTTGAAATGATTGGCGTTGAGGGTTCGAAAATTAAGTCCCATAAATCGAGATGGTTTGGGCCATCGGGACCACCAGCATCCATAATCTGAAGACAGATTGATAGTAGTAATTAATTTCTAATTTCTTTAGAGCAATAAATAAAAACAACATTATTAGAGATCTTCAAAACTAACCAAGAAATAATAATAATATTATTATAACCGTTTTATTTTCGCATTGTTTTTAAAAAATAATGCTCACGAGAAAGGTTCTCGAAAGTGCTTAGGATAAATGAGAGGGGTCAGTTTCATTCCCGACACTGAGGCATCGATAACACAAGAGCTTAATGATGTGAGTGTTGGAAACGGTGACCCCTTTCTGGGGGTCACTGTTTCCACCACACTCACCATTTTATAACTACTCTCGCAATCGTATTGGGCCCACCCAGAAAAACAAAATAAAAGGATATTCCGTACCAGCTACATATCTGAAATTCATCTACTAAGAGGCTAAAAAAATCAATTTTTAAAATTTGAGATCATAAGGAAGAAAGTTTTATTTTAAAATCAATGTTTAACGAACAAGGAGTGAGATGATCCAAGGTAACGTCATCTATTGAGCCAGAATATCGATACAACTGTCGATATTTTTGTTAGTGCATTTGATAAGTAGTGGATAGATAAATCGATGATAAGACACGAAGCTGGGGATCAAGATGATACGATGGCTAGCGTATTGGCTTCCCTCTCAGAGGACCCGAGTTCAAATCCTAAAGACGGGAGATCTCATTCAGTGGTATCCCGATCCCTACTGAGGTGCTTTTTGGAGAACACTTTGAGTGAGTACGCCGTCCGTTGGATGGGACGTTAAGCTTCGGACCCCTTGGCGCCTTTCGATAAGAGTAGGTAAATGCCGACGCCGGGTTTCTCTCCACTCTTCCTTCCCATCCGTCCCCAATCGCGCTAATGACCTCAAATGTCAGTTGCCTCCCCTAAATCTACTACTTCATGAAGAAAACGATGGTAGAGCTAGTCGTGGTAACGCTGACCGCTGATTACGTTACCATTGTTGAAAACCCGAGAGAAGTCCATCCACAACCCCATTCGCCTGTAATGCCAGAGGCCAATGAGGTTCACCGGAAATAGGAATTCTAAATAAACATAATATCCGAGGGACATAAATTAATATGCAGGCTTAGTGGAGAAGAATGGAAAAATAATAACGGAAGGAAAACAAGAGGAAGTGTTAGGCGTGGGGGTATAGAAGGTGTTTGTTAGGAGGAATTGGAAGAAGACAGGGAAAGTAGATGCAGGAGAGATACTGAGAGAGGCAATGGGATGCTGACGATGGTGATATACAAAGTCTGTTCCAAATGACTTATTTTTTCCAGGATGGACGGACGGATGAGCGGTGGTTTCTCTGGCTGGGTTCGAGGGATCGGAGTCTCAGAAAAGGCTGGAGGCCGGTGGCAATTGCCTCTCGGCCTTTTCAAAGTGCGAAACCTCGTTCGTTTGCGAAACCTCTATTACGTGACCTCGTTACGCTCCGTCGTGAACCGATCATAGGGACAGCGCTACGACAGTAAACTTTGCGTGAAACTGGGTAACACCAGGTAAGAGATTCACGACATGCTAAAGGCAGCTCATGGTGAGAACGCCAAGTGTAGATCGGGTGTTTTTCGAGTCGCACAGGCTGTTTCAGGAGGGTCGAGAAGATGTTGAGGACGATCTTCGACCTCAAAAAGTGACGAAAATTTCGAAATAGTGAAGGCTTTGTTGGACAGGGTTCGCAGATCAAGCGTTTGCATGGTTTTTGATGAACTTGGCATCCCTAAAAGTGATGTGCATTGACTTGTGAACGAAAACATGGGTATGAGAAAGGTGTGTGCAAAGTTGGTGCCGCGAGTGCTCTCGGACCTACAAAAAGAAACTCGCACGCGGATCTGCCAAGAGTTTCTCTACCATGTGAGTGAGGATCCAAATTTTTTTAGACGATGCCCCACCAGACTTCTTCCTCTTCCCCCGCCTCAAATTCGTGCTGAAAAGATATCACCATGGCTCGGTGGAAGCGTTACAGCAGACCGTGGCGAGGGAGGGTAGCAGCATTCCGGGTGCCGCCTTCCAGAAGGCGTACTAGGCGTGGAAAACTCGCTGGCAGCAGTGTGTGGACGCCCTTCGAAGGTTTTTGAGTGAATGTATCAATTCTGGCAATACATTTTTTTATAAACAAGCCAGTCTGACTAATTTTGGGACAAAATTTCATGAAGAAGGGAAAAAGCTTGGAAAGCGAGGTAGAGGGAGGATGGGAGGGAGAATAGGCATGTTTGACCCATTAAGGAAGGTAAAAAATAATTGCAATGAACAAAATGCCACATTGTCAAATGTAATATGGGATTTAAGAGTATGTAGTGTCGTGTTCCGCAAGACTTAGAAGTACAGAAGCAGAATGCAGCGTCCGAAAGCCTATCATATTCTGAAACACAACTGCTAATGATAAAAATAACACTGATTTATGAAAATTTCAAATGATTAAGCGCTTGTCCGAATAAAACTGACCCACAAATCCGCAGGCGTGACACCAATTAACATAGAATGGAATGGGCACTGTAAGGGTTTGGAGTGCACTCAGCCACGCCTCTTCCTAACTCCCCACCCCCCTCTCAAACCCCCAGAGGGATCGACTATCGGGGCGAAAGGAGGCGCTCCCGCGTGTGCATTAGCGCGCACGGGCGAAGGAGAATTCCGTGTCATGCCCTCGACCCATGGGGCCCTTCGGTTAACGGACGCCCGCCCCCTCTCCCGCCTTTGTTTCATCAATTAGAGGCGGCAAAGTAGGGGCGGGCAGATGGGCGATTTGCCGCGACACGGGCCGGCACTGCCCCACGCATAAAAATCGGGACCCACCTTCGTCCCCTGAATAACGTCATTTTAATGTCCTCCTCCCGCCACGCCCAGCCGAGACGTGCCTGACGTCCTGGATGATGCACTTCCCCTCGCCCTCGAGGGCTTGTGTGTGTGAGGAGAGGGGGCATGGACGGCTTCGCTCCGTCGAAAGGAGATTTGGCCCGAGTGTCGTCGCTTTCAGAGGAAGCCGGATGCCGCCTTGCTGCCTATGCGGTAGCTTTTTCTTTCAGAGATCGCCTTATTGGGCTTATGCTCCGTGTCCTATTATTTATTTCCCTAATTTTCTGGTTTCCCATTCCAGATTCGTAATTATTTGTCTTTCTTTATGATAAGTCTAACAGTGCATCAGTTTAATACGTTGTTTGGTCTGTTGTATTCGTCATATGGACCTTTTTTTTTAAATTTTTGTGGATTCCTTGGCGCTGTTGTTATTATCTATTAAATTTCCAAAATATTTTTTCTCTGCCTAAATAGTAGTTCATCCAGTTTTTCCATATTGACTTTCACATATACTTCTTCGTTATTTTTCATGGGGGAAGTCCAAATGCCAGTCTTAGTGTTTTACTTTCGGTGCTGTTGTGTTCCATCGTAAGTTTATCAACCAACTCTATCCAAAAACACAAGTTGAGAGTACGTGTACAAAGGATGTTCAGTAAAGTGCTCATAAATATTTTATCCTCACGATCCAACATGCAAAATTTAAATTTCATGTCTGGGATTCGCGGAACCCACCGCTCGCCTCAAATGTAATTCTTCTCTATTTCCGACAAGCGGGTGGCACCCATTGAAATATTCAATATTTCTGATAGTGCTCCTAACCATCTTCTCCCAAAATGGCGGCGTTGGATGAGAATAAATGTTCGCTCTGTCGTAAGAGTAGTGATTGAAGCTCTGGGGCCACACCTCTATACCTTGAAATTGATTCTTCTCTCCTCTTAAAAACGTCTCCCAGCTGTGCCAAAGGAAAAATAACACCCTTTCTCGGCCACCTGAAGCATTAAATAAGCCTCTTAGATGGAATTTGTTCAGGCAAGAGCAACGTTTCAAAGCAGCGTCGTGTCTTGCCTCCATCGTTGCAGAACTGAAAATGTTTCAACCCGCAACTTTTGCCGCGATACTGAAGTCAAATCAATTTATCTTGCCCCACATATGACTTTTACTTCATAAGACATCGAACCATGACATAGTTAATTTTGTTCGTAGTAAATTACGCAAGTAATACATGCATTACCACTCTATATTGAACAGTACTCGTGCACGCAAGTAGACCGCTCAATTTATGTTAAATCATTACGTGGACATCTTCACGCGACTACTATATACATATAAGTTCAATGGTGCAAACAAAGGGCGATCTCATTACTGAAAACGGATTAAAAGGATGTGGAGCGCGAATCGAATTGAACATCGGCAAGCCGTTAGCGATACAACAATTGAGATCGAAACTGCGTAAGCACACAAATCAATAAAGCGGTGCGTCAATGATAAATGATTTGCTGATTCAACTTTTCATTTTTAATTGTATTACTGTTGATTATATTCGCAAAATCTATGCAGCACATTTTTACTTCATAAGTAAAAACGTTGCATGCAAATCGCATGTTAATAATGGTCAGAGTACCTATAGCGCCCCATTCAATCGGGCGTCTCTACGTTGGGCACACCCTCGGGGGTTCCCTTGGGGCGTCCTGGTCCTAATAGCCAACCCCTGATTAGTAAAAAGGTCAGTGCCCAATGTTTTCACGTAAGTGTAAATGGACACTCGACTGCAAACATACTCGTGCTTGCCGAATTCTTCCTCCACAGGATATAATAGGGAAAAGAATTGCCAAATGAGAATTCGGCTTAAGTGCTTCATCCAAGGTCTTCTTTTTTCAGGTCCCAAATATGCTTTGACCATTTACCGAATGATGCACTAATGTGTCCGGGCCGCGGACCTTGTGTCGAAGAGATGGCTCGAAAATCATTTAATCGAGCAGCAATAGGATAAAAGCAATTTTATATTTGACGTTTTCATTGATTTTCGATGAATTGATCATTGTATTTCGAACGCAAGTGGAAATGGCCGTTTCCGCCCTTTATCGAGGTGTTACAGCGACGCCAACCCCAAAATAAAACATTTAGCAAGAAAGGAATCAGTGAAAATTATTTTTATTACAACTCGCGCGAGTTTTCGTAAATCAAATCTTTATTTTTTCCAATTAAAATATGAAAGAATTGAGTTATCAGCGCAGGTCGTTTTGATAGTAAAGGATCGAAATTTTATTTTCCGTTCGTTACTTATCTCAAGAAAAATTCATCAATAACGCGGATTGATCTGCGAATTCTTTTTAGACCTTTAGGTCCTTTCAAATGTGGTCGCCAAGGAAACCCCAGTCGCTGCCGCCGGCTCGTCATCCTGGGAAGAATTCACGCGCCTCCGAAGAGAAATTAGTAAAAAAAGCTACGTACGTAGGAATACACTGTATGAAGAGATTATTTCAAGACTATTCCTTCATGCCGGCTTAGAGAGACACAAGAAAAATTGATATATTCAAATGTGTTTCCGTAAATTGTTGATAGGCTGACCTTAGGTCCTTCGATCATTGCAAGGAAAATTCGCGTGGATTTAAGTTATGTGCTTGTCACAACAGATTTATCATGGCTGGTGATTACGAACAACGAATAATTTTTTTGTCCTTTTTTTGTCAAATGTTCCAGTTTTAAACTGAGAATACATTTTCTTTAATTACTATCTGAAACAAATCAGTGATATCACTTCCGGTTTTGTGTCCCAAGACGGTTGTGGGGGCAATGAGAGCCCGGCATGGGCCCAACTATTCCTGGGGAGGGTGTGGGGAAAGAGGGGTGAAGGGGTTCCGGAATTGGGTCGCGCGCGGAGAAGGTGGCGATTATGATTCAGCGAGGGTTGTGAGTCCGTGGGCCCCTTCGTGCTCTGCAATTGCCCCCACTCACTCTACCGGGACCGAGGAGACGACCCTGGACAACTCGGGCTGAAATCGAAAGAAGCTGTCCTTAATCCGTGGCTTCTTTGTAATGATTGACTAACCAATCCTGTGCGCTTAAACGAATGGTTACTGAGCTCACGTATGAGAATGATAATGGCAAAGAAAAAGCTTGACTTACGTCCATCTCCGCAATTGTGTGCGCTAGGGTAGAATTTACACTTCTGTACTAATAAACAAAGAAAGGAACCATTCCAACTGCATCACTATGGATCCATCCCGATCATCAGCATCACAATGCCGAAATGTCAATGTGAACAGAAGACCGATCTACAGGAAGTAAGGCGCCGTCACTGCACCGCCAGAGGCCGGATTATGAAAGCGGCGGAAGCTAAATTACATAACTTGGGCATAAACCCCCTCTTTGGTCAATTCTACCGTAGCGCACACAGTTGCAGCGATGGACGTATCCAAGGCGGTGTCTTTGCCATCTCAAAGACATCATTCTTATATGTGAGCCCAATAGCCAACCATTCGCTCAAGCGTACAGGATTAGCACATAAATCAATCGTAATTACGAAGGTACGAATTAAGGACAGCTTCCGCTTGAGCTTGCTTCGCGTATCGACGGAGGTACGACGTAGTTTGAAAAGTTTCCGACCTAACAAATAAACGAAACATTTTCTCTTCAACATTTATTTTCATTTTTCACTGCAGTCTTCTTTTAAATCGATATAGTTTTTTCAGCGCCGATCGACTCCAAGCGCTCTTCCAAGCTATCCAGACAACACAAATCTTTGGATCAAGATACGACAGCGGGCGATTTGAACACGAAGAAACCCTCATCGGATGCTTATAGAAAGTTTTTGAGAAAAATGTAGACTCAACTATCCAAAGGAATGGCACCATATCGAAGATTAAGCATGCATATCATTAATGTCCCGATATTAACGTCTCAAATATATGCCTTGAACCACAAGGGACTAAAGTAGTGCATAAGATACACGGGAACTATTTTTTCGGCAGATTTTACGATTTCACGACATCATTTACGTACACAACATTCACAAATAATGAATCAAATGAGGTCAAGAATCCACCACTGAAAGTGTACGATATGGTGCTTGTTGAAACAAAAAATCAAAAGCTCTCGGAACTTCAAATAAGTGTTGATATTTACGTCAAGCACAAGAAGTGTTTCCTCCAAAACGAGCCCAACCCGAAGAAAGAATATTGAGTAAGTACACAAATTCGGTTTTGCTTTAAATTAGCCAACATTTCAGAAATGCATTGCTAAGAAACAAAATGACAGAATGGTGAAGATATACTCTTAAATACTCTTGCAAGCACGTGGAGTCCACCTCGTAAAGCGCTAATCAACGATTAGACCAGTAAGAAACACCGAGAAATAAAACTCTAATAGAAGAACTGCCATGAATTGGCACGGGGAAAGTCACGCCGGGAAAGATGAATCGTTTTTTAAATCTACTTCGAGGTAAACCAGCACTAATATGCACTTTGAAAATGTTCCATTCTGTTGGAGAAAAATATTGTGTGTAGGAGAGATTACTTCATCAGAACATTCTCGGAGCAGCGTCAAAACCATTCACCCACCATCCAGGGCATGACGTCACGGCAGAGGGGCGTTGGTATTGTCCAGCAGCGTTTCTCCGAGTAGGAAGGATAGGTTAAGGATATTTGGCGAAAATCATGCTATTATCTTATTCATCGAAAAATTAAGCTAATTATAATTAAAATTTTATTATATGACTATGGGTCGCATTGAAAAAAGTTACCATAAATTACTGATAGTTCATGTTTATTGCCCTCTTGTTGCACTCACTCATCGATTACAACTCCAGAAAATGTTTTTCACATTTCCATGGATGAAAAGATTAGGCACAACTGCTGCAGATTAGTGTAAAAACATGACATAGAAACGCATAATTTGGGAAAACGTTTCAAAACATTCTTGCAAAATATTTCAAATAATTTCTGAACGAATTAAGTAATTATTCGAAAAAAATACATTGCGATTCTTTCAAAATAATGCAAACATGTCACCTGTCGATTCGGGACTTATATTAATTTTAAAGCTCATTTCAATTCGCTCAATCAGGAAAATTTTTAAGGCATGCACTCCATAATGTCTTAACCTGAAACGGGCCGTTATCAGGGGCCCCAGGAACTCCTGTGGAGAGGAGGGGGCGCCAAAAGGGCGAGAAAACGTTTGTCTTGAAAGTTACTAGTCATTTTCTATGCAATACAACATGGCCTACATATTGCACGAGAGTGGAGACATAGGGGGGGGGGCTGTCGAAATATATGTATTCCTCTTTTAGCAGTCCCTAAGGTGGTGCCCCGTAAAAACTCGAAGACTCCATCCAGGATCAAAATTATTACAAAGCCGTCCGCCTTCCCTAGCAAACCAAACCTTAGGAATCAATCCGAAGGTCGGTTTGATAAGTTAGGGCAGAGATCGCCTTATATCTGAGCGTGTATGAGGGCTGTTTGAAATGTTCTGCCTTCAGCGCCACAAGTCTGATAACAACGCCCCGAGAAACGTGGAACTAGCACCACAATTATCTCCGATTATTCGACTATCGCAACAATTAGCGGCTTTTACTGCTACTTTATTGCATGTTAGTAAAATGGCGTAAAATGTACGTGGACATATGGTTGTAGGAACTCACCGTGGTTGAATTCCTCTCACGGTTAACGAAGGCTGATGGTTGTGCGCTCGTGGAACATTCATCGAAGGATAATTTCTCTCCAAGGAGAAGTATGTAAAGACGTGAATGCTTTCACGAGGCAGGCAATGAGTATGAATGCACACCCACGGGCTGATTCGTGGCAATCGCCCGGTCAAACGGAAAGACATTGGCATAATGTTCGGGATTTCACCTCAGCACACTGCCATGACTCCCGAAATGAATGAGAACCAAAATTTGGTAAAGTCACCACTCATGACCACAAAAATGAACCCTTTTGTGAAATGGCGTCCAAAATGACCGCTCCTGTGAAATACCGCTAGTATTACGTGAAAAGGTCATTTTTTGCGAAAAATGTGTACCTGAATTTCATCATAAATGTTCCGTCTCAAGTGAACTTTCCTTAAAAATACTCACCGAGAGGCGAGAGTAATTTTGAGTGTTTTTTTTCTGTCGTGCTAACAAGCTCCAAAATCTCCAACATGGCCGCTGACATTGAAAGCTTGAAGATCGAATCAAGCCAAACAATAACCCGTTTGCAACACATTACTAAAAACACTGTCTATTTTGCAAACATTGGGGAGTCTTCGGGTAAATCAAACGAACTTCATACGAGAAAATTCTGTCCCGCGCTGCAAGAGTGCAAATACATACTCCAAAGCCCCGTTCTCAAAATTTATTGCCCAAGAGATGCTATTCCAAAAACAACCCGAGGGCATCTCAGCGGATCGTATTAATACCACTGATATTAAAGAGGAAGGCTTCCGAAAGATACACTACAAGATAAATAAGCGGGAACGGAAAGCAGAGTTTGGAAGTAGCAGCCAGTCAAGTAGGAGTGTAACTTTACTGGAGTCAGTCGTCAAATCTATCTCTACCATGGTCGGGTCCAGCTTATTACAACGGCCGGTGATATCATCAGGTCCGGCAAATTTCCAGAAGCGGACAAAGTGCGAAAGCTTAACAGCAGGCGAGAGCCACTGCTCTTGTGAAGTTAGTGCCCCCGTTTACGTGAAAAATTTTCGATAGTGAGAGTTGGCCTAATGGTGTACACATACGTGTAGAGAAAGTTTTCCCGTTCAGACAGCTGAATTTTCCCCCTTCATTGAAGGAAGAAAAGGAGGATATTCCCGAATTTGGTGCCTCTATAACCACGTTGGCTGTGATTCACCAACGCCCCCAAAACGTTCCTGAGTCAGCTTTCACGAAACTATTACGCGACTGCAGTCATAAGCTATTACACCGAAGGCTGACAGAATGTACATCCCTTCCTTCTAAAAACAACAGAGTCAACATTCCCAACGTAAATAAGTGATTTATGGAAGCTGAGTATTTACCACCATAACATAGTGTTTACGTAATTAGCTAGGCTTACTGGACATCTTCATGCAAACTAATTTAGCTGTTCTACGAGGGTTATTCCGTAATTCGTAAGTCGCCGGCACCAGTATCGGTAAACGGCATCGATAGCAACCGATGTCATTCTTGGTGCCATGGGAGAATTCGGGAAGAGTGAGGTTCATGCAGGTGGAATTTGTGACGCGCGATTGTTCCATGCTGCTTCCGGGAATTACCACCGCGTAGTTGGGGTTGTTGGACAAGTTTCTCTCACTCATTAGAGGCTTCTCCAGGTCGAAGTGATCTCAGTTGCAATTTGGCCACTACGTACGTATTAGACACGATGGCTACCCCGAAGCGCTCTGATTGACTGTTGTTTCTTGATGGTAAGGTGGAATTGCCTATCTCCACGTCGAAGTGTAGCCGTCCTCACGGTTGAAATTATCTGATTTTTCACTCTTTACCGCTTCTTCTAAGCGTCTCGGAAAATGGCATTTTTTTCTCTTTAGTATGGTCGAACTCATTGTCTCCTGCTTCCAACCATGCATATAAATGATTCGAAAAAAAGCGACAAAGCCTTCTCCTCAAGGCTTAAATTTCAGCATAACAAATTGATTCGAACTCGTGGGTCATTAGTGAGGGGCCCCACCCGGACTCGCAAACTGCTATTCCCAAGAATAACTCGAGTTTCCAAATCTTTAACCCTTTCCGTATTATACCGATTATTTGCCACGCCCGACACCATACATGACCTATTATATTCACCGACATCTTGGGTCATTCTTTAAACAATCAGTTAAAGTATTCTAGCTTTGTCCTAAAAGTTATGTCAGTGATTTTACTGTGACGCGACTGTATGTCAGACCAGTTGAAACATAGTAGGGGAACACAGCTAAGCAGCGTTCCGTCTCCCAGTGTGCTCAAAGCATCCGGAGAGAGGGGACGGGCGTGTCTGAGAGTTGTTTTTTGATCTTGTGCAAGTGAAAATGCAGCGTTCGTTAGAACAAAGATTTGCGATCAAGTTTAGCGTGAAACTTGGCAAGACCGCTACGGAAACTGTTTCTATGATCAAGACTGCTTCCATAGAAGATGCCCTGTAAAGATCGGCAGGTGTTTCGGTGGCACAAGGCCTTTTTGGAAGGCCGGTATAAGGTCGACGACGAGGAGTGCGCCGGACGCCCATCCACGACCACCAAGGCCGCCAATGCGACGCGAGTGAGGGAACTGATCAACTCAGACCGACGATACGATATAAATTCCCTCACTTTTCCCAGTTTGCTTCTTAGCCCATTTCCTGAGCAGCAATGAAATTCCTTTAACGATAGCGGCCTGAAAGCATAATTGCACTATGCTGGAAGGCAAACAGAAAGCACCAAAAAATGAGAAAAATAAATTCATTTTTAATTTCAACTAGATGAGAGGAATCATGCTGGTATGCCAACAATGCATGTCAGGTATAAATAATATAAATTTCATACACCACCCAGAGAATTAGTGGCCTTATGAAATTGAAATGCATAAAGGAATTTAAGTGCCTAATCAGGAAGCAGCCGTTTCTTCATTCGCGTTCATGTGCACACACTCCCAGCAAGTCCAGCTAGACTCACTACTATGTGCAAGAGAGAGACCATTCGATTCTTATCGTAGGCCAAGTATGCGTGATGGGAAATTCAACAGTCAGTTTAAGAAGGAAGCTGCATACACTGCATGCATCAGACTCCTTTCACTTTGGCCACAACTGATGATTCGAGGTAGTTGGTCAGTCAAGAGAGGTATTGGAAAAAAAAATGCGCCTTGAACAAGAAAGTTTTTAAATATTTCTTGCTCAACAAAACAAAACATCACATTTTTGAAATAATCATCACAATATTCTTTTCATTTGAACATACAAATATACAACCAACCACACACTCACACACCAAGACATATAAATGAGTTAACTTGGATCCTCTGCTGCGGGTCAACGCAATGCGTCTCGTGTTTCACAGCCTTTCCCTCATAACTCCTCTTTGTCTCACCTTCTGGATCAAAATGGATCAAAAGACTCTTTCGAGAGTGACATCCAAAAATATTTGGTCAGGCAACTTCTCTCCTAGGGTATCCACTCCTTGAGTCTTCGAATGGAACTGGACGAAACGACGCTTGACCTCAGAGAGGAACACTTTTTACATGCAGTACAACTTGTGCACTCATGACCCAGGCACACTAGCATGACTCCCATGGGTCTAAGCCTCAAGGGGTAAAGAAATGCCAATCGTACTAAACACGGTGAGATCTTGTGGTGGCCCCCTTGCGGCACAAAAAGTCAAGTGATGATCACCCCTAAAAAATGCTGGAGACCACTTTGGAGTGTTTCCAAGTCCCCTGTCCCTCACAGGACCAACATGCGCACACTGCCATGCCCACCAGCCGAGCCGCTGCCTCTGGTAACTGCTTGCTCCCCATCTGGACAGGAGTACCGACACCCATGAGTGGGGAAGGGCGGCACAGGCACTTGAGCCCCTGATCGAATTAATCCACTTCTCCCATCTTGCCCCCCCCCCTCTGACATGCTCACCCCATGCCGTCTGACCCCGCTGTCTGCAAAAATTAGACACGTCCACACACTTCCAAGAAAAAGAAGAAAAATAAAAACGCCATCCCAGCTAAGTTGAAAAACAAATGAAAGGAGAGAAATGCATTTAGCTGGAAACGTCTTTACTTTTTACTTTCTTTTCTTTTAAGGAACAAGCAAAATATAGAAATAACAATTCTGGGCACCATGTTAACAGCTGTACACATACATTCTCACTCTCTTGCACAGACACACACCAATGCAAGGCAAGAGGCACATGTATTATACCTCCCCCTCACACACACGCATGCACACACACACACAAGAGCAATGGGCCCCTTGATCGACTCCTTCACTCTTGCAGAGGCTCCAAGCATTGAAGAGCAGAAATGACTTCTCCGGGGGAAATTCACTGGGATATTTCAGATGCAATGTGGAATTAGGGTGAGCAAAATGGCCATGGTTTCCATGGCCACCTCCTCGTTGGACACCTCCCCCTGTGCCGAATGGCCACACACGAGTTCCACCTTCTCCATCTCCTGGCCTCCCTTTTAAAAACAAGGCACACAAATACACAGACCGGGTGCCCACTCTTACATGCATCTGCACACACAAACAGACACCCTCGGGAACATACGCAAGCAAGAATATACACACTGTATGAAATCCTCTCTTTTCCTATCTCACTTCAACAAATACTCATTTAAACACCATTTCGGAGGCCTTGCTTTGTGCTGCACACCCCCACCTATCTCTCCAGCCACTCCTCTCTCTTTCACTCGAGTGCCAGCCACCCTGAACTCCTTCAGCACACACCAACCAACGCCAGTCGCTTCTTCCCCTACCATACACACACACACAAACTCCCTCTTGTGGAACTCCCTTTTAGTCTTTCAAACATGGCAACACAAGGGGCCACTTCTTGTGCACACAACACGGCAACCGCGTTTGCCACCCGATTGCCCCTCCCTGAGCCTGTGCCACAACCCCCCTCCTCCCCCCTTAAGAGCAGGAGGAACAAATGATGTCACCACGCAGGCCACCGCTTCCCCTCCCCCACATGAATACACGCTCAGGCATTGCTCGCATTCCAAGTGAAGGACATCTGCATTCACACCGTCTACCCTTGCGTGTGAAAATAAGGATGAGCCACGGCGGGGGGTGAGGGAAGGGAGGGCATCACGAATGTGAGACCATGACAGCAATCAATCACTAAGATGTCATCATGTCATTTGAGGATGCTGACGTCATGTTGGGTCCTTTGAGGGAGTCATTTATGTCCCGACGGAAGTGTGACAGGTTTTGCGTGAATCTGCAAGACAATTGAGGGGGAGACACACATTAAGTGTACGAGTACAAATAAGACCATTCCACTGCTTAGTTTCACAAGCACAACTCTCATTTATAAAAACAAATCATGGGAAGTCACATGAATAATAAGATCTGCTGCCTTCCACATCACAGTTCACAAACATGTCAGTAATGCATAGTTATTAATGAAGGCGACCGAGAGCAGAGGTCATTTGCACCAGAACGGATGGGTGGATAATCTGGCATGGTTAGGGTATTATAGGAATAGAGAGAAACCCAGCGTCAACATTAGCATAGCTTTAACGAAATGTGCCAAGCACATAGCACCCTAAGTACAGATCGAGATACAACTGAAAAATCCGGCTACCACCAGGATGCTAATCCAGGCCCTTGGGGTGGGATGCCATTACATTGGCCACTGCCACGCTGTCATTCCGATCTCCACGAACATGTTTCTCAGAGTTCAGGACTGAATGGAATAGCACTTAAGCTTTTCTTCACGAATAAGAGGAAAATGATTGAAGGCATGCAACAGAGAATGTAATAGATCAGGCATTTGGTATATTATTATTAACACATTGTAACCCACCAAATTAAAAGTCCTGCAAAGCCACAATATTATCATTGCCTTCATGAAATAAATTAAGGGCTCAGATGATAAATATGAAGCCGTTCCGTGGAAATATGAAAAACGCATTCATTAGAATTGAAAAAAAAAAGAAAAATTGCAGTGGCAGGCAAACATGAAAGGGATTTGAGAATTCTGGGAGGAAGCCTGCATGATGTCGCTGGGACCAAAATACATCAGTACCCACACTCAATCACACAGCAAAACTTAATCTACCCACTCTCATGGATCACAATCCATTGATTTCACTACACACCTTTAAAGTGAAATCACATTAGTTAATGTTTAGCACAACATGGTGCCATAACACCAATTTTTTTCCAGAGAAATTATTTCAAAATTATGAACTAAATAGCTAAAAATTCCATTTTTAACTTTTTCCTCTTCACACATGCTGTCATGTATTGGACCAATGGAATGCCTTTTCTGATCATGAAATAGGATGATGAGCGTTATAAAATTATTTACATGAAACACTAGGAAAAAAAAGCAAAGCTCTTCATCTCTGATGGCAACGTAATCAATCAGCAGGGATGTGTTCTTCATCCAACAGCATGTGTTGGATGAAGAACACATCAGTAGTGGAGGTAATGTTTGTAGGAAGTATAGACCCAAATTCTCAATTGTATACTAAACTAAATAACATCTCAACTAAGGTTTCCTTACACACACACACACACAAAAATATCTCCGATGCTTACAGAGCATGTAAACACGCAGCTAAGCACTTACCCAGGGATGGTGACTCCTCCCAAAAACCATTGAAAAAAAATGTTGGTGCCCTAGCCACATTCGCAAGGGCAACTAATGTCTTGTTTACACCACTCCTGTAAACCCTTGAATGATTCATCCCTGTACTTGTCACATTTATGTACTAATCACCTTTTTACACTATGATAATGAAGTAGGCACAGGGAGAGAAGTTTGAAATATGAATGTTCATTTTGGTAGCAATTTAAGCATGAGTAAACTTGAAAACTGGGAATTGGCAATTATTAGTAAGCAGTTCTACAAAATTTGAAAAACATACCGTAATTCCTTACCCACGAATTGCAATTTTTTTCACCGATATATGCTCTAAAACCAGCTTGTATCTTATGGGCCTAATGGTATACAGAGGTATGATTTCGACCAGTACGCACAAGCCAATTCACCAGAAAAATGCTATTCCATATTTTTCTCCCATCAGGCATGAAAAATGGTTGTCTGTGTCACAAATTTTTATGATAAGTGTTTTGAGCCAGCAGACCCAGTTAATATAATATAATTATTATTAATTAATTTAATATACCCTTGACAGTACATCAACAGATCCACTTCTCAACTGCTAAGTAAACCATTTTCAAGTCAGCACCATTACAACACCAGCACATTTTATGAGACAAGATGAAATTGTTATAAACATAAACATGGCAGCTAGTGTTTTTAATGCATTAAAACAATAAAATGCATGCAATATTAATGTTAGCGCTTAGATAATTCCAAAAATTTAATAATATGCATCTTCCTTCAAAAAGAAATCTTCAATAATGCAGTAAAATCCTTTGCATCATGGCCTGAAGCTTTTCTGATAAATCCAAACACTAAAGACAGTTAAATAGCCCCATAAGCTCCTTTGACAAAAATTATCACAGGTAAACAAGGGGAAATGCTAGGCTTAACAATAGAAAGTAAGTCCCTGACCAGTCATTAAATGAACTCTGGGTGTTATAGACTAAAATGGCCTTTTTATAAAAATTTTTGAAGTGAACTTTTTTCATTTTCATTGAAACTTTCTCAATACCCATATTTGCATTGAATGAATATGTTTGTTTACCAGATGCACACACTCCTTTAATCCAATTCAGCATGCCTCAGCATAGGAAATTGCCTTATTTTGCAAGTTCACCGCCCACTTGCAAGAGAGGAGGGTATTAACTATATGAATAGAAGAGCACTTCATGGCCATTAAACACAAAAATGGAAGAGCTGTGGTTAATGGCATGGCAATCCATTCACAACTGAAGAATTTACTTAAATCCATTTCTGCTGTCCCTAACTCTCTTCATAAAAACACCCAAGAGAATGAAATGCCTCCACTGTCAATACCACATTGGCAAGTTGAGGAGATAGATTTAGGTCGCAGCTGACCCACCTGTCCCTGTTCTTGTTGAGCAGGTTCCTCTCAATGCCATCCATAAGGTTCTCAAACCACTGTGCCATCACTGCCTGCTTGTCTGGCGGCTG